>NW_028263386.1:27175000-27817500 GCF_051168715.1 Poecilia mexicana | reverse complement strand
CTCCATCCACTGACCAACCACTTTTTAGGTCCGCCTGTTCATTTCTTTTTAAATAAAATAGCTTGATAGTCTTGGTTCAATTGGGAACAAAACATTTGTGACATTTCCAGCTGATGCAGTGCACTGTCAAACGAACCAAACCTTTGAAAAATGTTTACTGGCTCGCCTATAGGGGCGCTGCAACATCAACTACTGAAGGAGATGACACAAAAACCTCTGAAGAAGACACTGAGCACAACGTCCTTCCTCTCAAAATGTGAACAAAAACATACTTTATATGTTTTGTAAACAATGTTTTTCTTGTAACATACATCCACTACAGCTTATTGGTTGTAGGATTTCTCTTTTGTCATCGGTGAAAGATCATGAGTCATTTTTCCCACTAGAACTAACATGACATTCCTGCTGCTCTTTGCATTTTCTTCACTTCTTGTAAACAATTTGTTGTTGTTTTTATGCATGTTTATGTAATCATTCACATCTTGTAAATTTTTCAAATGAACCCTTAGAGCTGCACATTTCTTTTAAAAGAGCATGCTATTTTTAATCAATGTGGAGTATTATTATATTTTTAAAACTTGTCCTTATTCTGGCTGATTGCCGATGACCAATCTTTAAAAATCTGAACCTGCCGACGCTGATTTTTTTTTTTTCTGAGATGTTGTGAAATATAGAAAGAAAGTTGATGAGGTGACTATACCCAGATAGCACATGATGTTAAATCAACGTTGAAAAATAGTTAGAATCGTTGATCTTTGGTTGAAGTCGACAAAGGACGGTGGATCAACCATCAAACAACCATCCACCTCTAGCCAAGTAACCAATGTTGAAACTGTGTCATTGAATCAATGTTGTTTTGTGGTTGAAATCTAATGACTGAAATGCTGATGTCTGATCAACATCTGATCAATATTGAATCAATGTCAGATGCACCCCTTCCCCTCCTCTCCTCCTCATCAGTGCTCTGGGTCAGAGTATTTTATTACTGAGCGGGGGTTATCACATTTAAATTAACCACTGTAGAGGATAGTGGGTGCTGATTCCTTTCTGTACATTTTCTTACTTGTTCATAACAATTCTCACTGACTGTGTGTGTGTGATATATTGACACAAAAACATCTACAACTTACTACAAGGAGTGGAGGGGTCCACCCCCACCGTTTACATGAGTGGGATGTCCCAAACACACAGCTGCTTCGCTGTTGGCTTGTTGGAAAATATGTTAATTCAATGTTGAATTATCATCACAAAGGTTGCATGTTTGGTTGAGGTCGACAACTGATGGTGGATCAACTATAAAACAACCATTCAATTCTAGCCAATTAACTAATGTTGAAATTGTGTCATTGAATCAATGTTGTTTTGTGGTTGACATCAAATAAATGAAATGCCAACGTCGAATCCAGTGTGTTTCAGCACTGGTCCTCCAGGCCCTACAAGTTTTAGGCATTTCCCTAATTCAACACACATGATATTAATTGACGTCTGATTAACGGGGTTTTGCTGAACTGAAAAAACGCAGGTCAGTTTGATTGACGTCAAGGTTTGGGGAAGAACTACCCAGATAGCACACGATGTTAATTTAATGTTGAATTATGATCACAAAGGCTGCATGTATGGTTCAGGTCAATGACAGAAGCTGGATCAACCATCAAACAACCATTCAATTCTAGCCAATTAACATTCATTGATTGAAATGCCACATCGAATCCAGTGTTTTTCAGCACTGGCACCAGGCACACTGCCCTGCAAGTTTTAGTCATTTCCCTAATTCAGCACACATGATTTTAATTAACATTTGATTAACAAGGTTTTGCTGAACTGAAAGCATGCAGGTCAGTTTGCCTTGAGGATAAGGTTTGGGGAAAAACTAGTAATCAAAGTGTTCAGGTGTTTTTTGCACCCATCACCACCGCCTGCCATTCAAACGCCCAACCCCCTTCCCTCCACCCGTCAAAAACACACACACACCTCTTTCCCCCCACCTGGGCCCATCTACCCCTCAATCGGGTGAAACAACTTTAATTTTAAGTGAGGGTTTTTCATTTTTCACATTTTAAAAGACTGTTTTGGCTAGTGGCCTTTATTTGATAGTTAATTGACAGGAAGGTGGGTAATGAGAGAAGGGGGGTAATGCAGCAAAGGTTGCCAAGGTCAGGAATTGAACCTGTGACAGCTGCGTTGAGGACTGAGGCCTTGATTGTGGTTTGTGCTTAACCCCTGCGCCACCACAGCACAACCCCTTTTAGGTGAGGGTTAATCACGTTTTAACTTAAGCACTATGTGTTGACAACACTGAGTTGTGATTCCGTTCTGTACCCAGATTCACTAGCGGAACAAGTCAGCGTTGGGCCAGGGGGCGGGGCTAATTACCGGACCCCTAACGAATCACCAGGCCCCGTTTATCGCCTGCGCTACCAGAAACTGTTGAGCGAGGGGGGGGGGAGGTTGGTCTGCGTTTTTTGTTTGATCTTTACCCAGGAAACACATCGGCTAAACCATGAGTGAAACGGTAACTGGGACTGACTAGTATATATTCCATTGAGGGAAAGTAACTTTAACATTAAATAGACCTTTCTCAACAGGCAGTAGACTTTCTCAGTCTATAATCAGATATTTAAGCGACTTGAAACCGCACCCCCAGCCCCACCCCCCCCTAGCTCTGCGCCTGCCCAGATTGCACATGATAGCAATTCAACATTGAATTAACGTCTTTTGCCAACAAGCCAACAGCGAAGTGGCTGTGTGTTTGGGACATCCCACTCATGTAAATGGTGGGGGTGGACCGCTCCACTCCTTGTAGTAAGTTGTAGATGTTTTTGTGTCAATATATCACACACAAATGGTCAGTAGGACTTTTTTATGAAAAAGAAAGAAAATGTACAGAAATGAATCTTCACCAACTATCCTTTACAGAGGTTAATTTAGAATGTAATACCCCCCACTCACTAATAAAATGCTCTGACCCAGAGCTCTGATGAGGAGGAGAGGAGGGGAAGGGGTGTGGCAAAACAGCTGACATTGATTCAACATTGATTCAACATTGATCAGTCGTTGATCAGACATTAGCATTTCATTCATTAGATTTCAACCACAAAACAACATTGACTCAATGACACAGTTTCAACATTGGTTACTTGGCTGGAGGTGGATGGTTGTTTGATGGTTGATCAACCGTCAGTTGTTGACCTCAACCAAAAATCAACCATTCTAACTATAATTCAACGTTTATTTACCGTTGTGTGCAATCTGGGCAGTTTGTTGCATCCCTCATCACCTCCTCATCTCCCCCTACTCCCTCCCAAACCTCCCCCACCCAGCCGCTCCTCCCAACCTTCTCCTCTTTACCCCCTCTCATCCCTTCTTCCCTCCCCCTCCTTGAGCTCTGGGTCAGAACATTTTATTACTAGGTGGGGGTTAATCATGTTTCAAATTAAGCACTACATGTTGAGAACAGTGGGTTGTGATTCCTTTCTGTACATTTTCTTACTTGTCTGTAAATATTATTACTGACTGTGCATAATGTGTTGACACAAAAACATCTACAAGTCTGTACTAGGAGTTGTACAGTCCACCTCCCCAATTTTACACTTGTGGTTTGTCCCAACCAAAAAGCCACTTTGCTGCTGGCTTGTTTGCTACCGGCTTCTGAATTGAATTCTCCGCTGAGCACTTTTATGGTAAGTTTTTCAATATTACTTTGATCTTAAATGTGTTTATTGAAAAATAAGGGCATTGTTTTGTGCCCATAGTAATCCTGGTTATTTTGGGGCAAAACGGATATTTTTAATAATTGAGGTCATGTCTCCTTTTGTATTATTTTCATCCTACCCACCACTCCAGGCCTAAGTATGAAATCCTGCGAGATTTTGTGGGATTTGAGTTTTTAAAATAGGGTGGGGCCTATTGTTTGGTCTGGGAGAACATGTGGTGGACAAGGAAGTGTAAGGCTGGCTGGTCCAGGTGGGCTTTAAATTGTTGTGATAGTAATCACTTGTTTTTAACTTTTTATTATGATATGCTTAGGGTCGTGCTTAAATGAGCCTCTGTACCAGAACAGCTGAGTTGGATGATTACATGACCGTCTGCAGCCATCAAGAAGTGCAGAAGGTTGTTAATCATCCACAGATTCAATCCAGGTGAGGCAGAAGGGAAACACTTAACATGTAAGGCAGGTGAAACACTGAACTAAACCTGCTAATGACTGATTCAGTCTGTTGATCCTTGGATTGGTAAGTGGTTAAATTGAACTGGACTATTGTTACTTGTGTGGGATCTTTATTAGCATATAGACACTTTTTAAGGAATTTAATCAACTTGGAAATATTTGTAGTTGATGGAAGATTGAACCAGCTATTTGATGGAAGTTTATTCTGTATAAATTATAATTTTTCCAACTACACTATAAATCACCTTTTGTTCGATTTATTTGTCTCTGGTGTGTTAAATAAACCTGATCCTCCCTGAGTTTTATTGTTAGGTTTTCTGATAAACAGCCCTTTATTTTAAATATTGATTTAATATCAATATCATAAATCCTACACTATACTGCAGCTTGATGGGTAAATGCAGTTGTATATGTAAACATTAAGATAAATATTAATGAAAGATTAAGATATTAATTTAACAGTAAGTGTACATGGGGAACTATATGGTTTGTATTTGTTCTCAGACCTGTAACCAGTACACTGTTTAATATTTCATTGTGTTTCAGAACTTTTCAAATGTTTATCATATTTCTAACTGGCACCTTCCTCACTTTTATTTTTTTCAGCTGTTGCTCTGCAGTTTGACCGAAAGCTGACTCTTGAGGACTGTAGCAAAATTGTCAAGAAGTGGCTTCATTATGCGCCAGAATGAGAGGAAGACATCACAAGGAATCAAAGTGACGCCAACCAGAGTCAAACTGGGGTTACCACAACTTGTACTGTTTCCCTACTTCATACAGTACAAAGCTTAACTTCATGGACTCTGTTCTTCTGTGTACAACATACTGTTGTTTTGACAGTCAAAAAGGAATCAAATATGTTTAAAGATCTGTCTCTCTTTTCTTAAATAAAATGTTAAATCAAACCCATGTTGTCATTTTTAAACTTTTGTACACAGTTTACGCATCATCTGCCAATAATACAGTGTTTAACACCAGTGAAGAAACTTTTAGTGGCATGTTATGATGTAGACCTATCAGATGTAAAATGTACATAAATCCTTAGCTTTCATTCAATATAAAAACAACCCAAATCTGCATGTACATCCACAGTCAAATGAGTGTTGAATCAACATTGATTCAATGTAGAATTAACACAAATCTGCATGCAGATCCACGTTCAGCTGATGGTTGAATGAACGTTGATTCCTAACTGATTCAATGTAGAATCAACACAGATATGCATGCAGATCCATAGTCAAATGAGTGTTGAATCAACATTGATTCAATGTAGAATCAACACAAATATGCATGCAGATCCACGTTCAGATGATGGTTGAATCACCATTGATTCCTAACTTATTCAATGTAGAATCAACACAAATATGCATGCAGATCCACAGTCAAATTAGTGTTGAATCAACATTGATTCAATGTAGAATCAACACAAATATGCATGCAGATCCACGTTCAGATGATGGTTGACTCAACATTGATATAATGTAGAATCAACATTGATTCATAACTGATTCAATGTACTATCAACACAAATATGCATACAAGTTGACATACAGATGATGGTTGAATCAACATTGATATAATGTCAGTAATGGTTGAAACCCTAACGTTGATTCAACATACAAGTCACCGACCACTTTCAATGTTGTTTCAATGTCAGCGTTCAACGTTGATTCAATGTTTCTGGCTGACATTGATTCAATGTTGTTTCAATCATTCTGTGCTATCTGGGCATTGTTAACTGCATGACCTGGTAGGCTGGTCTACCAGTCAAACCTCTCTTATGGCAGAGCAGGAGAGGAATGTGGGTGATTTTTAGACCTTTGTCGAAGTAAATAAGATTGGTGAATAAGATCAGCTTCACACTTGAGTATCAATTGAAATTAAGGAAATAAGTGATAAGGATATTTCTATTCTATTCTATTCTATTCTATTCTATTAGACTTTCTCTACAGGGTAACTGGGCTCTGCTTTAGAGATAATGGGGGAAACACAGAGTTCCTGTCCTGCTCCCCTAAACTGAAATAAGTCAACCTAAGTAATTCATTCATCCAGTCAGAATGCCTTTTTGGACTTGCTACATCTGCCGATCTCCAACCTCCCATTCATCAGCAGAGTTATTGAAAAAACTGTTTAAACAATTAAATAACTTCCTAACAATAACCAACCACTTTGACTCCTTCCAGTCTGGTTTTCGTGGTCACCACAGCACAGAGACTGCCTTTGTAAAAGTGTTCAATGATATCCATATAAATACGGACTGTGGGAGAACCACAGTGCTGGTTCTGTTGGACCTCAGTGCAGCTTTTGACACTGTTGACCATGACATTTTACTGAATCTACTGGAAAGTTTGGTCTGTGCTAACTAATCATCAAAGTGTTCTGGTCGACAACAACAAAAAAACACTTTCTCATAAACACATAATTAAACTAATTTATTAATCCTTCCTAACCCTGTCTGAGGTAAAAAAAAAAAAAAAAAAAAAAAGCTTGCTGCTGTCTTAAGTGGGGCAGTCACTTAAGACAGCAGTCACAGAACACTGGCCCAGGAATCTCACTACTACTGTGAATCAGGAAGCCAGTATCTTGAGAAGTTGAGGATAACTATACCAAGCATAAGACTTGGTGATTCTGTCACTTGTGCATGCAATGTGTGCCTCCCACCACATTCGTTTGTGCAGTGATGTGTGTGGTCGCGGCACAAACAGGAATAACCCCCTTCAGTTTCAGGGAAGAGCCGTCACAAGAGCAAACCAGAAAATTAAACTGCAGTGGAAGGAGGCGCTACAGAGTAAACCGGGGCACAAGATATATGTGACTGTGTGTCTGTGTACTGTATGTGTGTTAACGAGTCATTCGGTGTGTAAGAAGAGTACAAGGAGAAAAATTAGATGAGTAGAGACGCAGACAGCAGTGGGCTGGCCCAGAAAAAAACAATTACTCTGCTTGCTTTTTCACAGCTGCTCCCAACTGTTCCAATGTCTCCTTTTATCTTTGCCCATCACTCCTTCCATTCCTTCGTCTTGCTCATGTGTGACTGGGCTTAACTAGCATGGAACTGTTTCAGAGGTGAACAAATTATAAGAAAACAATGCTTCCTACACATTAACACTGGACTGTTACACACGTTGATCACCAGACCAGCCGGCTGCCTCTGATTGAACATTTCCAACTAATCATTTTCTTGGCACGTTATGTGCCGTGTACCCCACATGTGCAACACTGTTGCTGGGTTGATGTAACTGCAGCTGCGTTTCCACTGACCATGATATTGCGCAAATTGGAATTATGAAAATAAATTTGCTTAATGGAAACAGGCTCATTTAAAAAAAAAAAAAAAACCTCATGTTTTTTGATAAAAAGTGTTTGCACTAGGACGAGGTGGTTTTTCAGCTGCAACAAAATTAGTGTATTTTGCAAAACTTCAATAGAAACGTTTCCCCCGCCCCCATTTGTTGAATTGAGTTGGTGGAAATGTGTCAGTTGGTGGAACTGACACAACATTTGAGTCAGTTTGTGGAAATGTTGTGTAAATCATTCAGACTACATTTAGGCAAACACTGGAAAGGAAAACAGAATAATAAAATTATTTTAAAATGTTTTAAATAATATTTAAAACGTAATTTTTAGGTTCCTCACCCAACGTCAGGAAGTGCAGCGCCCCCTACTGGCCAGACGTCACTGCATCCTGTTATATTCCAATGATAATGAAGATTTTCAGTTTGAGTTCTTTTAAACTGTAACTTGTTTACTTTCCGTCACACTCAAAAGTTTTATGACATCTTTCTGTCACAGGTAAGAGAATTATGATTGATAATAACTGCATAGAAACTCTTCAATAAATACAGTCTTTAAGCTATATTTGTAACAGCTACATTTTATCTTCTGCGCCCTTTCTGTTCCTCCCTGCACTCCACCTGCCACACCATCCCTTTAGTTAGGTTGGTACTAACTTCTTTTCCTCTTCACCTCTTTCTCTCCAGCTGCCCCTCCATACATAATTAAGTTTTGAGTGGAAATGCAACCCCTACTTCCTTTTTTTTTCAGTTTCCCTGAGAAACTCCACTCCCAAGTGGCATAGGATCTCTCGGCATCATTTTCTTCCTTTCTTTCTGCCTCCTTCCTTACCTTACCAGTGACTCCATTTGGGCCCACGCCGGGGCCAGGCTTGTCTTTTTAAGTGATAATGTTGAAATGTTAAATCACACCACAGTCACCACTGCCACTGCCTCCCCATCCACCTTATCCTGTGAACAGTTTCTCGTTTCACATTGTCCTGTCATCCTATCCACTCACACTCATCAATAAGTAATGCAAAGGCTCTGTCAGCCGTTGTATTTCTCTTTCAACATGAGACAAGGTGATGCTTGGGGCCTGACCGGTCCCATATTAATGTGCATGTTAATGAAGCTAAAGTATCGGACATCCTTCTTTCTTTCTGTTTCATGCCTTTTTAATTCAACGCGCAACTTAAAACATTTGGTAAAATGTAACCTCTCTGTCATGAGCAGCAGAGCTGGATTTCAGCTTAATATATTTCAGTTCAGTTCGATTCAGATCAATTCAGTTCTATTCAGTTAATTTAAATTCAGTTCAGTTAATTTGGTCAAATATTTTTTTATATGGATCTACTTGTGTCTTTAATAAAGGTGATGATGACAATTTCAGTTCAAATTAATATAATTCAGTTCAATGCAATTCAATATGTATGTAACACCAATTCACAACACGTCACCTCAAAGCATATGTTGCTCTAAATTTAAAAGTCTCTTAGACTGTTGATAATGTCAAAGTACATGACCTAAAAAGTAAAATTCAGGCTAAAAAATCTTAATTGTTAATTTCTTAAATGAATACTGAGCTGCTGAATGACCTCAGCAGTTTAGGTCTCCATCTCATTGTGTGGTTATGCAGTCTGCCAGAAGAAGTGAAAAACAACTCAAGACGTTCCAGAAATGCTTTAATTACTCTCTATATTTTCCTCTGGCTGCAGTCTTAAGCAATGTTTAAGCACACCATGCAGTAATCAATAGACCCTGTTCATTTATGAACAGTATATAAAATACAAGCTCAAGATGTAGCAGCATGTAACCAGCAGCCCAGGTTACCAACAACATTATCATCATTGATTGTCTGTCACAGTGTCACCAAGCACTGGACTGGATTTGTTTAGTGGCAAGTAACCAATATGTTGCTCACTGCAACATTACTGTCTTAAAAATGTACATCCAGCAGTGTTGTGGTACTCGAGATCGGTCTTGGTCTCGAGTCCGGTCTTAAGACCGTTTTCTGATGGTCTCGGTCTCGTCTCGGACTCAACCGCATTTGGTCTCGGTCTTGTCTCGGTCTCGGGCTCTGAGGACTCGGCATTTTATTTCAAGACCAGTCGAGACCGCAGCTGTGAAAATATCACTAAACGTGCAGCATACTGTCCAGTTTATTTGTTAACATCTTTGTTTTCAGTGGATGCAAAACTCACCGATTAAAATCCAAGCAACTACGTGTTTCTCCCCCTCCCCCTCCCCTCCCCACCTTTCACTGGCGCATGGCGCTACTCCCTCCTCCCTCCTCCCCCTCCCCCTCCCCACCTTTCACTCGCACGCGGCGCTCCAGGACATGCGCAGTGGTTTTCTCTCAGCGGCAGAAAATGTTTGTCTAATCGTCAGTAATATAATAGCGCTGCATAAATAGTAAGAAATCCGATGGCCAGAGCTAACTCAGCAGCGCTTCGTTTTCAGAGAAGATGGGGACAACGTCTAACTATTTTCGTCACTTAGAAAAGTAGCTCAAAGAAGGTAAGCTCCGTTAACGTGATGTTAGCAAAGCTAGCTGTACAGAGACACATAAGAATTTGTGATGAAAAAAAGTCACTCACTGCCTGAATTATTGTGCGGAGGTGTTGACTGACTTGTCGCAAATATAGGACAACGCTATGTCCAAAAGTCTGCAATATAGTGATGTGACATTCAGAAACAGTCGATTCTTCTCCACGGCTCTTTATTTATTAGATAGGACTGGAGTGTCACTCACTGAGAGCCGTTCTATCAGATTACCATACACTGTCAGAATAGCATACGTGCAGTGAGTACCATGCCTGCGCATGCGCATTAAGAAGTCCGACCGTCAGAGGAGTTGTCAGTTCACCATATGCAACAAGTTATGACGAAAATAAGTCATTAAATTGTTTTCAATGATAACTATATAGATATACATGTGTTGTCATGGTTGCAAAGTGTATTTAAAGCAGGTCTGGCTGCAGCTGGAGTCAGCTACAACACACGCCCGTGTAAAACTCACTTAACCGCTAAGTCAGGATGCCATACAACTGTTAATAACAAATCTACGTCATGATTCTATGTTCCTAGCATACATGCAGTGAGTACCATGCCAGCGCATTCGCCTTAAGAAGTCCGACCGTCAGTGGAGTTGTCAGTTCAGCATATGCAACAAGTTATGACGAAAATAAGTCATTAAATTGTTTATAATATGACATAATATGATAACTAGATAGATATACATGCGTTGTCGTGGTTTCAAAGTGTATTTAAAGTAGGTCTGGCTGCAGCTGGATGCCATACAACTGTTAATAACCAAGTGTATGATGATCTACGTCATGATTCTATGTTGCTGATTAAATAAAATCATATGGTAATGACAGCGTATGCATGTCTGAGCTAAGCGTACGACTATCTGACAACGTATGCTGATCTGACAGAACACCATGAGTTTGTGTTAAGAGTATGACGATCTGACCTGACAGAACACCCGTTCTTTGTTCTAGTAATGCTCTGTGTACACTGCATCATTATTTAATTATGTACGTTGATATTTAAATTAACAAATGACTAAAACACAAGAACGAAAGAGCACGTAGAGCATGCACATTGCTCTTTGTTTTTGTTCAAAGTGGCAGCTGTAATGTCTGCCATGGTGTCAGACTGCCTGGCTTCATGTATTGGGAGAGAGAGTGAAAACAGTCCCGATGAGCGCCTTCTGTTTGGTTACTTCTTGCTTGTTGCTCCTTGGTCAGTGTTCATGGTTGAGCGTTATTTACCGTCAGGGCATTGCCTCAATTGCTATGTTTAATGGTGCAACAGTGGTGGATTCTTATATGAGCAATATGGGCAAATTCCCAGGGTGTTATGTTTTTAGGGATGGCACGAGACCATCACACATTGTAACACAGAAATGGAATATTTAATATTGGTAAAATGTATTAAGTATTTAATATCTAGGTGTTTTTATGGGAATATGGATCTTTCAGATTATTTTGAGAAGCAATTTCGATCATATTTTACATTTTATTGTGTCATGTAGCACGGGCCGCTGGTCTTGGTCTTGACTTGGTCTCGGACCCTAAAAGTCTTGGTCTTGTCTCGGTCTCGATACACTCTGGTCTTGGTCTTGTCTTGGTCTCGGGTTAGGTGGTCTTGAACACAACACTGACATCCAGCATGAAAATAATCTATGTATTTGATTCACTTTTTATTATTTATTCATCATTTTTCAGCAACAGTAGAAAACATCATCAGCTTTATGAACCAACATGTTGCAACCCTGAAATATAAGAATTAATGAATTACATTTGAAATTAATTTGTACAGCTCAACTTTTGTTTAGTCATTTTTTGGTTATGTGAAAAATTCACTACCAGCATGTACATTTAATGTTCATGCTGTAGAGTTTCTTTGCATTTTCAGAAGGTTTCCTGTTTCACGTTAAACTCTGGGAAAGGATAACTGATTATTAGAGTTGTTTACCTTCTACATCACAGACTGTGACTATATGAATCTAAAAGTCAGAACAGGGGTTTCTGAACCATTATTGAATAAACATAAGCTAAGTAATTCCATAATGAATTCAGCTATTCCTCCTTGTTTACTCTGTTACATGTGTGCTTACAGAGCTGGCTTAAACATGCCTGGATCATATTCCTGAGTCATGCAAATGCCAGTTTTTTTCTCCACTCCATGACATGCCATGCTCACACACAGAAGGTGTAAGCCCTGAAATCCCCATCTTTCAGCTACGGCTTTAAAACACAATCCAGTTCTGTTCATGATGAAGAGGCAACTGCTGTAAAATCCAGCTGAAGGTTTGCAGATATGGACAGAGGAAAAAAAAATAAAACCTTCCTCTGCTGTTCTCTCCTCTTTCTTTCTGGCACACAGATACAAAATTGTAGACAAATACACACTTGTTTTATTTTTTATTTTTTACTCTCACAGTTGCATGAAATCCACCTACAATTATGCTGCACCGTGCGCACAATTGTGAGAAAATCTTTCAGCAGCCTGGATGTAGTCTCAGTGGGCAAATGCTTCACTGCTGAGTGCGCAACCCTCCTGCCTTGGTAGGGGGAGGCCTCCTCAGTCAACATATTATCTGTTTCCATCTAATATTTATCAGCTACTGGAAGATTCACCATGACAAGTCAATGTGATTGGCTAACAATACACCAAAGTGGACTTTCTTATGTGTGTCATCAGGTATGTTATACTCAGAAGACACAGAAGGAGCATGCATGGAAGGACAGAGTGAGCCGCTGGTTCCTGGTTATGATCATCTGACAATTCAATACCTTCATGCAAGCATAACACTTTTCCTAAAGAATCGCTTTGCATTTTTAATGTCTCAAAAGTGGAAGTAAAATCAACGTTTTGAGCTTTACATCATGTTATAATGTTGTTCCCTCATCAAAACCATACCTGGAGTGTTGCTTTGACTATTTTATGTATGTTTGAGAAATCCTTTAATCTCCAAGGCAACCACTCAGCTGTACAAAACTCTTGGGAGCAACAGTTTCCAAGCTTTGGCCTCACAAAGCCCCCATCTGAAGAGACCCAATGTCTAGGCGTTGAATATATTTGGTATATATGTCATTTTAATAACAACTGAAGGTAACATAGTTACTTGATTGTGCAATAAGTTGTGCCTGGAAAACACATACCATGACAAGTCATGGTATGATTACTACCCCTTTAAATGAAGATCTCCACAAAGCCGCATCAACAATAATTCCTTGTATATTGAGCCAGATAAGCCCACAGGTCTTTAGTCATGTGTGGGTTTGGGAGAGCATGTGAATGTGTGACATGTGAGGGGAGGTCACACAAGAGCTCACTTACTGTGTGTCATACATGCTCATATAAAGCAGGAAACTCACATGTCAGTAAACACAGAGGACGACCACGTGAGTCATTTGACTGAGCAACAACAACAACAACAACCTGCAAATGTCTGACTGAGACACCTGCAAAAGTTCAATAGCGAATAATGTTCCTGTAATTAATAAAGCTGCAGCTGTTCCGAGCTGATCTCAGGAGTTTGTAAAGCTCTGAGTTGCAGATACTGATTGTTGCCCATTATTATCTGTCTTTAGGAACTATGATATTTGAAGATACAGCAACATCATGTGTGATCATCTCCTCATTATTAGCCTAAAAAAGATTTCAAAACAAAGACAAACTCATAACATTTGTAAAACAACATTCTCCATGTGCATGCTTTAGAGAACATACAGCCTTACCTTTTGCCATTGATTTCCAAGTCCAGGTAGACAGAGTAAAAGAGAAATGCTCATGCTATGTCCAGTAGTACAGAGGACAATGCACTGATGGTGGTAAGCTACATAGTAGTCACAGCTGCCCTGGGACAGGCCGCCATGCAAACGGAGCCACTGGGCCCTCTCACTTCTAAAGACAAGGCAGATGAAGCATCTTGCTCAAGGACACAACATCTATAGACAGAATGGGGCTTCAAACTGGCATTAATTCAGATTTTTTGTGAAATCTGATTTTTTTGCGTTGTTCACATTTCCAAAAATATACAACTTTCATATAATCTCCTGTGTGAACTGCAAAAAAGTGTCCCGCTTGTGCAGTAGAGGACGCAGTGATATCACATTCTTCTGAATCTTGATTTTTTAAAACATCCTACACAGATAATTTATGTTCTTGCAGGCATTTTTTATACCATTGATCATCCAGAGTTTGTTATTAATAATTGTCTTGATATTACCTTCTTTTTTGGTTAACTTACAATTCTTACTATACAAACTAGTCAACAGATTGACAAATGCATCATAGTCGATATCACCATCATTATATACTGCTCAAAAAAATAAAGGGAACATTTCACTTTAATTTTGTGTGTGGCTCCAAATCCAGGCCTCCATTGGTTAATAAATTTGATTTCCATTGATGATTTTTGTGTGATTTTGTTGTCAGGACATTCAACTTTGTACAGAACAAAGCATTCAATGAGAATATTTCATTCATTCAGATCTAGGATGTGTTATTTGAGTGTTCCCTTTATTTTTTTGAGCAGTGTATATAATCTGCATGTATTTATAGAGCAACTCCTTCCTTCTTCTCAATTCTGTTTGTATAATATAACTGACAACCATCAACTTCTTTTATATCAGTTTCCTTTCACCAAGTCTCTGTTACTACAAGTACATTAAAACTTTTACTGAGTTGATTTAATCAGTTACTTTTACTATTGTTAAATCGTTCCTCTGTATAATATTTAAACTCTTTAATTTTGAGAAATCAATGATCAACATCCTTTTCTAACTCTATCTTTAAGTTCATCATGTGTGTTCATATGTTTGTCCATGTGAAAACATGTTAGTCCATTAAACATGTGTGTCTAATCTACTTCCTCTCATGGCCTCTGTCCTTATACTATCTGTTGCTTTTTAGTAACAGGCTTCATGGTTCTGTCTTTCTCTTTGTGTTCTTATCAAGTTCTGCCAAGTCTTTGAGTATCTTTACAGCTCCAGCTTGATCTCAAATCCATACATTCCTGTCCCCAGTCCATGTTCCATTTTTTTCTGACTTCTTAACCTCCTTGCTTCTCTTGTAAGCTCCCTTTTTTAAAAATTTTAATTTATAAACATGTTTGTTCCCTTCCATTTTTTATGTGTGCATTAAGACATCTTTCCTCTGTTGCTGACGAAATGAACTATAATAGCCACTCTCGATTGCTCAGACTTCCTCTGTGACAAATAGATATTGCCTCACTTTGAATGTTTATGTCTTGACTCTGATGATAACCCACGGCCAGTTGCTCCAGCAGCTTTTACCTCTGTGTGTCCTCTGTTGAATCTGCATTAGCTGTGGCTTTGGCATATGTTCGGTGTCGAGTTTCAAGTCCTGTAATCACCAAATACTCTCTCTGCCTGTATTGTTCCAGTTTTCCAATTCTCTCTTGAAGCAAAGAATTCTTCTTATCCTGTTCTGTCAGTGTTGTTTGTAGTGACTTCCCCTCATTTACAACTTTGAGGAAACGCTCCTGCTGCAGCGTTAACTTTGTCAGTTCCCCTGACATGAAACATAGTGTTCGTTTTATCTCTTCCATGTCCTCTGTTTTGTTAATGTTATTTTTGCTGTTCAGTCTTCACTTGGATAGCTGGCGTTAGCTGCTAATGTTATCTGATAGCGTTAGCTGCTAACATTAATTGCTGAGCTCCTCCACCTAGAATTGGTTGTATGTTTGTCTACAGCGAAAGTGTTCAGGTGCCCAACAAATGTAAAATGGATGCACACAGACTCTCTCCTCTACTCTTTCCCTGTGTTTCCTTTTTGGCATCCATCACTGTCTGTGGCAGTGGACTGCAAAACAAATTTCAATCACTATACATTACAGGTTAAGATAGAGAGCTGGGAATGCGCTATATGTGCCAGCTTCAATTTTTAGGTAGCATTTACAGGTTCGTCCATCATTGCTCTGTGAGGCACCCTTGTGTGTTGGGCCCCAGACAAGATGTTGCCTTGGCACCCACCATCAATCACCCTATGTGCAGAAGGGAGGAATGCGGCTTGCAGGCCTCCCTCCTCTCAGCCACATGCTCCCCCCCTGCAGCTCTCTCAGTCCTCTATCATGTGAATTATGAGTTTGAGCATATGTTGGAAATTTGATTTTTTTCTTGTCTCTGCATGATGTTTGTAGGTCTTCATTTTTGGTTTGGTAGCAGCCAGAAGCTTGTGATTTTAATGGCGTAATATGATTAGATATTAATTAATGAGGAAAACGAGGTTAGTTTAGATCCACCTGGCGCCATTCAGTTAAACTTGGGTCAGAGCTATTAAGAAAATATGAGGTCATGCTTTAACTCTACTGGAGCTTTGCAAAGAAGCATAATCATAAAGGGATGAGATCATTTCAGAACGCTCAGCATTAAGGTGGAAGTGGTTGATGCCATGCAGCATTTTTATTTATGACTCCAGTTATAGATGGACATTCCACCCACCTGTCTGTTCCTCTAATTGGCTATCGCATTAACTACCGTTTTTTTTCCCAGAACATTTTCATTGGGAACATACACCAGGTAATGTTTCCCAATACTGCTCAAACAACAGATATTCTGATCATTTTCTGTTAAAGTCGGGCAAATTATGATTCAGGAAGTCATCCGGTGTCCTTCACACGTCACAGCCATCCTATCAGAGATGTTGGTTGGTGGGTGGGTTTAATTAGGCCAGGTCAGAGATCCTCAGCCCACCCCCAAACCTCTGCCATGAGCTCTACAATCCTCCCCAGCTCCAACATTATTCCCTGGGATCCCATCCAGTTAACGTTCTATGAAATCATATCCTCCTCTTTGGGGAAAAGAAGGAAATCAGAACAATAAAGTGACACATTTGAAAGAGCGGCAGCACTTCAGGGAAAAACACTGTCAGTGATCAATTGAAACTGAATACAGATCAGGGAAAGTCACTGCTATATCTGCTTTTGTATTTTGTTGATTGTTATATTTCTGCAGCCATCAAGGTGACCTGTTAAAGCTTGTTTGAAAATAAAAAAGAAGCTGATTACAGGCTGTTAAATTTTATACTAGTGGCAGATATTTTTGTGAATTTATGTAATACAGCTGTGGCATTATCGCTTGACTGACAGGAAGGCAGTTACAATGGATTGTCCAAAAAAAAAAAAAATGTCTGCGCAACCGTCCAACAAACAGCCACTGTGCTGGTCACATGGCATATCACAAAACATTTTCTCCCTTTGACTCTCTGCCCAATGGCCAAGAAGGAGAGAAAACATAAAAAACATGCAGAGAAACTTAGAAACGTACTGTCAAATGCCACAATTACAGCTGTGTTTGCTACAGAACCATCGGCAAGAAGGACTGCTTTCAGAACACTTGTTACTATGAAATGAGTCAGCTAAAGCAAGCCAACCCTGGATAAATCTCGCAAAGTGAGAAAATGTCAATAATATGCATTTAAATGCATAGGTTTCTGTGCTGTTTGGATGTCATCTGCACTACAGTTTGAACATAATTTCTTTCCTTGTTTCAACTGTTTCTCTAAGGCACTGATCTCCCATTTCTTAAAAAAAGTCTTCTCTGAAAACAGCTCCACTCTCGCTCCTCTCCATCCCTCCTCCTATTCGGCGCTGGGGGTTCTTCCTGTCCTCTATAGTGCCATGCTACAGCTCTGTAGAGGACAGGAAGAACCCCAAAATGATTTTACTGTTGTCAACAAAACAATGGAGAAAAGCATAATTTTAAAAGCAGCTTCTCACAACTGAAGCAACACTAAACTGCTATGAACAAATAATAAACATGAACAATGATAAATACAAAATCATCAGAACCAAGAAATGATCCCATGTTTTGTTACATCCTATTTTAATCAATTGGCAGCCATAATAAAAACATTAACTTAGTTAATCTTATTAAGAATGAAGCCATTGTGATTAAGTCGCAGCAACTCTGACTTTGTGTCTATTGCAATAAAGTAAATTTATGGTTGAAGTGCTTAAAAGTTTTGTAATATAAATTCTTCTGTAAGTCGGTGTACATGAGATCAGCTCTTATCTTATAGGAAATAAATATTAGTTTAGCAGTAAACAAATTTACCTTGAGTTAAAGTTACATTTGCTTTCTACCCCTCTAAGATTCACTTTGTCTTATTTTCCTTTACCCTTGTGCATGCGAGGACTGAGGCAAACATAGAGGACTATGGCAAATGATACAAGTTTTACATGTGTGGGGTCGGTTTGACCCCATTTCTACATACAAGGGTTAAATCTGAACTCTAAGTGCAATACTGGAGCATTTTGGTATTATAATTGTAATGTTGTAATATTGTAATATTTTGCATGTTTCAGGTTTGCTAAGCAACGGCTGATTTTGTGAGCACACACTTTATGTTGACTATCATTATACAGTATTTATTTAGGTCGGTATTTAGCTTATATATTTTAGAATCTTACCCTAATTTATGTTAACAATTGTTCCTCCTCATATTTAGGAAACTGTAGTGCGATAATTTTGTGTGGATCAACAATGGGAGTGTTTTATTAAGCGTACATGTTTAAAATGTACCTACATAGGACCTATTACAAATAGCCTGCAGCGATTGTTTTCTCTGAAGCAATTCGAACAAGATGTTCTATCATTCAGTTAAGAGAAGTAATAAACAGAATTAACAAAATGGGTATTGAAAAAATGGATATTGTTCTATAAAGGGAAAGGAAAGTCAATACATGAATTCAATTTTACCTTCTGTAAATGGCAGCAGTGACTAAATTGCCAGTCAAGCAGTTATTTGTTGAAAAACACTATGTGGCATAAAAGAAGTAGGAGAATAATGAATAGAATCTTTTGTAATAAAATAAAAAAAAATGCCACCTATGGTTAAAACTGGAATGTTAATAGCTAACAGAGTGGGTCAGGATCCTGGGTGGACAAATTAAGGTAGGGTTAATTAAGAATTTAACCGGCCACTTTCCAAAGCTGCTTTACTTTCTCATGTAAAGTCTTGTATTGTTCTGTCCTTCCCTCAGCTTGACCACTAGGAATATACACGATTTTACTGGGCTCAATAAAATTGTGTTGCTATTGAGTTGGAAGGAGGGATTTCTCTGTAGCACAGCAGAAACAAAGAGAGTGTGATGCATATAGGCAGCAGACAGGGAAGGTGTCCAGTAAAATGGAGGTATAAACAAAGACACATTACACAACAAGTAGGGAAGGGAGGTTTTCAAATAGAGAAACTGAGAAAAGTTGCTAGAGGGTAGCAGTCCGCAATGAATGCAGTCAGACAGACACACATATGATACACAGACAATCAGACAGAAACGAATCCATTTAGCACGCTGCATTCAATAACAGAAAATAGAAACATGGAATAAAATAACGTGGTTGTTTAATAGCACCACGCCACTTGATTATTTTGTAACTTCTGTTGTTATATCAGATTATTGCTTAGTTTAAATAATAAACAATGCACTGAAAAGGCTTCAAGCAGCTCAGCATGCCTTAACGTTTGATCTTTGTGTCAATCTAATATCCTGTAGAGAATAAATTCACAATTTAAGAATCTTCACATATACAGTGCGATGATAAGATGAGATGAGAGTCAGCTCATAGAAAGAGAGCTCTTATTTTTGCCTCATTAATTACAGTAGTGCAAACTAAGCACAATCTTTGCTGGATTCTAGCTTTTGTGATTGAGAATCGTGACCTCAGACTTACAGAAGCTGACTGTTGTTTAGCTGTTCATACTCAGGCCAATCTAAAGATCATGGCCTTGATGAGTCCCCAAGACTCCCAAACCAGACAACCTCCTCTCAACAACTCTGCCTTTAGATTCTGTTTGTGAACAATATGAAGAGAAGCAGTAAAAATGGAAAACCCTGCTATTTATAACCAAAGCAGGTTATATGAGAACTACATAGCCCTAAAAAGCATCATGCGCTCTTAAAGTAACACCCTACAGTTCTTCAATGAATGTGGTCATAAACTATCAGCAGATCTACAAAACACATGTACACCAAAACCTAGAGTGCCATGAGCTCCCACAGCAGTCTGGAAATGGGTAAAGGTCTTGGCCAAGACCAAAACCATGCTGCTACTCCAGAGTATGAGCTTCATTAATCAGTCAGAGCTTCCTTTCCAACAAACTGAGCATGTTTTTCCACAGAGAATAGAAGTTAGATCCCTCAATAGTTGCAACACACTCTCTGGTCCCCGTTGTTCTAGACTGGGTCCACCATCCTGGTCGGCCTCTCTGCCACTGTTGTCTCACTTCTCAGTGTATACTGAAGAGGCCTGTCAGCCATGCAGACCCCACAAAGTCCAGAGTGTTCAGAATCTTACGGCTGATCTTGTCTGCCCCTGGTGCCCTTTCAACTGTGGAGCTTTTTAAGTACCTAAGCAACCTCTGCCATGGTAATGACCTTGCCTTTCTCCAATCCCTCAGACACTGACTCCTGCGCACAGAGGGAGCCCTAATACCCTCTGTGCTGGGACTACATGTGGAAATTAGCATTTTTGCTATAACCTGGAACCATGCATCTCTCCTTCTAAAAGGTTAATGAAATGTTCTACATTGACTCTATATAAATAAACAGAACTTAGTGGCTGGATATCCTCAAAGTGATTCTTCTATTGCCTGACAATAACCTTAGTTTAGGTGAGCAGTGTCCCCCAACATTGCCAGGCCATCACCTTCGTACACATTTCCACTTGTTTCTCATTTCCCTTCACTGCTTTGTCTGGGCTTTCTCCCACCGACAAAGATTAACTTATACATGACATTTTTATTTCTGTTAGATGTTTTTATTTCATAACTTATTCTAAGAGTTTTAACCAAAGATGCACTAAGGAATACTGTATGTGATACAATTTTTAGCATTATAAAATCAAACTTGACAAAATCAGTGTCTTATTTAGTTTGACATTATGAGGTTGACTTTTTTTATCTGACAGTTTTTAATGCAAAACTTAGGTAAAAATAAAAGTTTGTTTTAGGAATAGGCTACATAACTGCAGCATTGCAAAAAGCTGCATCACAGCAGCATTGTCACTTATCATTCTGAATCGCTAGTTGAGGCTTTGGCTGTACCAACAGCTGCCTACAGCGAATGTCCTTCGTGGATATCACTTATAAACGAGGCAAGACAAGAACCGAGGATGGGTGAAAAGGAAAAGCACTAAAGATTTGGAGATTACTGTCATTAATAACAAACCACTAAAATACAATGGATTCACTTGAGGAAGCGTTTTTAATTTTGCTGCACATAGCAGACATCACCACAAGGACTTCTATGACTTTCAGCTTGATCTGCTTTGATCAGTGACCAGTTAGTGAGAAATAATAATAATAAAAAAATCAACCTTCTGCCTGATTGCAACCCTATCATGTCAACACTGTTACTGAGGGAAAATGATTCAAGGTGAATATTTTCAGTATTTCTAAAACAATAATCACAGACAAAGGAACCACAGAGAAGAAGCTTAATAAAAGTAAAGGTGTCAAAGATGTCCGCAGTTCACTGAGGTTGCAAGAGACAAGCAGAAAAAAACAGAAAGCCTGAAATTTGCTGCTCTGTTTTATCCTTTGGAATATTTAGCTTCCCATTCATGGTGAATACATAGTTGGTAAAATAAATGTTTAGCTTGCTAATTAAATATTTAGTTTGACATTCATAAATCAATCTGAATAACATAATAAAAACAAGACTATAAAAAATTAAGACATTTTTTCCTCTAACAACTGGCTAAATAACTTAAATTATTGTTGTTAATTTTAGACAAACGGAACCCCACAGATGTAAGTAAAAGACTCTTTAAAAACCCTATGTTCTGTTATTTAGCAAATAAATCACTCTGATAATCCAACCTGAGTTTAAAATAAAGGAGTTTATTATAAATTAATTAAATTAAAAATGTACATTTTTCTCTTTTTTTTAGAGCAAATGTAAATATCTGCTTTAACCGTCATGCTGTACAGGTGAGCTTACTCTTGTAAATTTCAGGTGAATTATGACTAATAATGTTTCTTCTTGTTAAGAGACCGTCCATAGGTTATGTCCCCTATGTTGTCATTTTCCTCTCTCCTATTTGTGTCTGTAATTACACACCTCTGATTGAGTGCGTGAGTGAATAATGCAGCCAGCCAGAGGAGTCCTCTGATGCCTGTGGTTTTTCTTCTACCCCTCCCCTTCCCTGCGGAACACCATGCATGGGGCTCCCCCCGCTGTGTGACCTGCAGGTTGACGGGGAAACCTGCCATCCATGCGCCCCGACACCCTCAATGCCAGCTCCTCTAAAAATAGTGCGGAGGTGATAAATAATAAACCCGCTCCCCATATGCCGCACATCCCTCCACGTTCCTCCTGACTTCAACCCGTGGGCTGAAGCGAAAGACTTCATCTGCTGGGAACACGTGAAGAAATGCACAGGATAACAATTAGTGGTTGTCATTTAAAAGACAAAAGCTGCGCAAGTGGAGATATGGCTGTGCGCATTTTAACTCGCCTCGTCGTGACTTTAATATAATTTAGCAGTTTGGGATGTAAGAGACATAAAATCAATGCTTTTAATAGCACTGCTGAGACAGGCCTGCATTAGAGGCTGCAGATATATACATCTATCTTTATAAAAAAACATTCTATGTTTATAACTCTAGGTTTACTGCTGAACAGCCTCCCTGATCAACGCATTAGTCCCATTAATAAAAGTCCCTCCCCCCATTCCTCCAACCCAGCACGAGTTCTGCTCCAGCATCATTTTAAAGCACCTGTATAATTTAACACTCCATGCTAAAATGAAAGCAGGCAGTACCGTCCTGTGCAGAGAGGATGACACGACGCTCCCTTCTGTTTTTTCCTAGCTGTCTGGTCACGATTCAAAGCCCCCATAGCGGGGAGCTTTGTGTTGATGCTGCTGCAGCTGAAGTCCGCATGGGAACCCCCTAACCACCCTGCCCCCCCCTCCATCTCTTCCTCCTTCCTCATGCAAATCCCAACCACCACCCTTCACCTCCATCTCCTTAGCTTCCCATCTCTTTCCATCTCTACCTCCTCTTCACCCTCCACCACCCAGCTTCTCTCTCTTCCTCTCCTCTCTCTCTCCTCCACCCACGCTCAGCTCTCCACGACCAAGAGGCTAAAAATAGCACTAGGAATCCCCGCATCAATTCACAAGCAGAAGGAGGGAAACGTCAGCTTGCACAAGGTCATAAGCCCCCTGGTTTTTTTTGTCACAGCTCCTGGCAGTGGTTTTCCCCATACGTGCCAGATTCCATTTTGTCATCTGAATTTCTGAATTTCTAAAAAGGTCCAACATATATTGATCCTCCTCCAAAATGACATCAAAAACCCGCCTTGAAATGAGTCCTAGTACTCCAAGGAGGGAAGAATTTGTCGAGGAACAGTGGAAAACACTCTCCATATGAGTCTGAGGAGAAAGGAAGGCACAGCCAGTAGCTGGAACAATAAACTGTGCATCTGCATCCAAAATCTCAGAGCAGGTTTTCTTTTCCATATTCCACGCTGCAAGCGTCAGGAGACTACAACGACTGGGAGAGCCCCTTTTAGTAGTGAGAGAATATTGATTATTCTCTCACTACTTCCTCATGCTTCCTCTCATTTGTAATTGCTTTGATGTGTCTTCTGCAAGCAGAGAGCCTGTGGAGAATCCATCACATGAAAGGTAAGTCAATTTATCATCCTTTCATATTGACCTTCATGTCATTATTTTGTTTCAAGTAACATCTCAGGTTTTGAGCAGGAAATATTCCCAGCTGTAAATTCTCATGTCTTTCCGTCTTACGGAGCGATTTATGTGGTATTTGGGTTCCAGATGGAGTTGTTGTGAAAAGATCCTGCTGGTGATGCCTGGCTTACATGTGAACGATGTCAGTTGATCAGTTGAAAGGTGGAGCAGATTCAAGCTGAATTTTTGTGTAAAGCAGGCGTCTTTTATAGACTCTCCTTTTATAGGGCACAAAATGTGTGTATGTGTGTGTGTGCATGTGTGCATGTGTGCATGCGTGTGCGTGTGTGTGTGTGTGTGTGTGTGCTGGTGGTGTGTGGAGGAGGGAGGAGGGTCACTTGGTCACCTCCTTTGTGTTTGTTGCAGCTCTGATGATGAGACAGGCACCAAGTCTTTGAACCTTTGCATCATTGATGAGCTTTCTCCTCTCCAGCGCTCATCACCATATTGTACTGCTGGACAAACCGAGCCCCTCTTGTCAGAAGCTGGTCCCCCGTTCGCCCACACAGAGCGCACATGTGTTCACCAGTGAGCGCTGACGCATGAACACATGCCCTGTGGCACACGTTTTGCACGCACACAGTGCATCTAAGAACAGAGTAAAACATTTTTGCACCAGTGTGCCGCGGAACACACACTCTGCCTCTCACCCACACAAGCACACTCGACTGCATCATAATTGGACTTTGTCTTTCTCTGTTCCCCCTCCACTCTGTTTTTGTTCTCCTCACCTCCCTCCATGATCTGCTCCTCAGTTAACCAGAGTAGAACTGGGATCCGTGTGAAAAGAGGTTGATGGTCCACTGCTTCTTCAAGTCTGCAATGGAAAAACAAACAAACATGGCAGGTGTTTGTTGTTTGGGATCAAATCAAAACACTTCTAGTTTGATAGCCACCAATCCTTCTGTCATTTCAATCTGGAGAGACTCAGACGGAGAACAAGGAACAATTAAAAGATTTAATGACAGCAATGAATAACAGTTCTTTGGCGCTCGGGCCCCGGCAGCTGATTTGAGCTGAGATTTGATGTGAACTTGATGAACATCCCGATAACTGATTAGGGATGCTCTCCCGCCGGGGCCCGACACTGGTGGTGGTGGTGGTCAGGAAGGGTTCCATCCTGGAGAACCGAAGGATGAGGGTGGAGATGGGGAGGTGGTGGGTTGAACGCAGCTGGGAAGCGTCTGACGGTTTGGGTGTGGATCCTTTTATGCAGAGCCTGATTGCTGATTGAACGTGAAGAGTGAGGTCCAGGCTGAGGACGGGGATGAGCATGACGTCAATGGGTGAACGGAGGGGGCGGAGTCTTCCAGCTTGAACTTCTGCTAAAGCTCCATTACCTCAGTGAGACCTAGTAAGATAAAAGACAACCATGACACCAATCACATATATGTTTTTTTGTCTGGCAGTGTATATTTTCTTACATAATGACAAAATTGAAATTATTATGTTTATTATTATTATGTTATTATTATGTGCTAATTTTAACTTTACTGTGACATTCTACAAAAAACATAAAATCACTGTTATTAGAGAGAGCTTTAGGGATGGAGTGGATCCCCACTCAGAGTGGCATGCCCTAAAGCAGAGGTGGGCAACTCCAGGCCTTGAGGGCCGGTTTCCTACAACTTTTAGATGCATCTTTACTTCAACACACCTGAGTCAAATAATGAGGTCATTAGCAGGACTCTGGAGAACTTCACTGCACTTAGGAGGTGATTCAGCTGTTGGATTCAAGTGTGTTGGACCAGGGAGACATCTAAGAGTTGCCTCGAGGACCACGATTGCCCACCCCTGCCCTAAAGGGTGGCCGGGTCTAAATATATATGTATTAAAGCTGCACAATATATTGCAAATATCTCGTCTTTGCAACATTAGCGTGTGCAATATTCATATGGCAAAGGACTGTCCAGAGGGCAATAATAATTTTTAACTAATAAATTCATAATGTTCTGAACTTGGATTTTACGTATTAATGTAATATTTAGCCTGGTGGACAGAGTCCTAAGGCAGCAGATGTTCACACTGGACACAAATGACACTGTCCAAAATGTTAAAACTCAAAGGGCAATGGTGGCACAGATGAGAAATGAAGAAAAGAATCACATATTGCAAATGATATTGTTGCAAAATTTACCAATATTATCCCCATTGCAATCTATTCTACAGCCCTGATATATATTATAAATCAGCTGAGCTGAGCCCCAAATAAGTGTAGCGTGACTTTGACAGGCTTAGATTGCTCAGATGAATTCAAAAAATTTTGGGGGGTTTCTTGATAGTCATTAGTAAATGTTCTGTTTGTTTAATTCAGAGGCGGGTGCTGGTTGTGGCTGAATGTATTAATAAAAGGACCCAATAACAAACTGTAAAAATATTAATAAATAGCTGTCTCTGCATTTGCTGCATACTTCATGAAATTAAATAATATTGAACATTTCATTTAGGTGGAATACAGATTTAAAAAATACTTATATAAGAAACTTTTAGCAACCAGCTATTGGTTCTAACTATGTGGCTCTCTGCAGAAACTTACAGGGGACCAGATTTGGCATTTGAGAGCTGTGTCTTGCAGTCTTAACTTAATCATCAGGTTATGTTGGCGCTATGGGCCTGGGCTGCTGCAGTTATAGAGCATACCCTGTGGAAGTGCTTCATTATTACTACTGTACAAAAGATTATATTTTTCTTGGGAAGAGCTAAGACATTGGTGATAGTGATATGCTTTGCTGATTATACTTTATTCCACTGATGAATATTATCAAAACTGTTGCTAAATATCTATCTACCATTGTATGGAAGACAAAAACAGACATAATAAAGAAAAATCATAAATATATATATTGTTTTTCCTTGTCCTTACACGTGTTGCAGTCAAGAAATATATATGTTTTGTTTTTCCTTTCTTTTATACATGCACCGTCATCAAAAAATGTTTTTTTCTGAGCATGCATTTTTGTCAAGAAAAGTCTATATTTTGTTGTGTCTTTTCCTTATAAAAGTGTCTCCTTTACTTACTTTTCCTTGTGCATTGGATGCATTATCAAGAAAAGTTAAATGCAAATGAGGGGTGGTGTCATCAGGCTTCAGCTTCTGCTGATTGATTGATTAGCATCACACTGGACTTGCCTGGACTGAGATACCTAGCAGGTTATCAATGAGCTGGAGCTCTTATCTCAGCAACTTTATTAGAAAATGTTATAACTCCAGAATTTATTATTTTTCTTGTGGAACCCCCTGCAGAACTTATGTTTCAGTTAGTGCCTCTCAAACTCAGAGGTTCATCGTCGGGATTTTCATAGTTTGGACGAATTGGCCACTACCAAAGCAGAAAATATGCAACTTCATGATGGATTAAGTAACGTGGTGAATGACTTATGTGGAAAGCATCATAATATGAATATTGTTATTGGTGGGGACTTCAATTTCACTCTCAATAATGCATTAGATAGATTTCCTCCAAAGTCTAATACAAATCTAAACACGGTTCTAGAAGACTTGATATCAACTTTTGGAGACAAAAAATAGCTCCAAAGTTGAATTTACTTGGCAAAGCATAACAGGCTCCTTTAAATCAATAATTGATTTATAGCTAGTGTCTGATTTAATAGCTGATGAAATTAATTTGGATATTCTTCCAGCTCCTTTATCAGGTCATAAGCTTATTTTAATTGGAAAAAAATAAATTAAACCACTACTGAAAAAATTAAATTACAGCTTACTGTAAACTCAATTCTTCACTGTTAGTTAATAAAACAGTGGAAGAAAACATTTAACAAATAATATTTATTTATAATAATATTTATAATAATATTTATTTATCAGCTTGCAGTCAGAAAGAAGTTAGGAAAAATGTTGAAGATAAAATATGAACTTCGAAAAATGTTAATGAAAACTGGAGCTGAAATAGCTGAAAGAAAAAGGGAAATTAGAATCAGAGGTAAAAAAAAAAAGAAATGATCTTACTAAACAGTATTCTGGCGGAAAATATATCTGAAGAACAAAAGATTAGATGAAACTAATTACAACTGAACCTGGACAATATTTACATTTGTAAAGCTAAAGGAGCTTCAGATCAAGACATAAATTATTAAAAAAAAGGGGGAAAAAAACTCTTTGTACTTTTTTAGATTAGAAAAAAGACACCAAATATCTAACAGTATTATGAAACTTCAAATCAGTAATATCTGTTCAGATCTCTTCTTACCGAGAAGCTCTTGTCCAAGAATTTTATCAGTCAAGATGTTTCAATGAAACTGTCACAGAATTTATTAACCCTTTGAATAAAATGCAACAAATTAGTAAAAATAGTAAACAACAATGTGATTCCTTGATTATACCTGAAGACATCCAAAAGTCCATCAATAAAGTAAAACTAAATAAGTCACCGGGGACTGATGGTCTCAATGCAGAATTTTATAAAAAGTTTTCAGAACAACTATCGCCATTTTTACATCAACTTTATCTTGAAAGTTTGGATTCTGGATCACTTCCACCAACAGTGACTCAAGGTCTCATTACCTAAAAAAAAAATAATTTAAATTAAAATAAAAAAGGAGACACTGAGGATAAAACAAAATATACACATTTGTTGACGAAAACACGTGTAAGGAAAATAAAAATTAATAAACATTTTCTGATGACAACGTATGTATAAAGAAAAGGAAAAAAAACATATATTTCTTGATAACACATGTGTAAGGAGAAGGAAAAGCAGTATATATACATTTCTTGAGGACAACAGTCTTGGTCATCCATACCACTGCAGTACTTTTGTTGATAACAGAGTGTTTTGTCTACATTCTGCATAGTGGTGGTCTCTCTCTCCAGGTCAGTGCTGGGGACATCAAAGTGACTGTAGGACAGAGAGAAATGCAACCAAATCTACTTTTTTGCTGATAAACTGTCTATATGTTATTTAGGGTTTTATCTTTATGTCTCTTTGCAGGTTTTAACATTTTTATGCAATTCTTTTAGTTCAACATTATTAGCTATGACTACTGGTGAGCATTGCTCAGTAGCATTACTCATCTTTACAAATGTGTGATTTATTTGCAATATGGACACAGACTGGAAAGGGTCTGCTCTGCTCTGACTATTTGGTGAAGGTTTGGTGTTGAACATACAACTGTGTGAGACTGGATGCAGTACTGAGGAAGCTGGAGAAGCTAATAGCGGCTAAGGGCCGCTCTCACTGCTCGCTCATGACAGAGGCTGCAGCCGAGCTGCAGAGTGCTGTCGCCATGAAAGTCTCCAACAACACAAATAAAAAAAAAATCACTCGTTGCCATTTTGAAAGAGAAAAGTTACTAAAGGAGTTTCATTTAGAAAACATTGTAAAAATTAGCCAAAGATGTCAACATTGCATGTATTAATTTTATGTTACCATACATACCATTTAGGCCTTTTAGGTTTGTGCATTTCTTATTTAGTACCATTATTTTGTTTTTTTTTCTCCTTGTTTTTACTATGTTTTAGCATCAACCTGTCAATGGAACTGGAGATGGAAATTAGCCACTTGGCTGTAATCTCATGTATTTACATGTAAATGTTCATTAGTTTTGTATTAAAAAAATTAACTTAAACCTTATAGAAATCTACAGCTGCATAATTACTATAAAGGCTGTTACAATGTGCCATGGTCCCTCTTGGCCCACTGACATCTTAATTTCCTCTGTTTCAGTTTAAGTCAAGCTTTTCTTGAAATTCAGATTATCTTTGGAGATTTTCTTCATTTTTCCTCTTCTTTCAAAGGATATTGTTTTTAACATTTCTGCCATCTATCTTAGTAAAAGAGCTGAGTGTCAGAAAATTTAATTCAACATCTTCTAAGAGAGGCGATTTCATCCACAAAGTCTAATTGTTGTAATTTATGACTCCTCTGAGATGCTGGTGCACCCAGGATGCTCTTTGGACACCACATTTTCCAGGTCTTTAAATAGGACCTCATCTCATCTCATCTCATCTCATCTCATCTTGGATGTAACCTGGCATGCTTTTGCATTATAGCAATTTGCCAGTCCACTATAGCACTCCCTGTGCTTTGTCATTGTCCGTCATGGTAGCAGAAGTTAATTTGTCAGTGTTGTCTGCCTTGCAGGACTCTTCACCTATTTATGGGACTTCATGATGCAAACATGTCAGCCGATGTCTAACAGTCATTCTCCCTGGATGTTCCTCCTCTTGAATGATGGCAAGGTTGTGTAGTCATTTAAGTACATAAGCAAATCTAAGGCAGTGAACTTCGCTGCCTGAGATAAATTTCATCAGTGGGCACAGTGCCCTGCCTCTGCCACTTCTGTGGCTGACAACCTGGATCTCTCAAGCATGTTACCTCATGCATCATTTTTTACCGCCTGCCCTAGAAATTCATGCAGTGTAGCCAAAGGATGGATCACAACAAGAATCAGAAGAACTGCAGGTAGCTGATCATGGATATGAGCGTTCACACAGACTGACCTGGGAACGGTTTTGTCTGGTCAGAGCTCTCCATCATTTCTGCTCCACCAGACACTCTGTGCTGGTGGCGTTGCTCCTGTAGGTCATTTCTGTGTAAGATAACAGCCATTGCAATGACATGAAGTAAACTGACAGACTAATTTAAGATGGCTGCTTTACACTTGGCCGTCTTGCATGACAAAGAAAGTTTCTCATGGGTAAATACTAAACTACTGAGTTGAAACAAAAGCTTTTTTGTACTCCTGTTTTCCAAAGATTGATTGGCCAGACTTCCATACCTTTTTAATATATTAAGTGACATACTCTGATGCAATAAGGTGCATCAGAGTATGTGTGTGTGTGTGTGTGTGTGTGCGTGTGTGTGTGTGTGTGTGTGTGTGTGTGTGTGTGTGTGTGTGTGTGTGTGCGTGTGTGTGTGTGTGTAGGTGTGTGTGGGTGTGTGTGTGTGTGTGTAGGTGTGTGTGTGTGTGTAGGGGTGTGTGTGTGTGTGTGTAAGGGGAAATGAAAAAGAAAATATATACATAACTTGATGGAAACTCATGTGTAAGGAAAAGGAAAACCTAAATATTTATGCTTTTATTTCTTATTATGTCGGTTTTGGTCCTCCATAACAGTGACCAAAAGAAAAAATACATGTGCTTGGTAAAATATTTGTTCTAACCAGAATCAAGTTATCTTATAAAGTGATGGTAGAAACAACATTGAAACCTGAAGAGGTGACGGGTTTTGGGCGGGCAGCTCCCGTCCTCCATTCGGGACTACAGTCCTGCAGTTTCAGCAGCGCACTTTTCCTGAACTTGAGAAGAGGTTTAAGAGTTGATTCAACTTTTGAGATTTGATGGAGCACTGGAACATCTTAAATTTGAATCTGAAATTATTTAGGTATGTGAATCTTTTTTTGCTAAACCAGATCATATGAAGCTGAAGATCATTTACTTATTTTGTAAATAATCAAAATAAGTGATTTTGCTTTGACCTTTAAAAATTACATTGTTACAAATATTACTACTTTAAAGTCCATGAAACATTAAGAAACACCGAAATGCCATTAGAACATAGATTTTCTCCTATGTACATGACCATTGTACATGGTCATGTACAATGGCCTTTGTACATGACCATTGAAAAAAAAATGACTTAGATAAATGTTTTCACAGTAAAACTTGGGTAAACATCTCTGAATTCCACCTTAGAAGTTATTATTTTGTTCCTTAGCAAAATTATCACAGTCAATAAAGAAGGCTTAAGCCTCACCAGTAGGGTTGCCACCCATTCCTTAAAATATAGAATCGTCTCGTATTTGTCTGTTAAATGTTGCGTCCCATATTGAACCGATACGGGACCCGATTTGTTCCCTATTTCTATAAATGTCCGATAGACATGCCTATCACACACACACACATATCAAAACTAATTGTAACAATAATGACCAAAATAAAACACAGGATATATTAAGGTCAGCTAAATTGTCGTGGCGGGAGCTAAAGGACCCCAGAACGCTACGGACCGATGCTGTTGTGGTTGCCTAGAGACGGACACTATGTAGCCGTGGTGAGCTGCTATCAACCGCGTCTTTTTAAAACATCCTCAACCCGATACTCCCCCGTCCTTGTAAGCAAAACCTTTCGTAAAGATACAGACGTGAGAGGGAAGGCTCAAATCCCAGGCTGAACATATTAGTGTGGATGAATACAGGCAATTAAAACAAATGTGTTCATCCTGGCGTGGTGTACTGTATGATCAGGAGAGGAACTGCAGACCCGTTAGAACGTAAAGAACCAAACATCAGCATGTCTTCATAGCTTTGATGAGGAATTGTTCTTGCACTGCAAAATTTGCCTGATTAGTCATTCACACATTTTAGGTTACCTCTTTACTGAATTCATATCTGGACTTTGACTAAGCCATTCTTACACGTGACTATGTCCTATGTAGAATAAAAGCATCCCCACAGGATGATGCACCCGTTACCTTAGGTTCTCATCTGATCAGAGCAAATTTTTATGTTTGCAAACAGAACTTCTTGAAGCTTTCTATTAACAATTTGTTTCTCCTGCCTCTTTTCCAAAAATACCAGATCTTCCAGAGCTTCTCGTTGTTAAGATTAATCTTCTCCCCCTCAGTTTTAGGTAGACGTCCATGTCTTGGCAGGTTAGCACCAGCATTTGCTCCATCCTCTTTCCATTTTCAATTAATGGATTGAACAGAGTGATGTGAGATGTTGCTGTAAACGTCTTACTGACTGTGGGCTATGTTCCTGCTGTGTGTTTTTGAAAATTAATTTTCAAAAATAAATTTGCTTGAATTTGAAAAAGCTAAAAATTTTTGGTACTAGGGTGAAGTGTTTTTTTTGGTAACACTTTATTTGAAGGGGGGTGAATAAGACTGTCATGACACTTTCATAAACATGACGTAACACCTGTCATGAACATGAATAAGCCTTCATGAATATTTATGACTGTTGTCATAAAGCGTCATTCTTTTTTTTGGCTGAATTATTAATATTTTGTATTAATATTTTGAATTATTAATATTTTGAATTAATATTTTGAATTTGAATTTTGCCAATGGAAAAATTGCAATGGAAACACTTTTTTTTCACTAGTCACATGATCAACAACAGGACATTACTACTGCAGAAAGCCACAAAGAAGACAACAGGAGTTGGAGTATGGTGGCGCAACATGTTTTGTCGTATATACAAACTTATTTTCATTATATTTCTTATACAATGGAAACACTGCAATTGTGAAATTGTGCTTTTTCAACACAGGGCCATTTAGGTTTGGATTTTTATCTCCCATAATAATAAACATCTTCATTAAAAAACTGCATTTTGGTTAAAATTGGTTTGATGTTCCGAAACACTGAATTGTGACAAACATGAAAAAAAAAAACGGAATCAGGAAGGGAGCAAACATTTTTCACACCATACTGAGATGAGATAATCATTTGTAAGCCGCTGTTTGCTCTGGTATTTATTTAGCACTACCAGAGTGAAGAGGTGGAGTACAAACAGTTATTTTTCTGATTATATTTGTATATCTGATTATATTATATTTGTATATATATATATATATATATATATATATATATATATATATATATATATATATATATATATATATATATATATATATATACATATATACACAGAGCACTACAAACTGTACAAACTGCTCTGTGTTTGTGGTGACAAAATGTGAAAATGTTGAATTTCACTTCAAGATGCTGTTTTGCAGACGTATTGTCTGCAAAACAGCATCTTGTAGTGAAATTAAATTTCTTTGAGATCGGAGCCTAATTTCTGAAATGGTGTAATTATTTTTGGGTCCCATATCACAAAGCATGTTGTTTTTTTCTTCTTTCCAGTGGAACTCTTTTGACGTGTTCTGTAATGGTTCACACGCCTGCTTTAGATGCAGCTCTTTGTCCACTTTCTGTCTCTTTCCTGGTCACACACAGAACCTCACACATCTCCCTGCTTCACCACAGCTGTCTTCTTTACACACGTATCCACTTCCTTGGTTCTGTGCAGAAGTAAACAACCTGCAACCCTGTTTCTCGGAAGAAGAGAGAAAATAGGGTTTGCAAGCTTGCTCAGTCTGTTAGGTATTTATAAGTTCAAGACATGTTATTATTCAACTAAACTTAGTTGAATAATTCACATGGAAGATGCAACTTTGCTGTTTAAACTAGAAAATGAAACTCCGTCTTGCCAAGAAAGTCACACAGGTCACAATGAGCAATTACTTAATGAAAATGATCAGGTTTCTTATGCATTGCTGGCTGGGTTCTGCTCCAAATTCCTGCAGTACTTCATGAAGCTGTAAAACGGCCTGGACCTGAAGCCCCCTACATTGGCAAAGTGTGCCATCGCTGCAGTCTTCAGACTCATCAAAACTCCAAACAGCTGAGGCAGCTTTAGGGAAGAGATTATTACTTATTTAGAATAGCTAATGTATGATGTAGAACAGTGTTTCTCAACCTTTTTTGGGCCAGCGCCCCCCTAACCTTTATCCAGGTCCCTCACCGCCCCCCACCAAAGAATTTGCAGGCTACTTTGCACTGACCATTATTTTATCATTAATATTACTGTCACTATTGTAGATGTTTTGATTTTAATGATTGTTTCTGTATTTATCATCAAAAATTATTTCCCAGAGAACAAAAAAGTAATGGGAATAGAAATTATTTTCACAGGTGTTTACAAAAAATGCAATGAACATTCAAGTTAAATTCAGTAGGCCTAACAGCAGCCAGAGTGGAAAAAATATTCTCATTTTGTGCCATTTTCTAGTTGTTAAATCTTGCACAAAATGACCAGATAAAAGATGTACAACATGCCAGTTTAAACTTTGAACTATTTGCAAAACGACTGAGCTCTGCAACATTAAAACATGGATAGAACTGTAGCTACATTAATCATAGCTCTTCTTCTCTTCAGTGTTTGTCAGTTTCTGGTGGTGCAGCTCTGTGCTGCCTTCAGGAGAATGGGACATCAGAGTATCATCCATAAAACTTCACTCACATGGCATTTATTGTGCAAACCAGAGCTTTCAGTGGAAAAACAAAAGTTCCAGATCCTTTTAATATCGTACAAATATGAGACAGAAACATGGATCTGTCTATTGATTTATAGATTAATAGTTTTACTGGACAGAAATTACAAAGAACAAATCTGGTTCTTATTCAAATCCTAATGAGTCAAATTGAAAGTGTCATGGAGTCATCAGCCTCATGACATTAACACTGACATGAAAAATAATATTGAAGAAATATATCATCTAATTAAAAACATAAATAAGTGATAAGTTCTTTACTGTTATGGTCTGTAAGATATATTTATTCTCAGTACTAGATATGGTCTCAACAAACCCATGACATTTCAACAATATTATTTTACCTTTTATCTGGAAATAGTGTCTGTTTATTCTTGCCATACAGTCCTCTGTATTAATTATTGCTCGAAAGGTCTTGCCATACATGTTTATTCCTATGTATTTACATTAGTTTCTTAGTTTATTCTTGCATTTTGTTCTTCATTCATTTCTATTTAGTTTTCTCTGATTAGTATTATCCTCTCTTGGTTTATTGCTATGTCCACTTTGGTTTCTGTCCTGTTGCTAGATTAATTTTATCATTTATTGTCGCTCACCATCAGTAATCTTCACTCATCACCTGCTCCGCCGCCTAATCGTCATGTTTCACATCATGTGTTGATTTTTCACTGTTCAGCGTTGGATTCTTTGTTTTTATGCCATAATTCACATCTAGTTCGTCGCTCCGTTTTATGTCCCGCTTCTCCTGTTTCAGAGTTTTGCGCAATGTGCGCATCTTTTTTTTTTAACCCCCTGCTGTCCTCTGAACGTTGAGAACCGCTAATGTAGAAGTTGGCTCTTTTTTTTATCTCTCTGCTCTCCTGTCTCTTTGGCTCAGCCTTATCTCCTCCTCTTCAGTGCACTTTAATGTGGTTTGAGTTATTTATGCCTGTATGTTTCAATTCCAGACAATTCTTATGAAATTAACTAGAGAAAAACCATGTTTCTGACATGTTTTTCAGTTTTAATGCTTCAGAGTATGAGCAGTAACATCAATGGGTATCATTAACTGCCGTTAACATTTACACTAATTCACACCGTTCTCTGTCCTTTTAACAGGACAACCAGCAATCACCCAGTTCACATGTAAGACATAGTAAGACATGGTGGTGGAGGAATGGTGATGTGGGGGTACTTATCTACAGCATGTATATGTCATCAAAAGGCATAAGATACAGCTATGTCTTTATCCCGGTGGTTTTATTGTGTTACCGACTGCAGGGAAGTGAACCTCCTAGAGGGAGCTAGAGAACAGATTTTATTTCTTATTAAAACATATATTTATGCTTTTATTTCTTATTATGTCGGTTTTGGTCATCCATACACTGTCTCATGGGGGATGAAAAGGTATCAGAAAGGATAATTTAAAGGCACATAATAGTCTTATTTTGGAGAAAATAATTTGCTTATATATATATATATATATATATATATATATATATATATATATATATATATATATATATAAAACTATTAAATTAACCCTCTTATTTCTTTAATGTAGCCATGCATGTTTGATTTGTGTGTGTGTGTGTGTGTGTGTGTACCTTTTCAGCTATTCTTCTTAGGACAATTTCTGATTTGTCATGCTTTTTCAATCAGAACTTACATTTTTGAAAGATAAAAGTATAACTCACACACATGTTTGGATTTCTATCTGTATAAGGATTTTTACAGTATAAGTGACTTCCGTTCAATTTAGTAACTGCATTCATGTCTAACCTAGACATATTACCTAACCCTAACCATTCCAACTGTATTCCTAACTGTAGCCAAAATCTAATTTATCCCTTACCTCTGAATCTAACCACTAAACCTAAATAATGGGGCCCACTGCATCGGGACCACACTTTGGTCCCCATGAGGCCCATTGGTCTTCAGAAGGTCAGTAAATATGCCAGAAATCGTCCTAAGAAGAATAGCTAAAAAGGTACACACACACACACATAAGACTATTGTGTGTGTGTGTGTGTGTGTGTGTGTGTGTGTGTGCGTGTGTGTGTGTGTGTGTGTGTATATATATATATATATATATATATGCATGCCACCCCCTTGAACATTTTCTGAGGGTGCATAGAACTGCTTTCATCAAACAGTGTCCACAGTGTGTTAGAATGGCCCAGTCAAAGTCTAGGTCTGAATTTAATTAAGAACCAGCAGCAGAGTTTGAAATGTGCACTTCCAGTAGCTCTGGATTCAATCTGACTTGGCTTTAGCTCTCTTTGCCAAGAAGAATGATGATATTCCAATCTCTAAATTTGCAAATTTTAGCTGATGTCTGGCATTGAGGCAACAGGTGGTGCACACATGCACACTCAGGGAGGAGTGGAGGGTTTGGGGATGTGTGTGTGTGGGGTGGGGTTGGGGGGCTGAGTATACATGTCACACTTTTCAGATTCCATGACCCATTTTCCACCTCATAAATAATATGCTCCCTTTGTGTTGGTCTAAGTCTGGGGTCTGCAGATGTTTGCAGGGTCCTCTATCACAATGCCTGCATGGATTCTTCAAATAATATTTAAACTGTCATGCTTTAAATTACCTTCATTATTTTTGACCTATGCTCTTTTAATTATTTAGCCTTTTCATATTTGCTTTACCTTATAGAATATGTTGATACCTAAAGTTTGATTTATGATCATTTCTGCTCATTTGGTGATGATGTGACAGTTTAGGCAGATGAAAAAAGAAAAAAAAAGCAGACATCTACTCAGCTTTTCTTGCTGACTGGTCATCGCCTGGTCAGACTAAAGCAGCTATTTAATGATGAACTCTTACAGGAATGTGGCAGGATGAGACCCTGACGGCCTGGCTTACCCTGGTGATTTGATTCATACCCTCATTCACCAATACATGGAAACTGGATTTGCACGAGGACGTTCACTATTGTCTCAACAGCTCACACTTTGGTGACGTATGATGTCATCGCAAATAGAAAAGAAATCGTCTCTACATTGGAGCAAAGTGTCGTGTTCGATTCAGACAGATGACACGGCGGCGGAAAGGATTTCTGACAGTCCGTGGAAAAAGTAGAGATCCGCAGTAGACTGACCGTGAAAGCAGGAGTGAACCACTTTTTAGCACCTCACGTTGCCTATTGTGGGAGCACCCTACCAGAGTGATCGATCCCCTGCAACCTGTGCGCATGGCACGCATTGAACCGATATTGAGTCGAAGGCGGTGTTGTGGCTGTACGGTGACGTCTTAAGGCAGGTCCTGGTCAAACCTACCAATGGTACTAGTCGGTCCTACTCTGCTGGGACTGATCGCAATGAATGGGTGTCGGAGCTCTGCACGGCAAAGGAGCACCCACAGCGCGACGAAGCGGATAAGGGGATGCGGCATCGGAACGCGGGAGCGGTCCATCAGCACCACACACCAGACGAAGAGCGAGGGAACAACGAGCAGAGCCGAGAGCAAGTCGCGCCCGTTTTCAATCTGCCGCCCCCGCCCTCTTCTCACCACAGAGTCCGCACTCCAACCACCGCCGCTCAGCGCCAGAGCCTCCAGGAGCTCCCGTGTGTGAGCCAGCCCCCTCGGAGACCTGTTCACAGCGGCGACCCGCTGCCGCTGGCGAGCTGCGACAGCGGCCGGCGACCTTCACAGCGAGGCGGCGAACCCAGCGCCGGTCAGCCGGTGCACCTGCGGCAGGATCCCATTCTCTGGGCCCCGGACGGCTCGCAGCAACCGCCGCCGCCGCCGCTGCAGTCAGAGAGGGAGGCTGTTTTTCCAAGCTGCCACTGCAGTTTCTTGGAACAAGAAGCGAGCCTTCCTCCAAATCAATCCCATCCTGTAGACTCTCTCCCCCCGCAGTCCTCCCCGCCTTTCCCACCACTTCTGCCGCCGCCACCAACGTCTTCCTCCTCCTCTCTGCGCTTTTCCCGGAGATCTGGAAGAGGGGATCGTCTCCGAAGGAGCGCCAATAATTACCAACAGGCGAACACCGTGGAACGCTGCAGGGGAGGAGGAGGAGCAGGAGGGCACCAAGACCACAGGCAGTTGTTGCAACCACAGCAGCAGCAGCAACACCGTCATTTAGGACTCCAACAGAGGGACCCCTCCCCTGAAGGAAGCCGTGCAAACTCACAAAAAGGGCACTCTTTAAATGCACGCGAGTCAAACGAGGCTAAGAAAGCGTTCGAGTTTCAGATTCAGGATCTGCAGCAGCAACAGATCCCACAATTGCGAGCGCAGCAACAGCTACTGGTGGGAAGCAGCCTGCCCGTCAACTACTGCGCAAGCGGCTCCGGAGAGCTATGTAGAACTCACCGGGCTCCTCTGCTGCAACAGCAGGAGCGGCAGCAGCTGCTGCAGCATCGGCAGCAGCAGCGGCTGCAGCAGCAGCAGCAAGGCGCGCCGGGGCTCCGTCCCCAGCCGTCGCAGCAGCAGCAGCAGCAGCACTGTGACAGAGATCGCAATAAGTGTGGACGGATCGCAGCGGAGGGCGGTCAGGCGCAGCCACACAGCCGCGTAACCCCTCCTGCAACACCGCACGCATATGCGGGGAACTCGTCTGCTTCTGGCAGCCACAGCAGCAAAGACAGCCCCAACTACGGCTCCAGCTATCACCTGTGGCCCGAGAGCCCGCATAAAGGAGAGGAGAGGATCCGCATCGACCTCCATAAGGTACAGACCCTCCTCTCCCATCAGCTAATTAACCGATCCTGGCAACAAACAAACTGCTGTTAGCTTTTCATTTAATGACCACGCCTGTCATCTGATTTTGATAGAACACAACATATTCTAGGTGCAGTGAGCGGCGTGTGTGCGTGTGTGTGTGATGGGCTTCACATTATTTTCAGCGTCGACAGAAACACACTGATGTAAGTACTTCACATGTGACCCAGCATGTTGTGTGATATTTTGTTTCATTTGGTTACGCGAGCACGCGCGCGCACACAAAAGAGCAATGGCGCTGTGTCGCGCGCACACACCTGTTCCGTGTTGCAGACTTGTTTTGGGGGGCCCGCTGACAGGAGCCTAATGAAGCTCCCCGGCAACCGAATTACAGCGCGTTTGTTGCTCCCGCTGAACAGAGGGGGACCAGAGTGGAGGATGCTCCCGTTCTGCTTTCCCGACACAACACACAGAGGCTAGGTAAACCGACACAGGCCTCTACCTGCAGCAGAGGATGGCCAACTTATTCCACTGACGTTGGATATACAGAATGTTCTGCGTACTGAATATTCTGGTCAAAAGTCTTGATCCACTTTTATTTATGGGAAAAAGAGCCCTGTGCATATTTCATATTTCTGTTGTAATATACTTTTATGTTTCTAATCACCAAATTATTTAATATCACATAAGGATGGCCTTATGTGATATTATACATGATATAATATCACATGTTGAATTTTGGGTTTTTATTATCTGTAACATAATATACAGCTCTGGGGAAAAAAAAGAGAGACCAATGTAAAATTATCAGTTTCTCTGATTTTACATTTCATAGGTATATGTTTGAGTAAAATGAACATTGTTCCTTTTATTCTATGAACTACTCACAACATGTCTCCGAAATTCCAAGCAAAATATTAGTATTTATTTACAGAAAATGAGAAATGGTTAAATTAATGAAAAGGATGCAGCACTTTCAGACCTCAAATAATGCAAAGAAAACAAGTTCATATTCACATTTACACACACACACACACACACACACACCCCCCCACACACACACACACCACATATGTAATGTATCCAATAACAATATATACTGATCTCCAAGATGCGCAAAAGGCTCAGTAGAGAGAAAATAACATTAGAACAAAGCTTGTGTACAAAACGAGCGGTCTCACTTTAACTGAAACTGTAGGTGTGTGTCTGTGTCTCATGCAATTTTGATTAAAACAGGCTTGTTCTTCATTTAGTGAAGTTACTCACAGTATAGGGTATCCAGTAATTTTATCAAGTAGGAGTAGTGATATTTTCACAGTAATATTACTCAAATAAAAGTAAAAAGTGGAGTACAGTAAAACTAAACCTACAAGTAAGTTTTTTTTTCTTCACAAAAAGTTACTCCAGGAAATGTAACTGACTTATTGTGACAAGTTACAATCCACATATGAAGGTGAGACAGCATGTCTTAATTAGAACAGATTGATGTTAAAGGGGCAGTCTTATATTTTCCAGGTCAATAGTGCCATTTTATAGCACAATCCAGTATCTATGTTAACTTCAGTTGTTATAAAAATTCTGTAAATATCAAATATGACTTTAAAGAAATTTGACTTTGCATATGAATGCATTGAATTTAGGCCTCTGTCTCTCTAAAAACTCTTGATCTTTCTGAAGCTCCACCTTAATTAAGTCATCACAACATGGCTCCTCTATTAATCCTTTTACGTTTTTACCAGTGTTGCACTCAGAAGTAGCTCCTCTAATGACCTCAGTAGCTGCGCAGTTCCACCAGGTGCTTGCTAGTAGCCGCTGATTAGTCTGAAGGAACTGAGTGGGGGAGTCGCACAGTTGAAACATCAGTTCTTGCTAAAAAATATCTAAAAATATTTGCTTTGTTTCATGCAAAAAAACCTCTGTTGTGGAAAACATGTGCTCTCTATACAGTGCTATTCAAAATGGCAGCTACTCTCATTATGAGAAATATTTTGAACAATAGGTGCATGTCAGTCAACTAGAAAATCATCTAAAAGTTCATTTGTAACAGTTGCTGAATTCAAAGGGTAAAGCTCGGTTTTTAGATTTTAAAAATTTGGACTGCCCTTTGAGGCGAAAGCTCTGAGGTTTGGAAACTGCAGCTTAGAGGAGGAGCTGCATCTGGAAGGCAGGGGTATGTCTACCTAGTTGTTTTGCACAGCTGAATGGTTGCCATGGGGGACTAAAAGATTTCTCAAAGATGCATCAAGGCAATCAAGGCAACACTGTGTGTATGTTTTTAATGAGGGAATAACATTATAAAATTATGTGAAGCTCAAAAAAGTCGATTTTTACATAATACTGCCCCTTTAATTGAAAACATAAATAACAGACAAAGTAAATAAAAGAAGTGCAGACTTGTTAAGTGTCTGATCTGTACAACAGTGCAGCATTTGAGCTGTTTAGCAGCCTGGTGGTTCTAGTACGGAACATATCTCTAGATATATTAGGACTACAACAACCCTGCCAATAAAAAACACCAATCTCAGTTATGTAGCTGCTGCCTTGAAATTAACTAACAATGACAAGCATTACAGTGCGTCTCCTGAAACCTGATTCTCAAGATCTAATAGGGGAGTAAAAGTCATGTCCTTAAACAATTTGAGGACACTGCACAGGTAGAGGGCATAAGAAGTGTCTGAGCTAAATGAACTGCTGTGTCCTTCAGAAACAGGAAAATAATACCTGACTCCATCCAGGGTGGTAAGATTCCAGGGACTGGACCTTTTGATGCTCAACCATTGAAGGTGCAGATGTGATATTTTAGGACTGGAAACAGCAAATTCACACAGCCAAACATTTGTGAATAACATTTTCACCTTTGAAAGCCTTTTTGTAATACGGCGTTTAGTTTGGGGTTGTTTATAATTTAAAACCAGCATTTTTGCTAGGTCTTCTTATGTGTACAAAAAACCAAAAAACATAGGCATAAACAGCAAATCTCTTTATGTCCTTTTTCATTATGATTGCTGTCAAATTTGATATTAACCATTTCCATAAGTCTTTGGAATTAACTTGTATAGAAATGGGGTTTGTTCCAAATTCAACAAGAACATTTCAGGCAAATGACTGAGTGACAGTAGGGTTCCAACCAGAAGTGGGGGCCAGTCACAGTAAGTGTTTACCCCCCAAGTATCAAGTCAGGTCCTAAGTAAAGAAAGTACCAAGTCAAACTTTGATTATGAAGTCTTGGACAAGTTTGACCTCAGGCTGCTTGTGACCTGTTGTGAATTAAATGGAAGATAAACAGTCAGTTAATTAAAACAAATAATGGGCAAATTGATCCATAATCAAAATAACTATATTTCATTATAAAACTATCCATATAATTGTCAAAATTATTTTTGCTATTTACTCCACTGTTTGCTTCATCAGAGCATCAGTAAATGTTAATACATTTAAAAGTATGATTAAATGCAGTTGTAAGCAGTTTAGTGACACAAATCCCACTTCTTTATGTAGCTGCTGTCCTGAAGAAGCTGGATATGTTCAGTAATTCAGTAATATGATCAGTAATTGTGCTTGTGGGGCGGTGACTGCAGTCACCTTCAGTCACAGCTGTACAGTTACCTGAAGAAGACTGAACAGAAGTTGTGAATACTTTATTATCATCACTTTTATTGTTATTACTGTGAATATGGCATTTGGAAAAGAAAAACAAAAGGAAAAGCTAACATTAACTATTTATTGGTCTCTATTTTTGCTTTGGCTTATCAATCCTTGTGTATGTTTAAATGTGGAAAGTTAGTTGTTTAGCCTGCAGGTCTTACTTCCCCATATTTATTTGTTTTTGATCAATTTGTACTTGGTGCCAGAAAGAGGAAAAACAATTCTGCCAATTTTTTCTCTGTTGTGTTAGATCTGGATTTAAGATGTAAAACTATAAGAAGGCTGGAGTTAAAACAGTTAACCTCAACTGATTTATGAAACCTAAGTGACACTTTGTGAAATATGCTGGATCCTCTGAATATCAAGAGATTGAAACAGGAAATCTTTGTAATGGAAATAATTTGTCCTGTTAAAAAGGTGTTTTCTGCTGGTAACTCACCTGTGTGTCATGATGGAGAGAAGTGGGGATTTTATTGAATTTTTATTGAAACATTTCCATTATGACTTCAGGGTGTTCTCTATCGTAAAGCATTTTGCTCTGATCCTATCATCCAACACAACGTCTGTTTACTTATAGCAGCTCTGGCAATAATGTTGATACAACCACTGACAGCGCTCATGACACTGACTCCAGGCTGGCAGTAAAAACATCAGCCCTTCATCAGTTGCTTTTATCTGCATTTGAGAAGCAACTTGATATGGCTTTAACATTATTCTGCATAAGATGCTCTGTTTGGGTGATTTGGGTGACTTGAGTGATGTTCCAAGTCCCTCCCAACGTCGTGTAGCCCTCTATGCTAGCGCTGACAGGGATAACCTCTCCACCACTGTGGGCTTCTTTGCTGTTATCTTAGAAAAAAAGAGGGAAAAGAATGATGCAGCAACAAGTGGATCAAATATACATAGCTCTGTTGTATTGTGCCGGGTTACGGCTCCATTGTGACGTTCTTTTTGTTTCATGTAAACCATAATGAATTTTCAAGTCAAACAGCTCAATGAGGTTATGAGATATTGGTGTGAAAGTCCAGGTCAAATTCCAAGTCTTTAATGATATTAAGAAGTTAAGTTCAAGATCTTTACATTTGTGACCTGGATGGATGGATGGATGGACGGATATATGAGGGGGGGTTATTGATAATTGAAGCTCTACGGGGACAACCTTTGGGAATCCTGATGATCGGACATAAAGAAAAATGAGGAAAATTTGAGTTAATTATAACTTGTAGTCCTAACATGTACAGAGATATGTTCCAAACTTCAGTATTCGATAATCACGTTGCATGTTTTCCTACAACCTTAAAGGTGTCATCTTTTCAATTGTAATTGTAAATAATTAGTGAAATTAGTTAATGTTAGATTTAAAAAGTAAACCAAATGAAAACTGCATTTGGAATAGATTTGACACCATGAAGGTACGACATGTTTATTACATGTTTGTATGCTGCAGTCGATTATTGATGAATCATCAGAGCCAAGTGACATTATTTTCAGAGAGCCACTGTTTATCTTCTCCGAGTGATCTGATTGGTGAAACATGACTAATTACCGATGGAAGCAGACGTAACAATGTTCATTTTTTATCAACAAGCTTTCTTTCTGATTTTCCACTGACTGGGTTTTACTTTCCCTCCCTTGACATTTCCTCCTGATCCAGTCAAAGTGAAGATTTTACATCATAGGACAAGAGAGAAGGAAACAACCGGGTGGCCCTGATGAGGGTGCATCATCTAAATAAGACCACTGGACAGCTTAACTGCAGCTGTTTGCTGGGGCCCATGCTAACACCATGATACTGCTCCTGGATTTGGGGGGATAAAAGCCGTATTCTGAAGCTGGCTTAAAACATGGAGTGTAAATAAATGGAGGGTGAATGAAAAACACAGCTTAAATGATCTGTTTTCTCTTATTTTAAATTTCTAGATTTAAAGCAAAATAACAGTACATTGACATACCCATAGTGGAAATATGCATGTGACAATGTCTTAAAATAAAATTTTAATTAGAGATACATTGATCAGTCGATCCCCAGTTGGCATAATTGTACTGTTTTTTTGTTTTTATTTTTTAGGTCTGACCTGCTGATTAAAATGTTCCTCTATTTCAGTTTTTTTAGGGACTATTGGATATAGCAGAAAAAAAAACAGGGCTGTAGCTTCTTCAGTAAAGGTTATAGTTTTAAGTCATAAAATAACATAATAAAGCAATAATTTTTAGATCATTTGCGTCTAAGCATCAAATTATATTCCCCTAACTTTATCTGGTTTTTAATAAGCTTAGGAAATTTGCATCACGGTACAGGCTGTTGATTTAATACACTGAAAATAGTGAATGTTCCAGTCAGTTTTCAGTATTAGACATGATCACTGATGATCTCTGGCAGATTGATTGGTGCACCTCTAATTTTAACATCACATCATAAGATTCTGTTTTCAAAACCCCATTTTTCTCTCAGTCTCTTTATTGTATGGAATTTCAGAGGAAGACTTCATTCTGATCTCTAGTTTTTATGAAGTTTTGACATGCTGATGCAAAGTGGTCTTTAAGAGGAATAATAATTATTATTCAAAATGTTATTTCAAGTCTGCTGGCTTCATAAGCAGCCATTAAATACGTTACATTAGGAGCAGAGGAGATGTCATACTGGGTGTGTGTGAGAGCAGTTATTGTAACACTGGTAACTCTTGTAACTTTTTATTTGCAATAAGCTGAGTCATTCATTTACACTTACAACACACACTTAGAACTGATCTATACAGGACCCCAGAGGTGGCTACTTAACTGTCTGATATAAATGTATCTGATAAGCATTAGCTTGACCATCCGATATTAGCTTCCATGAACACTGAAGCTAGCATTAATAATTTGAAACATTAGTTTTTCTGTGTTTTTCTGTGTTTGTTCTTATAAAACATTGTCATCATACCTAAATCCAGAATGTTCTATGACAGCGGCTTAAAGCTTAAAATGATCAAATAGAACCATTTACCTGTTTTACTTTGAACCTTTTTGTTATCTGCTAAAGTGTGACCAGGGCCACCGATGTGATGGAACAACCTGGCATCCTGTAGTAAATGATTTTCGATGACTACTTTTTTAGCACTTCACTGACACTAAAAATAGATAACTTTGAAGCTTTTATTATTATTATTTTTTCTTACCTGTAGTAAGAAATTCTTTAGCAAGTCTTATAGCATTTAGCTTTGGTGTGTTTACTGATCAGGGAAAAATTGGATCATTGATTTTCCAACACCTTTCAGAGTGCAAATGTAAACAAGGTATCTTTGGTGAGATGAAATGATCATGCGTAATAAAACGGAAAGAAAAAACAAACTTGTTTGTAAAGATAAAGAATGATTAAGTTATGACCTCATTTGAAACAATCATAGTAGTTTTAAGGATTCAAATATAATTCAAACAGTGTCCAAATATATACATATTTGTGAAATCTCTTTAGTGTTGAACAGTTGTGACACTGTGTCTGAACTTTATATAGAAAGATTTCTTATCTTTTCAAACTAAGCAACTTAAATGAAAAGCAGTCCGCACCCTGAGATGTCTGCACAGCAGGGTGCCAGTCATAACTGCAAAATTCTCAAAATCAGCAGGTAGACAAATATAAACTTTCTACACTGCTGATGAGAATCACACTGGCACAGTGATGTTTGTATTATAATTATTGCCTTTGCTTTACAGCTCTCCAGTGCAGAATTGGGACAGTAAATAGAACTTTTGATTGTCAAACAGACATTACATAATCCCATTTTAATTTTAAAACCATATTCAGAAAGAAGAAAATGCTTCAGAAACACATTCTATCTTTTCCTCAGCTGTGTTGTGCTAAGCATTCTGACAGGGTAATACATACTATCTATTGATGAATATTTTCCAGCATCATGATAACATCTCATTGACTTGCCTTTAATCAGGCAGCTTCCACTAACCCCTCCCTTTTGAAATCTCATAAACAAAGCACCTGTGACCGAACAAGTCTGACCTAGTGTATAACATTACATTATCCCACTGCACACCTTGAAACTCAATAGCAATAGTCCCTGAATAGATGGCAGTTAGTCAGATATCGTACCTACCTTAGGAACATTACTGCTTTCTTTGTGGTATGCTGTGTAAATACTCTAATACTTGCCACTTACTGCCATGGCTGAGGTCCCTCCTCACAGAGGGCACTCTAAGTTATAAACACTGCTGGATTCATTCTCATCTCACTTATTTTGGGGGAATATAGTCAAAGTAGAAAAATCACAACTAATGATATAGCTTAGTCCAGTTTACAGATACCCTTGACTGTTAATCACTTGGTCAAATTCTGAGAATCCTTTAAATTCCTAGATCATTTAAAGGGGCGATATTATGTAGGAAAGATGTTTTGAGCTTTATTATAATATTGTGCATCTGCTGAGCTCATTAAAGGAGCTGCTTCTCAGTAAAACACTGGTAAAATCATTGTTAAAGGATTAATAGAGGATATAAAGCTTTCTACCATGAGCTTTATATCATAACCATTCAGCGTGCCTGATCACCCCTCTAAACAAAGCTCTGTCTACTTCCACAAAACTCCTCCTTGCATCACTCCTCCGCCTCTCTCTGCTCCTTTAGACCAGCAGCAGTAGCAATTAGCAAACACCTGCACTACAAAAACACAAAATTTTACCAAGTAGTTTTGGTCTAGTTTCTAGTGCAAATATCTTAGTACACTTGAGATAAGACAAAACTAACATAAAAAATAACTTTGTATATATATATAGAGGCTTGTTTTAAATAAATAATTCCTTAATATTGATGAAGTACTTGTTCCATTGACAGATTATTTCACTTATAGCAAGGGAATTTTCCCATAAGTGAAATGATCTGTCAATGGAACAAGTGTGCACATCATGCTGGAAAGTTACTTTTAAGTTAGTTTGTTTTATTCCAAGTATAATAAAATATTTGCACCAGAAAGTAGACCAAAAGTACTTGGTAAGATTTAGTGTTTTTGCAGTGTGGCGGAACTATGTATCTGCTGAGCTCATCATAGGAACGACTTCTTTATTCAATGCTCATAAGAACGGTTGTAAATGGTTGCTTCATGGAGGAGCATTGTTGTGATGTCAAACTGAGGCAGAGTGTCAGACGGAGCAGGAGCTTCTTAAAGAGACAGAGGCCAATTTCAAGCCAAATTTATTTTCAGTCATATTTGATATCTGTAACATTATTAAACAACTAAAGCTAGCATAATTACTTAATAGCACTGTAAAATGTTTCTAGAAGATATGCAATACTGCCCCTTTACGTGCATGGAAAAGTTTAAAAGTTGAGGAAAATTTACAGACAAAACTAAGAATTGTTCATATTTGTTAGAGCAATATCTGTCATGTTTCAGCTTTCTGTAGTAGCACATGTTTATTGATCAGTTAAATATGTTGCACTTTCATGAACTTGTTTGTCCAGCTCTGTATCTGCTTCATAGACATCACAGCAACATTCACATGAAAAAGACCAGGCAACAGTTGAGCCCAAAATAATTCATACCTCTGACAGAATTAGGTTCAAAATAAAGGGTGAAAATAATTCCCAACACAACATTTTTAATAAAATTCAAAATACAACAACAACAAAAAACACACTAGATAATTAAACACATATGACACTCGTTTCACTTTGATTCATAATCTTTTGCTAGATGCCATTCTCATTTAATATCAGAAACGAACCTCATTGTTGAATGAAAAAAATCTAAATTTGCCATGAATATGAATAACTTTGAGCTGCCCTGGGCTGTTGCCCCCCCACCCCTCCCTTACCTTTTTAGCTGCTTCCAGCATTGCATTCTGATTGCATGCGGTCTGCCTGCTCAGCCTGCCAGCCATATGGTGTTAAAGTAAACTTGATCCATCATCCCACATCAGCTTCTTTTTTCACTCTTTGATCCAGATCAGGAACCTGCAGGTGAATTCTGTCTGCTTTATCAGCGGCCATTGGTCCCAGTGGAAACCCTGACTGCTCCGTGGACATGCGACCCCATGGAGCACAATATATAATTCACTAAGTGTTCTGATACCATGTTATCTTTTAGATTGTGTAATAAGGTTTTTTTTTTTTTCTTTACTCACTCGGTGCAGCAGTGAGCTTTAGTCATCCATGATCCTTTTACAGGTCCACTGATCTCCCGTTCATGAGCCTCTGAAGGTCCTGAGCACACTGAAAAGGCTTCACTAGTTCTTGGTTCTTACAGTCACTGATTGTTCTCCCTAGTCGTCTGCTGGGTTCCTTAGTCTCCAGGAGGCTGCTTGTTCTCTACTGTAACCTCTGAGGCCTTCACAGAACAGCTGCATTTATACTGAAGTTAAATTCACTTCTCAAGTTTTAGACCTTATTACTTTCAAACTGGTACACTGGATTTTATTTAGGTACATCAGAATTAAAGGAGCTGGATTCAAATGTGTGCCGCAGCTTTCAGATTTTTCTTTGCAGAATTGAAAAATCATTGTCCTTCCAAGTCATAGTTGTGTGGACCCTTGGTATTTGTAGGGAAAAGGGGCCACAGCCAGCCTCAAATAGTTAATGTCCACGGATACTTGAGATCCGATTGAAAAATGCATATAGCTACCTATTTTACAATTAGACTTATAATTTGTTTGTCACTGTACACATTTACAATGAGATTAAAACCACCTCAAAAACAGTGCAAACAATGTAAGAAATATATATTTCTTACAGATTTAGGTTTATACAAACTATATAAACCTAAATCTGGTGATATTTACAATATTAAATCAGTTCAATGTATATTCAATGTATATTGAATATACATTGAATATATACATTGAATATACACATTGAATATATAAATATATATATATATATATATATATATATATACACACACCTACACACACACACACACACAGTATATTCTACTTTTAATACTTCTTTTTTTAAGTACTTTTAACAGTTCAAACTCCAAATATACATTTAACAGCAGAAACCATAGACGCTAACATTCTTCCTTATGTCTTCCAATCAGCTTCATGGGAAATAAATTGCACTTCTGGAATTTGCTGCTTTGTAAGTGTCAACCAATAGTGTGTCAAGTAGCATTGTGCCCAGGTATGTCAGCTGCCCAAGAACACATTGGCAAATAGCTGGATGTTCCATAAATAATTTGTAGTTGCATACCTCAGAAAAATCTGCAAATATTGAACTGTGAGTAGTTGAGGGTCCACTGTGATTAGTTTTCTCTCTCACAAAAAATCACAGTAAAATACATGAAGTGTGGGATTGTAATGTATGTAAAAAAGTTCAATGGGTGTTAGTAGTTTTGCAATCTGACTGACATTTACACTAGTAAACGAGCATCAACTAAAAAAAACAAAATCAGATTAATCGCACTCTGATTAATCACAATGAATCACTATATTTAACTTTATAAGCCTGAAATATAAATATGCACACAGTTGTGCTTCTTACAGGAATGGTGCCCTGGGTAAGCTCCTCCTCCTGCCGCTCTCAAACCAATTAAAATGCAAGAAATTATCTGATTTTTTATAGCAGAAAGTAGATAATGTGGTCTGTCAGTATTCAATAACAACTAATGGAAACTTACTTCACCACACATGGATACAAGCAGTAGAAAACATGTTCAGACAGACAGATAAGATACATTTTACCTCCAGTTCCTGGGTGCCCCACCTCTTCCTAATGGGCACCCTGGGCAACCAACCGTTCATATAACCCACATCAAACTGCTGCTTTATGCACGTTTTCAAAAAATGTTTTATCATCTCAAACCAAAACATGTCTGAAGATTCTCAGTTTTCCAGGTTTTTATGATGTTTTAAATGTTCATGTAGAAACGTTCCTTTCTCATCACTCTGTCATGATGGGTTTAACGGATTTCACCCACATGCAGGAACACCAAAGAGACGGATGTAAAAAAAATGAAAAGTTTATTTACAGCAAGCAACAATTTAAGGAAAGCTGGTCCGGAAAACTGCTCGGCTGATCTTGGTGCACTGAGGAGATAAGAGAAGCGTGGTGAGTTCAGGTGACTGGGAAACGGGAGGTTGCGAATGAGAATTAAGTAAACTTACTGGCTCAGAGCGTTCTAACGGCTTGGAGGGGGTTGGTTGGTCCTGGAGTTCTAACCTATGGATTTGCTTCTCCGTGGAGCTTGGTGGTTCGGTGAGTGGCGTTGGAGGGCGGACAGGGAGGCTTGTCCTTGTAAGCGGCTGAGTCTAAGTGGAACGGCCGGTCGGAGACTTCTGAATAGCTGGCAGAATCTTACAGTAACTGGTGAGGTTTGGCTTTCAGGCATCTATGGGGTAAGATCCCATGACGTCGTTGGAGAAACCAGTGGTCAGGCAACCAGATGCGGAAGGATCCTGAGGGGAGCAAAAAATCCGCAATGAAGCACAATACGAAAAACAGGCAGATCTCAAAAAACTCGGAGCAAAACTCTGAGGGGCTGGAGGTACCATCTAAGGTTGACACTCTGGCGTCGAAGTACCGGCGTTCCACCCTTCTTATGCTGATTAGATGATCAGCCTCCGGTGAGAGGATGACATCATCACTGAAACCACAGCCCGCCACCTCTCGGACTCCATCTAGTGGGGAGATAACTCAGCAACCAAAAGACCACCTAAAAAAAAACCCCAGAACCTAACACACTCTCTATGGAACTTATGTGATGAGGCGACAGTCTCTGGTCCTCACCCAGCTGAGTGACCACCATATCTGCTGCATGAGAAATGTAGAGGTACTACATGTAGATGTGAACATGCAGGCTGGTGACGCAACACAAGAAAGTTGAAAAATGTTCAACTGCTGTTTTTGACAGCTGTCACAGAAAACTTTGCTGTTGTTTGTCACTCACAGTGTGTCTGTCCCATAATGCATTGCTGTGAATGAGGTAAGCCTCAGTGGGAGAGAGGCTTTTAGGTTATAATAGGTAGTTTGATTAATCTGTGCTTTGTAATATTAACGTGTTAAAAATTTCAAACTAATCTTATGTATTAACACATTAACGTTGTCAGCTCTCATTTAAACAGAACTTTGTGTCTTTAGTCCTGTCTCCAGGCTGTGGTAGTAGAGTCTGGTTAAGCTTTAAAAGTGGGGGATTTTGTTTCCCTGAAACATGGGAGGGTTTTTCAGATATTACTTTACATAAGGGTAAAAAAAAAAACATCTTCTGTTTCTTAATTTGTCAGTTTGCTGCTATAATATTCTTGATCCACCCAAATCTTCTCTGATTGCATGTGTAGTTGTCCTATCAGGATATCTCTGTTTTTTCAGCTGGGCAATTTAAGGAAAATACCGAGATAATTTGCTTGTTGGCTCGCTGTAAAAAAAACAGACTTCATCCGATCAGTAGCGTGTTTGTGTTGGCTGAGATAATGTTGAATGCTGTAGCTTGGGACAATTGATGCAGACAGATCTGCTTATGGCCTAATTGACTTGTGGTTCTGTGCCAGGAGGAACATTATGCTGATTTAAACTTTCTATCGGTCATCTCTGTGCTGTTGTTACACAGGCCTCCGTTTATTTTTCTCTCATTAGGCGTCCCTGTTTCCATTGACTTCTTCACTGGAGTCTGTGAGCACAGCCAACACCTTTAAAGTAAACACATCTCACTAAACAATTAAATGTCAGAGCCCGGGTAGATCCCCAGCTCACATCCTCTGTGTTTGACGAAGGAGTGGCCTTGCTGCAGATGCCTGATAAAGGCTAAGGACTTTCCAGCCTGGAAGGTGCAGCAGTGTTTTGTTTTGCTGCAGCTGACGGCACACATGGATAGTAAGTATATGAACCTGAAGCTCTTTTGATAACCACTCGCTGTTCTGCTTGTTTTACTGTCTGCTGTTTGAAGAGCTACTCTGCACTCTTCTGAAATAGACTTGTGTTACCGCATGTGTGTTGCCATGGAGAGATCAGGTTGGTGTTGTATAGCAGTGTTTTCTCCAGGGTGTTGAGCTAGGTCCGAAAATCTTGTGCAGAAGATTATCTTTAGGATTTACACTTTTGTACATGTTTATGGTGGCAGGTGTTTAACTCACATACTCCTGATCCAAATTAGGATTCAAGTTTGAGCTTCAACATGCAAAGAGAAGCAAAAATAGCAGAAAACCAAACAGAGTGAGTCATTCAGTTTGGTTAAGTTGATTTAAATAGACCTCATGCACAAGTTGTCATTTCAAGATACAAGACAAACTAGATCCAGACTTATATTCATATCAGTCCAGTCATATAGACAGACATGTTAGTGTTTTCACACCCAATAGTCTGGTGTGTTCTTCTTGTTACTGGACAGTGTCAAACCAATCAAACCCTTTGAGTAACCTGTTCTGCCCCTCACCTGAGGTGAGGGGCAGAGGGAAATGACAAAAACTCTGAACAAGACACTAAGGGCAACTTTCTTCACAAAACGTAAGCAAAAATGGAGTGGCATCAGATTTTAGTGGTTGAAGAATTTCTCTTTTGTCTTTAGCAAAAGTGCTAAACAAACCTTCTTCAACAATGGGCTCAGTGTGAGCCATTTCTCCTGCTAGAGCTAGACCTACATGTTTTGTTTTGGTATTTACACAGAATGCCTAGCGCTGTAGTGCGCTTCCTGCTTTTGGAGCGGTCTCTGGTCCGATTGGCGTTCATATATGCATTTGAACCGCATCAGAGTTCACTTCAATTGAACGGAGACCCAGGTTTGTAGGTGGACTGGAGTTCATTTTCTTGGTCTGCATCAGAGTTTGATTGCGTGTCCACACATTGCCAAACAAATTGGTATTTCCAAGCAAATGAACTAGAGTTCTACTAACGCAGACTAAACCTTGAGTTTGATCCTAGTTATATGCAGATTTCTACCATGACGGCAGTTGGGAAGAAGTCTTGTACCTAAGGAAGCCCAGTCAATTGGTAGGTTTAAACTCAAACCAAATGTTCATCAGTGGACCAGAGGTTTATGAACATTTGCTAAAGAAACCACTGTAGAAAACAAAATAACTACTGGCTGGTGTAAATGTTGCTTCAATAGGATTCATGTCAGGACATCGAGTTGCTCACTCCAAAGTCTTCATTCTGATTTTCTTCAACCATCCACAGCTGGACTTGCTGGTCTGTTGTGGATCATTGTCCTGCTGCAGAAGCCAAGTTGGTTTCAGTTTGAGGTAATGAACAGATGGCCGGATGTTCTCCTTCAGGATGAAGCCATGGTTCCGTTTATCACAGCAAGTCTCCCAGGTCCTGCAGTAGCAGGACAGTCCCAGCTCATCACACTGCCACCATCATGCTTTACTGTTGATATGATATTCTTTCTCTGAAATGTAGTGTGACTTTTATACCAGATGTAACAGGACGCGCACCTTCTAAAGACTGATGAGCTTTTCTCTCATCAGTCCACAGAATGTTCTCCTAGAAGTGTTGGGGATCATCAAGATGTTCTGGAGAAACTGAGATGCCTTTAAGTTCTTTGTTGCTCAGGAGTGCTTTTTGTCTTGGAACTCTGCCATGCAGTCTCTTTCTAATAGTGGAGACATGACCTCTGACCTTAACTGAGGCAAGTGAGGTCAGCAGTTGTTTGAGGTCACCAAGACCTCAAACAACTGCTGAGGTTGTTTGAGGTCCACCCCATCCGACTGCCAAAACTGCGGGTTTTGGCAGTCGGATGGGGTGGTATTTTGGTTGCATCGAAATTGAATTTAAAGGTAGTTTTTAATCATTTGCAGGCTCTTTCATCCTGTTTTCTGTTTTTAAATGCTGAAACCCATCCTACAACCAGGTTACAAACTACAAAGATGAAATGTGAACACCTGTAATTTCTTTCCTCACCTTGATGATGAGTGTTTCACTCACAGGGGTAGGGCTGAGCCCTCACACACATTAACATTACCTTATGTGCTCAGACAGTGTTCCACCTGTTTTAGTTCATCTGGCTGATGTGCTTGCACAAGTTGAGGTGTATTAAATTACTTGTTTTACACCTGAACACAAAGAGTGGAAAGAGACCATGATGGGGGTTTCCTCAGCTGCCTGACCTGCTGACTTGCAGTGACAGCATATGTTTTCACTTCAGTAGCTCTTGGAATTTTTAGCTCCATTCTCTGACCTTTCGAAATGTTTCACTTTTCTAATTTGCATTGTAGCTAACATCGTAATCTTTCCTAACCTCTGTAGTACTCCAAGTTTCCCACCACAGCTCTTAGCTTAATAAACGACCGCCTTTTATATATATGGTAATTCCTGCGAGATGGTGCCAGTAGATGTCGAGTGTATAATGTATGACCACAATGCATATGCTTTATGGCTAATTAGGTTATTGATCTGAGGTTGCTTCTGCATTGGGGCACAATCACAACACAAAGAGCACAAGAGAATGAATAATGGCGGCTGCACACAGGTCTTTGTCGTTCATTGCTGAGCTGTGTGCAGGTTTGCACACATGCCACTTAAAACATTGTTATCTTGCAGCTGAGTGGCTGACTCTATTTAGCACCGTCTGCTCAATGGCTTAACATGCTTGTAAAAAAAAAAGGCAGATGTGGAATCATAGTTTAGGCACACAATGCTTTGCTCGCTGCCTGCTGTTGAACATTCAGGTTTGGAAAGATTGACTCATTTTTGAGAGTTATTGCACAGAGCATCTGCTTTGTGTTCAAGAGAGAACAGAGTTTCTGCATGTATGAGTGAGACATTTAGTCTTAGAGATCAGGGATGCACCAATCAGGATATTTTCATTGACTGCTCAGCATCAATGAAGATTAGACTTTTGCCAAAAAAGAACAACAGTCCAATATTATATTAGAGTCAATGAAGGCAATGTCACATATAGGATAATTCACTTCATTTAAGTTTATTTATATAGCAGCATTTTACAACAAATGTCACACATGCACATAGCTGCCAAACTAGCTCATCAAACTTGCTGGTATCCAATTGAATTGTGGGAAATGATATGAATTTACCATGAGAAATGTAGACTATGGGATCTCAAGCAAACACACAGTACGCCCGGGTATGTGGCAGCTTTAAGGAAACCCAGGAGATTAATCGAGTAATTGACTCCATACAAAATCTGTAGCTATAAAGTGTGTAAAATAAATGACAAAAGCTCCCTCTTCAGTGTATATAAAGCTGCAATCCCAATCTACTAGATATTTTATCTCCTTAATGTCACCTTCCTAAAATAATGACCTTAGGCAAATAGTCATTTTTTTCCTAAGACATCTTTTGGAAAGAAAGAAACTGTGCAATTTTTTTTACACTTATTAAATTTTTTTTGCCAAAATTACTTTTGTCAGGAAAAAAAAAGACCTTGTCCCAGTGTTGTGGTACTCGAAGTTGGTCTTGGTCTTGAGACCGGTCTTAAGACCATTTTTTGATGGTCTCGGTCTTGTCTCGGACTCGACCGCATTTGGTCTCGGTCTTGTCTCGGTCTCGGGCTCTGAGGACTCAGCATTTTATTTCAAGACCAGTCGAGACCGCAACTGTGAAAATATCACTAAACGTACAGCATACTGTCCAGTTTATTTGTTAACATCTTTGTTTTCAGTGGATGCAAAACGCACCAATTAAAATCCAAGCAACTACATGTCTCTCCCCCCTCTCCCCCTCCCCCCTCCCCACCTTCCACTCGCACGTGGCGCTCCAGGACATGCGCAGTGGTTTTCTCTCAGCGGCAGAAAATGTTTGTCTAATCATAAGTAATAAAATGGCGCTGCAAAAATAGTAAGAAATCCGATGGCCACAGCTAATTCAGCAGCGCTTCGCTTTCACAGATGGTGGGGACAACGTCTAACTTTTTTTGTCACTTAGAAAAGTAGCTCAAACAAGGTAAGCTCCGTTAACGTGATGTTAGCAAAGCTAGCTATACAGAGAGACATAAGCATTGTGATGAAAAAACGTCACTCACTGCCTGAATTATTGTGCGGAGATGTTGACTGACTTGTCGCATACATGGGACAACGCTATGTCCAAAAGTCTGCAATATAGTGAGGTGACATTCAGAAACAGTCGATTCTTCTCCACGGCTCTTTACTTATTAGATAGGACTGGAGTGTCACTGAGAGCCGTTGTTCTATCAGATTACCATACGCTGTCAGAATAGCATACATGTAGTGAGTACCATGCCTGCGCATGCGCATTAAGAAGTCCGACCATCAGAGGAGTTGTCAGTTCACCATACGCAGCAAGTTATGACGAAAATAAGTCATTAAATTGTTTTCAATGATAACTACATAGATATACATGTGTTGTCATGGTTTCAAAGTGTATTTAAAGCAGGTCTGGCTGCAGCTGGAGTCAGCTACAACACACGCCCATGTAAAACTCATTTAACCGCTAAGTCAGGATGCCATACAACTGTTAATAACAAAGTGTATGATGATCTACGTCATGATTCTATGTTGTTGATTAAATGAAATCTTATGGTAATGACGTGACGTATCAGATAGCCATACGCTGTCAGAATAGCATACATGCAGTGAGTACCATACCAGCGCATGCGCATTAAGAAGTCCGACGATCAGTGGAGTTGTCAGTTCAGCATACGCAACAAATTATGACGAAAATAAGTCATTAAATTGTTTATAATATGACATAATATGATTACTAGATAGATATAAATGCGTTGTCGTGGTTTCAAAGTGTATTTAAAGCAGGTCTGGCTGCAGCTGGATGCCATACAACTGTTAACTGTTAATGATCTACGTCATGATTCTATGTTGCTGATTAAATAAAATCATATGGTAATGACAGCGTATGCATGTCTGAGCTAAGCGTATGACTATCTGACAACGTATGCTGATCTGACAGAACACCGTGAGTTCGTGCTAAGCGTATGACGATCTGACCTGACAGAACACCCGTTCTTTGTTCTTGTAATCCTCTGTGTACACTGCATCATTATTTTATTTAATTATGTACGTTGATATTTAAATTAACAAATAACTAAAACACAAGAACGAAAGATCACGCAGAGCATGCACATTGCTCTTTGTTTTTGTTCAAAGTGGCAGCTGTAATGTCTGCCATGGTGTCAGACTACCTGGCGTCATGTACTGGGATAGAGAGTGAGAACAGTCACGATGAGCGCCTTCTGTCTGGTTACTTCTTGCTTGTTGCTCCTTGGTCAGTGTTCATAGTTGAGCGTTATTTACCGTCAGGGCATTGCCTCAATTGCTATGTTTAATGGTGCAGACAGTGGTGGTTTCTTATATGAGCAATATGGGCAAATGCCCAGGGCGTTATGTTTTTAGGGATGGCACGAGACCATCACACATTATTGGTAAAACGTATTAAGTATTTAATATCTAGGTGTTTTTATGGGAATATGGATCTTTCAGATTATTTTGAAAAGCAATTTTGATCATATTTTACATTTTATTGTGTCATGTAGCACGGGCCGCTGGTCTTGGTCTTGACTTGGTCTCGACTTCCCTCAGTCTTGGTCTTGACTTGGTCTCGGACCCTAAAAGTCTTGGTCTTGTCTTGGTCTCGGGTTAGGTGGTCTTGAACACAACACTGCCTTGTCCATTATTTTAGGAAAATGACAATATGTCACTTTGAAAAAAGATACATTCGTCATGTCTTCTAAACTTATCTTTATCATCATTGAAGGTCCATTTAATTGTGTGCAGAGAAAATGTATGGAGAAAGTTCTTCTGCTTCACATATTTAGGTTTTTGCTATGAATTTCATAAAATGTATAGACTAGTGTTTCAGCTGCCCTCTGTGCTACATATTGACAGCTTTCTGGAGATATCTGAGCAGGGAGCCACACGCAGAATACTGTCACTGTTAAAATCATTCTAAAAGGTCAAAAACAACCATAGTTAAAACCAGACATTTACATGCACTGTACATGAACCTACAGTATGCATGACATCATCATCAAACTGGGTTTTCAGAATTGTTCAGTGACATATGTAAACTTTATGTAAACTTATGATTTTTTAAAGAGTTTAAAAATATATTATAGGTCTCTAGAGCACGATGTGAAACAAAATTTAGGAAACCTAGAATGTGAACTTAGGCTGTGAATGTTGAATAATAACTGCGTTCCAAAATTTTAAATTTAAAATTCAAAATCTATCTGAAACCGATTTGAGCATTTTGGAAATTTAAACAAAACACTTCCCCCAGAAATCCAGTTTTTGTTTCCATTCTTCTGTGGCCATGGAGAATCACCCAGTCAGAAAAAAGTCAAACCTCATCTGCATCTCATCCTTTATCTGTTGTTATTATCTCTTATGCTTACATACACAGGAACCTTTATATGAAAATAAGATGAGAATAAAGTCAGAACTCTATGTTAACATGTATTTTTCTGGGTAAAGGTTTCATGTGTAAAATGTCCGTGTTTGTTCTCATGCTGTTGTTAAACCAAGCTCATTTACTTCAGCTCTATTCACTCTCTATTAATTATGATGAAACATCACCTTCTGCTGCATATTTGCACTAGTTTTAAAATACATTTATCTACCATTTGTATGTGCCTCTGCATATGTGTGCTTGTAGTTTTGTGTCAGTGTTTAAGGTGAAGAGCGCAAGTGAAAGAGTGGGATGATTGTTGTGTGGGTGTCTTTACACGGTGAATCTCATCATATTTCTCCTGCAGCCCAATCTCCTCTGACAACACAATGCAACTGAAACTAAAGTCTTCCTTGTGTGATTATTATGACATTTATTTCATTGCTGGTCTCGCATCAGTCTGTCAAATAGTTTACAAAAGACCCCGATTTCCATGCCAGTCCTGGACAACATTTTAAAAAGTTGTGACTTCTCACGCTTCCTGATTTTTCTACTGGTTCCTTTTAAGACTCAGTGCAAAGCTGCTTCCTCACTGTTCTCTACTTTGGCCTGTAAACGTTTGTTATGAAGATCTAAACATGAAGCATTCTTTGTGGAACATGAAGTCCTTTCACACTTTTGAAATATGTATTGAATTGTCATCCATGTAGAAAGAATGTTTGCATACAGTATTGTGAAAAGTATTTTTTCTGACAGATTTTCTTATAAATTTTTGGACTTTTTGTAACACCTGACTGATAATTTTAGTGCTATACAAAGATATGCTGAGTAAATGTTGGTGGGTTTTTGAGGATGAACAGACTGTTTAAGGTCATGCCACAGGACCTTCAAGTCCCTGAAATCTGTCATTTTGTGTTTGTATTTTTTTTATCCAATCAGAGACAGACTGTCTGAAAGGACAGCAGTCTGTGTCATCTGGCCAAGTCTGAACTGTTTCATAAAAACAGTGCCGTAAAAAATACGCTTTTTACGGCACTATTTCTCTCTAGCTGTGAAAATAATATAAAACAACAACAAGGACGTGTGTCTTAACTGGCTTTTGCAATATGGAAGGTAAATTACAGCACACACCTGGATAACCTCTCACCAGGTAGAAATTATAAAGTTGAAGAAATAGATTTAAAATGTACATAGTTTGAGCATCTGGTGACATTTTTAGGCTTTTGGTGGCAGATTTAACAATATATATTAGAGGTCACAAGGCTTTGGTCAATGTGGATCTAATCTTACATCAAAAGACATATATATGGGTGTCTTGTGCACCCGTAGATATGACGGGTGTACAAGACAATGTGCACCTGTAATATCTACATTGGTTACTGCTAAACAGCACACAGTAACCTCACATGTGTCTGCTGATGCTAAATTCTAGTTAGAAATCACAACAGAAAGTGGTCAAAGCTTCAGAATGAAGACGTATTGGAATTCTTCACCTTTCTTCCTGCCCCAGTACATTCCTTCGGTTTGTGATTCTGGTCTCTGCAATGTTTGAAACTGCGTTTGTCTCAATTCCTGTACAGCAGCTCCAGCCTCCATCATCAGGCTGAAAGTTTGCTCCTTAATGGATGAGCGAGGCTCTGTTTCAGATCCCCGTTTGTTATTACAATTTCCTCTTTAACCCCTTCACAAGCTGGGCTCACTTTACCATCTGTCTGGTTTCTTTTTCTTTGAGAGTCCATTTTCAATCACTTTTCTTCTCCCCAGCCACCTCTTCTTCTCTGACAGACTGGAAAAAAAGCTTTTTAAATAGAATCAATTTACGCCAAAAGGCCCAAAGGATATTAGTCACTTAATTTCATAACTAAAAAAAAAAAGTAAAAAGAAAGAAAAGGCACAGAGGGAAGGTGGCATAGCTCAAGGGTATTATCATAATACCTGCAACTTTTATCTTGGCTGTTTTAAGGTGTATTGTGAGTTCTGATTATGGGTTACCCACCTGGAAACAAGACAATGTGCAATGTAGTAAGGTACAGAAATAATGTTATGTTTTACCTTGTGTCTGCAAGGTGCAAATGGGCACCTTGCAGACACCCGTCATATCTACGGGTGCACAAGACACCTTTGTCATGTTTGTGGAAACTCACAAGGGGAACATTTGGAACAGACAGTGGCAATTTACTCTAGTTAAGAATGAATTATTAAAAAAAAAAAACACATTGATGACGATATGCTGTGACCCTGAAATCGTCTGACTTTTTCTTTTCTTCTTGTCTTCCTTCTTCTGCTCTTGTTGGCTCATGTCCTCCTTTCTCCGTAAATCCCAAGCCGGACGTTTCCAGGCAGCTCTCCAGTCAATCTTTACTGACTTTGTTGTGCTATCGATCTGTCCGGTGCTATAGGTTGTCCTGGCTTCTCTCGCTGCAATTGATATTTTTTCCCTTGGGGTGGAAAGAAAGCGCTTAGGCCAGAATTTATAGGGGGTTCGTTTTCAAATGAGTCACAATCACAGTTCAATGAAAATAGAAGTTGTCAGGTCGCTGGCATTTATATACCTGATGTAGTCGTTGCTTTTCACAGCACTGAACGCGAATCCATAGAAGGTCAAGATTGGTGAATTTTAAGGAGGTTTAAGGGCCATTTAACAGCTGTCACTCTGTGAGGAATGGAGTGATGTTTGGATGTTTAAATAGAGCTGAGGAGTATAACTTGTAACATGCATCATCATATTTTTGAATTTTATTACAACTCACCAGCCACTTTATTAGGTACACTCTGTTAGTACACAGTTAGTTGGCTTTAGAAGTGACTTAATTCCTGTCCATGCTGATTTGACACGGTGTCTGAAGAGTTCCTCAGAGGTTCACATTGACATGATCGCATCACAGATGCTGCAGATTTGTTGGATGTACATCCATGATGGGAGTCTCCTGTTTCTATATTTGATTGTGTCGAGAAAAGTCGAGCTCAGCCCACTTCCCCATGCTGGAGATTTTAGTTTAATAATAACAATAAATAAAGTTATCTTTAAAACTGATTACACAGGTTACATCAAGACCCAACAGTAGAGTCAGATGGTAATAAAATTAATCTGGTTGTGTGTGTTGTTATTGTGTCCTGCTTTAATTCTACTTTTTTCTATTTAATCATAAAAAATCATAGTCAGGCAGAAAGAGAGTTATGCAACAGGAAGAGCAGGTTTCCTGGAGAAAGAGGAAGTTTCCAGCCTGCAGTGATTAAAAATAGTTCAGACTGCTCATTTTGAGCTTTAAAGGTTTAAGGAATAAAATCTAAACATTTTGAGTAATTGGATAAAACCCAGAGTAAAATACTTGAATTAATAATGATAACTTATTATTAAGCCAATAATTAATATTGGTTTAACCAGTGGTTGGTGTTGGTTTGATTATAAGAATATTTACACTTACTCTTATACTTATGGAAGTACTTAAAGGTGAAACAAGTAACTGTAACATGGTGTCAAATAATTAGAATAATGAATTATTCTTGGTTTCTTTTCAGAAATGTCTGTAATAACACATTATGATTATAAGAGTAACTAATAAGTAATGGTTATTATAATATTATAAGTGACTGCTAAATCAGAGAAACTAAGGGGTTATAAATGTGATTTTGACATTGAACTTGAAATGGTGTAAAGTGTGTAACTGTAACTAAAGGTCACTGATGTTGTGTTGGAGGTAGATGGTAGGTGAAAGGTCAGGTGGAAAGAGGAACTGATGGGAGAGCGGAGGTGTCTAACGCCTTATTGCTAAACTTAAAACTTACCTAAGAAAAGGTTAGACACAAGAGGACTGTTGAGCAACTTGGGACATTAGTACAGACATCAGGTCATGTCCAAAGATGGTGATGGATATGAGATTATCGGTCCAAGCAGTCAGCCAATGAAACAGGCACAGTAACAAAGCTAGCCAATGCAAATGCACCAAAAGGGTGGATAAACCCTTTATAAGGTGAGTGCAAAAGAGGAGTCTTTGGTTGGATCCTTCAGGCAGCTTTGAGCCAAGATCGAGATGGACAAAGAACTCTGCAGCTGAAGAAGAGCCGGAGCCACAGAGCCGAAGACTGTTCTGCACATGGGGACCAACCCGTTAGCCCCGCAACATGTGGCTTCAAATTGCACTTCTCTCATCAGCTGGGTTCGAGACCCCAAAGACAAAGACCAAGCCAAAGATGAAGATAAAGACAAAGACAAAGAACAAAGGCAAAGAGGAAGAACTGGTGTGTTCCTTCCGTGAGACCAGCTCATCTACATCTCGAAGGACCAGAAAGATCGTGAGACGAAGAGAAAGGAGCTACAGAGCTGCAAGACAAGAAGGAGAGGACCGCTACGCGCATGAGGAAGTCACCCTGAGGCCCGAGATCTGCCGCTCTGACTCAGTACTCTTCCTGTACTGGGAGCCTCCTGCTGCTGCAACACCTTTTTCATCATCAGGCCAGTTCTGGGGTTCAAAATGCCAAACTCCGTCCGTCTCTCTCAAAGTTTTCTTATTTTAGTTCACAGTGTCAGCATTAGGGAAAGATAGGCTAGATTATTGATTTTACTTATTTGATTATTTCTGCTACTGATTTAAGCTGTACTGACCCTTGCAAAATTGCCTTACTAATAAAATAATCAGCATCAAGAAAATCTAAAAGATGTTGTGGACATTCAGTTAATGAGTCACCTTAAAGTTCTTTGATGGTTGTAAAATAGCTATGAAGTTTGATTCTGGGAGGAGAAGGTGGAAAATGTTTTATAGGTTGCTTTTAGCCAAAACTAAAACGGCACCCTTGGGACTCGCCCGAGTCACTAAAACCAACCTGGTTCAGTAACAAGTGCAAGTTGTAATAAGAGAAAGAGCGACCGTTAACAGGTGTGCTCTGTGAAACTAGCTGATTCCGGGCTACTCTATCTGGCTAGTTCACAGGGTGAAAAAGGGTGGGACATCTGGATGGAGGTCGTTAGAAGCCAGGCTAGTCTTTCTCGCACCCAGCTTAAACAGAGTTTACTTCAGTTCTGGGTAGGGTAAATCTCGGCAGATTTAGGAAACTCAATTCACCCGTTAGACGGAGAGCTGGGAGCAACATCTCCCTCCTCTCAGAAGAGGAAGTAGAGAGAGAGAAGGGGGGGGGGGGCGAGGTGCTGTGCAACAACAATTGTGATGTAGTGACCATGGAGAACAATGGAGCACAATCAAGAAACTAGCTGCAGATGATTTATGACATGACGCATTAAGATGGATACACTGGTCTCTGCTCAGAAACTCCTGGTTTGGACTTTGGAGTCGCTGACTTTGAAATGTTTCCAAATTTTATGCCTCTGCTAAGGCATAGACACACCATCTTCCTCAGATATATTTCCATCTCCCCCTTAGTTCATTAACTCTTTTTAAAAAAGAAAGACAACAAAAAAAAACACACAAAAAAAAAACACCTCAAGCAAGCATAAAAACGTTTTTGTGAAATTGAGGAAGTTATTTTGAATTTTGTCATTTCCATTAAACTTTTCAGATGCGATAATTCAAAATATGCAAAATGGATGGAATGTTATTGCAGTACTGTTGCCAAATGAGCCAGTTTATGATCATTTTGATGTTAATGAGTATCTGTGAGTAAATATTTGTATTGATTATATTGAAACATTGGTTATTTTGACCACTTTAACCCAAACCACTTATCTCTTACTTCAATTAAACTTTGTGTTTCTATCACAATCCATGGTTGACCCTTGGTATAAATGCGTAAGAGTAAGCAATATTTAACAAATGAAATGATAAAATCATTTATCTGAAGCCCTTTACCATATTGCTAAAGAAAACTATTGCTAAAGTTATATTCACATAGCATTTGTCTTTGAGTAGGAACACTTGAACATGCTTATAGTTTTGAATCCAGGTGTTTATCAGAATAAAGTCATTCTACATAAGATAATTCCTGTATATGTGGAGTGACACACTGATTCTGAATGAAACTTTCCCTCATTCTTCTCAGTTAATGTGTGAATGTATCCAAGACAAGTTCTTCTTTGTGATCAAGTCATCAGCCCAAATCTGGCATCAATCAAGCAATCAGGCGTAATGGGATTCTACAGAGGCGAATGGGCCAATACTGTTGATTAGAGGATGCTTTCACGAGCTGATTAGCCAAACACTGAATGAGCTCTTAGTTCTATTTTATATTCTATGTAAATCTTAAGCAGGTTTATTGAAAGAACTTTCTCATAAACATCAACTCTGAAAATATAGGAGAGGAGAGTTTTAACTCACAATGTCTGAATGTTTAGCAATAGAAATTATAATTAGTACCTAGTAGTGGGTCCAAGTCATCATATTGAAAGTCACAGGTGAGTCTCAAGTCATTACAACCAAGTCTGGAGTCAGGAAGTAAGTACAATTAAGGCATGCAAGCCTCACTTCATCTTAACCCTCCTGTTGTCCTCGGGTCATTATGACCCGAGGACAACAGGGGGGTTAAAGTCCTAAACTTTTAACATAGATTCTTAAACAAGTCATTTAACAAACATCTGATTTAACCAGAGTAATGATATTTTGATATTTAAAAATTTGTTTTAAAAATGTGTTTTCTGTAAAGCAGAAGAACCGGCAAGATGAAGCAAACTTCCAAAATGTCATAAAATATGTGCGGCAGACTTTAAGACATAAAACATAAATATTAGCTAAAGCAAAATGATGGTGGCCACGGTGATAGGAGTTTGTCCTGCAATCAGTGGGTTCCTCCTCTGTCGTGTCCTTGAGCAAGACACTTCATACACATGCACACACATTCTGTGATCAAGTTAATTTCATTTGACATGATTATGGTGCTGCTATCTGCCATTTTGGATGCGCTGTCTTGCTGTGTTCACTCTGGAATCGGTGACTTTCCAGGCTCCATGGCTGAATTCATGAGAACAAGAAAAACCTTGTTAATCTGATATGCATTTAGTGATTCCTTTATGATTTTTGAACCACCAATTTTTTGTGTAAATTTAAATATACAGAATTAGACATTGTTGCCAGTCTGCTTTGATTTTACAGCCCATGTTTTCCTGACTACTTTCACAAAATCTAACAGTCTAGCTGTTTGTTGAAAATCATGTTTTGTTTCCAACTACAGTCTAACAGCAGTTTCCAAGCTGAAAAGTAGCTTTATGTCACTTGAAAACACGACTGAGCTTGGTTAAAATGTCTATGAAGAACATCAGTCTATTACTGAAGAGTATCTCTTTTAAAAGTTATTCGGATCATGAGTTTAATAATAGATTGAACAGAAACGTTGGTAGAGCTGTACGTGTCTGTAGACTTCATGCTTATTAAAATTACACATAGAACAGAAACATCAGATCAAGGAGATGTTGCTCCAGATGCTTTCTGAGACAGTTGGGAATAACAGGTGTTTGTTGAACAGGCATCTTTGGGACATCAGTTAATGATCAACTATTTATTGAACTTCCATTCTGGATTTGTATCATACTGTTTGCTCTTACTGTGCAATTTCCCGACATGTGCTGGTAAGGCACAACTAAGCATTCTCTGTCTGCTGACCTTCAGCCACTGTCTGTTGCTCCAGTAACTACCTGATAATACTATTGCTCCTCCATCTTTATCTGTGGATCCAAATCAAATCATTTTCATAAATAGCACTGGTCTGCATTTCCTCCTACTTCACTGTACTTATCAGTCAGTGGCTTAATTGTAATCTTTTTGTATTAACCTCCTAGAATGCTGCTAATTCACATTTAACATCTAATGAGCTGCTTGTTTATTTGTATTGAGTAAAGATGGTGTCAGTATTTCCCATATTGTAAGTTTGATCTCACAAGATTTAATGTCTAATGTTGGTTATAAAACGTGACTGAATTACAGGATTAGTTTTCTTGTTGCAGTGGTCTACTGTTTGCCACTAAGCTTCTGGTTACTTTGTCAATAGAAGCCAAACAGGATATTTTCCTCTTTTGTTGCGTCTTATCCAAAGGATCAAACAAGTTTGAGAACCAAGATGAGCAGGATCCCACGGTATCCAGTTCAGCCTCCAAACATCAAGCTCAAAATAATAAGGTCCAAACCGCATTGCTGCATCCGACTTTTCACTCTTCACATTTTGACCTGACACACAGGCTCAAACTCAACGCTCTGTCAATGTATCACCGGACTCTAGAGAGTAGGTACCAGAAGACCCGCTGTTGTAAGCACAGGTCTGTCAAGCAGTAAACAGAAAGCTGTAGCTGCTGTTTGAACAAGATTGCCTTTTCCCTTTGTTTTTTTTCTGTACTTTTGAGGACTTAAGTACACTACTTTTTTGCGAGTAAAAGAGTTTAGTTTATATTTTCCCCCAAAGTGGATGTGTTTTACTTTACCCCCTAGCTTACTACCTGTCTCACTCATGACATTCCTGTAAAACTGCTGCATAACTCAAAACAAAATAGACCCCAGGTCTGTCTTGGTTGGACCATCAGAGATGCAGTCACAGGGAATCACAAGGCGACCTCATCTAATCTAATTTCTGCGTACTACAAGGCTTGTTGTGTGACTCAACACTGGTCCTTAGGACCCACTGTCCTGGAAGTTTTAGATGTCACTTCTGTCACACACCTGGCTTAAATGAAGCCAGGTGTGTATCTGTGATTAACAGCATCTGCAGCTCATAAGGAATGCAGTCGATAATGCAGTCACTAGAAACAAGACACATCCAAAGGCTCCCACACACTCGGGTGTACTGTGTATTCTGTGAACTGTGTGGAGTCCGTTCATTGTCCACGGACAGTTGAGATGTCGTTCATTTCAAATTCTTTCATTTCTCCCATCACAATGGATACTAGTAAGTTTGATGAGCTAGTCGGTCGCCTGGCCCTTCAGGGCATCCACTGAACACCAGTTAGTGCGGCAGAATGGTGGTCTTGCTGCTGCGTGTCCTTGAGACTGTTTGTGCCGACTCTCAACATCATCAGCCATCAGCTGGGTGGCGCATACAGAATTGTTCCATGTGAACACCATTTACCACTGAGCAGTTCAATGTCTGAGACAGAGTATGCAGTCATTAAAATCTACCACTGCTAGGACATGTATGGCAGATGTTTGCATTGAGTTCACATCTGTGGACCTCTGGAGAGTTTAGTACCCCTAGTATGTGGGGCCTTAGGAAGGACTAAAGGCGATAACACTTTATTTGAAGGGGGTTGAATAAGACTGTCATGACACTTTCATAAACATGACATAACACCTGTCATGAACATGAATAAGCCTTCATGAATATTTATGACTGTTGTCATAAAGCGTCATTCGGTAAATTATGACACTTTTAATACAAAGTTGACATTATTCAAAATGTCTTTGTTATGACAACTTGACATTAACCAAGAAATCATTACTCTTTAAACTTTACCTTTAATAACATAAAGTTACCTAATTTTTAAAGTGCAATCAGTAATACTTTTATAAAAAATTTATATCAGTAATGATTTCTTGGTTAATGTCAAGATGTCATAACAAAGACATTTTGAATAATGTCAACTTTGTATTAAAAGTGTCATAATTTACCGAATGACGCTTTATGACAACAGTCATAAATATTCATGAAGACTTATTCATGTGCATGACAGGTGTTATGTCATATTTATGATGGTGTCATGACAGTCTTATTCAGCCCCCTTCAAATAAAGTGTTACCCAAAAGGCTTCATAAGGCCCCAGAGCTGAGAAACACTGCTTTTTTTCTTCTTTTTCTTTCCTTTAGTTTATTTTGTTTGTATTTCCTTTTAATTCATGTAAAGCAATTTGAATTGCCTTGTTGCTGAAAATGTGCTATATAATAAAATTATCTTACCTTACCTTACCTCTGTTGGACTGAGTTGTAGTGACTATGGAGTCCTTTAGAGCACAGTAAGCCCACTGTAATCAGAATCAGTCACAGTCAAGAAATCACTTCTCTCTTACCTGTGCTTTCTGACATGGCAACTTATCCTGTTGGAATAAGCTAACAGAAGGTGGACATGAGCAACAGTGCAGCAGAAATAGTCTGTGGCATTTAAACAGAGATCATTTGGTACTAAGAGGCCCAAACCATGCAATGAAAACCATTACACCACCAACACTAGCCTTTAGCATTGATGCACAGGATGAATCCATGCTTTCATATAATCTGGATGCTGCAGTTGAAAGTGAAAGGGAATGTGGGCTCTGAGGATCAGGATCGAAAATCAGTATTCTATGCATTTAACACACCTAGAGTACGCACACCTCCAAATTGCAGCCAGACTGTTATCCAAATAATAAAGCTTAATAAAGCAGCAAGACCGCTGCAGACGTTATGCTGCAGAGGTTTGTGGTTGAATGAGTTCTGTGAATGTTCAGGTAAAACATTTGGCACTTCAACTGGATGAATGACTTAAAAAAAAAGTAACATTAGATTTATTTGAGATGTCACTGACTCCCTGAAGAACATCTGGAAAGGTTTTGTAGCAATGAAGACATAAACACAGCTGTAATGCCGGACCCTGTTGCATTTCATGTAAAAAATCTGACCATTTTTCACTGTTTGAAGGTGCTGTGTATGTGTGTGTAACCCGCATTTAGTCAATTAGTCAAGACTTTTATTTTTGCGGGCCCACTTCCTGTTTTGCCCCAAACCTGCCAACTTATTTAAAGCCCCGCCTCCAGCACACAGTTGAACTTTATCACCTGTTCTATTGTGATTGTGGTTGGCTGTTTGACGTCTTCCTGACAATTCATCCTGGCAAATTCATCAAAATCTTTGCATCCACTGATTTGATCTATTGGTGAGTTGTTTGTGGGATAGCACTATTGGTTTAGCATGAAATTTCTGCTCGATTGCTCATTAGAGCATTGTTTTATTAGAACTGTTGGCGTCTGTTACCTGGGCCGTCACCGGGATTGAAACAGCTGATTGCAGTTAGTACGCCCCACTCTCTTCCCAAAGGTAACATAATCGCTGGTTTTGTGCAAGCTCTGGCACTTTTTGTATTGATATGATTAAAATAGGATGTAGCTACATTTTAATTGATATTGCGCAATATATTTATGTATTGTTTTTTCCTTCACTCTGTTTGAGTATTTCAGTTAATTTATTTTTCTTGATTTTGAAAGTGAACTTTGATTTCAACTTTTCAACTTTAAATTGATTAGTTTGAAATATGATTAATATTCTTTTTGCTTACTTAAATTATGGTTAATTTAACCTGATATGTTTAGTTTAATTATTAGACATTTAATAATTGCATTTGAATTTCATATTTATTGCATTTGTATGTTTACACATAATTGTTGGTTGTTGATAAAACACTTAATGGGTTTTCTGGCCTTTTAGGTTGGGTTTTTTTTTTTTTTTTTATTCATGATGGATCAGATCCTCGTCTGAATCCAAGGATGGCGAGCTAAGGAAAAAGGACAAGAACTCTATGATCTTGGAATCGATTTATTTTGAGTTAATTTGTCTCTCATTGTGCATTTGTAATTGTCTGTTTTTTTCTTTTCCCAAATCACTAATATTTGCACCAAAAACTAAAACCATTGCTTTGTGTCTTCATTCACACCTCAGGCTCCTTAAAGAACCATCTTCTGATGCTGCTCTTGTAGCCGCAGTTATCTGCATAGCCCATAACTGTTGCATGTGCTTGCTTATTGTTTGCATTATGATTGTCTTGCTGCAGCTTTTAGAAAGAGATGTCCACCTCCACACTGGGTAAGACTTAAATGGTTTACTTCTTGTAAGAAAGCTCTGTTGTTGGTGGTGTTGCCCGGCAACGTTCCTCCATGGTGGATGGAGCTTCTGAATGAGCACAGGAGTGGAGTCATTACATTTCCAGAAAAAGATTCTGCATCTCTAATGAAATTATTATTAGATCTGATCAGAACTCCATTTTGACTACTGTTGCGAAATGCTAAAAGGCTTTTAGTTCTCTGTTAGTATAACAGTAAAAATACTCTTAGAAAAAAGTTGTTGATTTTTTTTTTTTTTTTTTAACTTGAGAGATAATGTCAACACTAAGGACATTTCATCTACATTCCGTCTGCTGGTAGGAGTGAAACTAGTAGTGAATGGGCTGTTTTCTATGCATGACTCAGCCAAAAACATCTGACGTTTTACAGTTCTTTAGTGTTAATACGGAACATGGACATGGATTTCAACAGGTCTGATATGCTTTCCCATAAAGTCTGGAAAGTTCCAGGAAAAAAGAAAGCAGAGTATGAAAAAAATTTTCAGTTTTCCTCCACAGGTCTTATCATGCTTGATGACTGCTGTGGTTGACTCTTTACATTATGTTGACATGCTTAATCTTTATTTTATTGTTTTATTTGAATCAGTAAAGGTGTAATATTCCATAAAAAGAATTGTACAGAAATCCTGTTTGCAGAAAATGTGGACTGTGCACTATGGCATGTTGTGACCCATGGGTGTTTTGTTTTCATTTCCTCTTTGTTTTCTGATCATTTTGGGTTTGGTTGTTATTGTTAGAATGGACTTTCCATACTCAGTCTCTGTGGTGTTGTTTTCGTTAGGATCTTGCTTTGTAGTTCAATTTTTTTGGGGTTTATATTCTAGCTTAATTCTGTTCCCGTTTTCTGTTCGGTTTAGTTTCGACTTCTATGTTAATGTTGTTTTCTCTTTGGTTTGTAAATCCTGGTTTAGTTTGGCTTCCTCTGTGTTGCTTGTTTTTTTTTTCCTGCTTTGCCCTCTCATACAGTAGTTCTAAATCCCTCTAATTGAGCTCGTCTGGATCAGTGGAGACAGTGATGTCACAGAAAAGTATCCTGTCAGCATCCTGTCCTGACGCAGCAGAACACTGTGAACAGTGGCATTTGAACATTGATCTAAAACACTCTATTCAGAAAACGGGGGCATCAAAAGCAGCACACATTCTTCAAGGATATGACAGAATTTAATGTTCTGCAAATTGTGCTTAGGTCCTCATGCTTGGACACATATTTTGCAGAAAGCCAGCAGACATGGCAGGATAGGAAGCAGCATGACAGCAGCTTGAGATTCCCCCCGCCTCCCTCCCTAAAAATAACTGAACTCTAAGCTGTTCTGCAGGATGTGCTGCTTTAAGGGAATTATTCTTGTAATTCTGGTATTTTTTTTGTATCTGCCATGGTTTGTAACTATGCCAGTGGGAAAGTCGTTTGTGTGGGAGCAGCTGACTGACCTTTCCAAAATCTGAGGAAGGTCTGAAATAAGACTCTAGATTGAAAATGAGTCGATGTTTAGAATGTAGGACACAAACAAAAAAGAAGAAAGATTACTTGGCAATACGCTGATGAGCTCAGAGCAGCAAAAAGGATACAACAGAAATATAGTAATGTAATTTTTATGTTTTACCACAATATGCCAGCTAGAATATACATCTTGAGATCTCTGCACAACTGAGCATGAAGAGTAAAAAAGGAGATGTAACTGCTGTGTTAACAGCAAATGTTGGATTTGTCACAGAAACCTCATTCAGAAAACTTTGCAGATGGAATCCAGATCTAGGTGTGTTCTTTAGGTCTCTGTGGGAAGCAGTATGACCTGGAGGGTAAAGAGGGGCTGAAGCTGATCAACTACTTTAATGATTTCGATGGAGTTGCTGTCATTCACTAGTTCTGTAAAGACACATTCGCTGCAGAGTGTGCAAAGCATTCAAAATAAGAGCTTGTTTGAAGCTGTTTTTCATTCCCTCCACTATGACTAAGGCCTCAGTTCTCCTCAAACATGTTTTGGAGGTGAAGTAGACCCAGAGCATGCTGCTGCCATCAATATGATTCTATATGGGTATTATTTATCGATGTAAATTTTTTCCCTTTTTCTTTTACAATTATATCCCAAATTTCAACATTGGTTTCATTGGACATTTTATATCAACATTCCTCTCTATCTTTAATGTATGCAATACATTCACTTTCTGGAGCTTCACTTTCTGAAATGAGGCAAAAATAAACTTTTTGATGAAACTCTAATTTTTGAGCTTTTCTTGTAGTTTTGTGAATCTTGACTGACATTGTCAGAATGAGATCTGTTGTGCTCACTTATGCGATTATTTGTCTTGCCCCTAAAAAATTCAGTTGGTATTTTGTTGGTATAGCTTATTTCTTATTATATGTACTAAATGCCACCAATGAATACACTAAAAGAAGTCATAGGAAAGTGTTTCAGTAAATAATATTTACTATATTTGCTACTCTTGTCAGATGTAACTTGTCTTCCAGTGGAGTGAGAAGAAGTCAGGCTGGTATCACTTCAAGCTTTAATTTGCTACCCATATTATCAGGATCAGTCCACCCTTTATGGCCCCAATTTACAAATCCGTTTTCTAACAATTTTAATTTGCTGGAAATTAAAATCAGGCAGTGTGCATCCCACAGGGAACGTAACCCCCCTCCTACATCTCCCTCCATCCGTTATAACCCCAATCTCCCCAGGACCTAATTTATAAGACACACACTCATGCACGCATTCATGGAATAACCTTGTTGGGTCCTAATTATAATGGCACGGAGTCTCTGTTGAACACTGTGTTATTTGTCCGAACTAAACTGGCTCCCACAGGCGTGTACCCATGTCCTTTTTTTCCTCCATGGAGGATTATCCTGGTTTTTAGAAACTTTTTCTTCATCTAAATCTGACGTTAAAGAAAAAGGGCAAGTGGAGGGAGAAGGGATGTAGAAGAGAGTTATTGTGTTTATTATGTATTGAGTAAAAAAATAAAGAAATTGGGTGTTTTACGTCTAAACAATACTAAACAGGGTCTTTATAACATCAGGTTGGCTGCTACATTTCTGGGATATGGTGTTTAATTCAAAACAAGCTGGTCGGACCTTTTGGAGTTGAAGACGGACTCAAAATTAAACAAAAATACTGCAAGTCTTTATAAGAGACTTCCTTAGCCAGTGATACAGGGAACAGTCTGCATCTTTCATGCCAGACAACGTTCCATAAGATGCATTGAAGTACTCAATGCATCTTATCACTAAAGGCTCCAAAGGTAAAAGAATAATGACACGGCCTCCTTTCTCACCTGATCTAAATCTTTTTGAAAACACGAGTCCTTCTTAAACAGGAGAGTTATGGTAAAGGAAAGCAGTGGCGTTCTCTGAACAGCATCTGGGATGCTGTGGTTCCTGCTGAACAAAAAGTTGATCATAAACGGATCATGAAATTGACAGACTCCATGACTGGAAGGCTTGCATCTGTTATGGAGTCGAAGGATGGTTGTGTTGGTCACTGAGCTTTGTTTGAAATGTCACAAATCTTTAGCGGTTTTGAGTTAGTTGGTTTTCAACAGACAAAAATGAACAAACACAATGGAAGTATTTAATTTTTGTGGTTGCAAAGAAAAATTCTGGATACTAATGACTTTCCTGCAATTGTCCATGAAAATGCTAAATACATGATGATTATTTGTTGAGGTGTGAATAAGTTATTAAAGAAGGTATGGAAAATTAAGACTACGAAAACATCTTTTTTAGAGATGCCACTTTAAGCTGTTCCATGCCACCTGCCCTTCTAACCAAACTACATTTCACATTAAAATTACATGAGGCCTGAGCCAGCAGTAAACCTGATATGTTGCTTATTGTAATCACAGGATGGATCAAGTACAAATCTTCCGAGCAATACTTGTTCAGCTCACTCCGCTTATTACAGTCTAATTAACTCCTGCACTTTTATTTTCGTTCCTCAACCGGATAAAATACCTGCTCCTCTGTTTAGACTAGAATAAGTAGATTGAAACAACTTTTTTCATGCATTCCTGTTTAGCTTTCCTACTTGCTGTGTGTATTGTAAGTTTGTAAGCCCAACCCTACTCAACCATAAAACATATTTCATTTTGACCCACCCAGCATAAATTTTTGGTCAGGATTTGGTCGGGTTGGGCTCTGTCTATTAAACTAAACTTTATTGGGAAGTTGTGGAGTTTTCTCTGCACTGGGTATTTTTCTGTTGTGTTGCTGACTCTTGGCCAGGATTCCCTTGAAAATCATGGTAAAATAAAGGTAAATAAAATAAGGAACATTTCTCATTGAAAACTGACACTAAGTCAATAAGCACTATTACTTTGAGTGTCCAAAACAGCACCATAAAAATAGAATGTATTTTATTATCACTAGATCTCAGCTGAGAGCCATTCATAATAAGTTAGTAGATGTTCAAGATAATATATTTAAGCATCATGCTTTATTATTTATTTTACAGTATTTTAACAATTTTAACTGAAGCATGTGGTTGTCTGTGAGTATGATGTTGGAGTTCACCACCAGCTTTATCAGTTCAGGGCCCACATATGTTCTCAGGGAGGGGAGGGGCAGCAGAACGGAGCCTTCTTTAGACATAACCAGGGGAGGATAGCTGGCCAGCCAAGGCCAGCCCAGGGAGCCAGATTCCGATAGCAGAAATTCGTTTAGGTCAGGCTGAAATCAGTTTACCGCCTTCCTTGAAAGTCTCGCTGGTGCCTCTCAATGGCAAATCCAAACAGCCAAATTTTAGGGTCTCCCACCTGATCCGAGTGAACAACGTTCTCCAAGGTCACACCGTATCCATTCTGAGTCCGAGATCCGCTGCCTGGCCATGGTCCTGTTCCAGGATCGCCCCCAGTCTACGGCTCAGCTTCCGTATCATCTCAGTTTGAGTGTTGATTGCTCTGGTCCCATCCCATCAGCCATACCCAGCAGCCTCGAAGTTGCCAAAATGGCTACCGGCATCTTCCGATATTTCCGATAAGCCAGGTAGCCGCCAACTCCAATAAGCAAAAAAACCTGTTATCATAAATCCACTCATGTACACATCTTCAACATCCTCGACTGACGGCGTCGTCAGACATGGTCTTCCACTTCCATCCAGAATCCATTGTGTATCCAGCGAAGAATGTCCCTTCTGGACACAAGGGTTCCCCTTTTCCCGGTTTCCCAGTGGAAAAAAAATTATCGTGTTGAGAGACCAGCTGACCACATCCATAATTTGCAACTTTGCAAACAAGACTCTAAACAGACGCTGACCAGGGAAGATGGGGAGGGCAGGTAGACAGAGAAAGTGCTTCCTCCTCCTCATTTGTTTTACATTGGTTGTTTTACTCCTAATTGCACGGACTGAACAAATGAAAGTTGATTTTACATATTTGACCAAACCTGTGAAACTGTTGGTGTTTTAAGTGTGCTGTACTGGTGCAGAGTTACTAAATGCAATTGTAATTACTTTCTTTTGTCTCTGTGCTTTGAAAAAGAAATGTTTTAAGTAATTCTGTATCGGATCGGAATCAGCCAATACTAAGCTTCAGATATCGGTATCGGAAGTGAAGAGTAGATTGGTGTATTCCTATTACAAATTTGTTAGGAAGCATTACAATACTAAATGTAGGCAAAAAATGTACAATTATATATCTTTGTTTTCAGAGGCTGATGTGATCAAATATTTTCCTATGCATGTGGAGCTTGTAGCCGTGTTTTCCTGCTGTCTTTACCAGCACTGAGTAATGATCCACATGCTGGTCAGTGATGGACGGAGGAGCCCTGTAGCCTGCTGGCCTGTCACAGAAATCTGACAGCGTCTAGGGTGCAGGGACAAACTGGAAAGGGTAGCCTGGAGCTCTCAATCACTCCCACCCTGGCAGAGACGCCCGCAGGGAGCTGTCTCCCCTCTTTCATTCATTTTCTTTTTCTCTTCTTTCACTCCATCGTTCATGTTTCCTCCATTTCCAGAACTGCCTCATTTTGTCACGTTTCCTTCTTCGGTCTTCTTTTGTGATCTTTCTTTTCTCGTTAACCCTGCTGAATCTGTCTCCATACACACGCACACACGCATACACTTGCTTTCACCCACATACATACACTTGCGTGGCTTTTTCCTATTTATATTTTTTTTAATTGCTGCACACAGTCTGCATCACGATCCAACTTGGTCTGGATCCTGGCTTTAACCAACACACATCTGGGCTTATTTACACACAGAAATTTCTCTGTCGCACGCACGCACGCACGCACGCACGCACGTACGCACGTACGCACGCACTGTGCTATAATACACAATTCAATTTCACAAATGTATATAAGGCTTCAAAAGTACAGCACTGTGGCGCGTTCCAAAATGAAAGACAGGTTTTCTGTTAGGTCTGAGCTGCCTGCAGAGTGAGACAGACCGAGAAAGCCAGGCAGAGGGTTGCCTTCATTTAAGCTGTTCTGCACTGAGGCTTTTCAATTTGATTATGAGTTTCCATTTCATGAGCCTGGATGCTGTGTGCTATTTAGAATAAAATTGAGCCATTTCTTAGCTGGACGAGCTGCCTCTGCGTCTCCTCTCTGGGGGCTTTGCGGGCAGTCAAGGGCATGCTGGCCCCCCATGCCCGCTCTGCCACACTCTTTAGTAGTGTTGCAGTGAACATGCCAAACAAATAAACTAAATAACTGAGCAGCTTTGGTGACTGACCGAGTGGGCATGAGAATGGAAGGCACTGAGTGTTTGTGAGTTTGGAAGGTAATGTGAGGATTCCTGCTTCAAGCCTGTGAACGTCTGAGGGACTGAACAAGGATCCAAATGGATTTCAGTAATTTTTTAATTCATTTCAAATATAATAAAAAAAATACCACAAAGGGAAATGAAATAATCTTATAACGCAATCTGTCCAAGTTTCTTCAGCGATGTTGTAGATGGTGATGTCTGTGAACAGGAAGGATCTCCTGTAGCGGTCTGTCGTACAGTAGATCTGTTAGCGCCTCTGACTGAAGACACTCTGTAGTTCTATGACAGTCCAGTGAAGGGGTATCACTGCTTGCAAACTGCAACTGGATCTCAGTTAAACTGAAAGTGATGTTATTCTTACTGATTTCTGGCTTCAAGGGCCTTGGCGTTGTCTTGCCATGTTAAGCACATGGAACAGCCTGACTGTAGCAGTAATGTGCAACACTAGCTGACAAAAATCTGATGTATTATGAAAGTAGAAAATAAACTTAAGAGCATCATTACTTTGCATTTTTGCTCATTCTTGAATGTAAACCTATTTTCTTAAAACAGGTTTATGTGCCCAGAATTTCTCTATAATTGTACAATAAAGGAATTTTTTAGCGTAGTAGACTTGGCTGAGTCTTACCTTTGCTTTCTTACAGTCCAGGATCCATATTTCCACTTCAAATATCCAGGACACTAAAAATACTCTTAGCTGGGAGCAGGACTTCAGAGCTATTTAAATCACCAACAAGAATCACAGATTCTTTTTTTAACATGTCTGACATATTGTGATGAATCAAAGGAAAAAGTGATGCTTTAGTTTCTCGCAAATGGATGTAATCTGGATCCAAAACATAAAAACGGTTAAATCGTAGGCCTTAGTTTCACAAAAGGAAATCTATTTTCAGTTTTCTAAAAAAAAAACCAAAAAAAAAACAACCTTTTTTTTTTTTTGAGAGTGTCAGCACACATCAGCGATTTATGCTCAGAGACATTTCTGACGTGACGTCAAAACAATTTCTGAAACTACACTTTCTCCTTAAATCCATTAGTGGCCATTGGCATTGAAATGATTAAAGACGTGGGGAATTCTAATCTTTGTTGCTAAATGCTGTGTTGGTCAAATGAATTATAAAATCGGTCACAAGACAGTAAAGTTCAGATTCCCTCTGCAGGGAACTCCGCTGTTATCTTAATTTGTTGAACTGGTATCAAATTAGCTCTGATCTAATTTAGTCCAGGCACAAAGAACAGCACCCTGATCTCCACTGCCATATCAGCATCTATCTGCACTGTTTCCTGTCATTCAAACTCAAAGTTCACTTACTCCACTGACTTCTGAAGTATAGAGGGCTTCTAATGGCACAGATTAAAAAGCAATTTAATACAGAAAAGGGGATTAGAAACACTATGGGCTGCACTAATCCTTAACCTTTAGTTCTGTTCTTATTCGCCACAATATGCGGAAGATGATAGCATCACAGGATGAGAGTTAGTGAATTTCCATTAGGGCTGCCCTTCTGTATTCCCACCAGCACTTTTAAAGGCATTAGGCACGCTTTGTCAAGGCTAATAAAAAGGTCTGGCATTGGTATTGCATCCCCCCAACTTTTTTTTTTTTTTTTTTTTTTTTTTTTTTTTTTTTTTTTAAGCTACTGTTCTGTGTGATGTCTTCATAACCCATTATGATAATCTGCCCGGGTCTCCGAAGGACCTGGGGCGACAGCCACATAGATGCTGCTGGGGTGACCAATGGATGGAGTGCTTTACGTCTGCACTACAAGACGACGCAGAAATGATATTGAGCTTAGAGACAAAATGTCTGGTTCTTGTTCAGCTTAAGGAAATCACTCTCTTAAAGGGAGAGTGATTTCCTCTCCCTTTAAGAGGAAATCACTCTTAAAGGGAGTGATTTCCTCCCTTTAAGGGAGGAAATCCCTTAAAGTACAAAGTACTTTTAAAGTACTTTTATGACTTTTAAAAGTCATAAAAGTCATAAAAGACTTATGACTTTTACGTCATAAAAGACTTTTATGACTTTTACGTCATAAAAGTCAATTTTATGACGTAAAATCGACTTTTTTTTAAGCTTTAAATTGAGTTATGTCATTTCCTCATCAGAAACATACCTGGGGTGTTGCTTTCGCGCATGTTTGAGAAATCCTTTAGTCTCCCATGGCAACCATTCAGCTGTGTAAAACCTCTCAGTAGACCTAGCCCCGCTTTCAAGCTGCAGCTCCTCCTCCAAGCTGCAGGTTCCACGCTTGTGCCTCCCACTCGACTCCTCCCTCTGCTCCTTCAGACTAGCCAGCAGCACTTATCACACACCTGGTGGAACTGCACATGTACAGAGCTCATTACATTAACAGTGCACATAACCTCGAACACACTATCGCCATCTAGAATGCTGCTGGTGGTAGTATCATGGTTTGGTAATGCTTTTCTTCAGCAGTGACAGACAAGATGGTAAGATTTGATTAGAAGACGGAAGACACCAGACACAAAAAACAAACAAAACTAGCAGAGGCTGGAAAAGATGAGATTATGTCAGAGGTTCAGGTTTAACAGGACAATAGACCTGAACATCCAGGACAAGCTATGAGTGCTTTGGATTAGCAGAAATGTTGTTGAGCTCAATAAATATGTTATAGTGGATTAAAAGGAAACGTTTTAAAATTATTTCAACATTCGCTTCAGTGAACTTTTATATCAAATTAGAAATGTATCTGCATATCAATTTTTCTGTCAATAATTATAAAAAAAGATATATAAATAGTCAATGTCTTCTTCTGCCCTTTGTTATTGGTGGCTGCTACAGCTCTCCACAGTAAAGAGTGCTTGTGTGACAGGAAAAGGGGTCATGCCAAGCATTAATCATTCATATGTGCATTTGTGCAAAAGCACAGATTCAATTTTCTGCACTTTGTATGGTCCACTGTTGGTTATGTGGTTTTATTTATACATCTGGAGCTATTCATAATTCATTTATTTTTAAAAGTTCCTATTTTAATTTCATTCTGTAGAGGGAAGAGCTCATCGAGACATCACATGATGCCATCCTTAAAGAAAAAAAAAATCTCAAGAGACACATGCAAATATTTACTATTTCACAATTTTGGATACTTCATAGTTTGCAATAAAAACCCTTATTGCAATAAAACCTTAACTTATAATGCCTTTGAAAGGCACTATGGCAGAGGTTCCCAAACTGTGGGGCGCGCCCCCTGGGGGGGGCGCCGTGTCATTGCAGGGGGGCGCGGGAAGCCGTCTGGATGAAAAAAACAAAACAAAACATGAACACTGTATGCGCTTGGGTTTTTACCTTAGAATGGCCAACTCTCTGTTATAACTATGTAAATTTGATACAGTAGAGGCTTCCACACTTCCCATATTTGTGTCCTCTGTCACTTTTATCAGCAGTTAAAACTGTTTAATCCGTCGTTAACATGGTGTAACCTGTTTTTCCGAGCCGCCTTTAAACGCAACATGAGCGCTACGACGCTCGCGCTGGGTTTACACCTGTGAAGGAGACCTGCTGCTGCTGTGTGGAGCTACATAGGTTTGTGTTAGAATCACGGCAGCAAAACGCAAAGAACTTTTCACAGTTTTTCCCTCCAAACTAACCGACTGAGTTGAGTAAAGCTGTTGGATGCAGGTAAAAGATGACTAGCTAATATCAATACAGAACCTTAAGCTTAACAAGTACCTTGTAGGCTACTGGGGTTGGTGTCTATTTTCAGCATTCATTTTGCCCCCAAAAAAGTCGATGACTCCCCCCCGGTCACACGTGTCATTTCAACCAGACAGCCATTTGTAATCCATAGGAGGGGGCGCAGAAAATGTTTGGAAACCACTGGGGGGGTGCAGAAGAAAAAGTTTGGGAACCACTGGGTTAAGGTATTCATACCTATTGAAATTTACACATCTCGTGGAACTGAAACTCAAAACTTCAGTGCATTTTTGGAGTTTCTTTGTAATAAATCAGTGTGTAATGTCAGATACTTTCAAAATATATGCAAAATGAAGCAGCCAGGAAGAGACCAAAAATGTTTGTGATCATCCTGCAAAACACTCTGAGGTAAAAAACTAACTGTGCACATGACTGTGAACACATCATCCCCATGGTTACTCATGGTGGCAGCAGCATCATTAAACAGATAACTGTCCTGCCCCCCACTACATTATCACAGCAGTTACCTACTTTAGCTATGTCTAGCACCACGTGATCGGCCTTAGCTGCCTCTCCATATGCAGTGCTAAAATAATAAACTACATTTACCTTCCTGCCTAAAACTCCTGGGGCTTGGTCATCAAACTTGGGTTTTTGGTCTTAATATAACATCACAGCCTTACGGGGTTGTTAGCTAGCACATTTTGGCAGACGACAGTCAATCATCTTCAGATCCAGCCCATAGAAATCCAAAGTTTCAGTATTCATGGTGATACTTCCTCCTTTTGTTAATTTGCTTGACCCAGACCATATCTTATCTCTCACCATAGCTTTAGTCTGTCCATCTGGTCTCTGGCATAGGCTTGATGAAGTTGGCTAAATGTCTGCAGTTACTTTGTCTGGTTATTTTTTTTCCTCATGAAGAGCACTTTTAAAAGCCCTGGTTTAGCTCAAAACATATCCATGTTAGAATGGGCCAGTCCAATCCAGATCTAGGTGAGAATTTATGGCAAAACATAAATGTTACTGCTCACAGCTGCTGTATATAGAGACTGAACTAGGGCTCTTTTGCAAAGAAGTTTGGGGACAAAAATGTAGTCTAAAGTTGTTCAAAGCTGGTACAAACCCTGGAAGACTTGAAGATGAAACAGAACTGAAAGCAAGTTCTAGAAGGTATTGACTCAGGGGACGAGAATACAAATGGATGGCACACTTTTGAGGTTTTAATCTGTAAAAATTATTTGGCATAATTTCCTTTTGCTTCACAGTTATACACAACTTTTTGATGGTATGGAGTACATTGTTTGTGGTTGTTGTGTAACATGTCAAAAAATGAAAGGGGATTGGATTTTTGCAAGGCATTGTAGTATTGGTGGTTTTCAAAGGGTTTATTTTTGTTTTTAATTTGTGGTTCTTCTCAACAATGAACCAAGTATTTATCCGTCTCTGTCAGTTGCTGCTCAAACTCCTGCATCAGTGTCCTATTTAAACAATGAACCTGTGTGGGTTTCTTCAACCCACTGCTAGATTTTACACCTTGTTTGTTGTGAGAGTGCTTTATTTATTCTTGCTCTTTCTGTTTCCAGACCTCAACTGAGCAGAAGAAGCTGAGCCATGCTGGATCCAAGCCCTCCCTCTCTGAGAGCAGTGGCCGACTCCCTCAGATAGCCATGAACACCTGCAAGTACAATGGTGGAGTGGTAAGACCACTAGTAGGCAGCCTGGCGTCCTCGTCGCGCCGAAACCTTGCGGAGCTTGACTCGGAAACGCAACCCTTGCAGACGTTGCACAGCTCTGGCTTAGAGGTGGTGGTGTCCAAGGGCAACGGCGGAGAGGACCCCAGTAAGGCGTCCAACGAGAGCCTGGTAAGGGAGGGTAGCGGGCGAGGCGGCGGCAGGGCTCCACAGAAGAAGAACAAGGACATTGGCTACAAGCTCGGTCACCGGAGGGCGCTGTTCGAGAAACGAAAGCGACTCAGTGACTATGCACTCATCTTCGGGATGTTTGGGATTGTTGTCATGGTGACGGAGACAGAACTTTCATGGGGGGTTTACACTAAGGTGGGTTTTGTGTGTGAGAGTTAGAACAAAGTGTGTCTGATTTCTGTCATTTGTGTGGATACTGCCGTTTTCAGCTTTGTGGAAAGAGATTATTAATCCTGAAGTGTATTTTCTGATATCAGATGCTTCTCCCAACCCTTACTCTGAGCATCTTCTGTTAGGATCAATCCAGATAAGTTGGTCCAGGAAACTGAAACCATGCTTAAGATGGAGACCAAAGACCAAAGAATCCTTCTGCTGACCTAAAACAACTCAGTAACTCAGTCTGTATTGTGTTCAGGATGCAACAGTATCTGGGTTTTATGTGCTTCTTCTGTAGTGAGCATCTGGCAAATCAACAGGACAAAATTACAAATCTGACTGAAACAAAACACACCATGCACTGTTCTGTTAACAACAAAGGTAAAGCAAAGATTAAAATTTTGATATACTTAAGTTTATTTGATTCTAATCCTAGTTTAAGCCTAAAAAGCTCTCAGAAAAAGAATGGATCCAGAAGATCTGTCTGTCTTCAAAGAGTTCCATCTGTGTTCCTGTGTTTTAAACACTTACTAAGTTTCTGGTCAGAGAAATAACCTAATTGACAAGTAAGGCCATAAAATAGAAAATAAATAACATCTACACTTTTCATACTTTGTATTTTTGGAGTAGTTTGGTCCCAGTTGCTCTTGGACTAACCTTTAGCTTTCAGGACCAACTAATCTGTAGTTAAGCTAAATAATGTTGCCATTAGCAATATCTACTGTAAGAAATATATTGATTTTTTTTTTCCCCCTTTAATAGAATTTCATTTCACAAATCCTGAACTATCCTAACAAACCCTCTTTTATTCGAACAAACATCATGCTTTATCTGCTTCATCAGCTCCCAGTGCAAAGCAGACAGAGTTAAAAGTTAGAAATTGAAAAGGATTAAATCGTTTGAGACAGATCTCCATTAATAATGCAACGAGTGTATGAAAACAGAGTGGAAGCAATCATATTTAATGAGACAATCTACAACAGTCATGTGTGTTGAAGCAGTGCTAAAGGTTGCAGGCCACTGGCCCTCCAGGTCTGGATTTGAAGACCTCTGATTTCTACTATTCTAATGTAAGTCATTCTTGCTGACTGCTGAAGAAATGATTTCAGTCAAAATGATGCTCCCACCACTATGTTTTGGAGGTGTGGTGTGTTCAAGGTCTGACAGTCATTTAATTTGTGATGGACATTAACTAAAGGCAGCTTGTAGATGCATTACATCACAGTGATGGAGTTTTCTCAGTATGTGAAATATGCTCTTTATCACTTAGTACTGAACTACGCTTGCAGTTTGAGTGTCTTGAAGTGTCTTTTGTTCTAAACTTAGGCCACAGTGCCATACAGCGCACTGTCCTAAACAACCATCCAGCTACATGCAAAGTCATTGTCCCAGCTCACAAATAGAACTACTTACACAACCATCAATGAGCTACTTGTGCATCAGTTATGTCCAAATAGAATTGTGTCACTGAACAGCTTTACTTGGCGTCTCTGTATTTTGATGAAATTGTCATAAAGCGAGATATAAACCGACTACCTCTTTACTACCATTTGGTGTTGTTTATGGTAGTGGAATACCCCTGCTTCTAATACACTAGTGTTGTCCTAGTACATCATAGTCATGTGAACAAAACATTAAATATTTACTCTATTAAATATTCAGTTCTTTAAAATGAAATTGCCATACATGTACTGCTGTTTTTTTGTTAATCTGTAGAAAATAGAATTGTATAATTACTGGCAAACACCAAAAGTTAACCTTGTTTTGGTCACTGAACAAAATATAGCAGCCAAAAATTATTTTTCTAACTGAGAAAGGTAGAACACCCTACAGTTTTTTTTTTTTTTTATGTATCCAGTATGGAAAGATGAGGTATCAACAATGAAAAATCCAGGAGCTTAAATACAGAGGGATGTGATTACTAACAGGGTGCAGCTGGAAGGGAAGGCCCTTTGGGTTGATACAGATTGAGACTTTTTCCAGCTGAACGTCCCACTCTCTTGTTCTTGTACCGTTTGAGCAAACAAACAAAACAAACATCTTTGTATTTGTGTTAATGGTCACAAATTATACTTTCTCAAATCACCATGCAACATTATGTATTTTAGGAGTTAGAAAGTTCATGTTTCTAGCACTTTTTGTCTTTGGCTGAGAGGGACCAGTGGCTCAGCAAACCAAGGAAAGGAGAATAAATAGCGAAAGGATGATTTCAGACATATACATGGTCTTCAATATGAGCTGATAAATCATTAATATTTATTTACAGCAAATTGCAGATAATGAACTGTAACTTAAAAGAGCTACAGAAGTATGTGGGTGTATATGTGAAAGTTAGGGGGACTAATCCATAATATGATTTATGGGGATCTAAGAAAATTAATAGATTTGTCTTGATTGTTACTGAGTGGAGATCAGTCCATTCATCAACCTGACCTCAGCTGAAATGGAAATGACCCGAGTGGTCTTAGTAGAACTGTAAGCTCCAACACTAGACTGGTAGCAGGTTCTGTGGATGGTCCACTTCACCATCTCACATTGCAGAGTGGAAACTTGAGGTACAGTTAAGGTTTTCTGAGCCCTGAAGCAGGGAAACTGGTAGGGAAACGGGAAGCACTGGGACTGAAAAATCCTTGAACCACTGGCAGGTGGATTAATTGGTTTACCCGATGTTATTTCACCAGGGATTTCTCAAAACAATTTCCAAATGTCTTGAGAACATGTCGCTGAACTGAGGGGCAAGGCAATCTAGTTGATGACTAAAAATACATTTGGCTATATAGACCACTGAAGGACAGAGTGATGTAGAGCTGCTCTGACTGTCATCACACTGCTGATTATGTGGAATATTTTCTCTCGTTTTTATCATTTGTGCTTGCGCTGTTATTATAAAAGCAATCTTAGGATCATTAGCCTGCAGTAGAGAGGCCCTTTTACACCAGGGTTGTTAAACTGATTTATCATCTGGCATTTTACCAAGTAGGAGGTGTGAGGACTACCGGTTCTCATTTCCAATGTACACAAATAAACAGCAGCGGCACTCTAGCATCCAGCCAGTCTATTTATCACAAGCACAGCTCACGCTGGTGGCCCTGTGCTAGTGTTAGCAATGGCTTTTGGCTCCAACCACTATGTAAAAAGTCCCCCTATTTATGTCACGTTTTGATTAATCTGTACTTTCATTTATGATGAACGGTGTCCAGACAACATCAGGCTGTACTTACACCTGCACCTGCATGGCTAAGCATCATCTTAAGTGTACTTTTTGTATAGAACTACATTATCCACTTATACTAATAGGAATTCTCTGTGCTTGTGTGAGTAGTGTGTGTGTGTGTGTGTGCGCATCTGTGTGTTTCCTTTGAGTGCTTTTGTTTAATTTTTGCTTCTCATTTTATATTTACATCCTAAACAAGAAATGCAGGATATTTCAATAAATTTTAATTTTATTGACAATTTTACGTATTTTAGTATCCCAGTTCAATAAGTCATGCACATTATATAGATTAGGTTTGCACACATTGATGAATCAAGCCTTTCTTTCTGTTATGATCTTCAGCTTACATAAGACTAATAATAAAACAAAAAACATTCTGAATACAGAAATGTGGGCTTATTGAAAAGCATGTTTAATATCCGGTTAAAGGTCGTTATGTTCAAAAGTTCATTTCAGTCTGACAAAAGAGCCATATATCCAAAGAATATGATTGTTAATGTAGTTGAAACCAGATATTTAAAAAGGCATATTTTTTTCCCCTGATATTAAATCAGACTAAAATCTTTCTGTCTTGGGTCATTTAGGATTATCAAAATGATTTATATTGCCAAGCAGCATAACTGTTTGAAATACATGTTTTTTTTTAGAGAATATCTTATTATTTTATATAAAATCATTATCAATACAAAAACTAGTTCTGCATTGTTAGGAATTGAACTTCTAAACTATATATATATATATATATATATATATATATATATATATATATATATATACACACACACAAAATTTTTTCTGAGTATTCTGGGATTTAGCTGAGAGAAATAATCTTGTACTCCCAACTGGGCTACAACCAGAAATATTTAGTCTAATTTAAAATCACACCAACAATAAGTTTGTGTGTCCTTGTGTATGTAAATATAAACAGCACATGTGGATTTCTGGTTTTAACTTGGTTGTAACAGAACCACGCTGACCTCCCATTACAAATAAGAGTTGCCACTACAGGCTTAGGTAGTGGAAGCAACACTTAAGATGATACTTGGCTAACTTTTGAAAATATATCACTTGCCTTGCCTCATAATCTATGTATTTGAAAAAAGCACAACAAAACTGTTGAAAGATCTGTTTTTTAAGGTTGTTTGTGACCTCCTTTTGTCTGAGGTCTACTCATCCTGGTCTATTATCTTTATTAGAGACATGCTATTCAGAAATCACTGTTATTGTCATGATATATAACAATACACACTAAATGATTTGTATTTTATATAGTTTATGTTGATATTGGAATAAATTATTCTTTTTCTGTGTTTTTTATTGCAGGAATCCTCATACTCATTTGCACTGAAATGCCTTATCAGCCTTTCCACTGTTATTTTGCTTGGTCTTATAATAATGTACCACGCCCGAGAAATCCAGGTGAGTCTATTAATAAAATATTAACTTCAGGGGCGGTTCTAGATGGAGGCCATTAGGGGCCAGTGCCCCTGCAGAACTGATCCCAGTCCCTGTTATGCCTCCTGTACTGAAGAAATGATACTAAATCAATTTCTTATGCTGATATGCGCAGGCACAGAAACTGTATATAATTGTCCTTTGGAGCAAATTTATTTTTACTTTGAGAATTTTACTTTAACAATGAATTCAAATTTAAGTGTTGCATTTTTAGCTTCAATTGTGCTGAGATGGGATCAAAGATTTCATCTGCAGCCTGTAGCTCTGGAGTTGCAAATGGCTCTGGTTCTGTGGCTCACTTAATATTTTAAAGGATGGATTACTGCCCTGTTTTTATTGCTTCACTCTTTTGTTTTGTGCCCCCATGAAAGGACACACTGGTCCCTCTGGTAAATTTGGTCTAGAACTGCCGCTGATGAACTTCAGTATGAGTCTGAACTTAATTTTGAGATAAGTATATAACTGTAAAAATAAATTGGATTTTGCAGAGTAACTGAAGGATAAATAGTAAAACAATTTGTTTTCATGATCAGAGGTTCCCTGGTTTGAATCTCAGGTGTAACTCTGAGCATGCCTGAATAATCCAGTTTCCTCTAGAGCAGGGGTCTCCAAATCCAGGCCTCTAGGGCCAATGTCCTGCAGATGTGTCCCTGGTCCAACACACCTGAATCAAATGGCTCAATGACCACCTCACTCTGTCAGGTTTTCTAGAGTCCTGCTAATTACCTCATTATTTCACTCTGAGTTGAAGCTGAGACACATCTAAAAGTCACAGGACACTGGCCCTCAAGGCCTGCATCTGAAGACTGCTACTCTACTCCAAACCAAAAATTGTGTGTTCATTGATATTAACAATGTGTGGCCTTCTGATTTTGTGTTTCTTTATTTGATTGACAACTGAACCAAAATGTACCTTGCCTCTTGCCCAATAACTGCTGCACAGACTTGTGGTGAAGAGAGCTTAGCCAAAAAGTAAGACTACGTTCCTACGCTCATTTATGGTCATTTATTAGGTTATGATAGAATGAGATTGCCGACACAAGCAGCCAAAATGAGCTTTGTCCACAGCGTGGCTGTACTCTCCCTTAGAGAAGCCATCAGAGAGGGACTCAGTCTAGAGTCGCTGCTTCTCCACATCTAACGGAGTCAGTTAAGGTGTCTCTTATTATCTTTTCTGGATGCCTCGAAACATTTTTCGGGTATGTTCCTCTGCCAGGATACTCAGCTGGCGTGGGGACACATCAGGCTTCCCCCCCGATGATCTGGAGGAGGGAAGTCTGGGCTGAAACTGCTGCCCCAGCGACCCCGTTCTGCATAAGCAGATGACGACTAGTATGAGGAAATTGAATTGCAGTTCATTTTGATTGATTAATGGATAATGATATGCAGACAGCTAAGTTATGATTTATCAAATTAAACAATTGGAAGATGCTGTACAGTTTTTTTTTGTTTTTTTTAAATAAAAGAAAATGCATTCAGCTAAGATGCACTTTGCTTCTTTTCAGCTGTTCATGGTCGACAATGGAGCAGATGATTGGAGGATAGCCATGACATATGAGCGAATCTTCTTCATTGTGCTGGAGCTTCTGGTGTGCGCCATTCACCCCATCCCAGGCCAGTACGTCTTCACTTGGACGGCGCGACTGGCCTTTACCTACACACCGTCTGTGGCTGACGCCGACGTGGACATCATCCTCTCTATACCCATGTTCCTGAGACTCTACCTGATTGGCAGGGTCATGTTACTCCACAGCAAGCTGTTCACGGACGCCTCGTCCCGCAGTATCGGCGCCCTCAACAAGATCAACTTTAACACGCGCTTTGTCATGAAAACCCTCATGACCATCTGTCCGGGAACAGTGTTGCTGGTGTTCAGTATATCCTCCTGGATCATTGCTGCATGGACTGTGCGTGTCTGTGAGAGGTAAACACAGGGCTGTGAATAATGGATGTTGCTAGGTGCAAACCAAGACACAAAATGGCTGATGCACAGTTGTGTTGATTTGTGGATTACTAGATGCCTTCCTTCTTTCCTTCCTTTCACGTTCGTACCTGTCGTGTCTCATTCTCGTCAGTCTTCTCTTGCTTTTTATCACTCACCTGCAGTGGCCCACATGGATGAAATCATTAGCATAGGTCACATAGAAACAAAGCTTACATGTTTGCAGGAAGGCATTCACTGATTCGCCCACATGCGACAGCCCTGTTGAAGTGTTTAAAAACACCCTGACATCTGTCTCATTAGCTCAGCACTCGCTCCACAATTTCCCACTCCTTGTTTTAGATGAATATTGCTATTTTAGATGGCTTGTCCATAATTCATGAGAGCCTAATTGTTTGTTTGCTGAATGGTTTGTTTGGGTAATGCAGAGAAGCCCCCAAAATCCCTTAACCCACTTTCCTCCCCCCCAAAGCTGAGCATCTTGGTCCGTCTCGGGACGGGTGGTGGGGCGGGTATTGGTAGGAGGGGCATCAGGGAATCTCAGTGAAAATGAAGGAAAGGCAGAAAAAAATGGAAAGCTTTCCGTTCTTTTCCTCGCTTTACATTTGCATAGGGAAATGAGACGCTAATGTCAGCTTTGATGTTTAAAGTCTTTTTTGCGTGGTTGCTTCAGTGATGTTGTCAAGGAGATCTAATACAGCAAATTACCCCTTTCTGGTGGTGTAGCTACAGTAGTTCATATTGCACCACAGGGGAGGGTTTGAATTTGTCCAGGTCCTGACCACAGATGCTTAGTTTCTTCCTTAAGCTCTAACTCCCATCCTTCCCTCTGTTTCCTCTCTCCTAACTCCGTCCTTGTTAACCTGACACTAATCATTCCTCTCTGCTAGCCTTAGCCTCAGCACTTCAGCTGTTAGCTGGTGGATTTTCATCCTGATAACAGTATTTTACATTACAAACCAGTGCAGAGGTAGGCAGACGTTGTTCTAAGCTTAAATACACAGTTGTGAATAACATGGGCAACCTTTACAGAATTCTTCTGTTTTTGTTTTTTGTCCCACTAAAATGGTCCATATCATCAAATAAATTTTAAAATCAGTACAAATAACCTGAGTAAACTACAGAATGCAGTTTTCAGAATGACGATATAATGTAGTAAGCATAAAAGCTGCACATATCCAAACCATCATGACTCTGAGCACATACAGTTGTCCCTGTTGCCAAATCATTAACCAAATCTGATATTTTTTGTTCAGTTTCCGTCTCCCTCCCAGGCCGGATTACTGCCAGGACTGTAGAATCTAGAAGTTACTTTAATACAATCCATCTGATAGAAAATCAGTAGTCTATAATACATTTAGAAAATGCAACATGTCATGTTCCAATAAAAAAAAAAAATCAAGAACCGATCTGACATCTGTCTGGAAAACGGTAACAAAGCCATTTCTAAGGCTTTGAGACTCCAGCAAATACTGGGAACAGCATGAAACTTTCCAGGAGTGTCTGGCTGACCAAAAGAGTCCCTGATGGCTGATCCAGGAGGTCACAAAGGAACTCTGAACAACAGCTGAACCACTCTAGGCCTCCCTTAGACAGGTTTTATGATACAGCAATATGAGAGAGACTCAGATTTTTAGCAAAGCAAAACAGAGGGCTTAGCCAAAGTTTAGACTTAAATTCAGTCTAAACCCTCCAAAGTTTAAAAAAAAATTCTGCAAAGAGGAGTGGCAAAAAATTCCTTTACTGCAATTTGATGGAGATACTGTCTTTACATGTTTGAAGACAGTTGTTGACAGTTGTTGCAACCAAGGAAGAAACAACTTGTCGTACGAGTTAAGGTCAATTACTTTTTCTCACGGGGCCAGGTTGGTTTGGATAGCTTGTTTACTTAATAAATAAAATTGTGATTTGATGGCTGCATTTTATTATTTACTCTGGTTCCCCTTACCTAACATTAACATTAGTTTCACAAAGTTTCATATTAGTAAAGGATTCCATGTGCAGTACTTGGCATGTAAGAAACTAAAAAAAAACTAAATTCCTGACCAAAGGGCTGGGCGATATAGCAACCTCTATATATACATTCATTTTAATATACTGACACAATACATCATGTAAACCTGTCATTTCCGGTTTCTTGCATTGTTCCTTTTAGACATGCACTAATATCATGGCAGCTTATATTATATTTTCAGCTCACCACTGGACCACATCTGAGCTGATAAATAGACACCACTGTTTGAACATAGTTTTAACTGCTAGAGTGACATCAGTGAAAACGGTCATATAAATAGTTTTAGTTAACCAGAGCTATCATAATTGTCTTAAAAAATATTTTATTTTATTGCCAAACACAAAATAATTGTGTAATGGAAGGAAAATGTGTGTTTTGAGGCATGTTTGTACCAGTTCTGGATGTCTATAAACATTTAGCAAAACATCTCAAGCTCTGATTGGATGATGTCATCTGAACTTCAGTTTTTGGCTCTTGCCATCTTAATTGGATTTAGTTCTGGGCTGACTGAGTTATTCTGACACATGGAGATGTGCACTGCTTCAGTGTAGCTCTCGCTGTATGTTCAGGGTCGTTCTCCTGCTGGAAGGTGAAGCTCGCTCCAAGTCTTTACCAGGGATTCTCCCAGGATATCCCTGCATTTAGATCCATCCATCTTCCCATCATCCAGTGACCAGAGACACTGGTCACTAGATGACTAGCTGTTTGTCAGTGGATGAGGTGGGTTTAGGGTGATATGCAGTATGTTTTCTGCCACACATAATTGTAGAAAAACAGGATTAATTTGGTGTCTTTTGAACAGAACACCTTCTTCCACATGTTGGCTGTGTGGTTGGAATGGTTTGTGTGAACCTGCAAACAAGGCTTCTTTTAGCTTTCATTTTGTAATGATTTTCTTATTGTCCTTCTTTTATAACTTTTCTCACAGATTTGTGAAATTTGAAAAACTATTTGTTTCTCTGTTGGGGTATTTTCTTATCTGAGCTGTGGATCTTTGCATCTCCTCCAGAGATGGGATTGTTGGCTGCCTCTCTGGTTATTGCTGTCAGTTTAGATGTTTTGGTAGGTTTGCAGCTCTGTCATAGTGTTTCTATGTTTACATATACGGAATGGATTTGATAAATTATAGCCTGCTCAGTTCCTTGTATACAGTTTCACTGCCTGAATGTCCACTAACAATAAAATTGCGCAAATTGAAATTGTAGAAATAAATTTGCTTTATGGAACCATGGCAATTTTGGAAAATTGTATGTTTTTTTTTTCGATAAATGGGTTTTGCACTGGGACAAGGTGGTTTTTCAGCTGTATCAAGATAGAGGTACTTTAAAAAACTCCAGTAGAAACATTTTTTTCACATCCTACGTTGCCTGCTCTCTGGTAATGCCGCAGCTTTTTCCAGTCAACAGATCCTGTTGTGAATGCTCAGGCTAATTAGCATAGTCATCGATGACGGTAGATAAGTTTTTTTCTGTAATGGTAAGCTGTTTCTCCGCCATTAGGACATTTAGCAGTGAGTAAGAAAGGCTGCTTGACAGCGCTGAGCCCTGCCTCCTGGCTCTGATTGGTTGTTTTTGGTCTGGAACTGAACATTTCTTCAGACAACAATAGCTCAAGGAGAAGATGGGTGGGACTGAACTTTTCACAGATTATCTGTCTCATAACATACTGTATATATATATATATATATATATATATATATATATATATATATATATATATATATATATATATATATATATATATATATATATATATATATATGAACAGTTTTTCTAAAAGTTACATCCTGCACCTTTAATGAAAACACCACAATTGCAAAATTGTGTTTTTTCGACATTAGCAGAGTATAGATAAAGATTTGTGTACATTTCATTTGTAATGGAAGTGCAGCTATTGTTCTCCAGTCCATCCTGTTGTGCAGATGGACATCAACGTATACCTTGACTTTAAAGATGGCCGTACTGCTGAGTAGTCTGTCAGGTCCCTGTGCTCAGCCTCTTGTCCACTTCTGATAGACCCAGCGACTTAAAGTCATCTAAGTGTTTCTGCAGATGAAAGGACTCTGACTTGTACTGGAAGACTGAAGCACACAGTGTAAAAATACATTTTGACAGGACAGTCCCCTGCTGACCTCCTGGTCAAACACACAGTCTGTAGTCTCACAAACTGTGGTCTGTTTGTCAGGAAGTTATTAATTCAGGTGATTATGGCTGAATATTGATGTTTGTACTAATCTTGCCTCAGTTCAGGTTTGCTGACCTTGTGAAAATGAATTTTCCCCTTGAGGGACAACAAAAGTATCTGAATTTGAATCGGAGTCCACCTGTGCCTTCCTGAGTTTCTTACACACTTAAGCAGTCTGGGTTGTGTTAAATGCACTAGAGAAATTAAAGAAGATAAACTCACAGTACTGGCTTATAGTGACCTCTTTACTGTTTTAGGTCCTGAGTGGCTTGTTTACCTTCTCAGTTGGGCCAAAGACATTCTCCCCATGACTTTTATGATGAAAGATGCTTGGACAACAGGGCTTGTAGTTGCTAAGCATGGATGAATGAGATTTCCTGGATACTGGAATGAGGCAGGATGTCTTCCAAAGCACCGCAATTATTTCCTGGGTTGCGCTGAACTTGAAGAGATGATGCAGGATCCCACAGACCTTCAAATCCTGAGGGTCTGAAACCGTCTGGCTGCAGTCTTGTTCTGGTTCCATCTCTCCACCTTCCTTTCATGATGACAAGACATGGACATGGGGTGAGGTGAAGGAAGCACCAGCCTTCCCTGATATCATTGAAGAAAATAACTGAGCAGTAACCCTACGATCAATGTCCAAATCAGAAGAAAAATGTGGTGTGAAAAGGAAGTTGTGGGTAAATTGGAGGAAAAGAGGTGTGTCTGGCTGAGAGCAGGTGAGGATGATGCTGGGCTCGTTTCTAAGCTGAACATGTTGAGGAAGGTCTTTAGTTCAATGGCCCTGTCCACCTCACACCATCTGACCCTCTTGTTATGTCTGAAGTTGATTTTGTGCACAGCTCAGTAATTTCCATGGCTTCTTTTCTCGGGTATCTCCTTTTTCTCTTTCAGTCATTCTTTGAGGCCAGTGGCTGTATAGAGCTTTACATTTCAGAAAGTACTGTAGTGGTCTATTGGGAATCATTTTGTCCACATAAACTTCATGGCATAGTTGTCATGTCCATGTGATACACAGGGTGCACCAGTCTGTACCATCCCTGATGTTTGCATAAAACAAATCCAACATTTTTTTGTTTTTATTTTTCATTCTGGTGGAGTAGTTGAAGAGCTGCTGAAATCATTGAAGGGAGAGAGGAATAGATAACATTTTTCAGATATTCCTGCATATGCATCCAATGAGGCTTCTGTCCTTAACAACAGAGTGGAGTGGATGACTTAATATGCACAGTTGGCATATTAAATCATCCACTACAGGATCTATACATCTACAGAGGTAATACTGCTGAATTCCTTTGGTAAATAAAATTTTACAGCTATGTCAAAGTTCAGTACCTGGACTGCAGAAACAACAGCAGGATGTTCTGGATTACACAAGCTATTGATGACAATCCCTACAACTCTTATTTTTGCTCCGACTCTTCAAATCTCTGTCTGCTTGTCCAGTCTTAACTTGTGAAAGTCAGGAAGAGATACTAGAGTTGGTTATTATGTGGTTGGCTATTGCTGCCACATCTCTTTGAAACACATGACACTGTATTCCAGAGAGCGTGGCTGGGTATTTGTTAGATCATCCTCCAATGTATGAGAGGGTCATGTTAGCCACTGTGATCAAGAAGGTTTTAGCTTCCTGTTTTTCTTGATCCACTCTGCTCTTGCTCTTCATCCAAAACTCTTCCTCCATAACCCGTCATTGATTTAGGGTCCAGTTTGGTTCTATTAGAGCTTTTGAAATATTTATCTCTCTTTTATTTCACATTATCAGAATGTGACAAAAATGCTAAATTTAAAAAAATCAGCAAAAGTAAAGCTTTTAATCTCAAAATGATTTAAATTGCTTGTTTTATAACAGAGATACAGCAACAAGCTGCCACATTGCGCAACAAAATTCTACTCCATTATAAATAAAACAGTAGATAACCAAAATGGTTTAGCATCATTAGAAGTAAAAATTTATTTCTAGTATAATAAGAGGAAAAAGAACAGGAGAGTAGCATATTGAAGGTAAATGCCTAGTCTTGATAACCTTGGCTTTGACCTTGAACATAAATAAGAATTTGGTTTTGGTCTATATCGTCCAGCCCTGTCTTCCTGTCTTCTACTGCACATCTAACTGTATGTCCTCCACCCAGAGTGAGCTCAGAAACCCAGACATTAATAAAGTCATACTTGAGACGCACAGAGGTTCCAAAAAAGCTAAAAAAAAATTGATTGGCTCAACCACGCAGTCATTCACACTGCTAGAGCACACTCCCAAACACCAGGGCATGTCACCACTTTACTTCATTTTCCAGAATGAGATGGGCGGAGCTGTGTATGTATGTCTTTTTGTGTTACTGTGAATGGTTATGAGCATGCATGTGCAGTTTTGTGAGTGTGTGTGTGTGTGTGCGTGTGTGTATGTGTGTTTGTATAATGTTTTGTTGTACTTTCTATTTCCCCACTATGCTGCTCCATAGGGATACCATGTGAGTCCTTTTTCTCTGGCTGTAAAAAAAAAAAAAAAAAAAAAAATCTATATATCATTTTCTTCACTGAGCTGGCGCCACTGCTGCCCTGACTGGGAGGGTGGGGGTATTAGAGGGGTATAGGGGCAGCCCTTCTAAAACACATGAACTGTCAAACCTAGCAGGCCAAAGCAGAATCAGGTAAGGCCTCTCGTTGGCAGGAATGTGCCACTGCTCCTCTGCTAAGAGGACATATTCTACTGGCTCTAGAAGCATAGCAGAGGTGAAGTAACTGTGTGAGCAGCACTTTGAAGCAAGCGTCTCTTTGCTAACTGTTGTGCATGAGGCCAAAGAGAACCTGAGTGGGTGGGAGGAGGGGTTGGATTTAAAGCAAAGTACTCCATGTCACCTTCAGAAGTCTACCAGAGGGCAATCCATCTTTGTACAATTTGTCTCCCTTTCTTGATTTATGAAATTGGTATAGATCCATGTGACACAAAAATACTTTCTAGGAGCAACTGCAAAGATTTTTTGAGGAGAAAAACCCTGTTTATTCTTTTCCTCACACATTACCATCTCATTATGCGTCTCCCTCTCACAAAATTGATTGAATCGTGTTCTAATGGTTTTTCAAAGACATTTGTTGCTCTTACCCAAATATATTTTGCCTAGAAATCCAGAAACAAAAATCCTATCCAGACTAACTTTATCTTGAATCAGAACAGTGAGCAGTTTCAGTCTTGTTGTTGAGACTGTTTAAGTTGTTTTTTTGTGGCCCTGGTTTGAACATTGCAATGCTGATGTAGAGATTGAGGTTCAACCAGTTGAAATATTACAGGGCAGGATTTAAATGAGGGCTTTGTGTTCCCTTGCAACTTAAAGTACGTAGACACAACGGTAAAGCAGGAAACTCTTCAGAATGTGATGACTACTGTCCTTGTTTGTTTCACTATTCTAAATGTCACTTCCCCTTCCTCATCTCCTTTGGTAAACATAAAAAACAGCATGATAGTTTTCATGTTTACTGCCCAATTCCATTCTTTTAAACAAATCAAAAACGAAAAGAAGAGGCGCTTGTTTCCTAAAAGTGCTTTGTGTGACTTGTATCCTCTGTTAAATGCATTGAGGCACTGTCACATTGATCATGCTCCTGTGTTTATGAAAGGGCAGTATGCTGTGAGAGTGGACGAACACGGAGTCTAACTGGAAAATGCCTAGATGGGGGGAATGAAAGTCACACATCCAGAGGAATTGAGAGGGATGGAGAAGTAGAGGGAGTGTGGAGTTGGGGAAGATTTTTTTAAATTTACTGTGAATGGATTAAAGACTGTTCTTAGTCCATTCTTACTCCTTTCCTCATAGTTTGTTCTTACTCCTCTCCTAGTGCATAACATGTCATGAACCTCATCTAAGTTCTTTTGGCTTTAACCTCCAAGTCCCTCTCTCCCTACTCCTCACTGACTGATTTATACATCCCCTACTCTACCCATCTAATGTGGCCTCATCTGCAGTTTCCCGTCATCTTCTCTTCCCTGTTCCGATCTTGTCCCCTTACAGACCGAACCCGCTTTAAACTGCTGCATGCGTGCTTGTTCTGCCTCCCTTTCTTAGCCATTCGTTAATTTTCTTTCCCTTCTTGTTTCGATTCTTTTACCTGAAACAAAACGTTCCATTCCCAGGCAGTGTGAGTGGTGCTTCTCACCTCACTGTCTACAGCAACGTCAAAGTCTCAGAAAGTTTATCTGTCGCTGAGAGCAAGGCACCACATAATCGAGCTCGAATTACTCATCGGATACACACACACACCATATGTTACATGCATCATTGCCCAATTGAAACATAGAATAACCCAAATACTCTGACCAGGGAAAACATCCACCATGATGCACTTAGAACAGATACAAGGTTTACATACATCTTGGTTGATTGTATGTGTGTGTGTGTGTTTATTTTTCTATTTTTATTTTTTCATGGAGGTCCTCAGGCAGCCACATACTAACATTATATATAAAGCTAGTATTATATATAATATATTCATCTGAAACCTACTCTCTCCAAACAAAAAAAAGAAAATCAGATTTTTGTCGAAAGAGTAGATAGGTTGGAGAGAAAGTGAGCTACACTAAGCAAACACTCCATGATCTAACCAGTGTTGTGGGTGGAAATGCAACACATTTCATGAATTGATGCTCGGGATGACTTCATAGAGCTACACAGCGTTTGTAGAGGCGATGGAGTGGTGGAGTTTTACTGCTGCTGTGTCCCCTGAAGGACAGAAGCCCAGAATCTGCACCAAATAGTGACAGTTTTATTAAAGGGGGAGCAGCTGCAGCTGGAGTTGAGGTCGGTCACACTGTGGTGATTTTGCTGTGTTTTTTGGGTGCTACCTCCAAGTAATTCAATGAGACCTCTGTAACAGAAAAATCTCAGGTTTGTTAACACTGGAGACATAAGTATGCACTCCAGGACTGAAGCGTTGACAATAAGGAGCTCATGAACTGCTACCTGTGTAGTGGCCTTGCAGACTGAGGAGGACAGTCATGGAATGACAGAGAGGCCTGCTTTAGGGGAAAATTAACAAGTCACATTTTTAAGGTGAATATGATTGTCTCACTTGACTGACCTTGCTATTTTGGTAACCAATTTTTCCATTGGTTACCAACAGATAAGGTCAAGATTATCAACATAAATGTAGCATCTTTATTTAAGGTGACCACTATAGGTGTGTGATACTTCATATTTTGATATTGATTCAGTACTAAGTAAATATTGGACCAGTATCGCTGAGACCAATAATTATATCGATACTGATACCGACACGTTTTGTCTAAGTTTGACATATTATCAAACTTCTGACCTTTAGGTTGTTTTGTTTTTTCCTTTAAATTATTCTGTTCACACCTACGATAGAATTTGGACAAAGCTGAAAGGTGTTAACATACTACCACGACAAACGGTAGCAACAGAAAAATCAAACAAAGATGTGTCCATTTTTTTTAAATAAACAAAGTGACAGTTTTATTAAAGGGGGAGCAAATCAATACAATTTTTTTGAGGCACTATTGAGAAACTACAATGCAGAAATAAAATAAAATTTCAAGATGGATTCTGATGCTAAAGTATCAATCTTACCATCATTAGAATCAATCTGATACTCACAGAGCCCTCCAGGGGACATGGGAATTTTTTTTCTTTTGCGTTCCCTCGCAAAACTTTTGCGTTTTGAAGAGAGGCAAAGAGAATTAGGTCTCCGAGTCACTTAATACCATGTTCAACTTAAAACAGTAAGGTGGGACTTAAAAAAATTCACTTACATTTATTCCTATGGATTTATTGTGTTCCCTTGCAAAACTTTTGCGAAAAGTTAAATCTTGGTCTCATCTGACCAAAGCACACAGCTGACATTAAAGTTTCAGCATAATTTAGAAAACTCTACATACATGTTTGTGATGGTGGGACAAAAAGACACACATCAACAGACACAGCCTTTTCACATCAACAGAGGCTGCTGGATTGTTAATCTTCAGTCATCAACTGTTGGGAAGTATTTATTAGTACCAGGCTTGACTGTAGATAATTTGAACAAGCAGTTTATTTTTTTTCGAGAAGAGATGCAGGTCATGTTTTTCCTTTCCCTCTTACCATTCAGGTCCCACTATGTATCATGTGTTTTATGCAGAAATGGATAACTGATCGCCTTCTTTGAATCACTTCATACGTGTCCTGATAACAAAGTAGTCAAAGTGGGGAACAAACTCTAGGTTCCTGACATATTTGTTGCCCTGGAATAGGTTGAAAGTGGTGCCAGCTCTTCTCCATGTTAACCCAAAAACCTGCCACGGTATATTGAGAGCTTGAAAATATTGTTTTCATCACGTCCCTTCTATTTCCATGATTCATTTACAAAGAAGAGAGCAGAGACATCCATAGTTGGTGCTAATAATAAAAGAGGGAGAAAAGACACCTTTAGCGTTTCTCCCAGCATTCTTCTGGGTTATGTTTACTGCAGAAAGAAGCCCACTGTACTGCACCGTGTTCTCCAAGTTGAAAATGCGGCACATTTCAGCCTGCACTAAAGACATGACTCATTCTCTGCACGCCTTCATGCCAAGATGAATGAAGTTTGCATACTAGTCATTTGTAATTACAATATTTAGCCATCTGATCAAGTTTAGCCCCCTGGCAGCTATCAAAGGCCAGCTGGTGAAGTGTTGGAATGCAGGTAAAAGAGACAGGGGTGTCAAATTCAATGAGCATCTACCTTCCACGTTTCACAAATGAGAGCTGGTCCTCAAAGACGCTTCATTCCCTCGTCCCAGTGCAACATTACAGACCCTGAGTTTTTCCCTCACACTCCTGCTCTCAATATACTGGCTTTGAAGCATGCAGGATGCAGACAACTTTTTATTCGTGCATGATACAAAACGGACTGCTTCTGTGCATGTCATCACACACTAGAATCCTACAAGCCACACACTGCTGTGGGACAGAGAAGCTCCCAGGAATTCATTCCCCCTTGACTTTGAGCATGAACACGAGGAGTGGGAGTTTTATGCACTGCAGAAGGCATGAGTAGATGATTAAAAATATTTGGTGGCAATGAACTGTCTTGGAGGAGAAAATTGACCCAAGAATTTCTGAAACAGTGTTTTTTTTTTTTTTCTAATAGAAAAAAAGAAACTGAGCCCTTAGTTTTTCTTTTGTGTTTGGAGGAGATCTGTTGGACATTTTTGATAGGTTCACTTTGGAAAATGCAGTTAACTGATTGAACTAAAATCTTCTTGAGAAAAGATGCACTTATTACGACTTTAATTTTTGTTACTCGGTTTTTGGACATATTTGACCAGCCGTTAAATATATTTATGCTAATCCTAGCTTCACTTTAACAGTTATATTATTTGTTGATATGAGAATTGTGTTTAAAGTATTCTTTAACTTTCTATCACAGGCTAAAGGCGAGTCCTGCAGCATGTGAGAGACAAATTTGCCGCAGACTTTACATCTTAAACTACATTTAGCAAATTATATTAGCATGGTTAGCTTGTACTTATTTCGTGGAGAATAAATGTTTACCATAAAGCAGCAGTATTTTTTTTTTTTTTAAAAAAAACATGTTTTTTACTTATTTGTTAAAACTATCACCATGTGGTGATAAAATATGAGACGGATAATCTGTGAAAAAAATTACCTCTGCTGCCTTCTTTCTATGGTCCTGCTGTCATCTGAACAAATATACAGCTCTGTCAAACAACCAATCAGAGGCAGGAGGAGGGTCTTACCGCTGTCAATCACCCTCACTCACTCAAATGTTCAGGTTAGTTAGCATAGTTACAATGACAGCAGATGAACAGTTTTCCTGGAACGCCAAGTTATTTCTCCACCAGTAGCACATTTAGTAGTGCATACATGATTGACAGTGCTAAGACCCTCCTCATTTCTGCAGATGGCAATAGCGGCACTGTGAGGAGGCAGAGGAGCTTGGTTTTTATATTAAACTGCCACAAGATATTGACAGTTTTAACAAATTTGTAAAAAAAACCCCACATTTTTGTAAAAGTTACATACTGCTGCTTTAACTCAAAGCTACCAGTTTTTCCAAATCTAGCAATTGCTGTAACATAAATAAGTGAAAAGATAAAATGACTAAAACAGAGCAGGTTTTATTTTCTGTTATTTCCTTAGTGTCCCTCTCTCTCACTTCCTGTGAATCTGTGAGCATCTTTGTGCTTCCTCTGTGACCTCGTGCTTAACGCCTCATCTAGAATCAACTTGCCAACATTTAGTTTTTTTCACCCAGAAACAGTGTGTACCCTGAAGTCTTTGGTTGATAGTATGATCTCAACCAATCAGTCATGTGTCTGGGCTGATCAAATTGAGAATCATAGTAATTATGATAATTAATAACTGATTAGAAAAAGCTGGCATTTTTTAAGTTTCCAATCAATTGCTCACATATCTGGGCTGATCAAATTCAAAATGACACTATTTGTGTCACCAGAACTTTTATTGGTGCATCTCTGCCATTAAAACATTGTCAGTAGTTAGAATTTATGCAGTTTTAAAATTAAAAAAACTCTCAACTTCTCCAAGACAGTCCATTGGTTATATTTAAGCAAGTTGAACAAAGGTGCACCAAGGCATATTTGCCTCTGTAACAGACTTTTGCGTTGCTGCAAAGGATATCGGAATGCCATCCTCAATCTTGGGCTTCTACAGTTTTTTTTTTATTTTTTTTTTATTTTTTTATTTCTTTGTAAAGTTATTTTTCATACACTTTGTTGGCCTTTGATTTGACATTTCAAACATTGCTGAAAGCTACTTTGTATGTTGTGATCATTTGTATGTTCAGTTTTTTTTTTTTTTTTCTTTCAGCACCTTAATCTCTGATGGAGCATTTGTCACACACTGTGACCAATCAGTCAACTGTTTGATTTATTGCAGCATTATTACCATTTTGAATGCACTGACATGCAGTTGTTTAGTTGCATTTATCAACATGAGTTTAATTGATGTGTGGCACTTTGTACCATAATGTCTGGTAAAATATGTTTTTCTTTGACATTTGAAAAATGTTCTTTGAAATTATTATGGTATTTTGTAAAGGATTTGAATCTGCAGCCATTTTATGAATGTCCCTGGTCAAAAATTTATTTTTGTATCTTTCAAGATTCTGAGAATGTCTTTTGTTGATACTGTTTTCAAATACTTTAAGCATATTGTGTATAATTCTTTTTCCCATATGTGACATTAGTTTCTCTGTGCAGAAGTTAATTTTCTCTGCCTGAAAATAAGTAAGTTCTTGTGCCAAACCAGTGCTTGAAAATAGAACCACCTGAGACCAGTAACTCTTATATATAAAAAAACTAGTTCTATGTTGCACCACCTGCTGGGCTGAGGAAAAAACATCAGATGCATTTTTTTCTTGCAGGTGCATTTCTTCTAATTTCCCTAAATTTTTGACATAAAAAATTTAGGTCAATAATTTCTTGACCTAAAAAATTAGGTCAATTTTTTTTTTAAAGTTTTTAAGAAAACGCTCACTAATCTAATTTTCTTTTGACGCATGGCTGTTAAAAGAAAATTAGATTAGCATTGAGATAACACAAGTTAACTTTTTTTCAAATTTTTTCTAATGTATTTTTACATACCCTCCATGGCAACGTTATACCTGCCATGGATGGCAAATACATGGTAGGTAATGCAGGAGACAGTTCAAAACATGTTCTGTGTTTAGGATGTGCTTCCTGTGGCAAAGCAGGCACTCCATATAGGTTAGCTTAGATGTCCATGGTGTGACCCCTGACTTTTAAACATGCACTCCCTCTTCTCAGTCTTTTCCCCCTTTCCCACCAGATTCTGTGGTGGGATTTATGTTTCCTACCACTAGCAAAAAAAAACCCCACCGATAAATAATAAATAAATGAAATCATATGAAATCAGAAATGACAGCAGATTAATCAAGCAAGACTTTTCTGGTTCTGTTACCACCTGTCAACAAGCCACTTATCTGGTAAAAACGACACGATCCTTATCAGTGTTTTCACAGAACATGCTGTTAATGAGGACTATTTGAAGCAACATTTGCTAATTGAATTGTTAGCAACATAAGCTAATAACAATGAAGTTCTTAGAATATTCTGGCTCCAAAAACTAAAGGACCATCTTAAAAACAGATGATGTACATTTACATTAAGGCTATCAGAAGTGGAAATAAACTATCGTTGCAGCTATCAGCTATAACATCTTTGGGCGCTATCCTAGCTGTAGTTGGTGTAGAAAGTTGTTCCAGGCCTCACATACATAAACTGTATGATGTATGTGATTTGAGGTTAAAATCCCAATATTTACTAAAGGATATTGTCAGGTAGATGTCGGTGACATGAAAAAAATAGAAAGTTGCTTTTTTTCCAAAGTTTTCTGGAGAGCTTCCCACCAGCAACAAGCAGGCAGTACTAGCTTAGCAGGCCCCATTAATGTACATCATGATGAGGGAACTGTATTTTACCATCAAGTATTCTTACTGAGGATTGAGCTTATGTCCTGGAGTTGTTCTAATATAGATAAAAAGTCATTCATTGATTATCTAAAAAACTTTGATGGAGTTCTCATATCATCTGTAACTACTAAAGATGGTTACAAAAAAACAAATATTTGCCTTTGATATATTTTTTTAATGTTTACCGTATTTTCCGCACTACAAGGCGCACCTTCAAAGAATGACCTATTTTAGCACCTTTTTCATGTATTAGACGCACCGCATTATAAGGCGCATAGAATAGACGCTTCATACTCTATTATACATTTATAAAAATTTGGTCCCCGAGTACTTTATATAGTAGGCTGGCCCAGTCGTTGTTTCACTCACGGTGTTGGTGTTGCATATTGTGCCCAACTGCTTTCTGGGTAACAGACCAACCGACACGCTGCCGCTGCACTCTCTCGTCCCCTGCCCCTCCCCCCCGGCTTTAAATGTATTATCAAACTTTATTAACAAACCAGCGTTCCCATAACCATACTGTCCCAGCATGCACCGCGCACTTCTTCTACGGAAAAAAAAGAAGTTGGCGGCTGCTTACCGTAGTGGACCAACTACGTAAGCAGCCTACTGCATGTCTGTGTAAACATGACGTCTTTCATTTCGATCTGAGTTAATTAGCGTAGCATTTCTGCCGGATTTTCACAAAATATCAGCCACGACAATGGACAGGGGAACCAACAAGTTCATGTCATCTTTTTTGGACGACATCAAGGTGTTTGAGCCATGGGATGCCTCCAACATTGTGCGCGTCACAGCTAAAAGCTACCGACAGATGAGGAAAACAGCAGATCCTCACACCCTCAGCATAAATATAGCTATGGACAAGATCACTGATGCCTATTGTTCTTGCAAGGCTGGGTAAGTCGGCATTCATGGTTTTGATGGTCCACAATGTACATTAGCATGTGTTTACTACTGCAGCTTGTGTTTGTGAGACGGTCACACACGTGGTAGCTGCGCTGTGACGTAAAATGGGCATTAGTCAATGAAACGCGGCCCATGTGGTAAGGTCCGTTGCTAGACCTGTTGTGGCTCAATATTGGTCCATATATAAGGCGCACCGGACTATAAGGCGCACTGTCGGCTTTTGGGGAAATTGAAGGTTTTTAGGTGTGCCTTATAATGCGGAAAATACGGTATATGTTTTTGTGGACAAGTGCAAAATTTTCAACAAACTACAGGATCATTATGGCATCACTGCCTGTCCAGAAGCTCATATGGATCAAACCCGTTTGGAAGCCTTTCAGACCCAAAGGTTTGTTGGATGTACTGCTGAACAGTACACAGCCTCTCTATACAGTACAACTAACCTTTAAGGGTTTTTCCTCCAGATTGTGTTTCCTCCTTTTTTCTTTCTGTCACTGTCTCACTTTCTCATCAGTTGGCGGCCTACAGAATCATGTTTAGCTAATTTGACCTCAAGTCTCCAGTTTGGTGTACCTGTACACATGGCATTTTGAACTCTGAGGTTGAGGGTTGGTGGGAATCTACAACTTTTTGAGTCAGAACTCGAACTTCATGAGGCCTTCAGTGCAGACAGAATGCACCATAAGAACCACAACCTGGTTTAGCACAAGAACTTTGGTCTAAAATCCCTACAAACTGCTGCTACCTGCTTAAAGCTAACACACCAAACTGTTTTAGAGCAGAGGTCTCGCTCATGCTCTTCCTCCATATTTCCCTCCGGCCACAGGGCTTGTTTGACTCAGAGCATCCTGTTCTTTAGCATGTTTGCATTCATGAAACTGCGGCTACCTTTTTCTAAGCCTGTCTGTCCTTGTCTTTATTGTTTCAGGTATCATGACAAACAGGAAGTGACCAGTAACTTCCTGGGAGCCATGTGGCTCATCTCAATCACCTTCCTTTCTATTGGCTACGGTGACATGGTACCACACACGTACTGTGGGAAAGGCGTGTGTCTTCTTACAGGGATCATGGTAGGTTCCTTTTGTTTTTATTGAAATATATCATTAAATATGTGGAAGGAAAACTTTACTTTATTAATTTTTTTTTTGTTCTATCAAAATAAAATCTTGGATTGAGACCCTTAATACCTCTTTTACCTCGTCTTACACATGCAAATGCACTTTTACTCTCTTGGCGTCTATTTTTACCTGTAGCTGTGGTTAATGGCGCCCTGCAGAGCTCACTCATCTGTTCTGTTATTCAGCTCTCTCTAGAAGGACTGAGGATGGCCCGATAATTTGCTGTGCTGAAAGGTTAAACCAAGTTAAAAATGTACCAGTTACTATTACTTTTGATTTCTTCTCATTTATTCATTTACTGAAACCACTCTGGCATCAGGCCTGCACAAAATAGTGGGTAATTATGCAGTGGAAATGCAAAGATAACAGGGTTTTCAAAATCTGAAAAGTGTGATGTGAATTTGTTTTTTTAACCCCCATAAATAGTTTGTTGATGTGCATTTTGTTCCCTCAGTTTGTAGCGATGTGGCTCCAGCAGCTCCTTCTGCTGGAAAGGTTTGGTCCAGTCTTATTTGCAAAAGTTTCTCAATTTTCAAGACTTGTCTCAGATCCCCAGTTGGACTCAAGTCTGTACTTTGATTAGGCTATTCTAAACAATGAATACACTTTAATATAACCCTTCCTATTGTAGCTCTGGCTGTGTGTTTAGGGTTGTCCTCACTATGTAAGGTGAACCTCTGCCACAATTTCAGGTCTTTTTGCAGCAGCTAATCCATCTTCCATCAGTTCTGACCAGCTTCTAAATCCTGAAGATCAAATCTAGGTCATGTGCAGTGCTAGTTTTCCAAACAAACAACATTGTGTATGTAGGCAAAACTGACAGGTTTCTTATCTGATCATAGCACCTTCTGTCTCCCCTATGTTGCTTGTAGAAAACTACAAAGGGGCTTCATTGTACAGTCTTATGTACTGTGACTGTGACAGTGGGATTAATGAAACACAGATAACTTCTGGTGGCAAATGGTTGCTAATTATTTAGTTAGAGGTATTATACCATACAGAGAGCTGAAAGTGCATGCATTTCCCACTTTTCAGATTTTTAGGGGCTTCCAGTGTTCTCATAATGTTAAAGCAGATAGATATAGTTCATGTTACATTTACAAATGTCACCAACCAAGTGCTTTTGTGTTTGTCATTACATTTAAACAACAGGGGGCAGGTTGCACTGCACTGGTGGTAGCAGTGGTTGCCAGGAAGCTGGAGCTGACCAAGGCTGAGAAGCATGTCCACAACTTCATGATGGACACACAACTCTGCAAACGAGTGAGTTACATTTTCTACCTGCACTTACTGTAGTCTGCTCCAGGTTGATGTAGCAGACTACAGTACCATGCTCAGATTAACTTACCATGACAAAAGACCCTTTTGTCATGGTAAGTTTTTAACCCATGACATTTCCTGCTTATTTTTGATCTTTTTAATTTCCATATCACCTTTCTAAAACAATGGCCGACATCATTTTTCCCAAAGGTTTTTTTGCTGAAATGGCTTTTGGCAAAGATGACTTAGGTCATTATTTTAGGATGGGGATAATATAGAAACTCCTGATAATGTTTTAGAGATCAGAAGACTAAACCAGTGAAACAGTTATAGACATTTCAGTTCGGTCAAGTTTCTTTGTACATCACTTTTCAGGAGCAAGGCAGTTCAAAGTGCTTTAAATCATAAAAACAGAAATTAAAAGTCACAAAAACAACATACAGTCACCAAGTTGACAAGAAAACCACTGAAAGTTCAGTACAACTACCATTTCATCCATCCATTTTACACCCTTATCCCTTGGTGGGGTCAGGAGGGCTGCTGGTGCCTACCTCCAGCTAATGTTCCAGGCGAGAGGGGGGGGCACCCTGGACAGGCCGCCAGTCTGTCGCAGGGTGACCCCGCTATGGACAATTTAGTTTAGTTTTTGAACTGTGGGAGGAAGCCGGGGAACCCGGCATGCACATGGTGGACATATGTTTGTATGTTCTGCATGCAGAACATACAAACTCCATGCAGAAAGACCCCTGGCTGGGAATTGAACCCAGAACCTTCTTGCTGCAAGGCAATACCTCTACCAACTGCACCACTGTGCAGCCCACAACTACCATTAATAAAATACACAACTATATTGATTATAGCAGATATATATATTAGCATTATTTGTATTTACCTAATATAATTTTATAAAAGTGACTTTTAAAAAAACTAGAGTCTTCTTGTATTTAGGGAACATAAACATTGTTTGTTTTTTTTGTAATTTTAAAATTTTTAATTTAATGAGAACTTCAGAAGCCTCCTTTCAGCCAACTAACCAGCAGTGCCTAGCGGCAGCTCGATACCATCTACAGCTCTGCTAATTTTATTAAAAAATATTTCAAACTAGCAATGCGGTATGATGGAAAAATTCAACCGGTGTGAGAAACACGACAGTTTCAGTTGAGTGATTTGAACTCAGCAGGTTTTCACTGTGAAGCAGAACGTTAATTTGTACTTTTCCCATTTTCCAGCAGACACGAGAGTATGACGCTGACACTGTGTCAGATAGCTTCCACCAGTTTACCTTTATCTTGTATCTCCCATCTCCCACATGGTGCTGTTTAATCATTCAATCAGAAACTGATACACTGAAGCAGAGCCAGATCTGTGATATCAAATGTCTTTTTCACTCTTGTGCCTCAGGTAAAGAACACAGCTGCCAATGTACTCAGGGAAACATGGCTCATTTACAAACACACCAAGCTGGTGAAGAAGATCGATCACGCCAAGGTGCGGAAACACCAGCGCAAGTTTCTCCAAGCCATCCACCAGTAAGTCCAGCACTCCTGTTAACTCATGAACGTTTTAAACTGACAATTAAAATCTCTCTGCAGAAAGTAAAAATAAGTTTCAATCTCACTTAAGGTTCTAATATTAGGCCTCATATTTGGTTATGTTGCTAACATGGTGAAAAAAATATAGCCATAGCTATGCATTATCACCCTTTAGAGCTGCTCCTTTTATTGTCATACTCACTTACATGTAAACTTTGACAGATACACGCACACACACTCTCATACACCCACACACACTCAAAGTATTGTGATGGTCTTTCGTATTTCCCTGCCCTCCCTCTCCCTCTTTTACCCTGCGCTTACAACAACAAGTGTAATGGTTTCACTCGTTTCGTGAATGTTGTGAGGTTAAAACTCTGTACTGTGTTCTGTCCTTGTTTTGCTCTATCACCGCAGAGCTCAGAAGTAAGTTAAGTCTTCTATGTATCCTTCTCCTACTGTTTCCTCAACATCCTCCTCCTCCTCCACTCTCCATGTCTGCGTTTGACATGCATGAGAAAAAGAATAATAATCTTGGATGCTGATTTTTTTATTATTATTATTTATTTATTTATTTATTTCAGTGTTCCATTTCCTCCACTCTCCTTCCCATTCTCTCTTGAATGGAATGAGAAAAAACAAGCATCAACATTTTGCCACCAACACTTTGTGTCAGTAATTAAGGGTTGTCTGGAGAGAATGTGTGAAAGAAAAAGCTTCTCGCAGAGAGTGAGCTTGGACCTTTTATTGGCCAAGATCATCCTCATCTACCGCACAAGTATGACTAATATAGCTGCTCCCGGGGCTATATTAATCGTCATCAGCAGAACTCATCCCACACTCTTGATGGTTTTGTGATGACATTTATCCAAACTGTGTAACATACTGTAGTTACATAAAGAAGCTGAACTGTTTGCTGTTGGTTTTTGTCTTTTTCCTCTCTAAAATAATCTCAAAGCAAACAATTTACAACACAAGAATCAAACTGTGTGTAAAAGTCTTTGTTACTTGTTTTTAGATCCTAGTCAGTGTTAGACTTGGTTATGGTGGTATCAGATTGACAATGTTATAACATGACGAAAAATATTATGGTTTCAAAGCTGCTAAAATGTCATGCTTGCAGTGCTTGCTAGTGTTGATTGTTTAAATTTAAGAGCTTTCTTGAGTTTTATACAAAGAAACATTCAATATAATATAACATTAATAAATAGTTAAACTATTAAATACCAATCTTAAATGAATTTAAGATTGGAATATTATATCAGAACAATAAAAATACATTTTAATTCAGAAATGTATGTGTAATTTAAAGTATATTTAACAACTGCTTAAAGGTTGCTATTTTAAGCATGGCAGGTTTATTTATATAGCACTTTTCAAGTCAAAGTGCTTTACATGCTGAGAACATAAAACAATACATTGCAGTGACATAACAGAAAGCAAAATTGGACTATAGACTAAAATTAATGATGTTTCAAATTAATATTATGGATACATCAGACAAGCATAACTCTGAACAAAATAGGTTTGAACTGTAATTTGAAGGAATTTAGTTTCAGCAGTTTATTCCAGATTAGTAGAGCATGAAAACTGAATGCTGTTCCTCAATGTTTGGTTCTGATTCTGGGGACGCAGAGTAGTGTCGTGTTTGAATTGGACCCAAATGCAGAGCAGAGCTGCATCGAAACGGAATATTTTCATGAAGTGAAATAACTTGCCGAACAAATTCAGATCTTGGAACATAGGAAGAAATCAGACTGGGAACCAGCAGAGTAACAAAAGGATCTAATAACAAATAATGAAGATCCAGGAGCTTATATAGGAGCTGCGTTTCCATAGCAAATGTGCACAAATCTTTTGGGGGGCGGTGAGGAGGGGGTTGTTTGCTTTTTGTAGTTTTGTCACATCATAAAAGACCACCTGGATCTCTTGGATAAAACAAGAACAAACAATGAAACAATTTAATCCATTATAACTCTCAATGAATAAATTATCTTAAATCTGAACAGACTTAAAATGTTTTAAGGCCTAGGCTTGTATTGTCAGCTTGTGAGTTAAATACAGATCCAAAGTGAAATGGGATTGTTCCTCTAATCAGAGATCTGCTTATTGTGCACAAAGATCAGTCATGGCTACGGCACGCTTTCTGAGTGACCAGTGTGAATACATGAGAGCCTACCACTGAGCTGGCTGCAGCTCTGACTAAGGGCATGCCATCTTTTTCCTTTTGTTCATGTTTTACTTTTGGATGAAAACGGATAAGAATGCTTTTGTATTTTTATTTAAAACTGGATTTAAAGGTTTCTCTATGGAAGCATATTGCATTCTTCTGGGAAAACATTTGACCAGTTCAGTACTCGGATTCCTTTCTGACTTAAAACTAGGGGTGGGTGATTTGGCTAAAAATCATGACATCTATTTCATTCTGATAAAATCATAGTCTAAATATAATTTCAGTCTAACTGTGTGATTATTTGGACTCTAAGCCTAACACTAACTCTTTGTTAATGTGGATAAAAGTGTATATGAGTCACAAAATTGTAAAAAATGGTTATTCAATTGAACAGCATTGGAAATGTCTATTGTAATTACAATAGACATTTCCAATATGTATCTATGAACATATTTTCAATATGTATCTATGAACGACAAGTAGATTTTGGAGCACCTAACTTAACAGAAACATCAAATATTCTGCCAAAGGGAAAATGTAATCACATTTTAGAGTCAGAAAGGCAGCAATTGAAAAATTTAAAATATCAATAAATTTATTGATATTTTAAATTTTTCAATTGCTGCCTTTCTGACTCTAAAATGTGATTACATTTTCCCTTTGGCAGAATATTTGATGTTTCTGTTAAGTTAGGTGCTCCAAAATCTACTTGTCGTTCATAGATACATATTCTTTCCTGCTGCACTTGTGTTGTAATTCTATATTTACCACCTAAACCAATGATAATATTCAGGGCTCTGCAGTTCTTCATACTGTAACTTTGTTGACTTATAGAGTTTTTTTCCTGGAACTTCTGTGGTATAGTCTCCTGTGTGGTGTTTTAAAGTGGATATATCCAGCTTTTAAATCTTTCCTTTTCACATGTAAATCATTCAGTTTATATGAAAAAGAACTCCAATGCTCTGGTCTGATTTCCACAGACCCTCTCTTACCTTTCCTCTGACGCATTTTAGAGCAACCCGTTTTGCTGCGTTTTTTAAAAAAAAATGTGAATAAGACATTTTATGCCCCTCCAGGTTGCACAACATTCCGCTCCACCCTGTTTGGCCATTTTGCAGTTTCATACTAATGATTCATTTATCTGCTAGCAGAGACACTTTTTATTAGAGATGACAACAACGGTAGACTTTCTATCCAACATGTTGGAGTCAGAATCTGACCCAAAGCAGGAGAAAGAAACCAGCGAACCTGCAGAACGACCATGGTGTTACTACTTACACCCTCAACATCCATACCAACTACCTATAATATGAAGCATAGTTTAGCTGCAGTGTCCAAGAATGTCAGATACCTTTTAAAATATTAATGCTACCACGATATGAATGAAGTAAACAAAGCAGGACATAACTAAGGAGATAGCTAGAGGGAGCATCAAGAACGTCACTGAATGCATTTGGATCATTTTTGTTCCCCAAGACCAAACCAAAGCTGTATCATTTCTTTCAGAGAAAAATCTGACAGCTATCAAGACTTTACCAAAGTAATTTTTGGCTCACAGTGACCTTTGGGTGTAAACAGGTTAGCTAAAGTTATAGGCTATCACCAGCTTCCTTGTCGACAGTGGTTCTTCAGGACGTCACTGTTCTCAACTTTTTTAGTTGATGTGTGTGTAGAAAACTTGGGATGGGCGACAATTCATGACAATTACCACCGGTTGTCATGAATTGTGTGGTGTTGGTGGTGGGGATGGACACAGCTGCACCCAGGTTATGGTGAGACTGGTGGTTTTAATCAAGAACACTGAAATCCAGGCAGCACAGGTGAGCAATGAGACAAGGAAACGCAGACACTGGTAACACTGGTAGTTACTAGACAACAAAGGGAGGACATTAAACACACAACACAACAAGGATCTGACCAGGAGCAGGGGACACAGGTGGGATTAAATACACAAGGGGTAATCAGCGAACATGAAACACAGCTGGGAGCAATCAGGGGCAAAGGAGATGACACAGGAACTAAAGAGACAGAAAACCAAATCCTCATTGCAAAACAATAATACTGTACTTAGTCATAGTTTCAAATATATTCATATTGACTGACACTCTTCTGAAACAAACTGGGGCTATGGTTACTGAAGTGTTAGTTTTGTGTTTGCAAACATTATTAGTTAGTTTAACCTGGTCTATACAATTGCAATTGTCATCATGAAACAATTTGCATGAAAATGATTAATGATACAATAATTGTCAATCCTTTGGCAAGTCTAAGTTTTTTTCCATATTGCTAATGCTTGGCTCACACTGTAAGATTTTAATACAGTTCACCGCCAAACCTGAGACCTCACAAGCGACGATGAAATTTTTTAGGTATAACAGTTTTGGTCATGCAGTGTGTTGTGTTCAGTCACACAACAGGAGCAACACATTACATACAAATCGATTTCACTCACCAACATTCAGATGTCATGTGAAATCTCGCAAAACCAAGCAAGAGTTCAGAGTGAATAAACATGGCTGACTGAACAGAAGCAGTGGCAATAGTTTGTGGAAAATATTTGATAGAGAAAAAAACGATACAAAGCTGCCTCCAGCATCCACAGGACTTTCTGGTGCTTCATGGCAAGTTGTTTTGTTTTCTGTGTATGTTAGATTCCCCTCCATGCTTTACATCACTTTGCTTTCTGATTAGCTACACGTCACATTCAACAGTCTGTGTTCTCATTTGTTGTCAGGGAACAACACACATGCTGCGATATTGGGCCAAGACAATCCAACATGTCCTTCTGAGAGGACCAGATCACTCTTAACACATCTTAAGGTTATTCTAAGAGCCATCCTGATGATCGGGGCATCTTTAATATTGATGGAAGGAGAAAACTGGGACAAAAATCAGCATAAAAACCTTGAACTAAGCATAAATGTTGAGTTAGTTTGTTTAATTGGCTATTTGAGCTGTTTTGACTTTAGGACAATTCTTATATTCTTATATATAGAGTTACTTTTGCCCCCAACCTTTTCCTAAAAATCTATTTATATTAGTTTGTAGATTTCAGAGTCACAGGATTCTCTGTGACATAACGGTTGGTACACAGACCTCAGTCTCTGCAGTATAATGGTAGAGAAATGATAAGATAAACAATAAGTTGCTATGCAACCCTTCTGGAACATTTTGTCATTTTATTGATGTAAGTTTCTACCATCCAGAGTTATCCTGCAAATAAAGTTAACTTTTTCTTTTTTCACTGGTACCTCCCTGTCAGGTTTCTATCAGTTGCATATTCAGTGCAGCTGTAAGAGAAGTAATAGAGCAGTTTAAGCAGTGAAGTCTGTTTAGGGTGATTTTATTTATCATTTTAACTGTTGTAAGCTGCAGGATCATGCTGCCAAAAAGAGGGTTGAAGACGTTTTGCATTTTCATTCATATTCTTACGTAAATCCACCAGGGAATGTAATGAAAACGCAGTAGAATTTTAACACCAAGTTACTGATTATTTACCAAAGAAACCCTGTGTGTTCTGTGAGGCTTTAACATTGCTGTACTCAGAATACCTCTCCTAAAAAGTAGCTAGAAGCCTGCCCCATCGCCCACCCCTACCTGCAACAAGACAGTAACTCAGAATCACCTTCCTTCATGTCAGTAATACCTGCTGCTCCCTGCTGCTTCAAAATGTTTTAAAAAAAACACACAAGTCTTTAAAATCACTGAAAATGAGTGTAGTATGCTTCTGTACTTCTGCATGTTTTGGTTTGCAATGTATTTACTAAGACCAAGTATGCTTGCTTTTATGCACATCTCCTTGTATTCTATATATACATATACAGTTTTGCAAAGTATATGTATGTTCTGATTTCAAAGATATTTTACAATGCATGTGTTTTATTTGAGCTTGATTAATATGAGAACACAGCTAATAAAATGTATTTTCCTCCTTTTTCTTTCTTCTTTACTGGCCTTTCTTTCCCCTTTTTTATTCCTGAAAACCACATATCCTCTCCTTCTTGCTCTCTTTTCTCCACATTTATCATTGCATCTGTCTTTCTCTACTTTGCCTTCTATCTTTCTCCTGTTAACATTCCCCCTTGCCCCCACCTAGACTGCGCAGCGTGAAGATGGAGCAGAGAAAACTCAATGATCAGGCCAACACCTTGGTGGACCTTGCAAAGGTAAGCCTTCTTCCCTTTACAAAACAAAACCTTCTATACTAAGCTGCTAAAATCTTATCGCAAAGCTGATTTGGATAAAAATATATACCAAAAAGGCTTATTTACAGCCTTTCTGAACCATAATTTAAAAAAAAAAATCAAAATTTCATATTCAGAAAGATGCAAAGTTACAGAAAAGCGTTTGGAAAGTGAAATTAAGACAAGATAAACATGAGATAAAGGCTGTAAGACATCAGACACTAGAGAGTGTAAAAAGCTGCATAGGTGTCAAAGAGAATTGTAAAGAAGATAAATGAAGAAATGTACACATATGTCATAGGATCAAGTTAGCCTGTTAAAAACTTTCGCCTTGCTTTGTACAGAAGCTGTGAACTCTTGGCTGCTGATAAACGATTGCTTGCTGGAAGCATGGACTCTGTTGAATTTTTAAACGATTGGATCTGATTTTACTCAGTTGTTAACATTTGGAAAACTAAAAAAAGGTAGAAAACTAGAAAAACTACCTTTCTAGTTATTTTCAAATTCCAGGTGAGAGCTCTGCACTAAATACCATATTAAGCCAGGAGCTAAATATATAGTTTCAGATAGTGACTGTTGTTATGAATCAATTGGTAAATGTCTATACTAAAACAGCTCACCCTGTTCTATAACACGTACAACTAAAATGTTGTATGTGTTATTTTGCTAAGTATTTAGTTTCAAGCGAAATATTTGTCTTTATGCTAAATTTTAGTTAGCATATTTAGCTTGAAGCTAAATTAAATATTTAATTTGTAAAATAATGAATGGTTTGAACAACATGGTAGAAAATACCCTTCTCTTATGACAAGCTAATAAACAAATTATTGCTGTTAATTTTTTAATGTGTAACTTTACAAACAAGAGAAACAAGCAAGCAGCAGCTCAGCAGCTTCGGGTTTGTTTGTTGGAAGTATTTGAAAGTCAAAATATTTGGCAAATAGTTTTTCCATTGATTATAGGAAGGGCATAAATATTTTGCCACATGCCATTTATTAATACAAAGTAGATTAAAGGGATACTTTGTTGTTTTATTATCTTTTGAAAGATGCATGTCTGATTTCCTGTTAGAAACAAACTTCCTGGTTGAATCTCTGAATCTGCCAGAGGTAGGAATAATTTTAGCCTTGACTGTATTTACCCCCTTGAAGTTTAAAAGTGTAATTAAGCTCAAAAACACACAAACATTCACCTTTTTATGATACACATAACATTACAAATGTAACAGCAAATTCTTTTGACATTTCAACTGTTGCAGTTGCACATTCTGTAACATTGGTCCCACTGCTGGCCCTGCAGAACAATAAGTGGCTTTATAATAGAAACCCTTTTAATTACATAAATGGATCTTCTCAATCAAATGCATAAGGTATTAAAAGCCTATAAATGTATAAAGGCTATAAATGTACTGGAGAGGCTGGTTGTTAAATGTATGAGATGATATAATCTATGCTGACATGCTGAAACTCCGTGGCTCCAGTTCTTTTAGCTTCCTGATACTTTTAGTTTTACTGAGTAATGAACTTAGCTGAGTGTTGGATTTTATGATGAACATGGAGCTGTTTTTCATGCTTCAGCTTTTAATATTAGTTCATGTCCAATGGTTTTCTGGATTTTGAATTGTGAAACAATTCTTTCTCCTTCTTCCTGTTTGCCCTGAAACACATTTCCTTTGTCTTCCTGGTCAGACCCAGAATGTGATGTATGACCTGGTGTCGGAGCTGCAGGAGCGCAGCGAGGAGCTGGACAAGCGGATCGGGACACTGGAGGACAAGCTGGACTCGGTGGCAGGCAGCTTGCAGGCACTGCCCTGCCTCATCTCCCAAGCCATAACCCAGCAGCAGCAGGACTTCCTGGACGGCTTCGTTCACCGCTTCCGGCCTGCCTCACTAGCGTCAGAGCGCTCTGAACGCTCAGACAGATCTTGGACTTCCACCACCCGTAGGCGGCGCTCTCCCTCCACAGCACCACACACATCTTCTGACAGTGGATAACCTTGAGGAACCCTGTGTTAGTCCGCCCTATCAGACAGCACCTTTTTTCCAAACACCCCCCCTTACCACATCCTGTCCGATCCAAAGCCGTTCCTGCATCCACTGCGAGTCCATGTCTGGACTAATAATGAACCATATCTTGAACCCGTGACCTGATTCTCACCTCTATTCTCTCTCTTTTTCTTCCTCTCTGTCTCTCTCTTGCTCTCCCTCTCTCTCTTTTTCTCTCTCTCTCGCCCAGTCTCTGCCTTTTTTTCCATTCTCCCACGTCAACCCCCCCCCCCAAAAAAAAAGAAAGAAAGAAAAAGAAAAAAACAATCCAAAACCTCCAAAGTCCAGTTTCTCTGTGACTGAGCCTCTCAGCACACAGAGTTCTGGATTAGAGCTACTCAAAAAGAACAAAGAAAGGCAAACAAATAATGGGGAAAACACAAAATGCATCAAAAAATGTCAGAGAAAAAAAAAAATCAAAAAATGACAGAGATTAAAGTAGAGGTATGGTTTATGTTTTAGCCATTGTATGGCTGTTCCTGTTAGCTTTTTTGTAAAAGCCCTTGTATAGTTAAAAAAATGACTGAGTTCAAGGTCGCTGGAGTGAGAGCTGGCTATCACACCGGAGAGTCCTTAACCACACGGGGTGGGGGGGATGTTGGTCTGTGGAGCAGAGGTCCTCGGGTCACCTGCTGGCCCTCTGGGGCCACGGAGGACATCTGTCCACCCATCTGTCCGTTTCTCTGTTTGTCCAAGGAGAGGATCCAGATAAACCATTTGATTTTCTTCACAAAAAGACAAGCGTCATGGATTCTTTCTCACAGCTTAGGGTGAAAGCTTTAGGAGAAACCACGAAAGCTCTGACTCCAGGTCAGTGTTTGAAAATGCACTTCAAGAGGAGGAGAAATGGTCGCATGAAAAGAGGATGGACATGGCTTTACTCCAAGGTAGGGGAAATGTACTCGTTTGCCAACTTCAAGGTATCAGCTTCCTTGTTCTTACCAAGGAAGAAAAAAAAGAGAGCAACTATCTTTTTTAGTTACATATTGACATGTGATTTTTCAGTGCCTGAATGTATAAATAGTAGAGGGTTATTTAATTACTAATTTCAAAGCTTTTTTACAATGTTAACAGTCTGAATACAGCATTGCATTCCTTTTTCAGATACATTCCTCTCCAAAAATGTAAAGAAACTGTCTTAATGTAATGCATATCATTGCCTCCATTACACCGCAACTCCAAACATCTTCTTTTTTTGATTCCTGTTTCTACTAACAGTAACAAATGAAAAGTTCAGAGATAAACGTAGAGAATATTTGTTAGTCTAACTTCTGGCTCAGTGCTGCACACCACAATGAAACATGATGCAGTCTACCTTTCTTACCAGTTAATTAGAGCTTCCTGTGGTCTTGGGAAATCGGCATGGCTTGAATGGCGCTGTTATACAGCCACACATCAGCAGAGGAACTGAGAAACCTACCTGGCTCCTTTGCATGGTTCTGTTGCAAAATAATGAGAGATCACAATCTTCCTGGCTTGATTATGTTACTTTTTTTTTTTTGGTTTTGTTGTCGTACTTCTGTTTGTTTGTCACTTTCTATCCTTTTTTAAATGCATTTTTACTTTTTTAACTAGGATATTTAGCATTTTAGATTTGCCGATCTTAGAGAGTTGCGGTAATGTTAATTCTGTAATGCATTCCCTATTTAAAATATGAGGTGAGGGTTAAAAAGTCACTATTACGAAAGAATATTGAAAGGATCCAAATAAAAGCATTGAAGAAACTTAGAACAGTGAACGGATCCGTCTTTAAATGGGAAAGAAACTCTTCTGTTCCATCCGGCTTTCTTGCTGACTGTTTGACTGTTATCACTCCTATGTCTGAACTATAAATATAAAATAAAATTTAGATTAGCTAAATTGGTTGGATTATAAAAACTAGGCCACTAAATGCCATTTTTGCAACATACAAAAAAGTTTACTTTTTTTCACAGAATTTGAAAGAAAAAATGTGAATTTATGTGTTATTGTTCCCTACTGTGAAACTATTCCTACATGATGGTTCATCTTCCAGATCTAGATGGGAGGAAGGCCCAATAAAATGATAAAACTGAGAGCTCCAGTGAACCTGTGGTGTATATTATGCATAATTTAACATATAAACTGTGGCCCCTGGAAAACGGGGACATCCCCACTGAGCAAAACATGTGGCTTCAGTGTCCAGATGAGGCAAAGCTCCACCAAATGTCAAAGGGTTCATCTGGATTTTTTGAAGAGCAGTTCTGCAAATGTATTATTATTAATAAAAGTTCCATTTCCTGCAGTAGAAAGATGTTAATCACTGAGAGGTTACTGTAAAAGTAAAGATATCCTTGGAGTGCAGATTAGCCCCCCATCATGTTTTAGTGGAATTTAACGCTAAAACATGATGGTCCTTTGTCTTTTATCAACCTTTGTCTTTTAAAGTCTGGAGTTGATTGCCATGGAGGAGAGGCTATGGCAGGCCATTTTAACATAAAATCTGTTTCATCTATCTGTAATTATATTCCAGGGATCTAAAAATGAGCTTTGACTAGAGACAGATACATGTTGACTCTCCTGAATGATAATTTAAGATATTTGTATTTACATTATGACTAAAAAGAATAATTCAAGGGCTGCACAGTGGTGCAGTTGGTAGCACTATTGCCTTGCAGCAAGAAGGTTCTGGGTTCAATTCCCAGCCTGGGGTCTTTCTGCATGGAGTTTGCATGTTCTCCCTGTGTATGGTGGGTTCTCTCTGGGTACTCTGACTTCCTCCCACAGTCCAAAAACATGACTGTCAGGCAGTGTTGTGTTCAAGACCACCTAACCCGAGACCAAGACAAGACCAAGACCAGAGTGTATCGAGACCGAGACAAGACCAAGACTTTTAGGGTCCGAGACCAAGTCAAGACCAAGACCGATGAAAGTCGAGACCGAGTCAAGACCAAGACCAGCGGTCCACGCTACATGATACAATAAAATGTAAAATATGATCGAAATTGCTTCTCAAAATAATCTGAAAGATCCATATTCCCATAAAAAACACCTAGATATTAAATACTTAATACATTTTACCAATATTAAATATTCCATTTCTGTGCTAAAATGTGTGATGGTCTCGTGCCATCCCTAAAAACATAACACCCTGGGCATTTGCCCATATTGCTCATGTAAGAAACCACCACTCTCTGCACCATTAAACATAGCAATTGAGGCAATGCCCTGACGGTAAATAACGCTCAACTACCAACACTGACCAAGGAGCAACAAGCAAGAAGTAACCAAACAGAAGGCGCTCATCGTGTCTGTTTTCACTCTCTATCCCAGTACATGAAGCCAGGTAGTCTGACACCATGGCAGACATTACAGCTGCCACTTTGAACAAAAACAATCAAAGAGTGCATGCCCTTTCTTTCTTGTGTTTTAGTTATTTGTTAATTTAAATATCAACGTACATAATTAAATAAAATAATGATGCAGTGCACACAGAGCATTACAAGAACAAAGAACGGGTGTTCTGTCAGGTCAGATCGTCATATGCTTAGCACAAACTCACGGTGTTCTGTCGGATCAGCATACGTTGTCAGATAGTCGTACGTTTAGCTCAGACATGCATACGCTGTCATTACCATATGATTTTATTTAATCAGCAACATAGAATCATGACGTAGATCATTATTAACAGTTATTAACAGTTGTATGGCATCCAGCTGCAGCCAGACCTGCTTTAAATACACTTTGAAACCATGACAACGCATGTATATCTATCTAGTTATCATATTATGTCATATTATAAACAATTTAATGACTTATTTTCGTCATAACTTGTTGCTGACAGTGGAGTTGTCAGCAACTGACAACTCCACTGACGGTCGAACTTCTTAAGGCGCATGCGTTGGCATGGTACTCACTGCATGTATGCTAGCAACATAGAATCATGACGTAGATCGTCATACACTTTGTTATTAACAGTTGTATGGCGTCCTGATTTAGCGGTTAAGTGAGTTTTACACGGGCGTGTGTTGTAGCTTACTTCAGCTGCAGCCAGACCTGCTTAAATACACTTTGAAACCATGACAACACATGTATATCTATATAGTTATCATTGAAAACAATTTAATGACTTATTTTCGTCATAACTTGTTGCATGTGGTGAACTGACAACTCCTCTGACGGTCGGACTTCTTAATGCGCATGCGCAGGCATGGTACTCACTGCATGTATGCTATTCTGACAGTGTATGGTAATCTGATAGAACAACGGCTCTCAGTGAGTGACACTCCAGTCCTATCTATAAGTAAAGAGCCGTGGAGAAGAATCGACTGTTTCTGAATGTCACATCACTATATTGCAGACTTTTGGACATAGCGTTGTCCTATATATGCGACAAGACAGTCAACATCTCCGCACAATAACTCAGACAGTGAGTGACTTTTTCATTACAATACTTATGTGTCTGCAGCTAGCTTTGCTAACATCACGTTAACGGAGCTTACCTTCTTTGAGCTACTTTTCTAAGTGACGAAAATAGTTAGACGTTGTCCCCATCGTCTGTGAAAGCGAAGCGCTGCTGAGTTAGCTGTGGCCATCGGATTTCTTACTATTTATGCAGCGCTATTATATTACTGACGATTAGACAAACATTTTCTGCCGCTGAGAGAAAACCACTGCGCATGTCCTGGAGCGCCGCGTGCGAGTGAAAGGTGGGGAGGGGGAGGAGGGAGTAGCGCCGCGCGCGAGTGAAAGGTGGGGAGGGGAGCAGGAGGGGGGAGTAACAGAAACATGTAGTTGCTTGGATTTTAATCGGTGCATTTGCATCAGCTGAAAACAAAGATGTTAACAAATAAACTGGACAGTATGCTGTACGTTTAGTGATATTTTCACAGTTGCGGTCTCGACTGGTCTTGAAATAAAATGCCGAGTCACCAGCGCCCGAGACCGAGACAAGACCGAGACCAAATGCGGTCGAGTCCGAGACGAGACCATCAGAAAACGGTCTTAAGACCGGACTCGAGACCAAGACCGATCTCGAGTACCACAACACTGCTGTCAGGTTAATTGGTTTCTCTAAATTCTCCCTAGCTGGGTGTGTGCATGGTTGTGTGTCCTGTCTGTCTCTGTGTTGCCCTGCGACAGACTGGTGACCTGTCCAGGGTGACCCCGCCTCTCACTCAGAAAGTTAGCTGGAGATGGGCACCAGTAACCCTCCTGACCCCACTAGGGACAAGAGTGTATAGAAAATGGATGGATGGAGAAGAATTCAAGATGTCTTTAGTTACATTTTGGCGGATCATTATACCTTTCAAGATATTTCAAATGACGTTGCCAGATTCGTCATCATCCGTAACACACACATCCATAATTACAATTCAAGAAGATTGTAATTAAAGTTACTAGACAAGATAGCTATTTTACCTAGTAGAAATATAACTAGAGAAATTTTAATTTACTAATATCTCTAGCCAAAAACCAACCTCCGATATATCTTGTGAACTTGATTTTACATTAAACAGCCTGCCAAAGTGAACAATTTCCAGTCTTTTCAGTGAAGAAGAGCACCTGTTGGTCATTGTGTAAATTGAACTCGACACTGGTCAACATGGTACTTTCTGCCTCATCAATGCACGTTTACGGCTTATTGATTTCCTCTTATTGTTGAGATCTGCCTCTTCTGATAGTAAGTCACTGTCTCTTACTGATAAGAACTTTGCAGAACTTCTCTTCAAATACATTTAAACTGACTCTGACTCCTGAAGTTTTAGTGGAACCTTTGGAAACACATGTTTTTGTCCAAGACTGGGCCATAATCAATTATTTTCTTTAATAAACAGAACCTCACTTTCCGTCCTACCTTTATGTGCTTCTTTGTGTTAATCTATTGTATATTCTTCCAAAGGAATGTTGCCATGCTAATGTCTTAAATTGGCACTGACTCTGCCTTGATAACAAGATGGTTCATTTTCAAACAAGGAGAGAGAAAGTAATACAGTTACTGATGAAGAATCATAGTTTCATAAGGTTTTGTGATGCCAACTTATTCTCACCATTCTCTACTAAATTTATTATTCTCTTAGGTGTCTAAAATTCACTTTAGATGTCTATGGAAGTTTCAGTCCAATTATAGCCAAAACATCTGGCAAGAATTTAGGATCAGTTTAGATTAATTCCATTTCACTCACCATCATATTCCAGATTGCTAAGATAACAGAGCCAGGAGGGAAACCCAGAAATCCCCATAATCATTGATTGACTAATGTCAGAAGGTATGTAAATATTCCCTCTGGTTCTCCTTCCATTGGGAATGCTCAGCACACCTTCAAAGCGAGGCTGCTAGGAGGTATCTTTCCAAACCACTTCAGTCACTTCAACTTCTTTCAGTGCAGAGGTGCATCAGCTCTATTCACACCAGTCTCCAAATGATGAAGCTTCTCTCAGTGCCTCTGAGCTTAAGAAGCTTCAGTTTTATCTCTTTATGTTGGCTTCTTCAGATCAACACCTTCAACTTGCTTCAAAGTCTGAGGCCAAGGAAAAAGTTGGACTTCTCCCTCTGAGTTGGGGTGTAAAGTGTTGTTTAAAGCCTGTTTAAATAGTCTGGTAGACTGTTTGATTGGGGACTAAAGGTGCAACATTTGTTACATTTCCAGTTGCTGTTGTTCTCTTTCAGACTGTGTCAATCCAAAGAAATCCTTTGAGCAACTTGACTCTGAGAGTAACTTCCTTCTTTGCAGAATGTAAACAAAAATGGAGTGGGATCAGCACTTAGTGGTTGTAGGATTTCTCTTTTGTCCTACAAAGATTTCTTTCCCCAAAGACCACAAACCATTTCTCCCTCAAATCTAGACTCACTCTTGTTTTGGTCGTATTTACCCAGAATGCCCTGCTCTATAGTCTGCTTCCTTCCTTTGGAGCGGTCACATCTGCATTTGAACCACATCAGAGTTTGATTGCTCATTTATATCTTTCCAAACAAACCCCACATTCTAGGCAAATGAAGTAGAGTTTGATAAAAACAGACTAAATGGGGCTGGTGTGAATGCACCCTATGTTTCCAGGGGTCTTGTTCACAAATGATGGTAGGATGGAATGAGAGATGAACAGATGGATTAGTGCTTCATGTGCAATAATGAAGAGCCTAGTTTAAAAAGCAAAGCTTGGCTTTACTGTTCTCCCTTAGAGAAAAGGTGAGGAGTTCTGTTTGTCTCCTCAGGGTTGTTGAATGTAGAGCTGCTGCTTTTCCACTTCTGATGGTGGCCAGTTGACATGATCCTAAAATCTAATGAGGATGCCTCCTGGTCGCTTCCCTATTAAGCTTTTCCAGGCATGTTCCACTGGAAGAAGACCTTAAGGAAGACTGGAAGCTTGCTGGTGGGACTAAGTATATCATCTGGCAAAGAACACCTTGGAATCTCCATAAGGAGTCGTTGAGGAGAGGAGATGTCTGGCTATCCCTTCTGCGATCTGATCTCGCAGCATTTTTTATGGCTATTTCTGTTTGACCAATCATCCGTATTGGGTTCAAACATTTTGAAGGACATTACACTCTTTTAGTTCACCTCATATTCATGTTTAGCTGAAACAGGGATCTTGAAAGTCCTTTGAACATCCGACTACTGTACTGACATTAAAACCGATTTACACATCAAAGGGCATCTTCAAGTAGATTTTTTGTCACTTTTCATTATCGATCATATTCATATATTTACAATAAAAAAGGACATTGTTTTGATCTTAGGTTTTTTTTTCAAATTTTTTTCTTGATGGGGAGTTCTGTCTTTACAACAATAGACTAAAGAAACACCCCTATTACTGCAAGCAAAGCCTTGGGGGTGTGGGGGTGAGGAGGTCATCAGACATATTTTTACCCATAAAAAGCTCTGGAGTGTAATTTGTACATCTGGCAGTCAACAGATGATTTTTCTAAAACTCAATCTAAAATAAGTCTCTATTTAACATAATGCACATTGTTTATGCCATCCTTGAATGTAAAAATGGCTTACTGTGGTCACATGCAATGTTACAACAACTCTCTAATTAGGCTGCCAAGCTAACTAGTAGAAGCTGGGGATAGAGCTTTTGTACAGACCTGTCACTTGGTCACTCTCAGTGGGAAAACCACTATGGACCAGTTCTTTAAGCATTAATGGCTGCAGATTTCGTCCTTGCCTGTCACAAAATGGCGGCTAAAGCTAGCATACCAGCATCTTGTTTGAACAAAAATGGATGGTAACATTAAAAACCTACTTTGTTGACCAATAAATCTGCCAGCATTGGTTAAATGATTCCAAGTCAAATCAAGTGAAACAGTGAAAACGGCAAATCTCCTTCAGCCTTGACTGACAAGAGAGCACTTCATTTTAAGTTAAACTTGAGGTTTTTGAGTGGAACTTAATCAAGCAAGGCTGTCTGTTTTTTTTCCCCTTTCAACTTGAGTTAATGAACAATGACACTTTACTGTTGCCTCTTCCTGTACATTACTTACCTCTATCCTATTACTGAAAATATTGAGCACTGATTGAAGGTGAATAATGGAAGGATATCTGTTTTGTAGGGGAGACTCAAATTTCCACAATCTTATAGAATCATGACTTGTGCACTAGAAAAGGTAAATCATGTAAATACACTTACTGACAAATACAGTTCAGCACCAAGGTAAAGCCAGAAGGAATGTTCTGATATGACAAAACGGTAACACTTTATTTGAAGGGCTGTGCATAAGACTGACATAGTCAAGACCTCATGAATATGACTGATGTCATGAATTGTCATTTGGTAAATATTAGAGATGTGCCGATCAGGTTTTTTCCTGCCGATACCGATCACCCATGAGGGCCGATCACCGATACCGATCACCGATACCGATCACATAATTATTATTATTATTATTATTATTTTATCATAAACACTACCGGTTACATTATGTGGAAAAAGGAACCATGAATTCACCTTAATTTAGACAAAAACTTGTTTTTAATAACTTTTTCCAAGAAGAAAACTAAACAAAACGGGCATTGTGCTGCTATTGATAATACTACCTTTAACAGACTGATAACATATGAAGGCTCTGAAGAGGCTAAATAACGCAAAGAGCCAAAATAAAACCTCTCAACATTGCCAAAAAATTCAAGTATAAAACTTAACATTCAAAGGCAAAAACAGGTTCCATTACAATAAACAATCCAGATTTACTGAATGAAAACTTCCTGTTAGCATGGCGGCTAGCTGATTACTGCTAGCTCTGATTGGCTGTTTCTGACTGAGCGGAGTAATTATGCAGATCAGGGAGGAGATCGATTATTTTTTCAGAGATTATCTGTCTCATGTTAGGACAGCGAAAGTTTTAATACGTATGTAAAATTTATTTTTTAAGTTAGATGCTGCAGCTTTAAGCAGAGATTCGGTGTGAGAGTCACTACCAGGTGGAGCAGAAGCGTCGCTCCGTCTGTCAAATATTACTACCTGTAGCGTAGCAGCGGTTCAACAGCAAGAAGAGAACCAGCGTCTTACATCGCAGCTCGAAGACTTGAATAATTTCGCGGGTTATTTGTTTAGCTTTCTCACCGTCATGCTAATCCGGGTGAGTGTTTGTAGCTGTGCGCTGCTTTACCTGCTATCTGATCCTCCGTATGTCTTTTTTACTGCAGTGAGCCTCGATGTAGCCAAACTCCGTCAAGTATGGCACTGTTTTTATGTCGTATTAGCTTCGTTGTGTTGATGCATTTTGACTGCTTCAATTTTCCGCCGCAACACGCAAACTTCCCCATTCACTCAGTGCGTTATAGTTCCACATCGCTTAGGATTTGTTGCTACGCGTTTGCGCAGTGTGAAGGAAAGAGGAGACCAGCTGCACAGGCAGGCTGGAAATGAGATGCAGGTGATCGGTATCGGCAACAAGAGCCAATGATCACCGATCATGCACTTTTTCACGAAAATCGGCCGATTATGATCGGTGACCGATCGATCGGCACACCTCTAGTAAATAATTACACTTTTAATGCAAAGTTTATGCTTTTAATGGACTTTTAATGCAACTTTTAGTTCAGCTTTGCATTAAAGGTGTCATTATTTACCGAATGATACTTTATGACAACATTCATGAAGACTCCTGCATGTTCATGACTGTTGTTATAACATGCTTATGACAGTGTCATGTCAGTCTTATGCACACCCCTTAAAATAAAGTGTTACCAACAAAACTTGGCACAGAAACGACCAGTGATGGATATGGATATGGACTGCTTTGCAAAAAGATGGTGGGTCTAGAGCTAGTATCAGAACTAAAGTTCTGATGCTAGCTCTCGCCATAACACTGGGCAAGGATCAGCAACCTCTGTTTTGTATTGAGTGATTTTGGATAGTTTCAGACTAAAATAAGCATAACATCCAATGTCATTCTCTTTGTGTTAAGCTAGTTGTGTCATTACAAAGATACTTCCTGCTTATATAGTTTCCAAACCATTTTAATAATCCTCAGAAAAAAAAATAGAGTGCACTATGCGAACACAAGGATTAACAGATGATAAATACATCACCATAAAGTGAAACTGAAAAGCGCTTTGCTTAATTAATTTAGAAATTCCACATAGACATTTGCTTTTATTTTATTTTCCCTTGAATTCTACATATTATTTATTCATAGGGTAAATGTTTCGCCTTTCATTTTTTTAAACAATTCAAATTGGCCCCTAGCATTTTTTTGTTGAATTACGTGTTAAATTTATATATATATATATATATATATATATATATATATATATATATATATATATATATATATATATATAATTATTTTTATTTTGGTTAATTTTGGCCCAAACATCAGCAATGCATGACATGAGCTCCTAACCTACAGCACTGCAATGTTACACTCATACCAGATGATCTGGATTTGATAAGAAAATGTTTATTTCAGTTATTAGAGACTTGAGGTTTGACTTTGAGTTGACCCCCAAAATTAAGACTTCATTCAGCTTTGGGTGTAAAACCTCAGCGTTGACTTGAACCTCAGAGAAAAGACTTGAGACTCAACTTGGATTTCAGAAAAATGACTTGAACATCTCTGTACCTGACATGAAGATGTCTTGTCGCTGCCTTGGGCAGAATTGAATAATGCTGAATGATATATGTTGCATGCTGGGTTTGATCTAGGCCAGGTGGTTATACCAGCCGCTCAACATACATCTTGTCTTTCCACATGGTTTTGTAAAGAGTAAGGACTGATTTAGGTCCCATTTGAAGTGATGTCCAAAACAGAATATTCCTTCTGGATACTAAACATGGTAGCTAACTGTACAAGTAAATGTATTTGAATGATTTAAAATGAAGACCAACAAGATAATATTTGTTTCATTGTAAGTTGGGAAACTAGGAGGTAACACCCTCTGATGAAATAGTTCATTTTGTTCTTGCACACATAAATGAATACCTGCAGAAACACTAGTCACAATTTGTCACTTCTCAAGAAGGAAATCATAACTTTTTTCAAATGAAAGGAATTTATGATGTTATTCTTACAACTGTAGATGAATGAAGGTGAAAGCATGGCAGATTCTTTCATTATCCTGACTAGTTGCAGAAGGGGCATCAGTACATACCTCAGCTGAATAATAACACATCCCAACAGCAGTAAAACTGTAACCCAGTCATTGTTCTGTGTACACTGCCACATGATGCATAATGTACATTGTAGCACTGGAATAAATCAACTCTTCTGGATGGCAAACGGAATCGCCGTGTTTCCAGTATATTCTTCACTGTTTTGTTTTGTTTTTTCTTTATTTTGCAGGTGAACTTTTGTCTCAGTAAGAAGAAATTCTATCCATTAAAACCATTTTCAGCAATGACTATCACCCTGTTTTCTTTGCTGTTAAACACGAACCTTTTCTTTAAAATAATCATTTCTGGAGTATTTCACATTCCCTTTCCCGCAAAGACGGGAAGTTCAGCAGCCTAACACCAACTGTCACACTCAAAAGGATCGTTGGCAAAATGTGTTGACAGATACAGACATCACAGTTTTTTTTTCCTCCTGTGAAACTGTGAAGCAATCCTAAAACATTATTACAGGAAAACGTATTGATAAAAATGTAAACAGTGCTCAGAAGGGCGCGCAGCTGTCGGGGCGCTGTTCCAGGGTGAACTGTGAACTGCAGACAACACCCACATTCACACACAGTGCCATTAATGCTCAAATAACAAGCTACTATTTGTGTCCACATGCACAAACAAGGCTCAGCCTGGTTAATTACAGTCAATTCAGCAGGGATTTGGCAGCAGACCGATACCCCACAAGAGTGGCAGTCATTCACCCTGTAGTTGTTGCTACACAACCCCATGCAGACACATGCAGCAGGAGAAACACAAAGAACAGCTCCACTGCAGACTAAATGATGTTTTTGCTGCTCCGGGATGATAAAGATCACCTGAGACTTTGAATTGTGAACCAGATTAAAATCTTGCTTCCCAGTGCAAATAAAAATGCACTTTGAAGCATCAGTCTGGTTGCAGCAGATGCCCAGTGCTGATAACATCCTAAGGAGGTAAACCTTCAGCTGTTTTCTTTTGTAACAACAAAAATTATGTTAATTTGAGAAGCAAAACAAAAGTTTTATAGTTTTACTTTTTATCAACAAATATGCTAATGATTTAAAACATCTGGATAATGAGCTGTAGATTTCCAGTGCATGATTTCAAAAATACAAAATTTTTAAAAATGCACTAAAGAATAAAAGGGTAATTTGAAACGATGACATCACCAGAGGAAGAACAGCTGAGCATTAATAAACTACATGAGAGAAAGAATTGATGGATTTAGTCAAAAATTCAGGTTCATTCAGTCTGCATTCAGGCTGCAGGAGGTTCAGTCTCAGAGTCCAATTCCAGTGACAATGAGCTGCTACAAATCTGTTGATATCTCCTATCATATTGGTTTCTGTCCATATTTACAACTTGCACAATGAGTAAATGCTTGATTTTGCTTTTATCATTTTAAAAAGTTAAGATGTCTAATACAGTTGGAGTGTATGTCGTCTGAACTCAACATCTCTGTTTGATGCTCTGCAATAGTAAAATCTCACTGTTGCAGTCTGCCTTCACAAAGACTTTTCATGTGGTTTGTTTTAACCAGTTTCCCTGGTGACAATGAGACATACGTTTGTGCGACTGCAACTCATGTTTATTCTGACAATTAACTGATTAATTTGACTTTTCTTTTAATCTGCAGATGTTTCATTTAACCACTTAAGCCTCTATTGCACAATATTAAAAATAGACCGAAAGATGCAAAGAATTCAGTTCAGTTGTTGCATTTTTATTGCCTGAAATGCAACAACGGCATTCCTTTAGGGAACGTGTAATTATCTGTAGTAAATGGTCCATCTGAAGCTAAGAAATATTTGTATTATCAACATTTGAAAAGCTCATGCTTGACTTAACATCAATACAGTTGTAGGGCTGAAATGTTGACCAATTTTAGGATTAACCAATTAATAACTGATAGCAGAAGAAGCTTCACAGAAGACTTTTACACTGGATTTGAAGCCAAAACTATGACACTCTGGGAGTTTTGGGTGGAACAGATTTAAAGACAAAGGTTTTTTTTTTTTTTTTTTTTTTTTTTAAATGCAACATTTAATGTTGCAAATGGATGCTTTTAGAAGAACTCTGATAAGCTGCCTTATGCCATGTCACCACAGTCAAATCCTGTGTGGAATCCCATTTTGGAAGGATAAATAAGTTAACTATTTACAGCAAAACAGAAAAGGAACAACATGTTCCTTCAGTGCTACACTATGTCTAAAATGAACTGCATTTATTTGATAAAAAATAAAGAAAAGTCTGGATGGTAGCTTCAAACGTCTAAACACTGAAAAAAAACACGACAAAGGAAAGAAGCAGCCTGAACGCTGAAGAACAACGTGGGAAGGAGCCAGTGTGTGAGGAAGCTGAGGTTAATCTCACAGTGAAAAGATCCTTTGGGAACAGCTTGTGGCAGGCAGGAGGGAAGTTTTTATTAATTTATTAAATTTATCACAGGCCACACTTCTCTGTCTGCATGACCAAAGAGGGAGCAGCAGACGGTTGCATACACTTAATACCCTCATATCGCCTTCAGCTAACGTGGTTAGGCATGCACTTGGGAAAATCAGAGCGAATGGGTTTATTGATTTTGCTTTTTAGCCACTTTAATACTCACTACTGTCGGGGAGTGGCTGTGGAAGACCTTTTCATTCCACCGAAGGGCTTTTCACTATAATTTCTTTCAGCACCCAACAGTTTTGAACTCTTTCTGTGTTTGTGTGTGTCTAAACATTTTGGTCTCTTGCCCCTCCCTCTGAGAGATCTGAGGCAGAATAAACAGATGCAAATGTTCCTGTCTGTTTGAAGCTGCCAAAGCTCTCCCTCCTGCTTCATTTACCTGTAAAGGAAGCAGAGAATCTGTCCATCTAAACTTTCAGGATGCAGATTCTTCACTTCGATCACATTCCACAGGAACATGCAGTCACCCAGAGTCAGGATGTGCGTGGGTATACAGGTAGAGTCCTATAATTCTTGTCAGGTTGTCGTTCACATGACAGAATCATTTCAGCCCAGGCCAGAAAGTTAAGATCTATGATCCCATCTTATACTTTATGCAGGATGTGAAAAAACTGACTAACTTTATCCACATAAACAGCCATGGATGTTTGCACTGACAGCTTCCATCACTCAGCAGAGCTTCACATGACAGTGCTTGACGATCCGCCACACAAGCACTGAACGTCAGTACCAGTGGTTAGCAAGCTGCTGTTAAATGTCAGAAATGACTGCAGATTTTTATGAAGTATATCACAAGTTAACAGGGTAAATTCTTTTTCACCCGCCTGTACATAAATAGAACCCTCACCCCTCCACACACACACCCACACACACTCATTACGTCTTTCTTTCTTCACAAGGACTTTGTATTGACTTCTATTTATATTACATTAATTTCTATAGCCTAATCCTGAGCTTTACCCTAAATTTATTTGATATTCATTTAGAAATGACAATACTAATGTTTTAACTCAGGAGGAGTTCAGAAATCAATATTTGGTGGAATAACCATGAGGTTTTCAGTGGGGTTGAGTGCAGTGGACTCTTAATTTTTTCCAGAACTCTATGTAAACTATGAATCTTACACTATAATACAGAGTTCCTAGTACTTGCAGGACAGATGCCTCTGCCGGCAGAAGAGCACATGCAGGGGAGCAGCAGACGAGTGAGCCCCGGGCCAAGCCTACTGGTGGGACTCACTTGAGAGAGAGTGAGTTTTATTATATGTCTTGGTTGCATTGTATCGACAAAGCTTACTGTAGTCTTCCTGAATGTGTGTTTTCCAGAGGGGCAGTGGACTGCAGATGTCCTTGCCTCAAGCTTGATGAAAACCCATGCTGTTTTTGGAAGGATCGCTGGCACAGAGCAGATACACATTGTGCAGTACAAGTCTCTGGGCCAGTCACGTGTTCAAGGGTGAGACTCAATGTTGAAGTGAAGATATGTAACTTAATGGGGGGATTTACAGGAGGTTTCTTTACCTTCACCTGCTGCTGTTTGCTCTTTGGAAACAGTAAAGCAAATTAAAAACCGCAAATAGTCAATAAACTCTCTTTGCTGCATTTATTTGTCATCTTATGTAACCATGCATGGCCACAGGGCGACGGATTAAAAACTATGAATCTGTAAACATGGGAAAGAAGCACAGCAAATCGGAGAGAGACAGTCAGCGTGAGATGGGGGAAGAGAAGCTGTAACATGCAGAAGTTTGCTGCCCTCTAGTGGCACACAGCCAGCTCTCTGTGTAGCACAATATGACACACCTGTGATGGGGATGAATTATTCATAAATAAAAGGATGATAAAGCAGTATTTTAGATGGGATGTGACTGATAATATGCAGATTGTATAAATTATTGTCTCCAAGAAAAAGCCTAATCTTCTACAGAAGCTGATAATTCAAAGTGATATTTTTAATACTAATAAACCTCCTGGGCTTTCACATGTACCCAGTAGGCTATGAAGCAGGTAGATAACTAGGTTTCCCCTCTTTTTCTAATCAAGAAATCAGTATCAATGTGATTTCCAGAAAGTATGGAAGGTATTAATGCCTTTTACCTGCAGGGAACACCAGTTTGATTCCCTGCTGCTACCTGTCTTTCTCTCCCACAGATTAACCACATAGTCCCAGTCGGCAGCTGCACAGCCGCAGTCAGGGCTTAATGATTAAGCGTTTACTCCCCTCACAGCTCCCCACGCACTCTGGCTCATTGCCTTGTTTGAAACCTGTAGTGAGTCAACTGAGAGACTGGGCCTTGGTGGACACCGAGGCCATATTACTGTTTTTATCAACTATCCAGTTCCTCTAAAAGCAGCTTCTTAACCCTCTGCATGGCCACAGAGCTGCAACCAAACAGAGAAGGTAAGGATTTCTGATTTAAATGGTTTTGCTGTGTTGTTGTGAGTCACGGCTGTCTAGGCTACACTGGAGGCCCGCAAAGTAGCAGAGAAGAGGACATATTTGAAATGTTTGTTTATTTTTTTGTCTGTAGGAGTGATTAGAGGGTTTAAAGTAATTCTGAACGGTTTTGAACCAAGCAATACAGACTAATGGCGTTTTTTTTACAGTACACTGTGGTACTTGCTTCTGCTGATAGAAAAAGCTTCACAGTCGTCTCTCAGTTCTTTTTGTCTACAGTGCTGTGGAAAAGCAGTCGTATTGTGAACGTAGAAAAGTTCAAGATATACACCCAAAAGACTCCAAAGTCTATAATTGTAACACTAGCTACGCTTTAACCACAAAATTGTGCAATTTGAAACTATGAACATAAATTTGCTCAATAAAAACGCAACAATTAAAAAAAAAAATCTTGTTTTTTGATTAAAGAAGTTTTTAAGCTATGATGAGATGGTTTCCTGGCTGCATCAAAACTTTTGTTTGCCTCTTGAATCATGTGATCAACAGCAAGTGGTGACGAAGACGACAGGAAGTAGTAGGAGGATGATGATTTGTTTTTGTTTTTTCCAACAATGTGCAGATGTCTTCACCGGAGCGCTCACAGCATCACACAATTCATTAACAGTTGTGTCCAATGTGTTCTGTAGCTTTTCTGTAAAATCACCAACTATAATTTTCCCAAAATGCCTCATACTAGCCACTCCCAAGTTGGTAGCTTGTTGCTCCAACACCTAAATAAGACGCCAAAGTGTGACTTCAGACTTTGTACACAAAATGGAAAACAGTTCAAAAGGAATGATTACTGGAACATTTTTCAGAGCCTCAAGTTCAGTTAAAGAAGCAGTATAATGTCAAATGAAAATGTTTGACCTTTACATCATCTTATAATGTTATTCCATAATATACCTGCAGTGTTTCCTCAATTCTTTCATGCATGTTTGAGAAATCCTTTAATCTCCATGGCAACCATTCAGCAAAACACCTGGACAGATTTAGCAACGCCTTCAGAGATGAAGCTCCTCCTCAAAGCTACTGCCTCACAGAGCAGCCCCCTCACTCAGCTCCTTCAGACTAGCCAGGAGCAATTAGCAACTGTGAAACTGCTGAGCTCCTTATGGGAGCTACTTCTCAGAGGACGAGCAAAGTTGTGTTGACTTCCTGAGGACAGAGTGTCAGAAGAAGAAGAGTTTCTAAAGGAGACAGAGGCCCAGTTTCAAGGAATTATTACAATGTCAAGTTTCTTCTAAGTTTTATTTGATATTTACAGCAATTTTATAACAACCAAAGTTACCATAGTTACCTGATAGTGCTATAAAATGGCACTGTGGCTGGAAAACACAATACTGCCCCTTTAATAAGTGAAAAACAATATTAAACCAGCTGAAGTGGTGCTAATTTTAGAAGCACATATTAACAACCCTCATACTTTTTTTTTATTCTTGCCTCATAAAATTTTTAAATGTTCCCACAGCATGAAAAACTGGAGCACAAAATTCAAGGGGGAAGAATATGGAGGTGAAGACAGGTCTTCTTCTCACAACAAGACCCCCACCAGTCCAGCAGTTCCTGTGTGGGTCACTCACACACCTCCGCCTAACCATGTGATGGATGACAGTGATGAAGACAGCATGTCCATGAGCCTCACATCCAGCTCTCCATCTGATGCTGAAAACAGCAAAAGGAGCATGAAGTCCAAACTGAGATCCCTCATTCCTAAATCATTGAGTGGGATCATAAATAAGCATGCAGGAGAGAGTGATTCTGAAACCACCAGAACTAGGATCCAGATTCTTCCCAATGGAACCAGGGTGAGCCCCCCGGTGAGTCCCTTCCTGGAGCGCAGGAACTGGGATGAGTCATCAGGGAACTCCACCAAAGACTCACAGAAGTCTTTGCTCAGACAAACCCCCCAAGAGTGTTTCTGTCAGAGCCTTCAGGAAGAGTCTCTGCTGACCAGCATCCACCCTGCAGAGTACTACGCCGCCAAAGTCGAGGTCTATCAACAGAAGTACTCTTATTTGAAATCATGGCCGGGTTTGCTCAGACTGCTGGCTGGGCTGCAGCTCCTGTTTGGCGGCATGGCATCTGCATGCGTCATTGCCTACATACAAAAGGACAGTGAGTGGTTCAACACCTATGGGCTCTACAGTGGAATAAACAACAATGGGCTCGGTTTGTCTGGGCACAGCTACACAGGGCCTATGACTGCCTTCATTTTATCTGTAGCTGGAATCTCCTGGATGATTACTCTGAGTTTGCTAGTGACAGGAATGACCATGTATTATCGAACCATCCTCCTGGACTCCTCCTGGTGGCCCCTGACAGAGGCCTTCATCAACCTGGCCCTGTTCCTGCTTTACATGGCCGCAGGGATCGTATACATCAATGACTTGAATAGAGGGGGGCTGTGCCACATGACGATCGGGGTTAACCCCATCATGGCCAATCTGTGTCGAGTTGATGGAGGCCAGATGGCGGGAACGGCGTTCATCTTTATCAATATGATCATGTACCTGGGAAGCTTCCTGGCTTGTCTGAAGATGTGGAGGCATGAGGCTGTTCGGAAGGTCAGGCAGAACGCTGACCAAAAGGTAAACCTGCAGAGGCTGATTCTTGCAGCCTTCCTTGCATGTAGGTATAGGATGGAGGACTACTTGCATCACTTTCCCACTTTTTTTTCCCTTTTAATTGTAGCAAAAAATCATCATCTGTTCATGATTACTATAAATAAAGAGTTTTTTTTTATGACAAATAATATGCAGTTCATGAACATCAATGATTAGATAGATAGATAGATAGATAGATAGATAGATAGATAGATAGATAGATAGATAGATAGATAGATAGATAGATAGATAGATAGATAGATAGATAGATAGATAGATCAATCTTTATTTAGGTACCAATTAAGTTTACAGCAAAACAAAAAATCAACAACACAACAATTAATATTGAGCTAGAAGTTGTGGCACTAAATTCCCCTGCTTTGACAAATGGAGGTTAAAGCACTAAACTTTAACATACAGGTCCTAATATGACCAAACAGTGAATAAATATACCAGTAAATTCATAGAACTTAAAAAAAAAAGTAAAATTCCTCAGTAAGGGACACACTTCCGCCTAACTAAGTTCAAGCCACCATTTAACTTAGTAGCTAAAAATACAAACTGTTTCCATTAACTGTAGCACTATAAGACTAACAACATCTCCCTCTGAAAAAATTAAGGAGGGAAATGGCACTAAGAAAAAAATTAATATTTACATGTCATATTGGTTTTGGGTTTTAAAATAATTGTGCTTGTTTTCATGGAGAATGTATCATTCATCTTAAATAGTTTTTTAAGAAGAATATGATCTTTAATCAACAAACAAAAAAGTTAAATTACTCATAATGAAATATATTTTCCAAAGTGTTCACTCGCCCATTAATTCAAGACCCCACGTATAAACAAGATACCATGACGATGCTACCAGCGCCATACCAACTGTGGAAATGTATAAAGAAGACAGTCTGGCAACAATGCCAGTAAAAAACTACTGATATGTTGTCTAATATAACATATGTTGCTAAATTTCATAAAAAACATTTATTTTAATATTAAGTACAATTATACCAGATTACTCTGTTTTATATCGCATCACAACCACACAGCTACAACCTGATCAGCTGATGTCAAGGAAACCACTAGATATGTCAAATAAGAGCAAATCTTGACATTTGCTTCTTTCTCCTTAGCTATTTCTGTCTTGCAGAGAGTTTATTTTGTTAATCTTGTGCTATTTGGAAATTATTTATATTTCAATTTATATTAGATCTTTTCATTTGCTGGTTCGTGTTTCAGGACTATGAATATTTTTTCCTCTTTTTCTTTTTGCTGCAGGGTGAGTTTAACCAGTCTATTTCCCTAAACACACAAAGAACAAAACAGATATCGTTCAGGGATGAGCCTGATAAACCTCTGAATAAAGACGGTAACTGCCAGCCTGAACTCCCCCCTAATGTCCGTAAATCAAGCGTCAGCCCAAACAGAACTTCTGTGTCCAATGATACACCCAAAGTACATGTCATCGCAGATTACATAATGTAAGTTCAGACCTGAACAGTCAACAGCAATTACATGTACAGCATAAAGGCAGAATGAATTTGTATTCAACATGTTCCATCTTGTTTCTTTCCAGTAAGTATCCAGAGATCAGATCTGAAGAGGAACGGGAAAAGTACAAAGCTGTTTTCAATGACCAGTACCTGGAGTACAAGGACCTTCACAGAGACATCATTACAACCCTCAATAAGTTCAGAGAGCTGGATACTATGGTGAATCAACTTCCCAGAAAAGGGAAGAGCTTGGAGGTAAGACTGATGGTTTCCATCCTGTGAATAATGATTTTCAGGGTAAATCACCTTTAGGCCTATTTAAACCAGGAGATTTGGATTGTAAAGCTAATCTATTTCTATATTCTTAACAGGATCAACAGAGGATTCAAAATATTTTAAAAACATATCAAGACAAAAAAAACGTAAGTGGAAGAGATTGCATCACAAAATATGAACTTGCTTATCTTTATTGATTCCACTGAAAAACAGATTTAACTCTTGTGATACTCAGCCTGTATGTTTGAGAATGTACGATTGCACAAACACTCCCGTAAAATGAGCTGTCCCATCAAAAAAAAAAAAAAAAAACTCTTTATGGATGTCAAGTTATATGAAGTTTTATTTGAAATCATTGACAGAATTAATCAGACAATATTGGTGGAGTGGAAGTGAGAAATGAGAGGACGAGTACATTTTACAGCAATAAACAGCAAAATGTGATGCGTGTGTTTTTACAGGATCCTACTTTCCTGGAGAAGAAGGAACGCTGTGACTACCTAAAAGCTAAATTACGGCACATTAAAAACAGAATCCTAGTTTATGACCAGGAGACCGCAGCCAATCATCGGACATGACTGGGACTACCAAATGTAGTCATTTATTATGCTGTTTGCCATCTTATTGTTGTGTACACTAGACATGTTATGCAAAAGGTTTTTCACTCCAAAGAACATATTTCCCCTTGTGAACATCTTCAGATCTCCAGTTCATGAGGCCTAAGATATTCTAAGAGCTGAGGTACATCAATGTAAGCAGTTTATATATATATATATATATATATATATATATATATATATATATATATATATATATATATATATTTACATTATTTCTCTTTCAACAGATGTTGATGTTTCCAATGTTGTCTTTGTTGTATGTGCTTTTATTGCAGCCTGGGTCTTCCCATCCTTGAATATTTGTATATTTTCCTAAGTAAGGTATCAGTTTTTAAACCTGCCACCAGATCAAATGGACTAACATAAAGTACCACAGTTAAGCTGAAAACCAGATACTTCTTGGTATTGAGCCTGCTGTCTGCAGTCATGTTCATTACATTTCTTCAGTTGAGGTCTGTTTGCCATCAACTTCTCATTAAGCCCATATTTCTGTATTAAATATGTTTTTTTTTAATGGTCTGATGTAATATTCAAATTTTAAATGTAATTTTTTTCATTACTTGTAAATGGCAATCATCATAATTAACAGAAATAAAGACTTGAAAACATCAATATGTGTGGAATGAATCCATATAATGTGTTTCATTTAGACTATTACTGAAAACCTAATTTATTTCAGGAACTTTATCGCTATCTCATTGATTGGATCTGTATCTATCGATTTTTTAAGCTTAAGAACTGAAAGTGAAGAAACATGATCTGTAGTGAAGCCTGGTGCTGACAGTAGGTGGGGTTATTCTCAGTCTGCAGCGGTTGGATCCAGACAAAAGAGGTTCATGGTAACTGAATGTGTAACAGGATCATGGGTCACCAAGACTCACTGATGCACTTATGAAAACATGGTTAGGTCCATGTTGTCTAACCCAGTAATAAATAGTAACGACTGGTTCCAGCTGTTTATAGCACATAACCATTTTTTTTAAAGGTGGTGAGCTACTGGACAGTAGCCACAGTTGCCCCGGGAGCTGTGGGTACTGACTGACAGATGCGAGGCTGCCATGCTCCGGCACCACCAGTACCAGACGAGGTGGGTGAAGTGTAGTGAAGTGGACACTACAACTGAGAGAGATGGAGTGGGGGCGGTGGGTTTGAACCAGCAAACCACCGGATACAGGATGAACTCCTGCCACTTGAGGTGCTGTCACTGCACTTTTACTCTTTGTTTATGGTTTCTTGTTTCCTTAGATTAGTGTTTGCAGTTTATGCCAGCTTTAGGATTTTTGCTTCATCTGTGGTTACCTGTGTCTCAGCTTTGTTTTTTCTCCTTTCCTCGATTTACCAGTATACTTCCCTCCCCAGCTGTTTCACATCTCCTAATTTGGTTCTGCCTGCTCTCTTCCCCTGCTGCCTCTACTTACCTCTGATTAGTCCCTCTGTTTCCTGTACCTCTCTCTCCTCTCCCTCAGTGCATGTAAGCTTTCTGGCTAACATTGTTCCTCACTGGCTCCGTTATTTTCCGTGACTTTCAGTTCCTCAGCATTCAGTGTTGTAAGTTTCTATTTGTCATCTCTTCATTAAAAGCCATTTTTTCATCTGCAGGCTCACCAACCTGACTCACGATGGCAAGCTTCCCCCTTTTTCCTCTAGATGTAATAGTTGGAGTTTCCAGAGACCCCAAGACATACCCCTGAAATGAAGTTCTTTCTCCCTTCTTCCGTTGGTGTAACCAGATCTTTTTTGAGTTGTGCTTGTTATAAGTGAATAATTTGTCTGCTATAGTTTGTCTTTGGTAATTGACGGTTTCTCTGTTTATTCTAACAAGAACAGTAAACAAAAAACAACCACATTATGGACTGCCTGCTCCAAGTCATATGCAAAGCAAAAGTATATAACAAAACTAAAGCCAATTCTTGTTGCCTTTGTCATAAAGTTACATTATGGTTATGTAAGTAAAAAAACTTATGAAGTCATTTATCTGAGCACTGAGCTGACAAGGACAACCCAAGGCATAAGTGAGTAAAGCAGCTGCTTAGGGACCTCCACACCACCAGGAGGTGCCCAAGAACACTAAGCTAGTGTGATAAAAAATGTTATATATATTTAAAATAAGATTGAATGATACAATCTAAATGCTATTACACATGTAAAAACTATTTCTATATAGTTTTTATAGTTGTTAGACTAATAATGGTTAATATTTTCATGTTGATGACTGCTGTCACTGTTGGGGTACTAACTTGTCAACTTGTTTACTGAAAATTTAGTGTTAAAATTGTTAAAATAATATGATACATCTAAATAACATGCTGCATTTCAAAATTAAAATATCTGTTTTAGTTTGTTATTCCTGTAAGGTTAAAACCATTTACCCATAAGAACTCTGGTAAGATGTAAGCTAACTACAAATGATGCTAATGACACCAGGTGTGTTACACACAGAGTAACTTTAGAATAAAGCATCTGGTGTCTAATCTGCTTAGGGCCCCAAAAAGGCTTGGTCATACTGACAGTGAATAAGTGAGTACATTTTGGAGCTGGACCCTGAGAGAGAGCCTCGGAGAGCCGGTGGGCTGGGGGTGAACTGCGTCCCTGCTCAGACACACGGAGACTCCGGGGAGGAGACCTGTCCGAGTCCGGCCCCACAGGTGTCTGTTTACGGAACCGATGCGAGTTGAAGGCGTGTTTCCAGTTTACTGCCGTCAGAGCGAACACTGATTAGAACCGGAGCGCTGCAACACAACCTGTGACCCGGCTGGGTGAGTGCCATGTTTCACTCTCTATCGAACACTTTTTAAAGTTTTGCAATTGTTAACTTAGAGTATCACAAAGTTCTGCTAAAAAAAATAAAAATAAAATATTTCTTCCGAGCAGGATATAAGTTAAATTCTTTCTCTTTAAGTATAAATTAAATAAAGTTCCAGTAAGCAGGAGAAGTGAAACATTAGACTGTCAAACTAACATGTTTTCATGTCAAGTCCAGTTGAGACGTGCAGTTTCCAGAAGTAAGATACACTATTGACCAGCAACTTCAGAGAGTTCTGACCCAGCTGGCTAATCTTATATCGGAGCTTCACCTCTCGTGGTTGGCTGGCTCCCAGCGGGGCCCTACAGGTGTCATACAGTGAAGAAGCAGCACAGGGGGCCACACACAGCCGTGGTTCTGCCCCTGCCTGTGGTAAACGACACGCATGGTTGCCCCAGCTCTGCCTCCTCTCTGCTGTCTGAATAATTGAAGCCTGCTGGGTTGAGTTCTTCAGTGAAGACAAGGTGCGGGTCATCAATACTGGAGAGAGTGTGGAGGTGGTTCAGGAGCAGGGAGGCGCATTATGAAGCATAAACATGCTACCTAAATCACTTTGATGATGCTTCTATACAGCTCTGGAGAGAATAAAGAACCCCATTCATGGTTATTCCACCAAATATTAATGTCTGAACTCTTCCTGAGTTAAAACGTTAGTATTGTTGTCTTTGCATTAACTGAGGTCTGAAAGCGCTGCATCTTTTTCGTTATTTTGACCATTTCTAATTTTCTGCAACTAATTTTTTGCTTGGAATTTCGGAGACATGCTGTCAGTAGTTCATAGAATAAAATAACAATGTTCAAATAATAAAACCAGAGAAACTGGTCATTCTAAGTTTATATATATATAAAATCTCTACATCTCTCACATTTATCTCATATTGATAATTTATCAATTATCAAGTATCAATTTCATATAATGATACTTATTTCTCTAACTTCACAATTATGCCCTCTGCGATGTTGGCGTAATAAAACAGACTGTAGTTTGTAGTTACAAACGTGACAAAATATGAAAAAGTTCGCAGCATATGAATACATTTACAACACACCAAATGTTTTGATTTGCTGACTAGTTTTGACCATAATTTCCTTTCTGTTCCAGGAATATTCTCAGAAACATGTATGAGCCCCAGTACTATGACAGTCCCCCTGTGTACAGTCCTCCATACAGCACCACCTCCCACAGTCTCTGCCCCCCAAGAAGCATCCATTCCCCTCAGAGTCAGTATGTCTCCTATGCCCACCAGCCTCCTCCTGATTCCTACTACATGGAGGGGCAGCCGCAACACTTCTACAGGTGGTTCTCTCCTCCAGGTTTTGTTAAAACCTTCCAAGGAACCACAGCCGTCATGTGCTTCATTATCTTTGCCTGCGTGGCTTCAACTCTGGTGTGGGACATGAATGGGTTTGGGTACGGGGTATACGGTGTTGGGGATGCGGCCTCTGTGGGCGGAGCCGGCTCGGGTTATTATGGAGGCAGTTATGGCTACGGCGGCTCCTATATGACGCCGCAGTCGGCCAAGGCAGCAATGATTTCCATGGTGGCTGTCAACTTCCTGGTTTCACTGAGTTTCCTGGTGGGAAGTTTCTCCAGGTCCAGGATGATGCGAGGGTGCAGGTTCTACCTCACCATTTTCATCTGTGACATCATCCTGGCTGTTCTTCAGGTGGGTTCTCAAACACAATACATTATATTGTAATGAGACACTGGGCACTTTCTAGGATTACATGTGAACTATGTTCCAATAAGAAAACTCACTCAGGCCACTATTTTGAAAGTTTGGCTCTCATATCTTGGTTTAATGGGGTGAGGGGCGAGGTAAGGGATTCTCTTCACATAGAACTCCTACATTTTTGGAGCTTTGAAGGAAAAAAAACAGTCAGATACATCTCTTTCAAAATTAATCAGCTTCATAACTGTTGATTAATGCAGCTTCAAGCTTGATCAATACATTTTCCAACATTGCCCCCAGAAAGTAGTGACAGACTGAAACTTTTGGGTTCAGATAACATGATTAGAAGTAACGCAGGGCGTCTCTGGTTTTGTGATTTCCAGCTCTGCCTGTTTTATGAAGTTGAGGGAATGGTTAAAACTGCTGTGACTAAATGGGCCTCTTTTGGTTTTCAGGGCATCATCAATATCATCTTTGTGATCGGGGTGAACCCCATGTCTCAGAGCTCACAGAGCATGCTGTATAACCCCATGCTTAGAATGTGTCAGAATATCCAGGGGACCCCGAGTCTGAGCGGCAGTGTCGGGGCCGGTTTCCCTGGAGGCTTTCCCATGTACAATCAATACCTTTACCATTACTGTTTCATGGACCCTGAGGAGGTCGGACTAGAAATTTTACTCCATTTTGTTCTTTAGTATTTTTTTTTCAAACCAGTTTGATTTGATTGGATAAATCCTAATGTCTAACTTCCCCTTTGTTCAGGCAGTGGGGTTTGTTCTGGGCCTGCTGGTGATTGTAGCTCTGTCTATTTCTGCTTACTACGCGTACAAGACTCGCAGCAAGATTTGGCGCCATGGAAAATCAAACATCTTGTGGGATGAGCCGATGGTCAGGCTGTCAGACGGGCATGATGTTCTGGACTGGGTGAGTGTGTCTCTCTCTTCTTACTGATTTCTAATAGACACATTGTAATGTAATGTCACATGTGGAAGATCCTCCCCCCACACACCCCAAGCTCCCTGCTGCAGGGCAAAAAATTGCTCGATGACGATGACCACCATTGATTTTAGCTGTCAAGTTGTCAGTATAATGTGCTGAACCTTAAATGGATGTATGATTTATAAAAGAAAAAGGGATGCAGTGCTTTGCTACTTACTGTCAACACAATGACAAATAAGCTCCAAGAGTATCACATTTCACAGATCAGTAACACGTTTTAATAAACAAGAATAGCGAGGGAGACGGAGGATGGTCAGTTATGCTAGCCTGACTTTGACAACCTTAACATCTAGATGCGCTGCATAATTCAGTGTTTCGATTCAGATAACAAAAGAAATAAGGTGACCAATACACCAAATCTTTAACAGATCATCAACAGAGCAGGTGTTTAAATTAGCTAACAAGCCACTGCTGTGTTCAGATGATCACTTAATAATCACAAAATAAACATCAAGCCTAAAAACGTAATACTGAAATGGACTGAATGTTCGTGTGGAAAATGACTGCAATTTTTTGGTAGAGCTGTAGTCAGCCAATCGCTATGGCAACAGGTATGTGTGTAGTATAAAGCTGACACAGATAGATGGGGAAAAAGAAGAGTATGAGTGGTTTTGAGTTACTCTTCAACAATTTTTCTTTATTACTATTCCTATTCTCTGGCACACTGCACGAAATTAATAATACCTACATATCCAGGTTTCATGGCAGCACGTAAAACAATAGTCTTTTTGCCCTTCAGCGTTGTGCACATGCAAAAACTTCCCAATTGTAAAAGATAACATTCAACCTGTCTTTAGAGGTTATTCTTGTTTTTCTTGCAGTCTTTCTCAACTGAACAAATAATGGCAAGACAATGTTACCCTAAACCTAAGATTAGTCTTATACATCCAATGGCAGCTCTTGTGTTAAATGTTCTGTGGTTGAGCCCCTAATTTATCACCCTAATATATCGAGCTGCTTATTGTCATGTCTTGTGTGTTTTTTAAAAAAAAAAAAACATTCAATAGTGAGAGACATGGATTTATTGACTACGGAGCCCTCTAGAGGACATGGGGAATGTTTTTCTTTTGCGTTACCACGCAAACGTATTGCGTTCCCTCAATACTTTTGTGTTGCCTTGCAATACTTTTGCGTTCTCTCGCAATAATATACTATTCAGTTCATGCAGCATAATTAAATACTGTAAGCCTTTCTTACAGTGGCCATTGTACTTTCTGCTATTATATAAGGTTTTTGTAAGGTTTTTCCATGTATCTTAATATCTCGTTGTGAAATATCTGAAGTTTTATATCTTTTTCTTTAGGATAGAAATGCACCACAAACCTATGGTATAAACAGAAACAGATAAGCAGGAAAAAAAGGAAAAAATGCATTCAAACTATTTGGACTATTTCTGACATATTATTATGGGGTAATCAGCAGTCTGACAGTTTTGATTGTGTTTCTATTACGTTGGTAGTCTGAATGGTTTAAAGAACTGTTTTCAGTGCCTCACACAAACAGACATAAACATGAAGTGAATAAATTGATTTTCAATTAATGTTTTGCACCAAAGAGTTAAGAATAAACACTTTTTCACTGAGGCTCTTAAAGTGTGTATATATTTGAAATTTTAAATTGACATCTGTGACTGTATACAAAAAATAAACCATCAAATATTGCAATCAGCATATTGCGAGGGAACATAAAACTTATTTCGAGGGAACGCAAAAGAAATTTATTTTCCCATGTCCCCTAGAGGGCTCTGTAATTGACAGTAGGAGTAGACATGCTGGAACAAAAAACACAGAAGTAGTCCATCGGTTAGTAGCCATTAGAGATTTAGATAGCAACCTCTTTGTCATTTACCAACTCTGCCACATGGTTATATTTATTGTGACTGTCATTTCACTGTGGACAACATGAGTGCCCAGTGCCCACTCTTCACTGACTGAACATTCAAACATCTTTAGTGGTGCAACTGACAGACACTGTAACTTTGTATTTGTTTTGTTTGTTTATTGGTTGAATGCTTGTGCAGTCATGTTACCCTAGTCATCAAGCCACACAGCCTGTACCAAAAAACTGTCATGCTGGAACCTGAATACTAATGCTGACCATGTTTTATATATGTAGTGGTCACTGAGTTTCAGCTACTATCATGCCTTGTTGAGTCGGAGAATACAACTGGCACTCCCTAGTTTCACTCTGACTGATCATTAACAAGGACTGACATAACAGCTGCACTGCAACTCAAGGTGTTTATGATAGGAAACAGGCCAGAAACCCTTTAGAAAGGAACTGACTGCATGGTTATTATAACAAGTTCAAGATTCATCTTTCTGGAATTCATGATCTGTCACACAAACATTTCCTGCATAAGGTTGGACTCTGTGGGATCAGGACTGGGAGGATTGCTTAGTGTGCTGATGAACCATCTGTTCATCAGCACATTTTTGCTTTTCTGTTCCTAATCATTTTCACTACCATGTCTTAAGTGCACTACGTTGAGTCCTCGGGTATAACCCCATAGTAATCCTGTGAATTTAACTGAGGCAGTGAACTAAAGTTCACAGTAATCTAAGATCTTAGACAGAACTCCACATAAATTTTGGCATTTGATATAAATGTGATACAGGTCATCCTGCTCTGGTATGACGCCTTCCAAACTGTCCAGTTTGAATGAAAGATGGTGCATGCGATCTGCTCCGAAGTGAACTTCCGAGATGTACTGTAGCTGTGAAATCCCGTGTGGCAGCCAACACACAGAGGCACCGATGGTGTGGTTGGTGTGTGTCTTGCTTCACGCCCTATTCAATGCATCGACTATATACTCCTCTTTCAGGAACAACTGCACCCTGCCTGTAAAGTGTGCAGAGCAGTGCATTGGAGCACAGCAAAGACGCATGCTGTATAAAAACAATTTAAAATAACAGACAACACTTAGCTCAGTGTGGGGGCAAGTAAATCTTATAATACACTGGGTGAAACCCTGTAACTATATATAGTGCTATCAACATAAATTTCATTAGAGATTGAGATTTTGGTTGGGTTTTTTTTTGGAGTTGGGTGAGTTTTGTGTTGTTTTGGGGCTGGAAAGTGTCAGTCAGATCTTGTTACCCAGATCAGGAGCAGTTTTGCAGCTAAAACTCTACAGGAATACATCTTATATGAATGTCATCAGTGTCTATACCTGATTAATAATATGATGATGTTAATCTTCACGTGTGATTTTAGAAAAACATTGATAGACTTGCTAACTGTGTTGTTGACAGCCAGCTAAGGGAAGCAGCTATGTGTTTACATGTACATCTGTAATGTGTGAGTCGTTGGGCTTCAGGATACTGTTGAGAATAAATCATTCTGTGTTTTCCTTCTATCTCTTTTAGCTAGTTACAAAGCTAAAGCTAAAGAAAATGACATGTTAGGAAATGCCCTCAAAGCTTTGGTTAAGGGATATGACACACTAGGGAACGCCCTCTTTAGGGTGTAGCTTAGATAAGAGGCTAACAAAGGGATTTACCAACTGTTTTTGGGTGCCGTTTTATCTGCCAGCTCCTACAGGTAGCATGTCAGATGGACCAGCTGTATTTTGGTATTAATAAATGGAATTCATGAATTCAACTCACTGACTCTCCTTCAACCTCATACTTCAAGAATTTAGCATGGAGAAGGATAATTCTCCACAATACCTTCAGGTTTGTTACTCAGAAGGTAGAGAGCACACATCTGTTTTATGACTGGAAACCTGCAGTTCTGATCAAAGGGATCTCAACAAAGCAGCGTCTGTTTGTGAGCTACACTTTACTCTTTCTGGTGATGGTACTCTACTGTCTATCAGACCGTAATCCTATGATAGCAGGGAAGAATTCATCACAGTACCATTGTGCTGTGAATCTATAGCACAGCACAATGGTACTGTGCTGTGCTATAGACAAAGCGAAGGAGTATACTCCTTCGCTTTGTCTGACTGGGACAAAGCGAAGGAGTATACTGAATCGGCTCATCCAGCCAGGTCTCTGCGTACATCCTGCTCATCATGTCGAGGCTCTCCATTGAGATGCAGACCCTGTTCTGGGGCTCTCTTGTATCGCAGTGAAGACGCTTGCCTTGCAGGGAAGCATATATAATGTATTTCTCATGTATAATGTATAGAAAGGGTTGAGTTGCATCTGTGTTGCTGTGTGAATTCCCACAGAGTGAGGTGGCACTAAATGATTCAACTTGTGAAGGTTCCTCATCAGATCACTTCCTGAGTAAAACATATTTTTTTTCACATGCTACATTTTTGTTTCAAATAAGCAGAAAAAGGTTTAGAGACACAGGAAGGGGAAAAATAGTAAAATAATTTAGAAAACCCATATGCTGCTATTTGAATCTAAGACACAATCTACTGAAATACAGTTCATTTTCTCATTTTCTTATACAGTAGTAGGAAGTCTGAGAAGCAGAAAGTGAACTAAATTTGTCCCTCCAGTGGATCAGCTTCCTTGGATTATTTTCCCCACACTGAGCATGATCCTGTGACACCACATTCATCGGATCGGTTTCAACAAGCGCCTTTCCTCCCACATCAGCCCTAACCCTGTTTGACTACACAGCCATGCAGAAATGGGTCAAACACAAGAAGTCTTTAATATTGCATTCCACAGTAAGAGTGGAGATCACATCAGGCAGACAGTTCTTCTGGCTTTTGAAGTTGAGATTTTTCTCTCTGTGTTAAATTACATTGTAGCCAAAACCTTTTTTAATTACTTCCTGCAGTTTCAGTTTTACTGCGCCACACTGTCTTTTTTTTTTTCTTGTGAGTGCAATTTTTTTCTTTGTACATTTCTGATATGGAGATGCACCTGCATTCCCTCTAATAACACACATCTCTTGTCAGACACAGTAGGGAGATTTGTTTTTGTGTTTTCTTCCAGTGAATTAGCTCGGCTGCTTGTTGAGAGGATTTAAGGTGAGACTCAGGGGAGTTTGGAGGGAAGGAAGATGCATGTCAGAGTTGTCATACAGTCTTTCACTGGGGGTGAGGCTGGGTGTGTGTGCGTGTGTGTCTGTCTGTATTTGGTACATTGTAAAGAGAACTTTTTAACATACACACATGCTTCAACTGCATCTGATGACTAATATTAATGCAAAGGATACATAGTTTCTATTAAACAAGATCATAAATGGTTTTGAGAGCAGAAGACCAGTAGCCCACAGCTTTGCCTAATCATAAATATTATACTATATTAAAACATTTAGTGGAAAAACAAAAAACACAATGGCAAAATTGTGTTTTTTTGGACACAGTTTTGCAGGGAACGCAGCTAGTTATACCACCACATGGCATCTTATTCACTGTTTCCACCAATAGTAATATCTGGCTGTTGATCATGTCTCTCGTGTGACGCAAAAATTACATTTATACAAAATACATGTATTCTGATACATCTGAAAAAAATGACCTCATCCTGGCATAAAACGTTTCAAGATTGGCATGTTTCCATTACGCCAATTTATTTTCGTAATTTCAAATTGTGCAATTCTCTGGTTAACAGAAAAGCACCTATAGGCTGTGTGAGAGTTTACCACGGGGTCAGGAAGGGAACGTATAAACGTTCCCTTTATACGACATAAGGACATAAGTCCTAAATGCATCTTTTCTCATTAAGATACAAGGATATGTTTTTGGTGCCTTTAGTGTACAGCTCAAAGGTTGACACCACTCTGTACCCTGAAGCCTTTCAGGAAGTCCCTGCAGAGCCACAGAGCAGGAACTTAGACGGATCAGCAGGAACCATGAGGTGAAGAAGCGTTAAAGGGCAGAACCATGTTTTCAAGACAGTCAAGTAACTGTTAGATTCAGTTCAAAAGCTATGTATATCAAATATGATTGAAAAGAAGAGAGTTTTAAGAAAGGTTATCACCAAATAATCCACTCTATTATACAACTCTGTGCACTGCAGGCTTTCTGTGTGCATTCATGCAGCAGTGAGGAGCAGAACTGCCTCTGCGCTGTGTTTGAATTAATAAAGGGAGCAGAGGAGGCTCAGAGCAATCTGTGTGCTGCTTTAGTGAACAGTTTCATCAGCTTCATGCGTCACTTGTAGGCATTCTTGCAGGTTTTTGAATATTAGTGTCCGTCAAAGTGACCCTTAGTTAAAATAAACAGAGAAGGGCCTCGCTTCATTAAAGTAAGAGCAGCTTTGGTAGAGTAGATGACAGAATCCAACAGGAAGAATAGTTGTTGAAGGGTGTGAACGGTGCAGCATCACAGTGTGTGTGAATGAGTGTGTTATAGTATATGTTCTGGTCCTACTGTAAGCATGAAATATTCTCTAACTGCCAGGTTTTTGTGGTGTATCTGTGAGATAATGATTAATTATTTTCCACTTTTAATGTGAAATTCTGCACATGCAGTTCAAGTCGACTGAAAACAAAGAAATCTAGAGAAAGAAAAACCTAAAATAGCTGCAATAAATTGATTGCATACATCTGCCCACTCTGTTGAGGAGAGTGGACAGATGGATTTCACTTTTCAGTCTTGTTTTGTGTGTAGCAGCCATATTGGAACAGAGGAAGTTCAGACAGATTTTTTTTTCTGAATGGAGTTCAAACTTTCTGACTTCCTGGGTTGAACTATGCAGCATTGAACCCAAAATGAGGCAAAACCTTCTGCTTTCTTCATTTTGCTCATTGAGATGATATCAGGTTTATGCAGAACAAAACTTTAAAGGGTCTAAAATATGAGTCATATTTCTGTTTGCTTGGTTTCATAGTTTGGATGTGTTCAGTAATAGTTTACATAGTTATATAACCTGTAACAAAACATATTTGGCCTTTGAGCGTAAATCATTATTTTAAATGTGTTTTTTACCGGGTGACTGACATTATAATCACTTTCTAAACATTATGATTCTTTTGTGATTTCCGTATTTTTCCATTTGCTCCCTTCCCCAGCAGCATCCCTTCACCTGTGATTAGCTCCTCTGTCATTTCAAACTCCTTCCTTTCACTCACTTTTGGATCATCCATCCCTACACTCCTGTTATTCCACTCAAGTGTTTTCTGTTGCTTTATGTATACCTCACGGTTTCCCTGTGCTTCATATAAGTTTTCCTTTCCATTTTTATTTACTAAAAACTCTGAATATGATCCGACACTCTGCTTCGTCGCCTCCACCTCCTTGATCTCGATAAAATGTGCATTCTGTGGATGTTGTTGCCAGGTGAACCACGTCGGGGAGGCACGCAGCACCCAGCAGGCTCCTACCGTTGTGGTGTCAGAGCATGCAGCGCCCGACCTGAAGGCGGAGAACAGCGGCAGCCACAGCAAAGGGCACAAGGAAGCTGATGCTTGTCTAATCTCCAGGTCAGGCCCCAAAGAGCTCTGACCTGGCGGGGACGCCCTCTGCACACCCACAGACATTACAGCAAAATATGTACAGAAATGTCAACTTTTAAAATGTTTTTTTATTTCCTATTCAATGATTACTATATTCATCTAGCATAAATTCTGCCTCACAGCTTTGGGTTTTACTGGTCATGAGTTTTATCATTTATTGCATATTATAACATTATTACCACAAAATACAATTCTTCATCACAATCCCCTCTTTTGATTGATCATAAGAAAATGTGTAATATTTTGTATTAATCACATCAAAATGTATTTTATTCTCACAGTTCTTATGGTTCTTTGCAGCAGGCTGCTGAATGGTTCCTCTGGTCTTTTTCTTATGAACTTTTTCATTTCTTGCTTTATTACGCCAGCTGGAGGAGCACAGCAGCTTGACGAATCAGAAAATCAACATCAGAAATAATGTTTAGTGACACTTTATCTGAAGGGGCGTGCAAAGACTAATATGACACCGTCATAAAATAACAGTGAACATGAAGGATTCTTCATGAATGTTTGTGACTTGTCATTAAGTGAAATTCAGTAATTAATGACACATTTAATGCAAGTTTTAAAGCGACTTTGTTTTTAAAATGTTATTTACCGAATGACGGTCATGACAATAATTAACATTCATGAAGACTCCATATTCATGACTGCATCTTATCCACACCCCTTCAAATAAAGTCTTACCTAATGTGTAAATCAATTATTTTAACATATCTATTTTAAAAAATTTAAAAAACAAAAATTATGATGAAAAGTTTAGAATTAACAATTTGTGGGATTATTGTTATTTTGTTTTATTTTTGCATTTCTTTTTCCTCATCAGTGTACCCCATGGCTCCCACTTTGAAAAAAAAAAAAAAAAAACATCAATCTAGGTTCTGAAATGTTAAAGTCTGTGTGAAAATGTTTCTCTTATTGTTGATTTTGTATTTCTTGAACAGTGCCAGGCGCGACGCTGAGCCTGTGTACCAAAACACCAGAGCCACGGTTGGTTCCAGCAGCTCCTACGAGACCGACAGAGTGAGGAAGCCTCCTCTTCATCACACCAAGAAGACGGACCCTTCTCTTCATCACACCAAGAAGATTGAACCTCCTCTTCATCACACCAACAAGCAGCCGCAGAAACAGCTCAGAGAACCCACTCCTGCTGCTCAGCTGGCGGCCGAGTCCCAGTACGAAACTGGTTACACTTCAGGGGACACTGGTAATGAGCTGGACTGGGACCAGAGAGATCACCTGTACAGGTGGGTCAGGTCTCTGCTGCTGTCTCCACACCAACAAAGTCTCAGCTTCATCTGATACATCAGAGAGAGAATGACAGAAACATGCATCGTTCAAAAATACAGCAATACAGATTGTGATGACTATAATGTTTATGTCACGCTAATTGGCTGTTGTTTCACGCATGAGATGCTGATGAACATGTGGTTCAGTGACAGTAAAACGGCAGTAATCAGCTGCTGTGTGCCTCCAGGTTGTACCCGGCCATAACCACAGACGAGCAGCGCCGCCAGTACAAGAGAGAGTTCGACTCGGATCTGGCCCACTACAAGAGGCTCTGTTCTGAGATGGACCACGTCAGTGACCAGGTGCACAAACTGAGCCGAGAGCTGGACACACTGGACGAAGGCTCCGTGAGGTACCAGGTAACCAGAAAGAGTTACTGGCCAGGAGAAAAGCCTCAGCTACTTTGATATGCTTTATTTTTGCTCTTAGTCATATTTAGTGCCTTGCAAAAGTATTCACCCGTCCTCCCCTCCGCTTTGAACTTTATCTTTTCACCATGCTAACAAACTTTTATTAGGTTTTTTTTTTTGCTACACCAGGAGAGTCCAAACGTTTTAGTTACACGGGCAAAAATTGTCAGGTTAAACTTTTTTTTATTTATTTAAGCTGCCACTGTGTCATGACATTATGGTAGGAGACAGATACTCTGTGAATCAAACTTCTCTGACTTCTTCCAGCGCGAACTAGAAACAGCCAATCGGAGCCCGGAGGTGGGTCTGATGTAGCAAAAGCTTCATCAGACCCAAAAACTGAACACAAAATGTCTTTGCTGAACATTTTGTGTTCAGTTTTTACTGAACAAGCAGAGGGTGACTTCTGAAGGCAAACTCTACTGAATACTGGGATGTATTCAGGAGAATGAGGATAAATACATTCTGCCATCCTTTTCCAAATGTTATACTTTAAAATCTCTTCAGCTATGTGCTAATTTGGGTTTATTACAGAAAATCTCAACAGATAAAAAATGCATGAGAAAAAAGCACAAAAAGCGGGTTGGAATGCTTTTGCAGGGTGCTTTATTTGTTTTTTGCTCTGTTTAGCACTAGATTAGTCAAGACTGCAATATTTGTTGAACTTTGTGAACATGTGAGTGGAACATTCGTTTGTGACCTGCAGGGTGTAGCAGATGAATACAACCTGCTGAAAGACCTGAAAAAGGTACGGTGACCTCTGACCTTTAGCCTTTAAGCTATGTCTTCTCACTCTGTTACACACAGCTGCAACCAGATTTTTACATACACTGTGAGTGGTGAGAACATTTTTTTTTGTAACTTTCCTCTAATTCAAAAGCTTACATACATTTAGTCAATATCCAGGAAACTGCCTTATCAACTGTATGACATAAGTCTGGTCATTGTAGCTAAGCTAAAATAAGAAAGGTTTGATTTAACTTCAGACAGTGAGAAATAATGGTTGTGTCTTTTTTAGTCAGTGTATGTAAAAGTCTGGCTTTGACTCTTAAACTAACAGCTTATTGAAGAATTTTTTGGTTGATTTTCAGGGGTTTTTTATGAGTAGGAGATGGTCAGCATCCCAAATCTGCTGACCAAAACCTCTGTTAGGACATCTTGTGACAGTTTCCTGGGAACCACAGTGATTTTCTATCTCTTATTTCTGGACTTTGGCTTTCCTCACAGAAAGCCATCCTGTGTTGATTTAGATGAAAGCTTATTGTGATACTAACAAATATCACTTTTTATCGTCACCTTTCTAGCAAACAGCTGACAGTCCTGTTTTGAAACCGACAGCTACTTTAACTGTTTATATTTAATTTGACAAAAACCTGAGGTACAGCTGTGTTGTTCTGTCACATTCTAGGAGATTTTAGTCAGGAAGTAATTAATTTAAAAGAAAATCCTTCTGCCTTGCAGTACTTCTTAATCCAGACATATGGAGAACATAGAAGTCGTAAAAAACTAAACATAATTTATGGTTCCTCAAATTCACAAAAATTTATATTAGCTGCAAATCCAGAAAGTGAAACCAGAAGTGCATTAACAAAGCATTAGATTAAGGGTGTTAATATTTATGGAAGCAGCTGTTTAGTTTTTACCATTTTCCTTCTAACAGATTAGTTTTTTTGCTAATCACATCCTCAGTTTACATCAAAACCCAGGAAATGTTAACTTTGCTGTGCAGACACTCTCAGGAAATAAGAGCCACACTCCGGGTCCCTCCAGGTTCTGTTGCTGTTACCTGGGTTTCCTTTTGCACAGTAAGAACACGAGCAAACAGAGGTGATAACATCAGCAGCAACAGGACGCAATGTGTCACGGAACTCCGAAGCAGCATGGCGAGGGAAGGATTTTAATAACAAAACATTTGTTATTATTAACAGGCTGAAGCCTGTACCTTCAGCCTGCATGTAGGTACAGGCTGAGGAACGAAAGTTGCGTATGTAACTACGGTTCTATGAATCCCAGATGACCGCCAGAGGGCGGTGCTGAAAGCACTGAATGTTCCTTTCGCGCATGCGCTGTTCGAGCAATAATATCAACGGAGTCACACCTGTGACATATCGGATGATCAATCAGAGGCTATACAGCATGACGTCATCCGAGGCTCTGTTCCTACAGAATCTTCTCGCGAAACACAAGGATTCTGAGTGACAGAGAATTTCTGGCGGTCATCCGGGATTCATAGAACTGTAGTTACATACGTAACTTTCGTTCTATTTCATCCCTACTGACTGCCAGAGGGCAGTGCTGAAAACTCTGAATGACTAATACCAGCAATGTCACAAGGAATCCTGAGCACATACCTCAATGAGGAGACCCAGAGGACCCCTGTAAAAGAACCTGGTCCAGAGGATAAGAGGAGGCCACATTCACATTGTAAAATCTAGTGAACGTGCTCGGAGAAGCCCATGATGCAGCAGCACATATAGCTTCCAGTGGAACTCCTCTCAAGGCTGCCCAGGAAGTGGAGACACTCCTGGTAGAGTGTGCCTTCACGCCAACTGGCCGGGGGCGATGCCCTGCAGAGTAGGCGTGGCAGATGACGTCCACGATACAATGGGAGAGGCGCTGTTTGGACAGAGGACAACCTCATCTCGGGCCCCCATAACACAAGAAAAGCTGGTCCGAGAGCCTTTTAGCAGCAGTGGCTGCAATATAGGCTTCCAGTGCCCTCACAGGGCACAGTAACTCAGAACTATCGTCAGCTTCCCCTGACATAGGCTGAAAATGCGCCAACCTCAATGGTTGGTTACAAAGATAACGAGAAAGCACTTTAGGGACAAATGCCGGGTTCGGCCACAAGGTAACCCCGGAACCATCTGAACCCCATCTGAGACATGACGGGCCGACAGAAAGAGCATGCAGCTCACTGACCCTCTTAGCGGAGACAATAGCCAACAAAAAAGCAGTTTTACATGACACCCATTTGAGGTCTGTATGAACCAAAGACTCAAATGGAGGGCGGCACAGAGCACTGAGGACCAAGGACAGGTCCCAAACTGGTGCTCGCGGGGCTGTTGGCAGGTGCAGCCTACGAGCACCACGCAAAAAAAGAGAAACCAGCTTATGGCTCCCCACTGTACAGCCATCAACGTCAGCATGACCAGATGATATAGCTGCTACATATACCTTAAGCGTAGAAGGAGAGCATCTCTCATCAAGAAGTGACTGAAGAAATTCCAAAATAGTGGGAACCGGATAGGTTACCGGATCAGTATGGCGGGCAGAGGACCACCGGGAAAACAGACGCCATCTGTTGTCATATTGTTGATGAGTGAAGAATGCCCTGGCACTCAAAATAGTGTGCCTGACAGGACCTGAATACCCAGTCAGCTGCTGTTCAAGTCTCCCAGTGGCCACACCCACAGCCGGAAGCGTTGAGGATCGGGATGCCATATCTGCCCCCCCAACAGAGACAGTAAATCCCTCCTGGTCGGAAGACACCATGGGACACAGTGACACAGGCTCCATAGAAGAGGGAACCATGGCCGTGCCGGCCAATATGGAGCCACCAGCAACATCTTGTGGCCCTCTTCGAGAACTCTCTGAAGTGTCGGCCATATCAGGGAAAGGGGGGGGAAGGCATATAGGAGGACTCTTGGCCAAGGATGGGCCAAGGCGTCCTGGCCCAGTGCACCTGCTGCCCCTGTAAGGGAAAACCATAGATGACAATGAGTCGACTCCTCCGTGGCGAACAGGTCGACTTCTGCCTGACCGAAAAGGTCCCAGATCAGGCGGATTATATCGCTGTGGAGGGACCACTCTCCCGGAGCTTGCGCCCATCGGGAAAGGGAGTCTGCTACCTGGTTGTGCAGCCCTGGCAAGTACACCGCCCGCAGGGTGGATAAGTGAACTGACGCCCATTCCAGGAGATCCTGGGACTCCTTCAGAAGTTGTGCTGACCTGGTGCCTCCTTGGTGGTTGATGTGGTAGACAACAGAGGTGTTGTCTGACCAAATCAGGACATGCCTCCCCTGCAGGTGGGGCAAAAAGTGCCTGAGAGCTAAATGCACAGCCCGCAGCTCCAACATATTTATATGTTTGGAGCGATTCTGTGGACACCAGCGGCCCTGAACTGTCCTGTGTTGCCACACAGCACCCCATTCCATGGAGCTGGCATCTGTCGTGACCACCTCTCTGCGATACACAACCACCCCCATGGAAACACCCCTGAACAGGCCCCGTCTCTCCATGGACTCGGGGCACGAAGACATGGCCACGTTACCACAAGTTTACGATGCCTGTGTAGTCTGGCATCCAGGCGCCAGCTGTTGATCCACCTCTGCAAAGGGCGCAGTGACAGCAGACCTAAGGACACAACCCGAGTAACTGATGTTAGTTTGCCCAGCAGCCGTAGGAAGGCGATGTAAGAAAGCTGCCTAACCAGCCTGAATTGACTCACCAGTCGGAGAATGCCGTCCACTCTCTGGACAGATGGGTAGGCTGTCATGGAGGGAGAATCCAAAAGCACCCCAAGAAAAGTGGTTGTCTGTGATGGAACCAGACAGCTCTTCTCCAAGTTCACCCTGAGGCCCAGCCGGGACACATGAGTGAGCAGGCGACTCACATCGTGAGATGCCTGCTCTCAAGACGGGGTGCAGAGAAGCCAATCGTCGAGGTAGGGCAGAACCTTCATGCCGCGGGCCTGCAGAGGACAGAGAGCCGCCTTCACACACCGAGTGAACACCCTCGGGAAGAGTGAGAGGTCGAACAGGAGCACACTGAACTGCCAGTGACGACCCCGATAGGCAAACCTGAGAAAGCGACGATGTTCCGCCGCAATAGGTACATGAAAGTACGCATCTGTAAGGTCGATTGATGTAAACCATTCTCCCTTTGTCACAGCCCGCAAAACCTCTGCCGTCGTGAGCATGTGAAAAGGCAGGACCTTTAAATACTGATTGAGTCCCCTGAGATCTAAAATGGGACGAAATCCGCCCGTCTTTTTTGGCACGAGGAAATATGTTGAATAGTAGCCTCTGGGTTGCCGCAGAGGATCCACCGCCTCGATTGCACCCTTGGACAGGAGGGCAGAAAGCTCCTGGTCCAGGGCTTGCGCTTTCACCGGGTCAGCAATGACGGTCACCCTGACCTGGTGTGAGATGTGAGGCCGCCGTCGGAATTGTAGCCGGTAACCATGGGTCAGAGTGGCAACCACCCATGGATCCACAGCGAGAGCAGCCCAGTAACTGAGCTGCTGATGAGAAAAATATCCGACGGCCGGCCTGGTGGCCTCACTTCCTCTCCCCCCCACCTCTAGAAGGTCTAGGGGGGCGGCGGCCAAAGTCAGCAGCCTGGGTGTGTCTGGTCGGTTGGTGGACCAGCTCACGAAAGTCCCTGCTGGGTCTCTGCTCTACATGACGAGGGTAAGACCCACTAGGCCGAGCAGAACCCTGAGGCAGCGGCCGAATGCTGGGGCCAGCCGCTGGGCGCCTTGGAGTACGATGAGGAGGGGGCATACCTCTGTTGGGGCCTGAAAGCTGTTCTCTAGTCTGCCGCGCCTGAACGGTTCGGTCCAGTGCTTCCAAGGTAGCAGAACCGAACAACTCCCCTGGCACAACAGGAACACTGCGGAGGGTCCTGTCGCATGTTTCAGTCAACGTGGACTGAGCCAGCCAGACCTGTTGGCGAGCCTGGACCAGAAAAGACATCACACGCCCAAGCTCCCTGGACATCAATGCAAAGGCCTTGAAGCGCTGCATCATAAAGCCAATAGCTGCATCTGCCCCACTGGTATCCTGAAGGGATGCAGAAAGGGCAAACATGAGGTGCACCAAGGAATTGCCAAGGCGGCCGGGACGTGCTCCAGCATTATAAGCCTTACAGAGGAAGTCATCTGTAATATGACATTGAGCCCGCGGGCACCGCACATTATCACGCAGTGCTTCATCTGGAGACACAATGAGCGAAGCAACAGCAGGTTCAACCGCAGGCATGCGGTCCAAGCCCACCTTGACCAACTCATGCATAGCTGCCAACACTCGACCATCTGTGGAGAGATGTGAAAAGGCTTTAGGGTCCCGCCAACAAGCATGCAACTCCCTGAGGTACTCCTCTGATGGAGGGACAGAAAAGGGAGAAGGGCCTCGGCCACGCCTGAAAAAGGCACTGCCAGGAGCGGAGTCCACCACTTGCGGGACATCCAGCTGCAGCTGTCTCAAGGCCATACACATGATGTCCCGCATGGAGCTGTCACCAGACCCACTAGCCGCACTCTGAGATGAATAGTGTGAGCCAGACTCCGAAGCGCGAGACGACTGTGCCTCCTCTTCCTCATTCCTAAAGTGAGAGGCAGAGGCAGCCAAGGACAGCACATCGTCCTCCACAGCCAACTCTGGCATAGGTGGGGAAGGAAACCCAGTCAGGGGAGCCTCCACCTGATGTGTCTGAAAAAGGGATTTCATCTCTGCCAACTCTGCAGACAACCGCTCAACCCTTGTGGAAAGACCCTGGTCAGACTTAGCTCGCTTCTTCTTCTTCTTAGGAGGAGCTATAGAGGTTGCGTCCTCAGTCCTGCGCTTAGAGCGCCTAGGCACGGCCACCTGCCCAGAAGGTGGAAGGTCATGTCCACACTCGGGGCGTAACTGGGCCAGTCGAGCCACCTTCACTGCATGGGGCATGTAGCTGCAGTTCATGCAGGGATTATCCGACACCTCAACCAGGTGATCATGCCGGAGGCAAGCAGGGCACAGGTCATGACCATCATTTGCCTGAAGCACAGCCCCGCAATCCGAACAACAGTGGGAGCTATCCATGTCCAAAGTGAAGCGAGTCTCGGCACAGGCAGACAGAGCAGACTAAGATTGGGAGAGGGGGCGGAGAACGCTACCGTCACCAATCACAATAAAAGAGCAACAAAGGGGCTGACCCCGTCAGCTATGTCCAGAATAAAGGAAAAAAACTAAACTGGGAGAGGGGAGCGAAAACGCTGCCATCACCAATTAAGCAGCAAACGAAGAGTCAGGTAAGCCCAGCACAAAGCTACAATCAACAAAATTAGCTGAAATTGGGAGAGGGGGCGAGACGCTACCATCACCAATTACAGAAAAAACTAGCAGACCAACGGCGGGCAGACGCGGTCAGCAACATCCAGTATAGGACGAAAAAACAGATCAAGATCTGGAGAGGGGGCGTGAACGCAGCCGTCACCAATCACAGCAAAAACCAGAGAAAAGAAAAAAAAGAGGCTGACGCCGTCAGCCACGTCCGGACAGGACAAAAATCCACATAAAACAGGGAGAGGGGGGCACAAATGTTCCCGTCACCAAACAAACCGCTTACAAGGTCGGCTAAAATTGGGAGACGGGGCGAGACGCTACCGTCACCAATTAAAGCAGACCGTCAAACTCAGAAAAGGTTAACACCGTTAGCTAAACTCCAAACACAGTGGGGCTAAGCTGCGAGTTGGGAGAGGATGCGCGAACGCTGTCATCACCAACAAACAGTACCTTAAATGAAGATCCGTCGCAGCCCTCGGAGGGCGATACACCGCAACTCCGGCCAACAGGCAGTGAGGCGTCCAACGACGGCGAAAAGATTCTGAAATCCAAAAGGCTGATGCCATACGAAGCGAACCGCACGCGAGAAGAAAAGAGAAACAGAGACTCGGATGACGTCATGCTATATAGCCTCTGATTGATCATCCGATATGTCATAGGTGTGACTCCATTGATATTATTGCTCGAACAGCGCATGCGCGAAAGGAACATTCAGTGCTTTCAGCACCGCCCTCTGGCGGCCAGTAGGGATGAAATAGAACCAGAAGGTAAAGGCTGAGGAACCGGATAGGACAGGAAACCAAGGAGTCCGGTTGCATAGGAACCAGCTGAGTGTAATCAGGGGAATGCTGAACAGCCAGGGAGAGCCTGAGCAGCAAACAGAGGGAAGGAGACTGATAAACACAGATGGAGCTGAACAAGACTCAAAGGGATCCACAAATCAGACAGGGAAACCCTAAACGTGATACGTATCTTGTTAAAACGTGATAGTATATAACGTGATACGTATCTCGTTAAAACGTGATACGTATCTCGTTAAAACGTGATACGTATCTCGTTAAAACGTGTTATGTATCTCCTTAAAACATGATATGTATCTTGTTAAAACATGATAATTTTATGACCAGGAAGTGGTGGTATTATGCTAGGCTAGTACAGTGGCTAACATGAATTGGTCAGGTTTCCTATCATGTTTGGTCTACAACATGTAGAGATACGGATGCTGCTTTGCACTGTGGTTAAAACCATTAATGGCATGCGTACTCTGACAAGATCCTAAACAGAACGGGACTGCACAGAAGGAAACGTCAGTCCGGTCCTCTAGCTGTAGCGGCGTTCCTGACTGTCTGGATCGAAGCTCAACTTGGCTTCCGATTGTAGCTTCTGATTTGGGAAATGGCTAAAGGGAGATTATAACGGAGGCTTAGACGTATTTGCTGAACAGTTTCTGTTCAGATTTTTTTTAACAGTACACTTGCTGAACAACGGCAACGGCTGTTCGTAACCAAGCAACCGAAATCAACAGAAGGCTGGATAGTGGCAAAAGACAAAACTAGATCCTGTTAAGCATTCTTCAAAATAAAAGACTTCCTCTCTCCAAAATAAATCATAAATCAGCAAAAGCTGAATGGCCTCCTTTAAGCGTCCTGAGAAACAATCACCTAATGATCCTGATTCATAAATTCATAATATTTGTCAAATATTGGTCAAAGATTTTTAATATTTGTCGACAAACAAGGAGCAAAGAAGAGACACCTCTCCTTTACCATATAGGTGACTTAAAATAATGTCTTCTAACGAAGACAAAGAGGGTAGATAAAGATTATTGTGTTGCTTTGATAAAATAAAACTCTGAACTTGAAGATAGTTATAGAAATATTTTGTGGGAATATCATGTCTGTTTTTCATTTCTTCAAGTTACATGAATACCTTCCCTGGAAAAAGATCAGACACTTTAGCTATATCCTTAGCAGTTTAAATCCTGCTCTACATGGATGAACATTATATCGGATAGTTGTTGCATTTCTCCCAAATAATAAAATGTTTTTTGCCAGATCATCATTGTATTTTTCAGAAATGGGTATTTTGTTTGCTTAATTAACCTTTTCCTGCCTGATGAGTACATGTACAAGTCTATAGCAATAGAGATCCAGTGGGACACAATAGTAACCCATGCTGGGGGCTGTCTGGCAGTAAAGTAAAACATTGCTGCCCTGATCTGGGTTGAAATAACATAATAGGTTTGATAATTGTTAACACCCTCTGTCATATGGCAGATATAAGAGAGACAGTTTCATTCTCGGGCGTTTACCATTTAAGTGAAGTTGGAAAAAGTTATATTCAGCTCCTTAAAAAAGAAGGGGAGTGAGGAAATTGAAACTGATTAGAAAACATATAAGAATTTTGGCAATATTGTAATTTTTATAATATTGATGTGACCAATTAAGGAGATGGGTAGCATCTTTAACTATTAAACTTTTAAAGCTAACATACTTAGACACTTCCGACCTGGAATAGATTATTCATCTCTGATGCTATGTTGCATCACTATAAATCGGAATCTGAAAAGTTGTTGGCATTATTATCCCAGCTGATGGATCCTTGTAAGCCACACAAAAAGGCAGGTGCTCTAGGACAAAAAAGTGAAAGAAAACAGAAGGTTAAAATAATAACAAATATTGTAAATGTGATAGGAGTTTATTTCTAATGAATTCCAGATGCAAAAATATTTTTAAATCTCTCATTACTGAGGTTTCAATTCAGATAAAGATTTCACAAATCACAAACTAGGTTTGAAATATTCTGCCATTAGCGTAGATTAGAATAATCCACTCCAGATTTGAAGTGTCCATGTATGTTCGTTTTTAAAGCAGAACAAATGATTTCTTAACATTTATATGTTAAATATAATTTCCATGATTAGTTACTTATTTACAGTCATATGTCAAGTCATATGTTAAGTATAATTTACATGATTATTATTATTCACCGAATTTAACTTGATTGTACACAATTCCAAAAGGTGACGTGAAAAATAATTAAATTCAAAGCTTTATGTATGATTTATTTTGGAGAGAGGAAGTCTTTTATTTTGAAGAATTCTTAACAGGATCTAGTTTTGTCTTTTGCATTACCTAGCCTTCTGTTGATTTCGGTTGCTTGGTTACGAACAGCCTTTGCCGTTCAGCAAGTGTACTGTTAAAAAAAAATCTTAACAGAAACTGTTCAGCAAATACGTCTGAACCTCCGTTATAATCTCCCTTTAGCCATTTCCCAAATCAGAAGCTACAATCGAAAGCCAACTTGAGCTTCGATCCAGACAGTCAGGAACGCCGCTACAGCTAGAGGACCGGACTGACGTTTCCTTCTGTGCAGTCCCGTTCTGTTTATCATCCTGCTCAGAGTACGCATGCTATTAATGGTTTTAACCACAGTGCAAAACAGCATCCGTATATCTACATGTTGTAGACCAAACATGAAAGGAAACCTGACCAATTCATGTTAGCCACTGTACTAGCCTAGCATAATACCACCACTTCCTGGACATAAAATTATCATGTTTTAACAAGATAAATATCACATTTTAACAAGATACATAACACGTTTTAACGAGATACGTATCACGTTATAACGAGATAACTATCACGTTATAACGAGATACGTATCACGTTTTAACGAGATACGTATCACGTTTTAACGAGATACGTATCACGTTATAACGAGATACTATCACGTTTTAACGAGATACGTATCACGTTATAACGAGATACTATCACGTTTTAACGAGATACGTATCACGTTTTAACGAGATAACTATCACGTTATAACGAGATACTATCACGTTATAACGAGATAACTATCACGTTATAACGAGATACTATCACGTTATAACGAGATACTATCACGTTATAACGAGATACGTATCACGTTTTAACGAGATACGTATCACGTTTTAACGAGATACTATCACGTTTTAACAAGATACGTATCACGTTATAACGTGATAGCGCTCGAATTTTTTTTTTCCTGCGTGATAGCAATGCGCTTCCGTAATGCAAGATAAGACCAGAACGCAGAAGAACATTAGGAAAAAAGGATGTAAATCAAAATAACAGTCGATCAACTTATTCAACCGTCAACAGTTTTCAAAAATGTTCAGAGCATTGCTTATGCAAATCAGCATACATTTTCAGAGCACTTTTTGTGCAGTCCAAAGTTTAATTCTTGAAGTCTGTTTACGACTTTTTGTTTTAGAGTTCCTTTTTGAAAGTTTGAGTTTTACGTTTGATTATAATTCAAACGCAAAAAAAAGAAGTAAAAATCAAAGGGAAGCAAAGAAAAGTTTGCACCAGCCAGACGACCCCGAAAATGTTCTTGATGTGGGCAGATACAAAGTGCCTGAATGAAGCTCAGGATCATTTAGACACAAAACAACAGGACATCTGTAGGTACTACTGATAATATTGCTTATTTTTTTTCCAGACGGAAGACTATCAGGCTAAGAAGAGACAAAGCAAAGAACTTCGAAGAAAACTTTTCCACATCAAACATCTGGTGAAAATCTACGATCAAGGCTTCTGTTAAAGAGCCACCAGAGAACACATCGGCCCTTTGGAGTGTATATATATATATATATATATATATATATATATATATATATATATATATATATATACACACACACACACACACACACACACACAGAAACTGTTATGCTGCACATGAAGGTAACACATTCTCTAGCTTATCTGTAAAAAGTGCCAGGATGTTTTCTGAGACTGATCTGTTCGGTTATTTTAGGTTCCTTTCAGCCGACAGAACCAAAACATACGTCACCAATGAACGTAGGGGGACGAGTGAAAGACTCACCATATAGTTTGCATGAATACACTTGAGTTGTCACATGTTGCTGTGTTTGGCATTTCTCATACAGATAAAAGTACCACATTTTCTAAAGAAGCTTTGACGCGACATCATGTTTGATTCTTTTAATAACAGCCATATACAGGAGATCTGGAGTCTTAGGAAACCCAGATAACAGATAAAAAAAAAATAAACAACAATATGTTCCTCTTCAGTCCTCTAAAACATGGCTGAGCATTTAAACAGGCCCAGCAGCAGATCAGGAAGGGTTACAAATGTTAAATGTTTCACCTACAAGTGAAGGTTTCAAAAAACACAGAGAAAAGAAGAAAAACGAGAGAATGTGCAGTTTACTACAACAGCGTGTTAGGCCAATTATAGGTAGAAAAATAAGAAGTACATTTTTGGCAAAAAATGAAATTTTGATATTAAGCTCAGAAATTTTCTGGGGGAAAAAACTCTGTAAATTTCATAAATGTCCATTTTTTTCTAGAAAATTTGAGATTAATCTCAAAATTTCAGTTTATTGACAGAAATGTACTCATTTTTTCTATTCTAATGGCCCTTATTACACCATCATAGTTTAGTCCTCCATCACATCATCTGTAACCTGCTTCCTGAACTAATCACATGAGGTAAATCCAATAGGACCAGGCTCTCTGTTTCAACTCAAACAACAGTGGGGCATTTAGTTTTTTTTGGCATCGACTCTTCTTTCTCTGATCCATCAGCTCCATCCCCCAGCAGCAGCTCCAGCTCTGTTCTTGTTCTGTTGGCTTCCTTCATGTTTCAATGGAGGTATTTTCATCTCAGAGAAAAAAAAAAAAGCATTTAGGAGCTACGAATTAAAGGAATACTTTTAATGTTGAAATCAAACTTGATTAATAGTGTAAATGAGGAAAAAAAACAAAAAACATCTCGACATCAGAGAACCAAAAGTAACATCTAAACATGCAAAAAGACAAAGTTGGCGTCAATATATATAGATATATACATATTTTAATACATTTAAGAGATTGCTGCCCCCAGGTGTAGTACAGCGCCTTGCAAAAGTATTCACACTCCTTTGTTTCCACAAAGCAAACCATTGGTGATGATCAACAGAAAGTTAGTGCATAATTGTAAAGTTCATGGAAAGGCATAATTGTTTTTAAAATAAAAGTGAAAAGTGTGTCAAACATTTTTTCAGCACCTTTACTTTGATACTCCTGAATAAAAATCCATAGCAACCAAATGACCAGAATTTAATCTGGCCCCATTAGGGGACCAGCATCACCATAGCGACTAGAGAACCCCGGCAGTAGATCAGGGAGGAAAGTGTGGAGAAGTTTAAAGCAGAGATGTAGGAGGTCTCACGATCTCTGAAAAATTATTGACATCTAGCATGTAAGATAAAAACAACTGTGTCTAGAGAACTCCTTGAGTGGCAGAGTTTTAGCTTCACCTGGTTCAAATTCTCTAAAAAAAAAAAATATATCTTGTCCAATTATTAATTGGTTAACAAGCAGAGTCCAGCAGAAAGGCCTGATCTGTTCATGTGTTAAAGGATTTTTAGCTGCAGATGATTCCTTTGATACAAATGATCAAGTGTTCACTAAAACAACACTGTTATTGCATTTTAGGGAATAAAATGTTAATTTTCTTATTTAAGAAAATGAATTATCTGTTTATTTGCGCCTTCTCGTGCATTTCTAATGTGTAAAATAATCTTAAGTGTTTTTTTTTCCTTTTCTTGTAATATTTCTTTTTATCAACTTATTTTATTATCATTCTTGTACAGCACTTTGATGCAGTTTTACACCCGTTTTTAAAATGCCTATATAAATTTTGACATTGACATTGACAAATGAAAAATCTGGAAAATGTGCCAATTTTTTAAGAGATTACTTGTCAGAATACTGCGACAGACTGGTGACCTGTCCAGGGTGACCCCGCCTTTCACAAGGAACGTTAGCTGGAGAGGGGCACCAGCAACCCTCCCGACCCCACTAGGGACTATGGTGTTAGAAAATGGATGGATGGATGGAAGGAAGGATGGACTTGTAAGAATAATTCATTACTAAAATAATGGTTAGTTGCAGCTCTGGTAAATATTAATTGTAGACTCCACAAGACAGAAAAGTAGGAAAAAAGATACCGTTAAAGGGAAGCACAAGAAGTCCTGGGTTCAATTCCCGTTTTCTGACCATTTACCACCGGTCTTCCCCTTCCATCCTGTCAAAATTCTGTTTAATAAAGGCCACTAAAGCCAAAACTGATCCAGGTCAGTCAGGTGGGCAGAGCCAGATGAAACACAAAAAACCGCCATAAACCAAGCTCTTCCTCTTTCCCCAGGAGAGCAGCAGCTGGAGTTTTTATTTGATGTGGTTCATTGTGTCTGTACATCATAGAAACTTCCAATAAAAATACATGGCCGTTCGGAGCTGCAACACCACAAATGTGTGAATACTGTAGCAAGGCGCTTTGTAAAGGGACATAAAGTGATTCTTCACTGCTAAAAATCAAACTTTTAATTTTCCTTTGTCAATTCAAAATTCCACGTCGGCCTTATGCATCTCATTCATAAAAAGTATCCAAACGAAGCAGAATAAACTGTACTGAGACATTTAAAAACTAATCTTTTTAAAAGACAACAGAAAATGACAGGATTATTTTTTTAAAGATACAAGTCAGAGAGCTCCTGAGCCAGAAGGAGCTCCAGGTTCATCGTCCTCGATAGCAAGGCAGTTGTCAAAAAGAAGGCGGTTTCTGGTGAACAAATCCTACAGGAAATATCCGACTAAAGCATTCTGATGTCTAATGAGGTATCGTTCTGTTCCCAATGGAGCTGTTTGTAGTTTAGTATTCTTTATCCGCTCCTCTGATGCGTTTACCATGACGACAATCTGAGGATGATGTCAGAAACTTTGGTGATTTTCCTTCGTCTTGTTCAGCCTGGCAGACAAAACTCGGAATTCATGAGACAAACCCGTTCCAGTCATGATGTGCAGCATGGAGGAAAAAACTGTTTTGTCCTCTATGAGGATCCGTAGCAGGGTGCTGCTGTTCCCTGCGTGAGGCTGAGTTTAGTCGACATGACATGCGGGCTGCAGCGGCCACATTGGATCTCAGCGTGCGGAGCTGCATTCTGGCACCGGAGAGACCGGGTTGGCAACAAGACGGGAAAGGGAGGATGGACGGCCAGCTGGTACTGCGCCTCACAAGCATACAGAAGGACGGTGATGAGTCAGGAGGTGGTGGCCGGGCAGGCTAGGGGGTGGAGCTACTGCCCTGGGACATACGGCCAGCTGATGGAGCTTCCGGACAGCTGCATGTCTCGGATCAGTGTCTCGATGGGGGTCTTCCCCACCAGGCGCATGAAGAAGAGCTGGGAGATGAGGCTGGCGGGGACGGCGCGCAGCGCCGGCAGGCGCAGCAGCAGCCGGCCGAAGCGCTGCGGCTGCGACGGGTACTGCATGCGCTCGTACTCCGTCAGCGCCACCTGGGCCTTCTCCTGCAGTGACTCCACGTGGACTGGGTCGGTCAGACCGCAGGCATCTGCAGAGAGGAGGAGCAGAGGGAGGGGAGGTTATTTAACGGTGTGGGAAGGTTACATAAAGGAGTCGTGATGAGCTGAGAGAATAAACCACTCCACAGCTGATCTCAACTTTATCTAAAAAACCTAAACACTTCATGTTGAGCTGCTTCTTAAACGTTTCCTGTCACAATAAGCAATACATCAGTCAATCACATGATAAATTCAAACGAGTTCAATAATTTCCACTGGCATGATTTATTGTTTTTCTCTACCAAAAACTGGATGATAAAAGCTTCCTCCTCCCCTTTCTTCTTCATGATTAATTTTGTTGTTTATTTTGTATATTTAAAATGTCTTCCAATTCCAATGTTAAATGTTTATTATAATTTCAAGTTTATTCATCTTTGAGAATGTGTTCATTATTATGCCATCTCAAAACAACATTATTATTTTCTTGCAATAAATTCTGGGACAATTTATTGTTGAACAAAATTTGTAGTTGTGACTGATATTTCCAGCAGCAGTGCAGACGCTCGTTACCATAGATTTTCCCAGTATCTATTGAAGTAAATGATAATATTGATGTTTTGAGACCATTTTCAAGAAATACACAGAGAATGACATAATTCAAGTTCGTCCTCTCATTGACAAATAAATAAGTTTTACAACAGAACACTTGACACTGGAACTGGAAGATATTTCAAATATCAAAAATTAAGCAACCAAAAAGAATAAATAAAATAGGCATACAAACGCAACCAAAGCCATAAATAAAATGGATTGTGACGTCTGTCATTTCCCTTCAAAAAATATCAATCTTCAGAAAGAAAATTGAGCTAATTATAATTTATTGAGTGGTTAAAAGTGAACTTATCTGTTTTGACTGATTGAGTTGCTGTTTTTCTGAAACTTTTACTCAACTTGTTTTCTGTTTGCTATTTAATGTCTTCGTTTTATTTTTATTGCTTTTATCTTTGTTTTATGTTATGATGGTTGGCGTAAACTGTGAAGCACTTTGAAGCAGTTTTAATTGTGCTATACAAATAAATTTGACATTGATTACCTGATTAACTGCTTATTGTGACAAACTAATGGTGAAAAGCACAAAGCTGCACAATGATCACTGCTGTTGCTCAACTGCAGGAAACAAAACAGAACTACTGCAGTTTCATCAACAGGCCAACAGATGGCGCTACAGCAGGTCAGATCAATAATTGATATCAGCAATCGTTTCTTTTTTGCACACCAGTCGTCTGTTTCGACACATATTCTTCCGGCAGCCAGAAGTTTACATACAGCGAATAAAAAAAGACAAACACATTCTGAAGTTAAAGACCAAACTTCTCCTTTTTTATTCTCAGAATCACCAAAAGTGTTTCTGTTTGCTAAATGTCACAATACTGAGAGAAAGAATATGTTTAAAATTAAAGTATGCATGCATTAATTCTTATGGCTCTAAAAATAAAAAAAGGACTTGGAAAGGTTAACTTATTAAAATAAAGGTATCCAGTTTGCTTGATTGAAAAAAACACGTGTCTGCAATAAGCAATTAAATACATGATAAATTACAATGAGCTTGATAAATTCTATTCTGAATGATATTTTTGAAAAAAAAAATTGCTTACAGAGACATCATAATCTAATTTATGGTTTTGGTTACAAGTGGTTTTTATTTCCATTTTATTTATTGTTTTTGTTGTGTTTTATTTTATTTATTATCTTCCAGTTCCAGTATTGACTTGTTTAAAACATTAAAGTGTATTGGTCTTTGAGATGTTATATTAATATACTACTTAGAAATTATCTCAAAACACCAATATTATTATATTTCACAATAATTACTGGTACAATTTATCATCCAGCAACATTTGTTATTGTGACAGGCCTAACAAGGTTTGGGTCACACTGTCTTTGATAAACACAACTCCTGCTGTGTTTAACAAACTAATAATTCAATACAAAGATCAGTATTTGTGGATTTTACTGTGATGAATATCTAAAATATTTGAAAAAAAAAAAAAATCAGTTTAGGAAGCTAGAATGCTACTTGGCAGACTATTTGGCTAGTGTTCAAAAAGCAGTCAGTCCTGCAATGCCATTTGTTTTTCTTGGCTGTGACCTCAAGAATTAGATATGAAAGACTGGAGATGTCAGTTTCTGCTATAGTGCTCAGAGGGTTTCCATTGTGCTTATTCATTCATTCATATTTAGGTATATTTGTTGTTTGAACTATTAAAATAACTAGTTCTATGCAATTTTAGAGGGGTCACAAGTATTTGCAGATTTTAGCTGTTTGTAGCCCTTAACGCCCACAAAAACCACGGTCCCCTGTACTCTGAAATTAAGGAGAAGGCAAAGTGTGTTTATTAAAAGTTTAATATTTTGTGTTGGACCCCACATTTTTAAAATTACAATTAAAAGTCTCCGACATCACATCACGTGCTGACTCTTTAACAACATTTCAACCAGCATCACACTGAGAAGTACCTGGTATAATGAGTTCAGCAGAGGCACAGTTCCCCCAGGTGTTGCTAATTGCTGCTGGCTAGTGTGAAGGAGGTGAGGGAGATCGTCCAAGCAGCCATTTTGCGCAGCTGAATGGTTGCCATAGAGATTAAAGAATTTCTCAAACGTGCATAAAAAAATCGAAGCAACACTCCCGGTATGTTTATGATGAGGGAATAACATTATAACATGATGTAAAGCTCAAAAGTGGATATTATATGGTACTGCCCCTTTAATTCATGTGAACTCAGAACTGCAGTGAGGGAGAACAGTGACCCTTAGGACAGACATGAACAACAACAATCACCTGGTGAGAAGAGAGCGATGGCCTTGAGGCAGCTGTACTCAGCCGAGTCCACCTGCAGCCTCATCAGCTTCTCCACCTGGTCCTGGAACATCCTCACCTGGTCCATGAAGGACACCACACGCTCAGCCGACATGGGCGACGAGTGGAAGCCGGCCGCCGCCAGCAGGGGCGCCATGTGCAGCGGCAAGGCTGACTGAGCCGCGTTGAGGATGAAAAGCTCGCTCCAGCTCAGCCTCAGCAGCGCCACCTGTGGGTTGGAGGAACGGTCACAGCCTGGTTTTGTTCTTCGGTTTAATCTGACTGCAGTTTGTTTCTCAGAGGATTTTCAACAGATAAGAGTAAAAAAAAAAAAAAAAAAAACACAGACATGAAGCGCTGACCTGATCCGACACAGGCAGCTCAGGGAAGTAGGGAATGTTCCTGGCCCACTCTACGGTGCTGAAGAGCAGCCGAGCAGCCAGCTCACAGATGTTATCGATGCCCATGGCGTTGTCTGGACCCGCCTGCTGGTTGTACTGGTGTCCGTATCGGCTGTTGGGGTACGGCTCTGCCCGGAGTAGCTGGGATATGAGCTCCGACACCGGCTGGCCCCCTCCGCCGCCCCCATTGTTGTTGTAGAACTCACTCCCACCGATGCTGCTGGCACCACCTATGGGTGTGATGGAGGGACTGAGGCTCGGCTGAGGTGGGATCCGCCCGCGTTGAACTGCTGTAGTTTGGTTGGGGGACCAGGGGGGAAAAGGGAAGAAGGGAGGGAAACAGGAAGAAGGATTTTGGGGAGGTAAGAGAACAAACAAAATGTTTGAGAAGTTAAAGTATGTCACTTATCTGCAAAGAAGATGTTAAACTATGAGGTGGATATGAAGGCAGATGGGAACTTTAATAACAGCTTGAAGAATATCACTTTTAATACCGTCACAATAACCAGTTAATCAATCATATGATAAATTAAAATCAGGCCAGTAAGTTCCATTGTGATGATTAATATTTTTTGAAAGACAATTTTGACATCATTAGTTTTTTCATTTGTGATTTTTATTTCCATTTTATTTATTGTTTTTGGTCGTTTATTTTTTGTTGTTATTTATAATATCCTCCAGTTCTTGTGTTAAATGTTCTTTACAAAATTAACGTTTACTGATCTTTGAGAACAAACTTGCATTATTGCACCATTATTACTTGAAAATGGTCTCAACAATATTATCACTTACTGTAATAACTTCTGGGACAATTTATCGTCCAGTAAAATTTCTCATTGTGACAGGCGTAATCACTTTATTCAGAAATCTGAGCAAAAATATTAAATTCTTAAAAGGGCAGTATTATGCGTTTTCCAGGTCATTTTACAGCACAATACAGCTTTCTGGAAGCTGTATTGTACCTTCTGGAAGTCATCACAACATGGCTCCTCTAATATCCCTTTAACTACATTTTACCAGAGCTGCACTGAGACGTAGCTCCTATAATGAGCTCAACAGATCCGCAGTCCTGCCAGGTGATTGCTAATTGCTGCTGGCTAGTCTGAAGAAGCCGAGTGGGGTTGCTCTGTAATGTGGAAGCTCAGGAGCTACATCTATGTCTGTGTCCACCCAGGCATTTGGAACAGTGAATGGTTGCCATGGAGATTAAATGATTTCTCAAACACCCATGAAAGAATCAAGCCAACACTTTTGATGAGTGAACAACATGACGTAAAGCTAAAAAAGTGGATTTTACACGACACTGCCCGTTTAACAGACAGATTTTCCCTCTGAGGTCCAAATCGATCAGTGTCAGAAAAAGAAGGTTCACCATGACTTGCAGTATTACTGGTGAATCAGAGGGCAGCTGGATCACTGACTGCTACATTCAGGGAAAGGAGTTCATGTGGCGAGCTTTTGCAAGAACCAGCTCATCCCAGAGCGAGCTACAGAATTCTAAACAGGAACGCAGCAGAGATGCTGACCTCTGACCTCTCCATGCAGGCGGTGCAGCAGAGAGAAGTTTTCCACAGGGAGCCATAATGTGTCTCATTAGCATGCTTTATGATCTGTGATTATGAGGAAAGAAACAACTAAACACTCGAGAGAGGGCGTGCATGTCTGTGTCTACGTGCGTCTGTGTGTGTATGCGTGTGCCAAGCCACTACAGGGAAAAAGAGCACATGGTCAGCAGGATGGTTTAGGAGACACATCAGCAATGACAACAGAGGCAATGTGCAGATATAAGTTAGTCAAATTTAATGCCTTTTAAAACATTTTAAAACCTTGAATTAAATTTAAGACTGAAAAAAACCATAACTGACATTTGGGGAATCTTACTGTGTTACAATAAAGAATTGTAAAAATTGTGAAATTTGTCAGGTCTGTCTGTGGCTCTTGGCAGCAGCTTTGTCCTTCTCACACTGCATATGGCTCTCTGCAGCCTTAACCTACATAGTGCCAAGTAGAGATGCAGAAAATATTATATATATATATATATATATATATATATATATATATATATATATATATCAAAGTGATATGTTAATGCGATATGAAGTATACTCGCAAATAGGAGCGGCAAAGATGTACAACTTTAATACATTTTGAATCTATTCAGAATTCCCAGAAGCCAGGCGGCTAAGCTATCCTAATTTTATACACACACCTACTTTGGTTGAAGATAAAGCAATGGAATTTGATACAACATGGAACCTTAAAGGACATTAGTTTAAAACTGGTACTTTACACAGTCTCTTCCTCTTGTTAGTCACGTAGTTTAAATAGGAAAATGGACGTCTGAATTAAAAATTGTTTGAATCGAATCATGACCCTAAAAATCTCACTGACTGCTAGACGCTGAACGCTTCACATTACTAGTGCAGAGTATAAAAGTGTTTTTGCACAGAATATTTTTAATGAAAATTACCTTTCTGCTTAAATGACAGGCCTTAATAACTTGGAGGTTTGACTGGTTATTTTTTATTTTTGTATTTTCACCTGTAGAATATGAGCTCAGTCACCTAACACTGACTGTTCCTGCTCAGTTCTCTGTGTTATATCGTTTCTGTAGCTCAACACAGCCATGCAGCCACTAATGCTAAGCTATCTCGATCTGAGCCAAATCATGCTGCCCTGTTATTAATAACAGGCTGTTCAGTCACATGTAGCTTTTTCCCCACATGTACAGGAGGAGGAGCTGGATAAGGAACATCCCCCCCGGCCCCCCATTTCATTTTCTAAAAGCAGCTTATGCACGTGAGGAGGGAATTCTCAGGCTTTATTCCCGTATAAACGCACAATCAATGTTTCCAGTAATCCCAACTTGCCCCTCCCTGACTCGTCTTTTCTTGCTGATCAGACTGGACGGGAGCTGGCCAGTGGCAGCGGGTAGTTACCTTCTTTTCTCATGCCAACACGGAAACATTTCTTCAGACGGCAGTACTGGCACTGGTTCCTGTGGTGCTGGTCGATCTGACACTCCCTGTTGGACCTGAAAACATAGAAATAAGTCGACATGAAGACGTGCACATCGGATGTATTAACGATGCACAAAGGCATCAACGTTTTACGGCTTCCTGCATTGATTACGTTTGCTTTGTTGAAGGATTTGCATATGTACTGTCAATCAGAATAATGGGAAGCAGCTGGTTTCTGAAGTCACCTGATCTTCACACACGGGATGCATGCATGAATGTCTGGGTTGGTCAGTTTATGAGGCCAACAAAATGTTGACCTTTTATCTCCCTATAATGTCCAATATTTTACAGCAGTTTGGGTATTACTGCTGATACAAATCCATTCTCTATTAAGTCAGGTGTCAAAATGTCAGCCCAGTGGCCTTCATTGTTCAGAAACAGCTCCATTTTAACACATCTCAATCAGATAAATAGTATGGGCGCACTGATTGCAGTTTTCTGGCCAATCACAATTTCTGAAAAGCCTGACCCGTCGATTCAAAGCTGGGTTTGGTATCTGTAGGCAGATACTGATTTTTTTAATCTAAAAAGTTGATAAATATAGCGACAAAGTTGCTAAGTTGCCAATACTGGGGGTGACTGTTGATAATAGTGCATGTGTAGACCGAACCTGGTGAGCAATCAATGCTCTCTCATGGCGGTGGATGATTTTCAGGCTTTTGTAGATGTAGATAAGATCAGGTCAGTTTCACATGCAAATATTGGTCCATCACCAAACTCCAAAAAGTAAGGAAATCAGGGCCAACTTATCGGTTCCACTTTCAGTTACAGATGGCAACATCGCCACCGCTGTCATAATCAAAACATTAAATTACATTAGCAGAAGGAAGAATAACATCAAGTAAAATCTGATCATGTCATACATTTTATAATAAAGTTTTATCTAAATTCAGTATTTGTGATTTTTTTCTGTGTAGCAGCAATGCAAGGCACCAGATAAACTCCTGGAATAAATCTGCTTTCTGCATATATAAATCTCTGGCTGAACATGGTTCTCCAGCAAGCCGTTCAGAAATCAACCTGAGCCTTATGTACGTCATGTTGTGCATAAAGTACCACTTGATCACATTCTCAATACAATAATGTTGCTCATCAGTTTGACTAGCACTCAGTCTGGTATGAATTATTTAACATGATACAAGAAATATCCAAAGACCCGTAGAACTATGTTCATCATCTTCCTCCTCTGTACCTGTTAGGACAAAAAAAACTGAAGTCATCTTGCTCTATTGTAAACCTACTGATATGAATAAAAGCTGTATCTACAGCCTGAAACCAATACTTCCTGTTACAGTCACATGCATTAACGGGTTATGAAAGCAGATTTTTCCACGTTGCTCTTTATTAGTAGATGGTTGAATCATTCACACATCAAAACCGTTCCATAATCTTCAATTTGTCAGAGCTGAAACTGTGAGTCAAAAAAGAAAAAAGAAAAAATCTAACTACCTTGGTCCACTTTCATACACATTACCTGAGATGGATTCAGCTTTGGGGTGTTGGGTGATGAAGTTAATCATTAGACGTGCCCTTAAGGTCAAGACTGCAATGATAGAAGTTCTGCTCTGAACTGGAACATGGTGAGCGTTCGATGCCGAGTTTATATTTTCAGTTGAAAAGTAATGAATTGTTAAAGGGTAGCGTGGCAAAACTCCCTGCAGCTGAAGGTGACCTTTTCTTTCCCGTTCTCTGGATGTCAAAAAGCAGCGTGACTAAACGCAGATTTCCTTCTATGTCCCATATATTTTTTTATTCAAAATTACGGATCTACTTTCCAAACAATGAGGACAGATAATTGCCTATCCCTGGCAAAACTGCTTGGAGGTAGTTGGGTCAGTTGCTATGGAGACAGTATCCATTTTAACAGCTGGACATTCTGACATTGAGAAACATGCCTGAAAAATGTAAACACTGTTTGACTGTGCAACTATTGACACATTATTTTCAAACCGTCCAGAACAGGGGTGTCAAAACGTTTTGCATCAAGGGCCAAAATCTAAGACTTGAGTTCAAAATGTTTTATTTTCTCCTTAGTTAAAAACGCAAAAACCTTATTGTGATTTATTTATCTTTTTCCTGCACAATAACAAATTAAACACGTAATATGTATCCCTTATGCTTACAATAATTTAACTATTTGGGCTAATTATTAAGGATGCACAGATCCACTTTTTTCACCAATACTGATACAGATATCTGAGGGCTAGTATCAGCCAATATCGATTTGATACAGAAAAACAGCTGAATGACATTGTTTTAACAGACATAAATGTACTGAATTACAAGTGTGATGTACTGCTGCAGTAGATTTTTGACCACTAGCTCAGTCAAACATGTAAAAATAACTTTAATTTGTTCAGTCAGTATAATTAGGAGTAGAACTCTCAATGTAAAATACATGATAAAGAAACTCAAACAGGTTGACTATGTTGGTCAAACATGTGGTAACACTTTATTTGAAGGGGTGTGCATAAGACTGACATGACACTGCCATAAACATGACATAACACCTGTCATGAACATGAAGGAGTCTTTATGACTGTTTATGACTAGAGATGTGCCAATCGATCGGTCACCGATCATAATCGGCCGATTTCCGTGAAAAAGTGTATGATCGGTGATCGCCGATCACGGTCTCTTGTTGCCGATCATACAAACCGATCACCTGCATCTCATTTCGCAGCCTGCCTGTGCAGCTGGTCTCCTCTTTCCTTCACACTGTGCAAGCGCGCAGCAGCAAATCCTAAGCGATGTCGTGAATGGGGAAGTTTGCATGTTGCGGCGGAAAATTGAAGCAGTCAAAATGCATCAACAAGACGAATCTAATTTGGCATAAAAACAATGCCATACTTGACGGAGTTTGGCTACATCGAGGCTCACTGCATTAAAAAAAGACATATGGAGGATCAGACAGCAGGTAAAGCAGCGCACAGCTACAAACACTCACCCGGATTAGCATGACGGTCAGAAAGCTAAACAAATAGCCCGCAAAATTATTTATGTCTTCGAGCTGCGATGTAAGACGCTGCTACGCGCTACAGGTAGTAATATTTCAGACGGGGCGCCGCACAGACATAATATAACAGTAGACCCAGCATTGGCTGCTCCGGCGCAGGAAATACGGCGGCCATCTTGGAGCGGTCGTCCCTCCTACTTTGCTCAACCACAACGGCAGAAGATGCCTCAGCACTGAGGGATATTGTTGTTCGGATCGATGGACTATTGATGTGAGGGCTCCACAAACAACATTTCACAAGTAAGATGGACATATTATTGTGTATTTGTGATTAGAATATTACTTTACTGTATTTATGTCCACAGGCGAGATACCAACTAATATTAGCTACAGTGTTTGGTGTAATACCGGGGTTCAGCCCCGCTATGAAGGCTAAATGAGATTCCGTAAATCTAAAAAAATTATTTATTCTCCAACATTGACTTAGATTATCTGACACAAGATCCTACATTAGAAATTAAACAATATTATAAAACTTATATTATGCGTTATAACTGAAATATTATCTTTGGACCTAGAGGAGCGAACTAGAATCAATGCTCAGCTTCAGTTATTACAACTGAAAACCAGAGATCAGCCCGAAACCTGGGAGTAGTGATGGTCTCTGACCTGAACCTTCAGACCCACATTAAGACAGTCACAAAGTCGGCCTTCTATCACCTGAAGAACATCTCCAGGATTAGAGGACTTATGTCTCAGCGCGATCTAGAGAAACTCATCCATGCATTTATCTTCAGCCGCATTGATTATTGCAACAGCGTCTTCACAGGTCTGACTAACAAATCAATCAAACGGTTGCAGCTGATCCAGAACGCTGCTGCTCGGGTTCTCACTAAAAGCAGGAAGATAGAGCACATAACACCAGTTTTAAAGTCCCTACACTGGCTCCCTGTAGCTCAAAGAATAGACTTTAAAATACTGTTGTTAGTTTATAAATCACTGAACGGCTTAGCACCACAATACCTTAAATATCTGTTATTGCTGTATCAACCGTCTTGACCAGTGTTTCTCAACCTTTTTTGGGCCAGCGCCCCCGTAGCCTTTATCCCCCCCCCCACCAAAGAATTTGTAGGCTACTTTGCACTGATTATTATTTTATTATTAAGATTACCATCACTATTGTAGAAGTTTTGATTTTTATGCTTGTTTCTGTATTTATCATCAAAATAATTTCCCAGAGAACAAAAAAGCCATTTGAATAGAAATTATTTTCACAGGCGTCTACAAAAAATGCAATGAATGGATATTCAACTTAAAATCCGTAGGCCTAACAGCAGCCAATCAGAGTGGAAAAAATATTCTTGTTCTGTGCCATTTTCTATTTGTCAAATATTACACAAAATGACCAGTTAAAAGATGTACAACAATAGCAGTTTAAACTTTGAACTATTTGCAAACCGACTGAGCTCTGCAACATTAAAACATGGATAGAACTGTAGCTACATTAATCATAGCTCTTCTTCTCTTCAGTGTTTGTCAGTTTCTGGTGGAGAAGCTCTGTGCTGCCTTCAGGCGAATGGGACATCAGAGTATCATCCATAAAACTTCACCCACATGGCATTTATTGTACAAACCAGAGCTTTCAGTGGAAAAACAAAAGTCCCAGGTCCTTTTAATGCCATACAAATTTGAGACAGAAACATGGATTTTATCTTTATGTAGACCTGTCTATTGATTTATAGATTAATAGTTTTACTGGACAAAAATTACAAAGAACATATCTGGTTCTTAATCAAATCCTAATGAGTCAAATTGAAAGTGTCATGGAGTGTCATTTAGTTTCCTTTGACTAGTATTGTCCTCTCTTGGTTTATTGCTATGTCCACTTTAGTTTCTTTCCTGTTGCTAGATTTATTTTATAATTTATTGACACTCACCATCAGTAATCTTCACTCATCACCTGCTGAGCCGCCTAATCGTCATGTGTTTCACATCATGTGTTGATTTTTCTCCGTTCAGCGATGGATTCTCTGTTTTTATGCCATAATTCAAATCTAGTTCGTCGCTCCGTTTTATGTCCCGCTTCTCCCGTTTCAGAGTTTTGCGCGTCTTTTTTATTTTATTAATCCCCTAAGGTGCAGGGCGGTCGGGAAAAGGCAGACTGACATAAACCTTTTAAAGCAACGGAAACAATTTCGATATTCTGATTATTGAAATTTAAAAGTGCTGTGGTAGTACCGTTGTTCTATCACACCGGTTTCATACCGGATCACTTACAGCACCAGTGTTAACGCTATAAAATGAACGCTCTCTATCGTGGTATCACTATGGAGAGATTTCTTTATTTAAATGGGTTCATTTTTCAGAGGGATACACAGTGAGGGTATCATAATTTTAGTAATAACATGTTTATAAGAGTGATTTTCTGTTGTCCTTCCATGGAAGCGGGCAGCTTTCAAATGTAAATAAAACACTTTTTAATATAAGTTGCTGCTTTGACATGATCACAGAACTGACAAAACATATGTACAAAAATACCAGACAAAGTGAATCACAGCATGATACACGCCGATACATCATTGTGCCTGCTAAACACATAATGCTGAGTGGAGTGGTGTACCGCTCCAAGATGGCCGCCCTAAATCTCGTCAGCGACAATAGGCGAGAGCGGTCCATGAGGCTTCTATTCTTATATTATTTCTTTGGGGCGCCACTTCTGCTCCACCTGGTAATCACTCTCACACCGAACCTCTGTTTAAAGCTGCAGCATCTAACCTAAAAAAAATTATTTTACATACGTATTAAAACTTTCGCTGTCCTAATATGAGACAGATAATCTCTGAAAAAATAATCGATCTCCGCCCTGTTCTGCATAATTACTCCGCTCAGTCAGAAACAGCCAATCAGAGCTAGCAGTAATCAGCTAGCCGCCATGCTATCAGGAAGTTTTCAGTCAGTAACTCAGGATTGTTTGTAATGGATCCTGTATTTGCCTTTGAATGTTAAGTTTTATACTTTAATTTTTTGGCAATGTTGAGAGGTTTTATTTTGACTTTCTGCATTATTTAGCCTCTTCAGAGCCTGCATATGTTTTCAGTCTGTTAAAGATAGTATTATTGATAGCAGTACAATTTGCACAATGCCCATTTTGTTTAGTTTTCTTCTTGGAAAAAGTTATTAAAAACAAGTTTTTGTCTAAATTAAGGTGAATTCATGGTTCCTTTTTCCACATAATGTAACCAGTAGTGTTTATGATTAAAAAAATAATAATTATCTGATCGGTATCGATCATCGGCCGTGATTGGCTCTCATGGGTGATCGGAATCGGCAGGAAAAAACATGATCGGCACATCTCTATTTATGACAGTTGTCATGAAGTGCCATTCGGTAAATAATGACACTTTTAATGCAAAGTTGCTCTAAAAGTTGCATTAAAAGTCCATTAAAAGTGCCAACCTTGCATGATTTTGTAAATAATGACAATTTAAAACTGCCAGGTCAAGCCTTGTCAGTCAGGGAGTGAATGTTTGTGGCACGACTTCCTACTAAATAAAAATAAAAGTTAAAAAAAAAATAAAAAAAGGCCAATAAAAAAAGTTCTTCGTGTATACTTAACATCTTTTGTTTAGGAAAATGCAAACTTGTCACAGGAAAATCTCATTCTAAAGAAACTACAAAAAAACATCCACTTGCATCATTATCAAATGCTGAGTGGCCAAATTTATACTAAATCATTGTCCTTAAGGACAATGACTTGGAGCTTCAATGTGTTTAAATAAAGAGAAAAACATTGTTCTTCATCAATCAGGCTCCAGGTTCCCTCGTGGCTTTCGCCAAACCTTGCTTTTGGTTGTTGGCGTGAGAAATGTGTGTGTTTGTGTGCATTTCCAGCAGTGTTGAGGACTTCGCTCTGCCCTGGTCCTTTACCTTTAGAAGTCTCACTGGACTGGCATCAAACTAGCACTTCAACACCTTCGTGACCCATTCAGGACTTCTCATCAAATTTCGTTTTTATCCAAACATCCATTTTTTGTGTATAAATCCATTTACTCCTGCCGATTACCTACAGTTCACTCAAACACTGACATCTATCAGCACTCTGTATTGACTTTAAGGAGTTTTATGATCCTCTCCACTGCTTCCACTGCCAGCCCCTTCGTAGTGTTCATGTTTCTTTCCAAACAGCCAGCTGTACCCACTCAACAGTCTGCAAGTGTTCCCCCTAACTCTAGTCATGTGCAGGTGTTTGTTTTAGAGCAATAGTTCACTAGCATTAGCATCAGGAAGATAACAATTTCTAATTTTCTTTAAGGCAGAGGTGTCCAAACTGTTTATCACACAGGAGTCAAAAGTACTCGTGGGCCAAGGTCACAAAAAAAACTAGTCCAGTAAATATAGTAGACCTTGTTTTGTAGGAAAGGGATGTTATTCATTGTAGCAAATTCTGCTTTTCAGTAAAAGTTTCTGGATAGACATGGTTCTACTCATTATAAAAGCTTGGTTATTAAAAGATGAATACTTTGTGTTGTACTTAACATTTTCCATTGTAAAAAAAATATGTCAGAAATAATTTTACACTGATTACACATAAAAAGTCTTCATGTGCATCAACCATCTGTGCAGGATGGGTCAAATTTGGATCGTTCTTTAACTGCAGTTGAGGCCACAAATGGCCCTCAGACCACATTTTGGACATCTTTGATCTGACATGTCAGTTAAAATTTTTTAAAGGACTTTACATTAATGGATAGGTTTTGCTAACCCATTTCTGATTGTATTAGAACTTGAAAAGGGGATCTGAGGAGGAAAAAGTTGGAAATCCTGATCTTTTTTTTTTAATTCCATTGTTTTTAAATCAACATTAAGCAATTCCAATTTCTCTACTTGAGCAGAAGAAAAAGACTGAATAATATAAAAAATGACATGTTTTAAAATACGCTTTTCAAAGCTTCTATCAGGGTTTGAGAAGTCATTTCTTTGAGTTCCTCTATATCAATAACAATACAATTCCCATGATGCCTCATCTCACCTGCATGTGTAGCTGAGGTTACGCCTGACGCTCCTCTTGAAGAAGCTCTTGCAGCCCTCGCAGGTGAACACACCGTAGTGTTTTCCGCTGGACTTGTCCCCGCACACCACGCAGTCCACCACGCAGGCCTTGTCCTCGTCCCCGGCCTCCATGTCGCTGCCCCCCGCTTGCGGAGACCCGTCCTCCTCCTCCCCCCGCAGGTAGCCCTTGTCCCCCAGCCCGTTGGTGCCCCCGTTGGGATCTCCCCAGCCCCCACTCACCATGGCCATCGCTTGGTTACGGAGTCAGCGCGGAAGAAAATGGGGCCAGGCAGCCGAGGTTTCTGGAAGCGGTCATAAAAACCCAGAGTCCGGACGGTGGTGTGTGTTCTCCCCTTTCTACCCGGACTGGTTTATCCTCTTCAGCTACCCTCCGTCTTCATTTAGTAGCTAATTCAAGTTAAATATGCAGAACTGGGGGAGGAGGGGAAGTCTGCAGGCTAAATAAGCAGTGCTGCCAATGTTTTAGTGGTAGAAATGAGGCCGTTTGGTTGTAGAAAGGAGAGTAGCTCAGTCCCCGCCCACTCCACTATGACCTGGAAACAGTGTGGAGTCACTGGGGCAACTTTTAGTTTGGCATTCCTTTGGATTTTAACACCTCTGTTGTTCTCCTCCGGTTCGGTGTCTTTGTGTCGCTCCGTCCGACGGGGGACACACTGCAGACCAACAACCTTTAACAGGAGACACAGAGTTTAGATAACAGTTCCCAGAGACAGACAGCTTCAGAACAGGCTGAGGACACGCGGGAGGGACGGCTGGCAGTCAAACTGTTGTTCTGTGTCTCTCCGTCTCATCAGTAGTAATGGCTGAAAAAGGACCTCAGCGCGGCTCGCCTTAGCACATGCCTGGAGAGCATTTGACCGCCCGTCTTAAAGCAGCCCACCCCGCACACACAGACATTATTATTTTAAATAGAAAATATGCGAGCTTACCTCAGTACAAACGGCTGTGCTTTTTGGCTTTTCTAGCTGAACACGAAGAAAGTCGTTTTTTTGTGTGTGTTTTTTTTATTATTATTAGTTAATCGGGTTAGATCCTCCTTCCGACCAGTGAGACCGAGAGCTCGGCTCTAATGTTCCGCAGCCATCCACTCTGAAGAACAAGCAGCATTGTGAGGACATCAAACACACGCAAAACGCCACTTTTCGTCTGATCGCGGGCTTCTTGTCTTCTTCTTCTCCCTTCTTGTTGAGGCGATGCCGACTTGCAGATGCTGCTGCGGCGGTGGATAAAGGCGACGCGGACCGCCCGCGGCTCGTACTCGCATCCAAAACACTCAATCAGATCATGCACACAAGGAAGTGCAGCCTTTCCACTGGTATTGGCTGCTGTCTGAGTCGGCTCGGCTCTGACAGGATCCTCGGGCTACTTCCTCCCTCACACAGAAAAAATGAAACAAAAACAAACGGGAAAAAAAATCAGGTTGAAGGAGAGCTTCTTGCTCTAATTCCTGTGGATGCTCTTCAGGCTTCTTCCTTAGTCCTTTGTCAGTGCTTTCCCACCAAGAACTAATGACTTGCGGCCTAGCCTTGCATGCTGTTTTACCTCTGTGTGTATGTGTGTGAAGCCTTTCCCCCCCCCTGGCTCAGGGGGAGGGGGTGTGTGTTAAGAAATGGGTGCTCCTCTTACCCCCCCTCCTCCTCCGTCTCTCTCTGGTTCCCAAATCAGATTATGAATTGAAATGCCCAAGAAGCAAAACACTGTTTGGATTTCACTGCATTTTACCTTTTTTCCCCTTCCAACCTATTTGTGTGTTAGAGAGAGATCCAACAAATAGAGGCACAGGGAGGGTTGCAGAAGTGTATGCAGAGGGGGAGGGGGTAGTCTGCGTGTTTGTGTGTGTGTGTGTATGTGTGTGTGTGCTCCCAGGGATTTGACACTGCTATTCAAGCCCTGTGGTTACCATGGTGCTGGCTGCCTTATATGGCCATCAGAGTCAAAGAGCAAAATAGAGTGGGCTGTGTGGGTCAGCATGCATGCACAAACACACACACACACACACACACACACACACACACACACACACACACACACACACACACACACACACACACACACACACACACACACACACACACGCGCGCGCGCACACACACACACACAGAAGAAGAATGTGGAGAGTATCTCTCCTCAGAGATGCAGAAAGCCTGACCCTAAAGGCTTCACAAACTGCTCCAGCAACATCAGATTACTCCAAAACCCTGCAACGGGAAAACACAACCTCCTGCCTGGTGTTTGTGTTCTGTTGGACGTGAATGCTTCACTCTAATCACAAATCACACAGAACTTTACTTCTCAAACCCCCTCCCACCCTCTCCCTTTCCAGCAGAGTGGCTCATCTTCTGCCTGCAGACTGCTTCCCTTCTGCTGTGTTGTGAGAGAAACTAAAGGTTATCACGACGTGGCCGGCTGCGTATCTCTCAAAAGGCCCCTCTGTCTCAGCACTTTGTAAAGCGCGTGGTGATTTGTGTTTGAGGTTAACCCAAGAGGTCAAGCTGACTTTCACACACTCTTCGCCACGCTAAAAGCCCAGGGTCAAATGCAGATAAAGGAGAGGGGAAGACGCACGGCAGCCCAGGATAAGAGCTTTAAGAGATAAGAGATGAATCTGCTTGTAAATGTGCAGCTTACTAGGCTGGAGGAGGAGGAGGACTCATGATGTAGTCAGTATCATGAGCGGTCCGCCATATGCATCTGGTCGTTTCAGCTGGTGGTCAGTCAGGGATTTTCTTTTCTTTTTAAAGGCACACCCAACTATCGCCACTTTTATGGCATTCCTAAATCCAAATCCAGCTTCATCCCCTGCAGAGCTCATGGCGAAGAGAAGCTTTGTCCAATCTATTGGGCTGCTAATGGGTCATCAGGGGGTTGTCTGTGTGTGTGTGTTAATTGGAGAAAATCTGTTTAATTAGGCCTCTGTGCATGCTTTTGTCACTTCTTGTGTTGAAAATGATTAGGGTTGTCAAATAGACGGTAGTTGTGAAAGACAGACTGTTTGTGTGTGTAAGAAGAACAAATATTTAGCAAGACTGTAAGTTAGGTTTTAAGTCTGAAAAAGAAAACCATGTTATCTGATGACTTGTGTATGACACAAAAATCTCATGAACAAGAGAGATCTGCTATATACATCAGCAACAAAAAACATAACGACAATAATGATACAATATACTTTACACTTCTAAAAATCCATACCATACAGATGTTGTCAACAGAAGTGTTTTCACTGATAACAAATACAAATTTATTAAATCCCTTTAGTTGGGTGCCAAACATTTTTCACCTTCGCATTTTTAAGTTGTTTCTGATTTAATTTTTTTTTCTATACTCAGTTTATAAGGTACAACAAAGCACTGAGTGTCAGCTTAGTATTGGTAAGTTTCGTTCTTCCCATGTGTCAATAATTACCTGCCCTGGCGATGCACTGCATGCTCTTTGACAGTGGATGATTTTAGATTCTCCTTGATTCACTCATGTTTTGTTTCTGGAAATGTGCTGATGTGAAACCAATAAATAATCCTACCAAGACAGAAGGAGGATCAGGGTTATTTTATTAGGACAAGAACCACAATCCCTGGCAACATGGTGCATGTAAAATTTCAGAAAATGTACTCTAATGAATTCTAATGTTTGAGCCCGTTTTTGCTTCTAATTTTACTTACAAGAGAAAATAAATTGATGATGCAATGTGTAGTTATGTGAGTTGTTTGGTTGGGACAAAATAGAGGGCAGAAAGTTGCAGAGGGCCAGTCTGACCTGAGGTATACTGAGGCAGAAACTAATCCTTCACATCATAGCGCTGCTGCTGTCACCAGTCACTTTTTAGCTCTACTTTAACCCTTAACTCTCCATGTTCCATGTTCGTCATCCTGACCTGGGACATTTATTGTTAAAACCTGAACTTGACATATACCGAGTAAAAATAAATATCTTTATTTCTCACTGACTGAAGTTAAATGACACCAAACTTCTACTTTTACATCAGTTACAATTACCAACGTTATTTCTATTTGCTGATCGCAAATAGAAATGAGAGAAAGAAAATGCATCAGAACTCCAGAAATTATTTGGTGAAGCTTGTGGAAGGAACCCAAAACATTTGACCAAAGTCATACAGTTCAAATGTAATGACACCAGCTACATACTGAGGAAATGTATGTCAAATTCAGATTTTGAGGACATTCATACATACATTTTTGACAGATTCTTTCTCTCGTTATTATGGCATTTAGCTAATAGAAATAATTTTGGTAATTATTGAAAATAAGAAAAGTTTGGTCTGATTTAGACAGTGAGAAAAAGAATTGCATGTGTCTTTATCATCTCCTGGTTCATTTATTGTGTAGTTATTTATTTTTATTAAATTTTTTGTTCTTTAAATTGCAGGAATTTGCACATAAGTTATTTTTGTCTTTTTGATTAAATAGTTTTCACAAACTACATCAGAGGTTATTACAGTTACTCAGTACTCAGGTTGTCTTCTTACCTAATACTTTTCTACTCCTACTTGAGTATTCTTACTTTGGATGACTGCATTTCAGTCAAAATACTCAAGTATTTTGACTGAAATGTATCAAGTAGTAATACTACTTTTACTTGAATATATATATATATATATATATATATATATATATATATATATATATATATATATATATATATATATATATATATATATATATATATATATTTTTTTTTTTTTTTTTTTGCTGTTCTACTCATCTCTGGTTTTTAATGTCAGATATGAATTTCACTTACAGCTGATACCAGGTCTGAACAGGCCTTTAGGTAAATTAGCTCAGTGACCTGAAATAAGCATTATTAGTGCGCTTGCATCAACAATCACTTCCACCCTAGTTCAGGTGGAGCCAGATGTTACTTATGTCTCATACTTGTGTTACTCATTCCAAAACCACAACAAAAAACAATAATAATTGAAGACACAGAAGTTGTGTTGCTGTTGAGTTGACTTATCACTACTTTACTGATAGGTTATGTCTACCTCATACAAAGGAACAATAAAGTTAGAGAGGTTCAAAATACGTTTGAAAAAGACCCAGACTCTTTGGTGTCTTTTAATAAGGAGTCTCTAGGCTAGAAGCTAACTATATGTCCAGTTTTCAGAAAAAAAATAAAGTTGTCCCTCAAGGCCTAATATTAGGCTGTTTTGTTTTCCAGTTTATAAAATGATTGGAAAGAATTTAGATGACAGTATCATTTTTTTTCAGTTAGCTTTACTCTGAAACAGACTGATGATGAGCGCCTCATCTCAATCCAATGGAAGTAGAAATACCAAATACCTTGACCTTATCCAGTGCCTTTTTCTTCACAATATCAGTATAATATTAACACAAATGTTATTTTTTCTTTTATTCCAGAGTGTTCCAAAACACCTTTCTTCAAATTTGATAAAGCTTGATGCTTTTATCACTCTGGGAGAGTTCAGAGGTAATTTAAACTCAGATTTGTAATGCCTGTAGAATAAGTTATGTTTCATAATGGTTTAATTCAAATTTGATCAGTTTAGAGGTTGGAGTATAAAGGTTGGAGACTATTGTTCCAACTGGAGTGTGCTCATCAGTCAGTGGGAATGGCTTTGTGTGGTCAGTATAAACTCAAACCAGTTAACTCCAGTGGTGCCAAGAAGAGGAATCAGACATACAGATCCATTCAATTAAATAGAAAATTATTGAAAAGTCAATTTATTTCAGGAACTTTATCATTACATTACACATTGAATAGATTAATTACACACATGGATGTTTGAAAGTATTTATTTCTGTTAAATATGATGATTTTCCACTTACAGTCATTGAAATCATGACATTTAAAATTATAACATTACATCAGACCAGTAAAAAAAGTAGGCTTAAAGAAAAGTTTGTTTAATACCTTTTTAAAGGTTGTTTATTTTAAATAGTATTTTTAATCTAACATATAATGTATTCTAATAGATTGAATATGTCTGTAAATGGTTATGGTAGAGATTCAAATTCCTAAAGAATTTCCAACCAACTGTCAGTGAAGATTCATATGATTCTTCCAGCACAGGAAAAAATTCACAATAAATGGATGTGCCTGTGTGTAACCAAATCTTGTTTTTAAAATTCACCATCATTTGAGATGTTTCTAATAAATGTAAATCAGGTAAAATTATGAAGTTAAAAAAAGTTATGACAAGCTACACCATGTAAAAGCATCTATAGAAATGTTGGCCAAAATGAACAGTCACACACCAGCAAGACATAAAACAGCAGCGCCTGGTATTTAACCATCAGTGCCATCAGTTATTTAACATGTTTTACACTCACTGCTGCTGCTGGGAAACTAAATATAGAAATAGCTGCAACAAAGAAAATGAGTAATAAATAATAAATGAAGAAAAGGAATAAAGCAAGCTATTGGGCATAGATATGGAATTACATTGGGCTTTTAGATGTGGATGAAAAGAAAATCACTGCTGCAAAAAAGACTGTTTCATTCCCACCTCTCTCTTTGCTTTAGAAACAGTTGATTTGGGTGTTTCTTGTGGAAAGTTGGACATTTAGTGGACATTTAGAACTAAAGGGCAAGTTTGGCTTTCCAGCTAAAACTAGTTCCAGAGAACATTTGATCTCTTTAAAAAAATCTCCTGCTGATAAACTAACATAATTAATGTTCCATTTCAGAGCTTTGGTGTTTCAGCCTTTTAATCTGTTGCCTGTCTCTGAACTGGAAGCTGCCATCAGATCTTTTTTTTTACTCCATGTTTTCATGTGTGGGCGTAATGCTGGATACTGTGGCAGTAGGACGTTTCTTCATTCCTTCTTTCTTTGCTGGGAGCAACAGAATTTCCAGCTGTCGGTTCAAAGGTCACGGCTTCAGAAACACGTAATTTGATAGAAAATTGTCTGATCTTTTCCTGTATGTTAATAATTGAATGTCAATGTATATTTACATGATGCTGTATCCCAATTCAGCATCTCAAGAGTGTTTGGGATGCCTCACTCTGTCCAGCACAGTCCACTGCACAGGCAGTCAGTCTGCCCTCCTGCAGGGTGGAAGGTACATTAGTTTGATTTACACACTCAAAAACCAGTTTTGTTTATTTGTTTGGTACCAGAGTTTTCCTGGAACATCTATCTGTTTCCAGGTTTTTAATGTTGTTTACATGTATTTCTCCAGCTCAGAAACATTTTTGGTGGTTTGGACATTATCTTACCCAGGAGAACCTCTAAGTTTTATCAGTTCTCATAACTCCTAGTTCGTGTGGCCTGTCGTTTTCTCTCCTTCTTCAGAATCCTGGTTTGGTAAGCAATCTCTGCATTCTTCTTTGTGAGGTGTTCATTCACAAACACATCTGTGCCCTCAAGTTTTTTTTTTCTTTTCTTTTTTTCAGTTTTGTGTTTTGTACTCACAAATCAAACAATGATATTTGATCTTTTGTTCTGTTTGTCTGAGTTTGTATTTTGCTTTTTCCAGCAATGTGTTACAAGCAGCAATGCCTTTACTGCTGAAGAACTTGATGTGTTGCTGCTCAAGAGAAAATAGTTCCTCTGGTGGTGTGTCTTCCCCTTTCTACTCTTCTGCTGTTGCCCTTGTGTGTACGTATGTATTTCTGAGCCGTTTCTCAGCTCTTCTATCTTCTCCTTTTCTTTGATAATTGTTTTCAGTTGTTGAATTTCTCCAATAAAATGCATCAGACTTGTTTGTTGCTTCACCACCGTGCTCAGTTATTCTGACATGGCATTCGATGTTAGCTTTAGTTTTTCCATGCCTTTTGTCAAACTTGAAGCCATTTTTGCTGGTTGTTAGCTGCTGAGAATCCTGGTAGTTCACCAGGCCTTTGCTGGTTGTTCCAGCACATGAAGCTAAAAAGTGATTAAATGTTGAAAAAAGTGATTAAATGTTGAAAAATAGCAGAAATGACCAAAACCTCAGTATTTGCTTGGCTGTTTAGTCATAGTTCATATATTGAGTAGATTTTCACTAGGTCAGATCTTAGCAGCCCCTCCTGGCCCGTGGCTATCTTAGCTCTCCTGTTATTAGAAAATGTCATTATATTTACTCTGTAAATCTTGAAACACACTTCAAAGGAATTCGATGGCACACTTTAAACAAAATTTTATCTTATTCAGTTAACCAGCTTCTTTTTCTGCCAATTGAATTTATAGTAGTCCCAAATTTTCAGCAGCTTTGAGTTGCCAGGCTTTAAGTCTGCAGGGTGGGTCATTAGACCTCACCTGTTGGCAGGTCTAGGAATGAATTAAGTCAACTTTTCAGCCATTAAAGTTAACCCTTCCGTGTACAATGTTCTGCCAGCCTCAGCCCCAGATATCCCCCAGTGAAACCCGATCTCAGCTGCATCAGCATGTAGGAAAAATAAAAAAGACTTCTTCACTCACAGTGGTCAAGGAGAGCCTGTGGAGCCCTCTCACAGGCGTGGCATTGTCGTCACGCTCTGATGGATGTCAGATGTTTAGACTTGCAGTGACAGCTTCACCCTGAGACCATGGTGACCTTTGACCCCAGAGGAATGGACAAACCTGGTAACAAAAACAGAGGCCTTTTGTGCAGGTCAGAGGGAAAGCATCTACTGCGCTCAAGACACAGAGACACGAGAGGGATTGACCCTCCAGGTTTCTCTTCGGCATTTGGTGGGAACGCTTGGAAAGCCGCTGTACCTGACGATGTCCAGAGTAAAGATCCTTTTTCCCACACGCTGCAGCAGCCCAGCTATGTCTGGGCTAAGCAGGAACATGGATTTATACTGAATTCAATTAATCGGGTTTCATATGTAGTAGAAAAAGCCATGTTCGGACCGTTTCCTGTGTATAGAAACTCATCTTTCCAGTCAAATTATATTCTTTCTATTTCAGGATTAAATTCCCATCATGCTCCACTGAAACATTTTACATTTTAGAACTTATTTTGTTACCTTAGCTAAGTTTGGCAAGACTTTGCTAAGGTTATGGTTGGTATTAGAAATCATGGACTTTTCATGCATTACTTTGCTGATGACAAACTATAAGAAACGGTAAAATTTGAACTAAAGCAGCTGATATTGTTTGAAGTGGATACTGAGCCAGAACGCTGACTGAAGTATTTTCTTGGCTTTTTATTTTGAGGTGTCATTTGTAAAGTTACACAGTCAAACTTCACAAATGACACAGCAATAATTTTGTTTTCTTTTTTTAGTCCCTCATAAGAGAAAAATAAAAGGAGTTTCATTCATTTCTAAATGCACCATTTTCAAACAAAATAATTAATTACCAAGCTAAATATTTAGCATATGCGCAAAATATTTAGCTATAGCAATCTAAATATTTAGGTACAATCTGAATATTTAGTTAACAAATTAAATGCTTAACTCGCTAATTAAATATTTAGTTTGGAACTGTGATATTTATAAATCAAACAATGGATAACATGGTGAAAATATGGCTCTGGAAAAATGCTCACACAATTTTTTTCTCTTATGAAAAGCTCAATAACCCAAATTATTGCTGCTAATATTTCACTGTGTAACTTTACAGACAGCTCGCCATAATATTTTGCTTTTCTTTCCAGCTTCTTTTGTTAACATTACGTTTTTATTTGTTTGTGTAGAGTACCTGGGCTGTGAGTACCATTTCAACTGTCCCATTAAAATAAATACTGAGAAAAACCATGGAGTCTTCAATGCTTATTTTCCCTGGACAAGCTGGAAGAGAGACAACATAAAGCAGACTCTTTCTACATAGAGCATGAACTGTGCAGATCGTTTGCCATCAGATTGTTTATTTGTCTTTGTTCCATCTGGCTGAGAACTTCAGCCCGTCTCCAGTCTGTGTGTCCCTCAGTACAGAGACGCCTTTCTTCAGGCCTGAATCCCCAGGTGTGATTTGGGAAACCAGATACTGTGGAGCAAAGCAACAATAAGTCAAATCACTGGAGGGAAGCCTTGTGGGTTTATCCCACTAATATTATTGGTGAATTAGTTTAATTATAGACGGATTGAGATATTATAAAATACAATGGCCAAAACTTTCAATTCTGAATATTTCAATAGATTAATTTTGACAAGGAAAACCAATATGCTTTCACCAAGAAGTTGCTCTTTCACATGCTAAGAAAAAACTAATCTAAAACGGTTGAAGCAAAACTACCACTCGACACTAAAACATGCAGGGGAAACATTTTTTGCAGAAATCATAAATGAAAACATGAACAATGCTCCAGCCTTATTTGCAACAGCTGACAGGCTCACAAACCTGAACTCCACTCTAAGACGGCCTGCAGGGATTTTACCAACTTCAATGAAGAGAAAATGTAGAAATAATAGAGGTAAAAAAAGAGGGCTAATCTGCACATCTGCACCTTATCTAATATCAATTCTGTTCCCAAACATAAACAATGCAGAAAAAAATAACGCTTAGAAGAAACTATAAATCAATTAAGCTGAAGTTCCTACAACTTTCCTTAACAAAGTCCTGCCTGTCATTGATTCTGATATGATTATGAATCCCTCTCATCTTATTGTTGGTTTTGAACCATAATAAATGAAACATTGACCAACTTATTGTTGTGTATAAGTTGGTCATTAATAATGGCACTAAACAAAATGTAATGTTTGTTACTGATTTCTCAACTGACTGGTTGCATGATTATTTTTTTTGACTTGGTATTTTGGTGTTTTTATGATGTGAAGCACTTTGAACTGCCTTGTTGCTGAAATGTGATTTACAAAACGTGATTGATTTATTGATTGACTGAAGCCAGTGCACCAGTGAAGATGTTTCTTGCTTTTAAAAGGAGAGCCTGGGGTTTTGGGATGTGCACATAAACAGCTGAACAGTCTGCCAGTTGAAGCTGCAGTTGCCATAGCAACCACCAGAGACTCCAGGAAGTGTGGTTCCCAGTCCTCACATTACCAAACTAATGATCAGGAATCCTCGTAGTAGCTGTTAAGATACACTGTGAATTTTTAGATGAACGTTATAAACGGACTCATTTCAGGAGTGATAAAAAATGGACAAGAAAAGAAATCCTGGGGGATTCCAGAGTTTAATAGGATTTAATGTCAATGGCAAAAACAAAAAAAAGTCAAGCTTTTGCTACTCATAACTCAAAGACACGGAGCAGTTAAGCCTTCATGCTTAGTGTCCTTAGGGTCTCATTTTGTGTAAGAAGTCAGGACTCATACCATGATAAGAAAAATGCCTTGATATTCCTTCTGCTACATCAGCAACTTTTTTTTGAAGTAACAGAATTGTTTCTAGATAAGAGCAAAAAAAATAACAATATGACAAAATCTTACCTCCCTATGTACGGGTAAAACCAATAAGTAGAGGACAAATTAGCACCGGTTTGGTGCTCAGATCTTACGGTGATGAAGATAACATCATTGATTGATTACACTGATTCACAGCTCATGGTGTTTGTTCTTTTTAAAGTTAAATAATGAATCCAAAGATGTGCTGAAACCTTTAAATTTGAAATTAATTCAGGAGATAAAGAAATTCAAACTGTAGGCACATTTCTGATGGCATATGGGATTATTTATTTAAATGTAAATGGCTTATTGTAGCTCATCAATGCTACTTTGCTTTGCAAATTAAATTAGAAAAATAAGAATGCTATTCTTTACCTCATCACTTGCACTAAGAGAGGTTGTTGGGAGACTGCTGCAGCCCTGAAACCCAGAAACTCATCAACAGATGAATAAAAGTATCAGAACATCATGTGTCGTCGCTGTCTGGGCTCAACTACATCTCAGACTAGAAGGCCATAAATCATTGAATGTTTTTAAAGGCTTTTTTCATGCATTTCTTGATTTAGTTCTGTTCAAGTCATCCATGATAAATGTGCATCCGGCTTCAACAGCTCTACTTGAATAATTTACAGATACCGACTGTTTGTGGGATTCAGTCATCAAATATTGATGACAAGAGAAATAGATTCAATTAAACGGCAAAAAGGATTCAAAAGTAAAAATTCTGTATACAGCTGTTTATCTTGTCAGCTATGTGCTGCAACGTTCTCACCGGCTCATTCACTTGTGGTTGTAATAGTTTTCATTTCCACCAGGTGGCAGTGTGGTCCATGTCAAAACTTGTCTGATTTGTGGCCAGTCTTGGGATCTCCCTCCGCTCAGCACACATCCTCACTACAACCAAAGGAAAGCTCCAGCCTGCTCTAAACTTTGGGATGTTCTTCTGTTTTACTCTAGGAACAAAAAAATGGTACAAATTATCAGATTTGGAGATGATTTAATTTGTTTAAAAATGACTAAGAAGTCCAAATAACACAGAACATTCAACAAATAACAGGGGGTGGGGGGTGGGCAGTAAAAACATGAATAGTAGTGACAGTGTTGAAAACATTTGTGTTCAGTTTCTTCTGTTATCCGGTAGCTTGGAGAAATCTCTCTCCATATCAGTTTGTTTCAGCTGCAGGAAGTTGGCAAGATGTCCTTTGCCAACATTTGAACAGAATTACATAACCTGGCTCTCTACTCAACATATTGTTGTTAACCTTCCTGCAGTCTTTGCTGAGGCTGTCATAAAAACCAATAGAGATTTCTCAAAAATTCAACACAAGAAAATATGCTAATCTATAATAACTTGTAGTCATTGATTTTATGACCCAATATTATTTATGTTTGTTCCTTCTAACAGATTTTATACTTATAAAAACCTTTGGAAGATGTTAGAAGTGATTGTAGTAGTCCAGTTCTACTTACTGATCAGACTCGTATACCTCTGGCTGTCCATCCATTCATCGGGTGAGAGGCAGGGTCACCAAGGACAGGTTGCCAGGGCAACACAGAGACTTGATCAGGATGCTTCACTCAGTGCAGAGTTTGCACTGCTCAGCAAACTCTGCACTGGTGGAAAGATGAATCTTACTGGACTTACTGGACACACATGCTCATCCTAGATTAGAACCTTTATACCACTGAACCTCCATGAACTTCTTACTGAATGATGATGGCTGCAGGCCTTCTTTTATTTTTTAGTTTTAACCATTGCTGACAAAAAATGGCAATGAAACCAAGTCTTCCAATCAGTGGACACTTTATTATGTACAGTTCAGTCGCTTAAAAATGTAAATAGTGAACCCAATCACATGTCAGCAGCTCGATGTATGTAAGCATCTAAGCAGCTTCTGTCTCTTTTTCTTTTAAGTTCAAAGTGAGGATCAGAACGGGAAAGAAAAGGAAGTTCGGTGACTTTGAAGTTGGCCTGTTTGTGGGTGTCAGAGAGCGGCTCTCTCAGAGTCACCAGACTACTACTGAGCACAGCTTCATCTCTCATTTTCACCATTCTGACATGGTGAGACTTTGTCTCAGATTGTAAATACAGTCAAAATGGATCTTTGGAAACTTTTAAGCTCTTAGAACTCACAGCTCATAACTCTGATCTTTCAAGCATTTGGCTTTGTGTTACCATTAAAAGTTATGACCATTACTATATGTCTGACAGCAACAAAATGACACTCCAGATCAAACTCTTTGAAAAACTGTGCATTTACTGGATCTTGTACTTCTCAATGATTGATACTGTTTCTAGTTTGTTTTCTCTTTGTGCAGGTGGAGAAGCAGACTTCTAGAGTGTTATTTTGTATAAACCCTTCTCTTATCTCCTTCTTTCTCTTTTAACTTTCTCCCCAGCTTTATCTATTTCTTTTCATCTCTGTGTGCATTTGAAATATACCCAAAGGAGAAGACGTGTAAAAAATAAAATAAAAACCGAGCGAAACTCTTCATGTCTTCATGTTTTCTGGGTACTCGACATTTCAGGCTCTGCAGAGCGTCACGCAGCAGACACAAAGCAATCTGGTGCCTGGGAATCTAGTTACTAACAAACACAGAAACAGTTGAGCTCTTATTAATAGGCTCATCTGGCTCCATGACAAAATAAACTAAGCATCACAGCGATGGCGGAGACATGTAGTTCAGAGTTGGTAAACAGCCTTACTCTGACAGGAAACCCTCACAGTAAACACACTTCACTTTTCTTTGTGCTCTCATGCCCTCCACTGACAACACAATAGAGTTCTGGTTCCTAAGCACCTCCACGCTGTGATTTCCAAACTGTAAACGGGACATTGTGTAAAAAGCAGGACCTGAGTGGGAGCAGATGCTCCACACCTCATTGTGTAGGAGTGATACAGATTTGGCTTGTTTATGTTGTCTCAAGTGTTTCTATTCTCACAAACAGCTGGATCAAAGTTCAGCTCTTGTTTCCAGTAAAGGGATCTTCGTCAGAAATCGTTAACAGAGTGATAAAAATCTGACCACTTAGGAGACACTTTGTAGGAAACAGGGCTGACATCCCTTTGTCTTCACCCTGTGTCCAGCCTACTTCCTCAGGAAATATTATTTTTTTACTTGGCCTTCCAAGAAACAAACCCTTTTATTGCATTTCTAAAGTAATTCTGCGTTGTTTGATTTTACTGTATGTGTCACGATCCGTGTTTCTGTGTGTTTATTTTTGAGTTTTTCTGTGTAGTCCTGTTCCGTGAGTCTGTCTCTGCGTCTTCCCCGTTGATTGTTTCCCAGGTGTGTCTCATTCCCTTAATTACCCCGTGTGTATTTAAACCCACCTGTTGTCTGTGTTCCTTGTCGGGTCCTTGTCTTTTGCTGTCTTATACAAGTCGCCACTACCTGTACTCTCCAGTAGAACGGCCAAGTCCTGGTTTGTGCTTGCTCACGTTTAGTCCTTATTATCAGTTGCGTGCTTGTTTCCTGCCGTGCTGCCTGTCCTGGACTGTATTCTGAGCATATTATTATTAAATTCTTCATTTTCACAATCTTACCTGGGTCTCGGCGTCCTCTCCTCACCACCACAACCACCCATTATGACAGTATGTCCTTGTGTGACATATTTTTGGATTCATGTTTTTCATTACAAGACTTTATGAGCTCATCCTATTTTTAAATGTATCCTTCCTTCTCCAAAACCCTTCAATAAAAATTGCTTCCATTCTCCTAAAGTCGTTGCTGGTGGTGACTTACACAAACCTCCTCACGTTACGATAACGTCAGCGGGTTGTTCAGTTTGTCTGAGTGGAATCATGTTCTGTTAGCATCCACTTTATTTCTAAGATCCAGACTTTGCAGCAGGTTGGTGCCTATGCTTCAGGTCAGTTGGGGAGAGTTGGGGTACTGCTGATGCCTTTACAGCCCTAAAATCTGTCACAGTGTGACACTTAAGTAATTGTAGTGATAAATCATGGTTCCATATATCTTTAGAATGTAGGAGGAGGCAGAGAGTCCATGAGAAAATGTCCAGCACCAGGCAAAAATCTTCTACATTTTTGTCCTGATCATCTTGGTCCTCAGTGTTTTAGCTGGTAAAACTTGTTTGAAACTGTTCAACATTTGAATATAAGTTGTTATAAATTCAATATTTCCCCATGTGTGATCTTTGGTCTGTGACTCTACAAATGAATCTTTGGTCTCATTACAGTTGAGTGATTGAAATGATCCATACATACGGTCAAGGAACTATCATTACCCAAGCAAAGTTTAATTTAGAATTTTGAAAATTACAAAACAGCAAAATGACCTGAAGTTTAAATTCACTGGCAGCACAGAGGAAAGTTGGTGGTAGTTGGTTTATAGTGGGTCCAAGAAGGTCTGAGGTTCAAACCCCAGCATGGGGTCTTTCTGCATGGAGTTTGTAGTTTCATACATAAATGAATAAGTGAATAAATGAATGTTTGATGCAAATATAAGTTACATTGTGTGCACATAAAAATATTAGTGCAGTATGCAAAGGAATGGCTTTACATTCCTAATAGCACTAATTCGGTCAAAGCTAATGCTGCGGTCTGTTTATTGATAAAATTCAGAGTTTTGAAGTTTGAAGCAGTGAAAATCGACTGGAGTGACCTCTGACCTTTTTAACTCCGATTTGGAAAGTTGGAAATCTTCAAACAACTCTTACTGCAGCATGCTGTGCTGTTGATGTGAGTTCACAAAACTCACATCAAATTCATTTCTGGTGCAGAAATGAACTTTAATTAAATCAGTCACACAGAAATGATTCCTATTTCTGGGAGATTCTGATCAAAACATAATAAAACAAAGTAAAAAATAGTATCTATTTAAAAAAAACATTTATCTGTTTATCAACATTTTATTGAAATGTTTTTCAAGAATAAACGACTAAAATGTAGTAAGATTTAGTCATCTAAAATTCAACAAAATCTTAAAAGTGGACAAAGATGTGACTAAACAAAATTTTAATCTGCTGTTATTAAGACAAAAACAGCTGTATCTATCTAGACAAAACTCCAGAAGATACAGATGAACACTAAACAAGCTAAAAATAGTATTTTATAGTTACAGACTTAATGAAGCCCAACCCAGCATGATGGAACAGTGAGGATCTTCATGTCTGTCAGCTGGTGTTTCATTAAACTATTACGGATTCATGAAAAAGATGTCAGTGATGTCAAATCCCACCTTTATATAACAAACAGTCACAATCAATAAACTAAAACATTTCATCATTTTGACGAGGCCTGATTGTCAGATTAAAAGTGCAGTTTGAAATAAACATCCTAAAGCATACCTTTTATTTAGCCCTGCATTTCTGTATGAAAAATGTTTTATTATTGATTTAATGTATTTACTGGAAGTGGAAAATCAGCATAATTAACAGAAGTAAAGGCTTTCAAACATCCAGCTGTGTGTGTTTAATCTATATAATGTGCTTCACTTAGTGAAGACGTTCCAGAAATAAATGAATTTTTTTATAATATTCTAATTAACTGAATGAGTCTTTGTAATCAAACCACTGTTTTTTAAAATAACTACCTGTAAGTTAATGATTACAACAATTGCTTCCTGTCAAACTGACTTTCTTCATATTCTTTAAAATATGTCAGAATTATGGGAAAAATTAACTTCTCCATATTGTTTCAGGCATGTTTGCTTCTGCTTTTTCTAGATGAAAACAACATCAGCATCGTTATACAGAGGGCCTTTCTTCCTGTCCCCAACGTACATTACAGATTTTATATAAAGATATATCGGAAATATTACATTTCTTCAGCTTATTTATTCCTGTCTGTCATCGGCCAAATGTTTTTGATGTCACCGTGGGCAGCTTTGGCACCAGCGGTTCCTCCATGATTAGTTTCTTCCTCTCCAGATCAGATCTGCCATGTGAAGAAAGCATGGCAGGAAAAGTGGCGACTGCTACAATGAAACAATTGCTCTGCACTCTGGATGGTGTCGGTGCATGTTTGCCACAGAGGAAAGCGGATTGACGTCAAAATGTTGACAAGAGACTCAGATCATCAAAGATGTTGCAGGGGGAGACTTCCAGTAGAACAACACAAGGCTTTGTCCTTCTCTCATGCTGCGCACCGGAAAACGCTCTTCATGATCCCATAAATATCTTTTTGACAGCTTTATGGAGAGACTCCACATATCCAGCGTTGTGCAGCGTTCAACTGTGGATCATACTAGAAATTTAAATACACTTTTTCCCCCCTTTGTTTTGTCTGAAGTTAAATCAGACCAAACTTGGCTTGTTTAGGGTCAGTTAGAATTACCAAAATAATTTCCATTTGCCAATCGCCACAATAATGAGAGAAAGAATATGTGAGAGATTTATTTGTTAATATCTTCAAAATTTACCTTAATATCCTTTTAAAATATAGGGGTCATTTTGGTATCACTTTATGTGAAGGAGTGTTCATGAGACTGACATGGCACTGTTATAAATGTGACATAACACCAGCTATGAACATGAAGTTTTTATGAATGTTTATGACTGTTGTTATGAAGTGTCATTTGGTAAATAATGACACTTTAATTGCAACGTTGCTTTAAAATTTGCTTTAAAAGTCAGATAAAAGTGTCATTGTCTCATTGCCATATGCAAACGCTGCATAATACTGAATTTGATCAAATTCATACGAATCTTTTAAGATTGCAGTCATTTTGGGATGGCTGAAATAATTTTTCTTCAGACCAAACATCTGCAAAAAAAAAAAAAAAACAATTCCATATTTGTATCGTATAACAAAAATGCATGATAAAAAATGAATTAAATTGAGTTGAACTGATAAATAACAGTTTGTTTCATCATGCAAAACAGATTTTGGATTTAAAATTCAATTAATTTGCTTCCTTTTGGGGCTTTTGTTAGGGTGGATCGTTTTTGACCCGTAGGACGAGGGAAGTAAACAGAATGTTAGGATCGCACGAAGGTTAAAGCAGCCAATAGGAGGGGGAGGCTGAAGCTGGCTTCACTTCCCCTGAAGGAAAATGGGTAGACAGAGGGGTTTATAAACTCCTGCACATGTTTTAGCCTGATGCACAACCAATCATTGTGTTTTCACTGCTGCAGTGAGGAAACAGCTGACCTGCATGAGCCGGGAAACTGGCTTGTTGTGAAACGAGTCTGCTGTGTTAAACCTGCAAATTGCTGCAGGTTGTCTTCCTACTTAGAGAAAGACTTTAGCAGAACTCTTCTGACAGCTCATTGTAATCTCAACTCTTGGGCAGCTTTGTAACTTATTGACAGCGATGTACAGCAGCGGCTATTCCCAGGTCAACAAGTTCAGTCCAGAGGCTCAGAAGAAGATGCAGTACCGTTCGAAGGGCAAGAGTTGTGGCTACTACATGCGCATCGTCTTCTTCTTCTCGTCTCTCATCCAGTCTCTCATCATAGTCAGTCTTGTGCTGTTTCTGATCTATGGGAACACGCAGGTATCTGCCTCTTCAACTCCTGACCAGGACCTGGAGAAGAGGTTCAGCCAAATCTCCATTGAAAACGTCGCCCTGCACAACCAGAGGAAGAACCTCACCAACCTCCTGAACGCCACCCTCACTGAGAAGGCTAAGAACGACTACGACCTGGCTCAGCTGAAGATCTTAGTCAATAGGTCCATCGATATTTTCAAGTTCCAGACCATGGAGATGGTAAGAAAAATAGAGAACACATTGTTAACTAGTGTAAAATTTTGGTGTAAAATGCTTAAAAATAATAATAATCAAATAAATAAATAAATAAATAATAAATAAATAATAATAATAATAATAATAATAATAATGATGATGATGATGATAATAATAATAATGCATGTTTAGGAAAACTGAGCCTATGTAGTGTTTCTACAAAAACCTGAACATACAGAAAGCAATGCATTTTGGGTTATATTCAGAGTAAGACGTTCTGCACAAACAGTTTGCAGCAGTAGTTCTCAAAAGCTTGTGGAAGACAATTGTTGAGGAATCGACATTTCCATCTTATTAATGTGTCTTACAATAAATATCCAATACCACTCATGTCTTTTATCAGCCAGAGGTACTCTGAGAGCTTTGGGAGATTTTGGCAAAAATACCATTTTCCTTTCCTGCATCAGAGTATTTGAATAATCATCAAAACATCCATTGAAGACTTTAGGATGTAAATGCAGTAAATGTAGGATGTTGTATGTCCAATCATTTGTTTTACTGTCTGTGTATTACTTTGGTTTTATTTCTGCCTGTTGACTTGGCCAGGGCTCGCTTGTAAGATTTCTGATCTCAGTGGGACTTCCTGGTTAAACAGTAATAATAATAATATTTCACATATACTTTTAATGCATTTGGCACACATAGGAATTTTGGGCTGAGGTAGGAAGGTGGTGGGGTTTCCCACATGTCATGTCCAGCCCCGATTAAATGCATCTTACGTTCTATTGTGAGCTGATTCCACATGTAGACTGTTCCCCCGTTTGTCAGTCTGACTACTGTAACTTATTGGTTGATGTATTTATTTTTTTGTCAGCTCCACTGAGAGCTGTTTCTACAGAGTTTAAATATACACACTGAGGAAACAGAAGGTGTTCCAAAATTAGGAACGTGTAGAGGCGTAGCCACACATCTACGCACAAACAACAACATAAAAGTGGTAATGCAATTATTTTTCCATGTTTCTGTAGATGTTTGTGTGTGTTACTCAATATTGTGTTTAGGGGAACTGAACTTTTCGTCCAGCTGAATATTTTTTTGTGTTTGTAGAAGAGAAGATAAAAAAAAATGTAATTCACAAGATCAGATCCAGTGTGCAAAAAAAAAAGATGTGAATGCCTTCTATCATTCTTTGAAATGGCCTTAAATATGTCCTGATTTTTTGACTCAAATCTATCATCATGAGCTTGAGGATTTCCTTTCAGCTGATTTTTACAAATCAGTGGCTTTCACTTTAAAGTAAAAAAGTTATTCGTTTTAATAGAGTTTATGGTATAAATGGCTTTTATCAACTTTTGTTCCTCTCTTTGTTTCAAACAATGTTTGTATTTAATTTTATGCTAAATTGATTCCTATTATTGAATTAACTTTAATTTAACTTTACGTGCATTGCAATGTATTATACATGTATTACATGTATTTACAGTTTGTAAATGCATGTAGTGTTTGTAGTATTGAACAGTTGGTCACACTTTATTTGAAGGGTTGTGCATAAGATTGACATGACACAGTCATAAACATGACATAACAGTCATGGACACGAAGGACTCTATGAATGTTTATGACTGTTGTCATGAAGATCATTCAGTAAATAATCACACTTTAATGCAAAGTTGCTTTAAAAGTTGCATTAAAAGTCCATTAAAAGTGGCACCTTTGCATTAAAAGTATCATTATTTACTGAATGACCTTCATGACAAACATTCATTCATGAAGACTCCTTCATGTTCATTACAGGTGTTATGTCATAATTATGACAGTGTCATGTCAGTCTTATGCACAACCTTTCAAATAAAGTGTTACCGAACATGAGATATGGGATTCCTCTTTTGCACTTTGACAACTCCTCAGGACCTGATTTTATTTGTATTAAGGTAAAATTTCAAGAAGGTACTTGGAAATAGTCTTTGCACTTTAGTTACTAATTATGTTAAATCCTGTCTGTTTTGTGGATGTTTAAGTTCAGCAAAATCACCTTTGTGACATCAAACTGTGACATTAAAGAAAAATTTTCAACTTTGACTGCAACATTTTGAAAAACGTGCCGCAAAATATTTTGGGCCACAACAATCTCAAAAAGAGAAGAAAAAAAAACATCTCAACATCCTCATTATATTTCAATGACAATCCTTCACAGACTGAGAGACTAATGTTTTTTTTTCTTACTGTTTAAACAGAAACATTACGAAATGGAGCTGATGAAATGCAGAATGACATGTATGACAAGCCGCCCTATGAGTAAGTATAATACTTATTCAAACTCAAAATGTTTTATTTAAACCAAAAACACTCTAATCTCTGTAATATCTGTATGTATCTGAAACAGTAGCTGCCTTTATTCACTGATATTTTGTGTTTAAAGCTGTCCAGCCTGCTGGGGACTGTAACTGTGGGCTGCTGACTGAGCAAATGAAAATTAGACTTCAGTTTTTGGATTCCAACTTTACTGCAACAATGAGGTCAATGACTCTGGAAAAGGAGCAGATTGCTAAAGAGAGGGACAACCAGCTCCTGGAAGCTATCCTTCTCAGGAAAGAAAAATCCATTCTGGAGAAAGAGCTGGACGTCTTCAAGCAAAACGCTAAGAACGAGTTTTCCCAGTTGCTGGCTCCTGTCTCCGACGTTTCTAAGGCTTTCCTGGAGAAGATCGACTCTCTATTCCCTAAGCACATCGCGTTCCAGCTCACCTGCGCAAAACAGAAGGAGCACCTGGAGCAGATCCACACCAACTGCACCAGCCTGTCCCGTGAAGTGGAGAACAAGCTGCAGCACTATCTGAACGTGGTTGGAGAGCAGGTGTCAGACATGCAGATCGAGAACACCCGCCTAAAGGCAGAGAACTGGAGGCTTTCTGAGGACTATCGCGAACTCACCCAAAATCGCACGGGCATTATGGAGCAGCACAAACGCAGCAGAGAAGAGCTTCAGCGGAAACACGATCAGGAGAAGGAGAGACTGCTGATGGACAAGATGAAGCTGACTAGTGAAAATAATCTCCATCTTCAGAAACTGAAGTACAAAGACTTAGTTATGGATGACCTGAAAGGCAAATTAATGCAACTCAACACATCATGCATGGCAAGGGTAAGAATCACCACTGAGGAATTTTTTAGATTCCTCCTGACTTTACACAAAATACAGTGAAGAACACAAATCATTTGAAAATATAATCTCTACAATGGATTATTTTATTGACTACATTCAAAACCCAGAGCAGAGATTTATGTAAATAATTACAAGGAACATTTACACAATGTCCCCTTAGCTATATTCTATCTCCACCCAATTGTTGTGCAAATTCTGAGCAAACGTTTTAAATGTTGTAAAAAAAAGGAAAGAAAGAAAGAAAGAAAGAAAGAAAGAAAGAAAGAAAGAAAGAAAGAAAGAAAGAAAGAAAGAAAGAAAGAAAGAAAGAAAGAAAGAAAGAAAGAAAGAAAGAAAGAAAGAAATTAAGCCTGTTTCCATCAGGTGGTTTGGAGTGAATCAATCAAGCTACGTAAAGTTATTTAATCAGATGTTGATGCTGCACATGGCTGTAGTGAACAGGAAGTAAAGGTTGGAAACTATTCTAAACAAGCAAAAAAATCAGTTATCGGAGAATTCAAGACAATGTAGGAAGACAATGACCGCCCTAGCTGAGTTTCATGCTCTTCATAAGTGTTGTAGAATTGTCTTTTGAGATATATTAAAACAGAGGGAACAGAGGGAGCACAGAGAGCTGAAGCTGCTAAATGTTGTGTAAGAACAGCTGAAGGACTCCATGTTTGATGAAACAGAGAGCTGAACCTGTTGCCATTATTGTTGTCCCCGCATTGTTTTGATGGGCACTTTCATGTTCATTTGCTGCGGTCTTTTTATTTCAGAATGCATTTGGTGGATACCTCGGAGGGGGCCCGGGCTCACCGTCGACCATACAGAACCTATTCGGGACTGGCTTGTCAGACGGTGGTGGTTCCAGCTATTCCCTTTCCAGTTCTTCCAGTTTAGGTCAAAGTAGAACAGGAACAGCTGGGTCAAGTTCAAGCCAGAGTAGTGCTGGGTCAGGACTCAATAGGGCTGGATCCACAGGAGCAAGCTCAGCAAGTTCAACCTTCTTATCCTATGGTTCAAGATCAAGCCTCGGTAACACTGGGTCAACATTTAATCAGCAGGGATCAGCTGGAACAGGCTCAATAAGTTCAACCCTCCAGCAACCCAGGTTAAACCCAAGCATGAGCGTTGGTTCAGGAATTAACAGACCCTCAGGCCCGGGATCGTTTGGGTCAACTCTTGGCTCAAGCGGGACACAACCAGACAAACCAGCAGAGAGTGGGAGAAACCTTCCATCCTTTGGGTCGTCAGTTGGGCCTTTGGGATCCAGACTAAGCCAAGGTTCAGCTGGGACGGGTTTAAACAGTCCAGCTTCAGGGGGGAAAAGCTCAGCAGGCTACGGGTTGGCATCGTCATCTGTGTCGAGTGGCTCTGGCAGTTCAGCTGGTAAAGTCAGTTCATCACCATCTTCGCTTTGGGTTGATTTTGGTCTTGGGAGCAGCAACTCAGGGCAAAGTAAGACAGGAAGTGTGCCAGGGAAACCACCTACTGGAAATGGGAATGTTGGAACCGGGTCTGTGTTTGGTGGAGGAAGAACAAGCGGACAGGCGGGTGGTTCAGGTAAGACTAACCCCCCAAAATGTTATGTTTTGGTTATATCTGTTAATTTTGTGATCCATTTTCAGGAGTATTTTATATGTAAACATTTTGGATGTTCAGAAGAACAGTTCCTCTGATGGTCTCCATGGCAACAGTCTTCAGAGTCACATTCTGATTTTTAACCCAACCTTCTCGGGTTCTTAAACTGGGTGTAATCAGAAATTCATCCCATCTCATTTTATTTTTTTCAGTAGCTTTAAACCCGGCTCTGACTTCCTGAGATAGAATCTACATGTAAATAAGGATGAACTCCCCTCTTTCCATAACCCTTCCTTGTATCAATTAAGTCCAAATTATAAATAATACCATTGGTCCCTTCAAAACCATTACTATTTGGAATACACAGATGATTTACAACATGTTCTATTCACACTTTAACATCACAATGCTCATAACAACCTGGAGCATTTATGTTTAATGATAATGACACATCATTTTTCTTTCTCTGTTTGACCATTAGTCATTGCCAAGCACATCCAGGACCTGCAGCGCTTTGTCAACCCTCCTGCCCCACAGTGAGTATCAGCATTCTGTCACAAAGGGGGCAAATTTAACTGAATTTTGCTGCTGACTTTTTCATTATTTATTTAAGGGCTTTTGGAGAATATTGTGAGTGTTAAAAAAAAGAAAGGAAAACAAATCATAAATAAAATATACAGTGTATTCTTTAAATAAACATGAGACGGTACAGTGTCACCAACTTTGTGAAGATGGACCAGGCATGTTAGCATGAGAGCCTGACCCTCTTCCTCCTCACATCATCAACAATAACAGCCACTAATTCACTTTTTCTCTTTGTGTTTTCCTCTCAGGGAGAAGCAAGATCTATCCAGAATGTTGGGTTAAACCAAAGGAAATACACGTGGAGATGAAATAAATATTTAGATGAGAAAGCTCGTGGAAGGAATTTACAACAGGGATTATGCAGGTTTCTCATTTTGAGCTCATGTACAATGACTAGCAAAATGTTTTTTTTAGTATTTCCCACATTTTTAGTCATGTAATAATCACAAACTTCCATGTATTTTATATTTTGTTGGGATGTCATGTTATAGAGCAACACAAAGTTGAGATTGTTTTGGAGCGGAAGGAAAATGATGCATGGTTTTTAATTTGTTCTCCAAATGAAAATCTGAAAACATGAATTAATTTAGTATTTATCCCCTTTGGAGCGATGCACCATCTTTCTCTGCCATTACAGGCATACCCATCTTTTTGGGTTTATCACTGTCAGTTTCTTCACTTCTTGTCACTGAAATTATCGGCAGTTCCTCTAATTAAAACAGATTCTGTATGGTTGAACATCTGTGGTTTAAATGGGCGCAAATGAGCAAAGAATGCTTAATTTTTCTTTCTTTGCTTTTGGAGTTTAGGTGCTTGGGTGCAGTGGCAGACAAGTTAAACAAAAAATATGTAGATGCTTTTTATTTCTTTTTTTGTTTTTGCAGATTTTTAACATTATAATGAGAAACCTTTAAGTAAAGGGATAAAACCCTGTCATTTTAACTAGCATCCAGTCAAAGTCCCGATTCGCTGCATAAGAAAACAGCAACAAGCAGCTTCATCATGTAACTGTTTCTCTGATATGATGCGATAAGCAAGCCTTCATCCCATTCTGCAGTCCATTTACTAGTTAAAGTGCTTTTGAAAGCAATTGATTTCAGTTTATTTAAGGTCATCCTCGTAAAGGGGGCAGAATGCATAGCACACCACATTTCTCAGATTTCTATTTGTTAACGATTTCATTTTGAAAACCATGTAACATTCCCCTTTATTTCACAGTTATCCTTTAATTTTTGTGGATATCTCGCATAGAACTGTGTTGAAAACCTCAAGACATATGAACCTTTTGCAAGGCACTGTGTTGAATATAAAAAAATAGAATGTACAATACATAGTTCCCCAGTTATGTCTTTAATATTCATCTACTGAAATTTATTTGAAAGCTGCTTAGTTCTTTTACCCTGAAAATTGTGCCACACATTATATTCAACATGTCATTCTCAGCATTTTTTATTTTTTTTTGTAAATATATGAAAATAAACTATTTGATGGCAGGGATGTGCACCCAGAGCACCTGTGGACAAAACTAAAATGCTCTGTTTTTTAACAGTGTGCTCTGAACAAGGAAGCATTTCTGGATTTAAAAGCCACCCTCACCACTGGCCCATATTTTTGTACTTTTACTCGACAAAATGTCAGTATTCTGCACTCTTTTCTGTTGTTTCCAATTACATTGTTAAAGAAACAAAACCAACCAAGTGTTGAACATTATTAAACTTTTGCTTCAGACCTCATGTGGCTATTAATTTGAAATATTTATACATACATCCCATTTAGGTTGTGTCTTTAACAGCAAACCGGTGGCTGCCCTTTCCTCACCCGAGCACCTGAGCCTCCTGATGTCTATCTGTCTGTCAGAACAAAAGCATGCCTTTGTAAACAAAGCTATTTAAACTATTACCCCACTCAGACCTGGAAATCACTGTTTGTCCCTTTTTGCGTCACCTATTGTGTAGCTAATTGTCTGCAAAGTGACTCCGTGGCCCCTGCTGCCACGGTTACTGGCAGCAAGGTTTAATCCTTCCACTGTGTTTATATTTACCTGCCAACCTGTCAGCAGACAGAGGCAGACGGATGAGGGGAACCTTTGCTCACAGTGTCGCGTACGTGCAGGCTCCAAAAACAGCTCCACAGTTCTTCTCTGCCTAAAGATCTGGTTCCTATCGCCCAGATGGAGGCACTAAACGTCTCTCAGGTTATTCAGAAACGAAAGGCAGTTGACATTTGTCATATTTTACTCATTCGATATTTGATTGTCATGTTTTGTATGGTCTTCACATGAAATATGAGGGAGTTTTTTTTTATTTTTATTTTTTTTATTTTGAGGACATAATTCTATCAACCCTAATTATGATGACTTAACAAGCCCATAACCTTTGGATTAAAAAAAGGAGGTAGATGAACAGACAAACATGTTGGTTGCACCAAAGCCCGTTTCTATAGTTGTCCGTCCGTATGAGGACAGCTCTGCCCTGTCCAAAGGATATCCTTTGTTTAGAAGAAACAGTTTTTTCCACATTTGGGATGTGCAGCTCGTTGGAGGAGTAGCTGTGAGGATAATAAAGGTCAAATGGGTGGATGCTTTGGGAATCATCTTATTAAAGACTCAGATAAAACATGTATTCAGATAATTTCCACTGTCACCATGATGTTCATCTGAGTAAGCATACTTCCTGTCGGCTTATCTCAGGATCCCAGACAACTCCTCACATGTCAGCATTCTCTGTGGATGAACAGGAAAGATTATGAGTAATTATTGTTTTAATCCAGCAGGGAACAATAAGTGAAAGAAGTACATATATGCTAACTTATCAGTTTGAGTTAAATTTTTAGTTATGTTTACAAACTAGTAATAATGCAACCTATGAATCAAGAAAAAATAAGGAAAACATTAGGGCTGAAATAATTCATCGGATTAATCTTGATTAATCGAGTACTGACATAATCGTCAAGGAATTCAGTAATCGATTCATTGTTAGCTGGAGTAAACATACAACAAAAAGGCCATTTGCTGAAAAAACAACACACTGAGAGCAGCAATCAAACCTAAACTGTTCAAAAGTGTGTACATTTTGCTTTTAACATTAAAAACTTTATCACTAAGTTCTACTTAGAGCTCATTAAGAGGAGTAATTTAATTTAATCAAATTCTGTAAAAAAAACAAACAAAAAAAAAACATAATCTCCAATTATGTTGGAGCTTCTCTTGTCCAATTTTGAATTGGTAAAACCAAAACTGATGACCAGATCAGCCATACTGCTGTTAAGTCATTCTGAAAGAGCTGAGCTGTTCACATGTTGATGCTGGAAGAATGTATTAATTAAAATTGAAAAAAAGGAGGATTTATAGCTGCAGATGCATTTTTTGGTACAAATGACCACTAAAGACAAGCATTCACTAAAGATATTTTTAGGCAATAAAATGTTTATTTTCTTATTTAAGAAAGGAATTGTATTTGCATATTTTAATGCATTTCTGATATTGTAAAGTTTTATTGAAGAAGCTGCAGAATGTGCTGATTTCCTTTGTTCAATTAAATTGATTAATCGTCAGTAGATTAATTGATTGCTAAAATAATTGTTAGTTGCAGCCCTTAGAAAACAGCTTCTGAATATGATTGATTTTAGATTATAGATAACGGCACCAAATGGCCTGAATCACAATTATTCAGTATTAGGAATTAGTTTTTCTTTGTCTTAAAGTGGCAGTCTCTTTATGGGGGTAACCAGTGTGGGTTTCTGTAAGAGTAAATGGTCTTCTGAAGGATTTGGGGATGTTGAGCCCAAGGCACTGATGAAGAGTCGGGTCTATTGTGCAGCAGTCTGCCTGGCCGCCACCCTCCTCTTCCTTTGGCAGGATATTGAACGGATGGTTATGATTACGACCTCCTTCCTAATCTGGGGTGAAGGACTGCTGCCTCTTTTTCAGAGGCTCTGAATGTTCACATGTTATTTGGACTTATAATTGCATTTCCTCTCTGCTGGGACTCTCACAATCATGCTGATGTCCAGTCCAATAGATGAGGGTGGAAGATAGTCCTGGAGACCACTAACGATGGACAAGCTGTGGATGGGCGGGGCTGAGAGTAACCGTGACCTCCACCATGACCTCTACAGACGAAGCTGTTCTCAAAGAGAAAAACAAAGAGCAAATTAGTTGCTTCAAAAGACATCTGATTTTCATAGTTTCAGCTTCTTTTAGCCAAGAAGCTGAAACTTCAACTAACATCATTAGGTCATCCTAACAAACTACAGCAACCCTTCCAGATGTTAATGATACACCAACAGGAGTTATTCACTGGAGGTTTTGCACAGAAAAATGTTCTGAATGTTCAACAAATCACAGCATCAGTATAATCAGATTAATCAGGTCCTGGGAATTAAATGCATCAATGATTCTTAGTAGGTGTGATCACTTCTATAAATGCAGACACTTGGACAGGTTGCTGGTTTGTAACAATGAGGAAGCACGTCAGGAAAGACATTAGGGAAACAGCGTTTGAGTTGCTTATGAATTGTTAAAACAGCATTTTAGGTTCATCATTCAAAAATACAAATTATGAATTTGTTCATGCCTGGAAGGCATGAACCTCGACTTCCAGATGGAGCAATACGTCTACAAGAGGAAAAGCGACGATATTTATATCATTAACCCATTAAGCTGATACGTCCACTCTATTTTACAGAGTGGACGTATCAGCTGCTTCACCCTGAGTTCAAGTTGTGAAATATGGACACCAGTGTTGTGGTACTCGAAGTTGGTCTTGGTCTCAAGACCGGTCTTAAGACCATTTTTTGATGGTCTCGGTCTCGTCTCGGACTCGACCGCATTTGGTCTCGGTCTTGTCTCGGTCTCAGCCGCTGAGGACTCGGCATTTTATTTCAAGACCAGTCGAGACCGCAACTGTGAAAATATCACTAACCGTACAGCATACTGTCCACTTTATTTGTTAACATCTTTGTTTTCAGTGGATGCAAAACGCACCAATTAAAATCCAAGCAACTACGTGTTTCTGATGTTGACTGACTTGTCGCATATATGGGACAACGCTATGTCCAAAAGTCTGCAATATAGTGATGTGACATTCAGAAACAGTCGATTCTTCTCCACGGCTCTTTACTTATTAGATTGGACTGGAGTGTCACTCACTGAGAGCCGTTGTTCTATCAGATTACCATATGCTGTCAGAATAACAAACATGCAGTGAGTACCATGCATGCGCATTAAGAAATCCGACCGTCAGAGGAGTTGTCAGTTCACCATATGCAGCAAGTTATGACGAAAATAAGTCATTAAATTGTTTATAATATGACATAATATGATAACTAGATAGATATACATGTGTTGTCGTGGTTTCAAAGTGTGTTTAAAGCAGGTCTGGCTGAAGCTGGATGCCATACAACTGTTAATAACTGTTAATAATGATCTACGTCATGATTCTATGTTGCTGATTAAATAAAATCATATGGTAATGACAACGTATGCATGAGCTAAGCGTACGACTATCTGACAACATATGCTGATCTGACAGAACACCCGTTCTTTGTTCTTGTAATGCTCTGTGTACACTGCATCATTATTTTATTTAATTAAGTACGTTGATATTTAAATTAACAAATAACTAAAACACAAGAACGAAAGAGCATGCAGAGCATGCACATTGCTCTTTGATTGTTTTTGTTCAAAGTGGCAGCTGTAATGTCTGCCATGGTGTCAGACTACCTGGCTTCATGTACTGGGATAGAGAGTGAAAACAGTCACGATGAGCGCCTTCTGTTTGGTTACTTCTTGCTTGTTGCTCCTTGGTCAGTGTTCGTAGTTGAGCGTTATTTACCGTCAGGGCATTGCCTCAATTGCTATGTTAAATGGTGCAGACAGTGGTGGTTTCTTACATGAGCAATATGGGCAAATGTCCAGGGTGTTATGTTTTTAGGGATGGCACGAGACCATCACACATTTTAGCACAGAAATGGAATATTTAATATTGGTAAAATGTAATAAGTATTTAATATCTAGGTGTTTTTATGGGAATATGGATCTTTCAGATTATTTTGAGAAGCAATTTAGATCATATTTTACATTTTATTGTGTCATGTAGCACGGCCGCTGGTCTTGGTCTTGACTCGGTCTCGATTTCCCTTGGTCTTGGTCTTGACTTGGTCTTGGACCCTAAAAGTCTTGGTCTTGTCTCGGTCTCGATACACTCTGGTCTTGGTCTTGTCTTGGTCTCGGGTTAGGTAGTCTTGAACACAACACTGATGGACACAAATGTTTTCATTCCCCTTATGAAAAGGTCATGGGTTTGAATTACTGAATTATATATGTATTGAAACGTGTTGAAACGATTGCCCATGTCTTCAAATCTGACATTTTTGTTGAGCAGCAGCACAAACAAATGTTATTCAATGACAACACTTGACCTTGTGAAGCTCCAGGCTTGATAAATCTACTCAAAACACATGATTTTCTTCTAATGAACACGAAGTGTAGGAACTTTATGTTTGGAGGCGTTGGCTTCGAAAGACTCAAGTCAAAAACGAAACAAAACAAAGATGTCAAGCTGTTCTTACTGGAGTCAGAAGGATCATCAAGCAGCACCATGGAGACCTGTTACAAAGTAAAGCTGGCAGAGATCTGAAGACCCTGGATAGAAAACTAGAGAGAAAAGTGTCAAAAGGCCACAGAACAACTGCCAAGATGCTAATGAATGAGTTAGCCAGGTGGGGAATTGGAGATCTGCAGGAATGAACTGCAAGGCTACAGAAAAACAAGAAAACTTTCCAACCAGACAGAAGTGTGAGTAAAAAACCATCCATCCTGGAGGCGAGCCCTTTGGTCCAACATGATTAGCATGAAAACATTGCTGAAGACAGAGGCTGATGTAGCGTCAATAAAAATAATAATACAAAAGACTTTAGGATAGCTATTCACAAAAATTCTTGTATTTCACAGACTGCTCTAGAATCCACCCAAAACACAATGTTTTATTTTTTTCTAAATTTGTTGTTGGTTATAAAACCAACATTAAGCATTTGTTCGTAAAGCAAACGAAACCTTTATATAAAGTGAGTGTTAAAGAACATGCAAATTGTTTATTCAATAAAAATCTTGAAACTAAGGAACAAGATTCCTTAGATAGGATTTCAAAATTTTATTTGTTATATTTGAAGCTAGAAAGAGGTTGTTGCCAATTAACTAACAAAAGTTCTTTGTCTTAAGATCAAGTGATAGGAATAACACAAGGAAGTTTGATTTCTAAAGTAAAACTATGTGTACTACTTTAAAACTAATGTGAATTTCAGAAGTAAAACAATGTGGAGAAGAAGTTGAAAAAATGCTCAACTACAAATAAATTCAAAACACTTTAAAAGACAAACAATATGAGGTCCTACATACCAGTGTAAACAATTAGAATGATGTTTGCTATTTATATTGAAAGTTAATGTACTTTACACAGCAATAAAAAATATTTAATATCTATGGAGAAAGAATTGGTTTTATGCAAGATTTTTCCTTCTTGTTCTCCAGAAGAAGAAAAATGTATATAAAAAAAATCATTGTCTTTAGAGAGAAGTGAACTGAAACCTTCTGGTGTTTTCCTCATCATAACTCCCACAAATTGATAATGTCCTATTGGAAAATCATATCTACAGCAGTTTCCTGTACAGATAATAAAATATTATTTGTGAGAGGTCAAAACTCTGATATGGAATTATTTAAAATCATCTATTTTACTTTTCCTTCTGATAAGCTCTCACAATTGTCTTACGCATGAATTAGTCTATTGTATAATGTGAAACTCCCTTCTTTGACTTTTAATGTCTTCTTTGTACTTATTTGTCTTTTTAGGAAGAATTAAAACTTGTCATGCACTTTGACCTCAGACGCACAGTATTGTTTGTGCTCTGATGTATGTCTTTTTCTGAATCAGGGATCAGGGTTTCCAGTATAATCAGATTTATCCAGCACCATAGCTCTGTTTTGGCTCTCTGGACCACTTTGACAGGTTGCAGTTTCCTAATATATGGTCATTTTGTGGAGGTAATTTTACTGGTGTAACGAGCTGCTTGACTTTAGCAGGAATGAAACCAATGTGCCTTGGTTGAGACGCCATCAAGTTTTCCTGAAAGAATTAAGAAATAAACCACTCACCCCTGCCATCTAGTGGCCATAGCTGTATGTTGCTATAACAGTGGCTTTTCAACAACATGATGGAAATAATGTGGAGAAATGTTTCATTGCAGTTTACTTTCACATTTTAGATGCATGTGACATGCATGAGTATGTCACATGCATCTAAAATGCATGTGACATACCCATACATGACCGTCCTGTGAACAGGTCATGTGCCTTTACATGACCAGTTCACAGGACGCAGTGCATGATTAAAGTGCATTAACAATGTGAATACGATAATTACAGACATTCTGTGCTGCCTTTAAAGGACCAGATGTTGAAGAGGCTTATGGTATCGTCAGCTATGCCTATAATGTTCAGATACACTGTAAAAGAAAAAATAATTCTTTAATTTACAGAATTAATTTTATTTATTGACCATATTTATTTATACGGTCAAATTCTGACAACCACAACTGCTGGTATTTTCCTGTAAATTAGAAATGTTTTTATTTATTTATTTATTTATTTATTTATTTATTTATTCTTACAGTATAACTAAAACATTGTTTCATTATCATTTACATTTCTGTTGAGGTCTGCTAAAGTGAAATGAATTCCATTGTGTACAGATTGGATGAAAATGCTTTCTGTTCACAATCAACAATTTTGCAGAAGTTTTAACTTCAATGAGTCACCAAGCAGCCAATAACAAGAAATGCACCTATGGAGGCCATGGATCTGCCATAAGGTTGAACATTTCAACGGTTAGTTGATTATTTAGCCATGTTGAAGTTTATGTCGAAAATGGCACACAAGTTTTTTTGTGTGTACACAATCTCTGACCATTTCTTAATCAATCAGAAATGCAGTAGGTTTTTGAGGCTTTTAAGATCCACACCAGCTTTTAATCTGTCCTGCTCCCATCTTTATCTATTCCCAATATTCTTCCCTGCCACACTCTCCTCGCAGTTCATTCTTCCATGTGATCCATAAACCAATCGTCTGTTACTTTTTCTCTATTCTGATAGTATAACGATCTGCCAACCAATCCCAGACTTTGTTCTCACATCCCCATCTTTTATACTTCCAGTCTGTAACTTAGCTTTTACCTTTTTGACTTTTGATCAGCATTCACAAACATTCAAATTCAATTTTAATGTTTGTGAATGTTTACTTTTGCTTGATTGATTAGATGCTGATTTATTGGTGTTTTATGTAGGTCCTAGAATTTTTTTAAGTCCAACCTGCAGCTGGGTCTAGAAATTGTCAGTTGATTAGAGGACCAATGGACAGAGTGGTGCATTGAAAACCATTAAAAATGCCAACTTTGCATTAAATTGTCATTATTTACAAAATCATGCAAAGCTGGCACTTTTAATGAACTTTTAATGCAACTTTTAGAGCAACTTTGCATTAAAAGTGTCATTATTTACCGAATGACACTTCATGACAACTGTCATAAACATTCATAAAGACTTGTTTATGTTCATGACAGGTGTTATGTCATGTTTATGACAGTGTCATGTCTGTCTTATGCACACCCCTTCAAATAAAGTGTTACAGACAGAGCAAATGTTTCTTTGTTTTATATGTTACACTGTGTAATGCTCTGTCCCTGTTTACACAAACTAGTCTGAAAAACAGAAGCCAATTGCTTCTGAAAAACAGATACAGTCTGAGAAGGTCCTCATGTTTCTCAATAAATGTGTGAACCACTGAGTCCAGTTGTGAGCAGCACTAATGGAGGGATTAGAGGTGAAACATAAGCCCTCTCGTTCAGCATTCCTGTGTGAAGAAGTTCCTGCATAAAAATACACATTTAAAATAAATTGGGAACAACCATGATATCAACTTTTAAGAGGTTGCAAAAGACAAAGTGATTAAGTGGGTCTTATGAGAAGTTTTAAAAACAGCCAATGAAGAGGCCTGTTCAATGTGTAGCATGATGTCATTCTTTAATTTAGGCCTCAACACAGCAAAAGCCCACACTTTAAAACGCAATAAGTGGACTTTACTTTTTTTAAAAATTATGCAAATTTGTCACCTCAAAATGTCTGGTTTTGAAAACATGAAAATGTTGGTATGTGCACAATGCTTGAGCATTGGAAGGCAACCAAATAACTTGTGAAATTCTATCTGTTTTTCATACTTTAATGATAATGATAAGCAGCTCTTTATTTTACAGTGACATGTGGTTTTACTATGGACATAATTGTTTATACGAAATGTATATTTCATGAAACAGTGAAAAGAAATCTCTGGCAGAGGTTTTTGACATCCATGTTCACTGTGACATTGTGATCATCTCTCCCAAGATGAAAGTCTCTGAGGAGAGTAGCTCTTTGTAACGTGGTTCCTCTCTGTCTTAAAACATCAGAATCAGGGTCTGATTGGTCTGGTGGATACAGAAGACGACTAGAACCACTGAAGATAAAGAATTCTGACTTTCATCTCAGAATTTTTTGGAAGGAGGCAGAAGGGTGGGTCAGAATTCCAGCAAACTATTGAGAGAAGCTTATGGAAGCAATCCCAAAACCTTTGACCCAAGTCATACATTTCAAAGGTAATGCTACCAAATGCTGAGGAAATGTAAAATTCTGATTTAAAAGACTTTGGCAAATAAATATCTGAGATTCTTTTTAACATTGTTATGGTATTTAACAAACAGATGTCATGATCCGTGGTTTTCTGTGTGTTTTTGAGTTTTTCAATGTGTTCCTGTTTCCCTGTGAGTCTCTGTCCTGTCCTCCCCGTTGATTGTCTCCCAGGTGTGTCTACTTACCTGATTACCCTCCATGTGTATTTAAACCCACCTGTTGTCTGTGTTCCTTGTCGGATCCTCGTCGTATGTGTCGTAGTCAGTGTCTAAGTCACGTCTTGTGTTCGCTCCAGTAGAACTGTGAAGTCCTGGAAAGCGTTAGCTCTCGTTTCAGTTGCTACCGGTATTTGGCTGTGTGCCTGTTTTTCTGCCGTGCTGCCTGTTTTGGACTGTGAGCATCATCATTAAAACCTTCATCATCACTATAACCTGGGTCTCAGCGTCTCTCCTCACCACCCACCAACCACAACTTATGACAGAAGGATCCGACCATACAGAAGGTGAGAGACGCATGATGCGGACTAGACGGTGGAGCGCTTGGCGGTGTTTCGGAGCGGTCCCCTTGGAGGAGTTTTGTGGCGGAGCTCTTCTGTGGGGATCGCGGCTGGCGATCCCCCTGCCTGGAGTGGAGCAAAGCCGTCACCGCAGCCCTGAGCCGCCGGAGGTCCCGGCCCCTGGGCAAAGCCGTCGTCGCAGCCCTGAGCCGCCGGAGGTCCCGGCCCCTGGGCAAAGCCGTCGTCGCAGCCCTGAGCCGCCGGAGGTCCCGGCCCCTGGGCAAAGCCGTCGTCGCAGCCCTGAGCCGCCGGAGGTCCCGGCCCCTGGGCAAAGCCGTCGTCGCAGCCCTGAGCCGCCGGAGGTCCCGGCCCCTGGGCAAAGCCGTCGTCGCAGCCCTGAGCCGCCGGAGGTCCCGGCCCCTGGGCAAAGCCGTCGTCGCAGCCCTGAGCCGCCGGAGGTCCCGGCCCCTGGGCAAAGCCGTCGTCGCAGCCCTGAGCCGCCGGAGGTCCCGGCCCCTGGGCAAAGCCGTCGTCGCAGCCCTGAGCCGCCGGAGGTCCCGGCCCCTGGGCAAAGCCGTCGTCGCAGCCCTGAGCCGCCGGAGGTCCCGGCCCCTGGGCAAAGCCGTCGTCGCAGCCCTGAGCCGCCGGAGGTCCCGGCCCCTGGGCAAAGCCGTCGTCGCAGCCCTGAGCCGCCGGAGGTCCCGGCCCCTGGGCCCCGCCTGCAGCTGCCTCCGGTCCCCGCACCGAGGCAGCGTCTGTCCCCGCTGCCTCCGGTTCCCGCGCCGAGGCGGCGTTTGCTTGAGTCCCCCGAGCTTCCTGAGTTCCCTGTGGCTCCGCCCCCCGAGTTTGCGGACGAGCCCGAGTTTCCAGAGTCTGCTCCCCCCCGAGTTTCCAGAGTCTGCTCCCCCCCGAGTTTCCAGAGTCTGCTCCCCCCCGAGTTTCCAGAGTCTGCTCCCCCCCGAGTTTCCAGAGTCTGCTCCCCCCCGAGTTTCCAGAGTCTGCTCCCCCCCGAGTTTCCAGAGTCTGCTCCCCCCCGAGTTTCCAGAGTCTGCTCCCCCCCGAGTTTCCAGAGTCTGCTCCCCCCCGAGTTTCCAGAGTCTGCTCCCCCCCGAGTTTCCAGAGTCTGCTCCCCCCCGAGTTTCCAGAGTCTGCTCCCCCCCGAGTTTCCAGAGTCTGCTCCCCCCCGAGTTTCCAGAGTCTGCTCCCCCCCGAGTTTCCAGAGTCTGCTCCCCCCCGAGTTTCCAGAGTCTGCTCCCCCCCGAGTTTCCAGAGTCTGCTCCCCCCCGAGTTTCCAGAGTCTGCTCCCCCCCGAGTTTCCAGAGTCTGCTCCCCCCCGAGTTTCCAGAGTCTGCCTTCCTGCCGGCCCGGCGGACCCGCCTCCACGTCTCGGCTTTCCGCGCCGGAGACGCCGCCCGCCGGACCCGCCTCCACGTCTCGGCTTTCCGCGCCGGAGACGCCGCCCGCCGGACCCGCCTCCACGTCTCGGCTTCCTGCGCCGGCGGAAGAGACCGCCGGACCCGCCTCCACGTCTCGGCTTCCTGCGCCGGCGGAAGAGACCGCCGGACCTGCCCAAGGGGGTCCGCCTCCTTCGCCGGCGGAAGAGACCGCCGGACCTGCCCAAGGGGGTCCGCCTCCTTCGCCGGCAACGTCCGCCGGATTAGCCTCCTGGTTCTCCGCCCACTCTGATGGGTAGTTTTTTTGTTCTGGACTCTGGCCCTCCTGCCGTCGCCCCTCCGCCCACCCTGCTGGGTTGTTTTTGGTTTTTGGACTTTTCTGTTTTTGTGGGCGTCTGGTATCCGCCCTTGAGGGGGGGGTACTGTCATGATCCGTGGTTTTCTGTGTGTTTTTGAGTTTTTCAATGTGTTCCTGTTTCCCTGTGAGTCTCTGTCCTGTCCTCCCCGTTGATTGTCTCCCAGGTGTGTCTACTTACCTGATTACCCTCCATGTGTATTTAAACCCACCTGTTGTCTGTGTTCCTTGTCGGATCCTCGTCGTATGTGTCATAGTCAGTGTCTAAGTCACGTCTTGTGTTCGCTCCAGTAGAACTGTGAAGTCCTGGAAAGCGTTAGCTCTCGTTTCAGTCCGGTGTTTCAGTTGCTACCGGTATTTGGCTGTGTGCCTGTTTTTCTGCCGTGCTGCCTGTTTTGGACTGAGCATCATCATTAAAACCTTCATCATCACTATAACCTGGGTCTCAGCGTCTCTCCTCACCACCCACCAACCACAACTTATGACAACAGAAATAATTTTGGTAACTCTAACTGACCTGAAACGAGAAGTTTAGAAGATTTAACTTAAGACAGTGAGGGGAAAGAACGTATATTTATTTGGTTTATGTAAACTTTTGTTTTCAGCTTTATATTTAACGGTTTGGTGAATTATCACACGCATTCAGAATATGTGTTTTAACTGAAAAACGGATAATGCAGACATATAGCAAAGCGATATTCCCACTAGATTGATTTGAGCAATAATTACGCCTACCTAGAAGAGACATGTCCCATTTTCTGTATGAACCTGTAGCCCGTGCGCGGTGTCCACGGTCTGTGTCGTCACGCAGTCACGACTGGTACGCAGAACGTGCGGCTACATGACATGTTTATGTTCCTCGTGCTCCTCCCTCTCCTCCCTGACTGCTACACACACCAGGCTGTCATTCCTACTGCCAGCAGCCATGTATTAACAGCAGCCTACTCCAGGTTCTGACGGCCGTCTTCCTTCACGCAATGGAGTTTTTGGGCACCAATACGCAGGCGACCGCTGATGCCGACTCTGCGACAGACGGCAGCAGCGGCGCCGCAGACGTCGACGGTAGAGACGGGGCAGGGGAGAGGATGGAGAAGACGGAGAGGACGGTGCCCAGCGAGCACCAGGACAGGACCAGCAACCAGCAGCAGCAAACCGCCGGGGTGCTCGGTGAGTTCCCCACCCTTTCCCCCGCTGACAGCAAGCAGGAGCTACGTATTTGTGTTTCGTGTGATTGAAAATGAAGATTTACAAGCCAGCGTGCCCGGGTTTTGTGAAGCATCACTGACGCCTCGATGACTTGGCCCAAGGTTTTTGGTTTTGCGTGTTTCCCTGTGACGGGCCTGCTGGAACCACAGGTGCATTCAGGAAACATGAGGCATGTCATGCTGCTGCTGCATTACTGGTTAAACTGTAAAAAAGAAGAATATGTTCCAGCTCTTTTTGTCTGGAGAACCGTCCAATGAGGATGCATTCTGAAGTCCTGCTCTGTCGTTATCTGATTAGTTAGAGTCACTGAAAATGCTGCTGGTTTTATAACCTATACAGTGATTTGTGTGCTGTTATGTTTCAGGGTTTTGTTGGTTTGGTGCATTTCTTTTCAAAATCAAATGCCGACATAATACATATTGATAGTAAAGTGTGTTACATTTTTAGAATTTATTTCATGTTAATAATTCAACTGTACTCAATTCGTTCTATTTATACCACTCAAATTTACCAATCACTTTAAAGTGTGTTAGAAACAGGTCAATTTTATATTCAGTCATATTTGGATGAAATATGACTTTTATTTTCTGGATTTATCAATTTCATTGCAATTTAATCCAATCAATGGTCATGTTTAGATCAAATATACAGGCTAGGTGCATTGATAAACCAGTTTTCTTTATTGGAAAATCGATGATTGGCCGATATTTACAAGTGAAACTGATCTTACTGGTTTTATCTACCTCTGTAATTAATAATTTTCTTTCTATATTTAGCGACTTTTCAGACATAAAAAAAATTGGTATGGGGCAAAACACGACTCATGTATGAACCTTTTTGGCCTTAGTCACAAGTTTGAGTCCCGTCATGATGATCTTTGCCATATGTCTTCCCTGTCTCTCACAGCTGTTAAATTAAGGCTACTTCACCCAACAAAATCTAAAAAAACATCAGTACTGACCAAAATCAGAAGGCAACAGTCTAATTTACAGCATTTACACTGATCAGACATAAGACTATCAGCATTGTTGGTAATATTTTGCTTAGTAGCATTTTGGTTTTCCTTTTTCCATCAAACCAGCACTGACATGCTGCGACCTGGACTCCTCTAGAACCCTGAAGCCATGCAGATGGAGCTGTGCTTAGGGGTACATCTTTTATGTTCTGGGAATTGTCAGATGGGGCCTTCATAAATTTAACTTGTTTATGCGTCACACCCCAAAAGTTTTTGTTGGACTAAGATCTGGGGAATTTGGAGTCAGTCTTCAAACCATTCCTGAAGCATTACCACTTAGTGTCAGGGAGTATGATCCTGTTGAAACAGGCCAGAGCCATCAGGAAATACCACCTCCAAGAACAAGTGTATCTGACAATGTGTTGGTGTCAGAGTAACATCCACATTGACCCAAGGTTTCACAGCAAAGCAACACACTGTTTGACCAAAGCATCACACTGTATAGGCTTGGCTTTCCTTCTTCTCATTGTGCTTCCTGGTGTCAGGTCAGCGACACACTCATCCAACCATTCAGGTGATGCAAAAAAAACCCCGTCAATCATCAGATCAGGTCACCTTCATCCATTGCTGCATGGTTCACAGCTCCATTGTTGAGGGCCTGCAGCTGGTCTGCAGGCCCTCACACTACAACACAACAAGCCTCATATTCACAGTTTATTCTGATACATCTTGTGCAGAAGCAACACTAACTTCTTCAGCAGTAGGATGTCTTTTGGATGGCAGCTTACAATTCCTTCCTGTTTCTTCCTGTTCCACTGGTTGACAGTCACTACCTGGACACTACTGCCCATTTTTCCAACTTCCAACACATAGAGTTTGAGAATGAAATGTTCACTAACTGCCTAACACATCCCACACACGAACTGGTGCCATGATACGATAAGAAGACATAAGATTCTGATGGATCCATTCTAACAAAGACGGTTCTGTGTCTATATTTCAGGAGACAACAGCTCATATTTCATAACATTTATGAGCACTGATGCCACTTAAACCCAAATATTATTCTTATTTGATTTGAACTTCATAAACAGTTGTTGTCACAGGTCCTAGACCTTTTCATATAGCTGTAAGTTTTTAAATGATAACTAAAGAGTTGTTTTGTAGGGGTGCACTGGTTGCTATTTTCTGGCCGTTCACCAATATTTAAAAAAACTGACTTGCTGATTTACCTGTTGGCAGATAGCAATTTTTTTGTCCGAAAAGTTGCTAAATATTGCAAAAAAAAAGTTGATAAGATGGCAATGGGGCGAAAGGGTAACTATTGGTTTTGATCTATTGGTTTTGATTGATTTTCAAACCTTTATGGAGGTATCAAAGATTGGTGGATAAGATCGCCTTCACATGCAACTATCAGCCGATCACCAGTCTCCCAAAATAAAGGAAGTCAGGTTTGATTTTTGGGTGCCCCTATTAGTAGCTTAGCATTTCTTCTCTCATTAAGCTGTATATTTATTGCCTATTTAAACAAGGTTTTATATTAGAGAAGCAAATTTCAAGGCAGAACTATGACTTCCTTGATTTATTTATGTTAAAAAGCAGGTTTACCTAACCTTTTTAGTTTAAATCTCACAAAGCCAAAATATTTGTTTTTTAAAGGCTGGGATGGATAGAACTTTCTGAGATGGGTTTGATCATAAAAAATCCAAGCTCACACAAACACTGAGAGAGTCACCTTATAATTCAGTGAACAATTAGGAGAGTGGTCAGTCACTGCAGCTACTTCTTCAGCAGGAAGCAGAGTGTGACCCACTGAGAACCACCAGGCAGAAAGAATGGCTGTTGACCATGTTCACACACGCACACGTATTTTGGGATTTTAGCTTTTTTTTATTTTTTTTACACATATTTCTGTGATACACTTCAAAACTAATTAACTATATCACACGGTTCTGTTTGCAAATACATCAAATTTGTGTGAAGAGTTAATATTTAGAGTGCTGATCATTCTTTTTCACAACTTCTGCAATTCTCTCTGACCTACATGTGATCAATACATGCTTTTTCATCCATGACAAACAACCCGCAGTTAACTGCACATGCATATAAGTATTGGGAGTCCTGTGCAAGGTTCAGCTGACAGATAAGCTACAAATTATGTATTGAAACTTTGTGTCTTCTAACATCCACCACCACGTCAGAGTAAAATCCACATGAGCAGTACGAGGCAAACTAAAAATAACACCAATGATGTTTTTTTTTGGAGTCAGACTTGAAAAGAGAGTTTGCTTGAGACTGTTTGCATGCCACTCAGTTTGCAAATTAGTTGTCGGTACACAATATTTGCTCAGTCATTCAACCACAGCAGCAGATTCATGCTTATCTAGGATATTTCTGCTATTTTGTTTAGTGAAAATTGAAAAAAGGAACGAGTAAAAATAAAATATTCAGAAGAAATAACATCAGTAGCTGCATTTCCATTACAAATATGCGCACAATTTTGTCAGGATTCTGCTAATATAGAAAAAACACACAATTGTGGTGTTTCCATTAAATATGAAACGCAACTAAAATGACATGTCAATAACTCTGTTCAAGCGATAAGGCATTAAAAAGCATGCAGTGCTGTCGTCCTCCAACTACTTCCTGTCGTCGTCATCGTCTTCATGGTTTGTGCCAGTAGTAACATCTGGTTACTCATGTGATGTGAAAAAAGTGTTTCCATTGCAGTTTTGCAACATCAACCAATAAACCTCTCATCCTAGCTGAAAAAACTTTTAAGCAAAAAACACGTCCTCAATGAAACACGTGAAATGTCAGATTGGTCAATGGAAATGCAGCTAGTGATGAGTGGCAGAGTGCTACTAACAAACAGCCAGTCATCTGTGGTCATGATTGTCACAATGATAAATACCACCACCTGTCTGGTACATGTTGTCTTTCATCAGCATACACTCACGGTTTTTATGTGCTTTATCCTTCCATGTCAGACTCATTCTTTTCTTTCTTTTTCTTAGATAAACTGTTCGGGAAACGACTTCTGCTGGCCAGACATTACATCAACTCTCGCAAGTCCTGGTTAAAGATGGTTCCCACACAAAACTGTGACATCCTGATGACTTTTCCAGGTAAACGCTCTGCTCTGACATGTCCTCCATGTTTGTCCTGCAGTGAGGAGAGAAGGCGCTGGTAGCTAGTCAGAGATTTATAGTGAAGTGCTTTGGAGGATATTAAAAGTTGTCCATTAACAGCACCTGTTTTTTCTGCTGTCTCCTTTTAATGAAAGGGCCAGCAATGTGAACTTGAAGCATTTCATTAAGCCACCATACACATGCAGCGTGAAGGAGCACATCCTGTTATATGTGAGCTGTTTAAACAGAGCACGCTGTTTACTTATGGGCAGATAAGCGGCTTAAGTCAACATTTATTATTTCTGTCTGAATACACAATTGCCACATTTGTCTCAGACACCGTTTCTAAAAGGACGGCGTGTAAAATATATATTTTTTTTCTATGAAAGATGAGGAAATTATGGAACTCAGCTTGACTGACCTTTATCCCCCAGTACCACCTATCACGAGTGAGCATATTAGTGCTGTTAGAAATGGCTTCTACTCAACCTTACTCTGTGTGCACTGATTAGAAATTACCTTTCAGAATCAATTGAACAGCCTACTATCTCAAAAATAAAATATTTATATCAAAATAAATCAATTACAGAAAGATCCCAGATTTACAGAACTATCAGGTTAAAAATCAAAAGGAATCACAGTATGTCTGATTTATTCCACAACCAATTCAAGCTGAACAGAAAGAGTTGCAACCAGAGGCAGTCCTGGTCTGTTTGGCGCCCTGGGCTCATGCTGCCCACCCAAGATGGCGCACTGTGGGCGACCCATGTCGCTCGTATCAGAAACCGCCACTGGCCACAACACATTGGCTACTTGAGTAATGATGTACACGACAGACCCGTGCCCAGCACTAGAAGGTTGTGCTAGGTGGTTGGTCTAGGCTATGCTAAGCTCCAATGTGATACGTTTTAGCCAAAAATGGAATGCCCCCAGCTTCCACAAGCAAAGAGAAAGCAGACAGAATATTGATGAGAGGAAAGATTAATTTGGCGGTGTCGACGTAGTTCAGATCTCTATAAACTTCAGGTTTCATCATGCTGTACAATGTGCAGTAGAGTCGTGCCATTTAGCAGCAGGAACACATCAATCTGTTCCATCATCTGAAGTACTTCCTGTTGATAGAATATTCTGAGAGTCAAAAGATGAAGCAAGATGAAGTTTGCATGTTGGCATGAATGTATAAGCCAACATGTCCCTGAAGCATCACCCTCGACCCAGTCGTGTCAAAAGAGAAGCCCATGGTAAAGGCATGATGTTTACTTCAGTGGAAATAAGGGGCTTCAGGAAAATTATGTCAGTCATCGACCATAGATTCAAAATCCCTGGCTGGGAAGATTTTTCACACATAGCCATACACAGCCACACTTTATGGTGAAGTTAGAGAAAGGGTGGAGGAGCAACTGAATTCAGTGTCAAAGTTTGCGACCACAACTCAACAACCCAGGATCCTAACAGATCCTATTAGGATCCTAACACATCTTAGGATCCTAACACATCCTGTTAGGATCATGGACTGTAAATCCATTAACATGGATTTACATGGATTTACGCTGAGGTTTTGTATTTAGGATACAGCCTAAGTACTGTATCCTTCTGTTGAAGGTAGAAAAATGGACTGTAATTTTTACATGGACTGTAAATCCATGTTAATGGATTTACAGTCCATGTAAATGACGACATACACGGACTGGACATATCGTCCAGTCCGTGTATGTGTATTACCATGAGCAGAGTCAGATTTGTTAGTGCACACCTACCTGTACAGTGATGCTTCAGGAAGTTATTCTTTGGAAGAGAACTTTCACTCATAAATAATTATAAGTAGGGCTGTTGTAAACGAATATTTTAGTAATCGAGTAATCTATCGATTATTCTTACGATTAATCGAGTAATCGGATAAAAAAAAATTCTGGAAATATTGGTAAATCTGGCATAATACCGGTGTTACTATCAGATATCAATGTCAGTCCAATTTTTCATATTTGAGCATCCCTAACAGTTGCTTTTTTGTAGTTTAGAAAACTAACCTGTAACAATAATAGCTCACTTTCTAAGTTAACCAGAAGAAAAGTTATAGAAAAATCTGAAATTCTATTGAATTTAATAACAAAGAGGCAGGCTCACAAATATGCTTATAAAAAATGTCTACAATCCAGCTTTTAGTTTATGTATTCATCTTGAGTGAGTTTAATAGATTAATTAAACTCACCTTGCCACCTAACCTGTCACGCTTTGGGTTTGAAAATACGGGAAATGCCGCCTGGAGTGGGAGGAGAGGGCGAATGAACGAACATGGGGTGGAGGGGAGGAAATAGACCAGCGGACTGACGAACCGTTAGACCGGGGGACGAACACGGGGGGAAGCAATACGGGATATTTACGACACCTTCACTGGTCACACTCAGAAACTCATCTACCAGCCATGTACGATGCGCTCCGCCACCCGTTTCTTCAGACCGGGATATGAAATTTATTGTGCGGTTCGTCGGTAAAGCTACATTTACACGGTAAGCATCAGCTACTCAGCCGCCCGCCCTGTTCAGTCTATCCGCTCACCTCAGCGCTCTTCCCGCCGTTCGCTTTCAACCAGCAGCCCCGGAGGAAAAATGCTGCCGTACTCCAGGCATTCCCCCAGTCATTTTAAGATCGGGCATTATCATCAATCAATAAAATCCCCACGGGCCAATCTTGAAGATTGGACTTTATGCCGCTGAGACTTAGCTTTTGTCAACAACTCAGAGGCGGAAGTGAGAACTCCGCGCAACGCAAATGAAGTCCCGGCCGGAACACGGTGCGCTAACTAATAAAACATAAATTAACGAAGCTTCGAGGCAGGTAAATTTTCCTCGAGGAATTTTAGTAATCGAGGTACTCGAATCATTCGAGGAATCGTTTCAGCCCTAATTATAAGAGTAAGAGGTTTTTGAGTATTGCTAACGCTGTTGCTGAGCTTGCCTTGTTGACCACAGTAGGGATTTGTTCAGAAATCATGGAGGACACAAGTAGTATTTAATCTGTCTACAGCTATGCATTCTGGGTACAGAATAAATGTAATTTAAGATTAAATAAATTTCTGCAGGGCTGCACAGTGGCGCAGCTGGTAGAGCTGTTGCCTTGCAGCAAGAAGGTTCTGGTTCAATCCCCCATCTTCTCCCACAGTCCAAAAACATGACTGTTAGGTTAATTGGTCTGTCTACATTGTCCCTAGTCCTCCTAATTAGAATGTCTGTCTCTGTGTTGCCCTGCGACAGACTGGTGACCTCTCCAGGGTGTACCCTGCCTCTCGCCCGGAATGTTAGCTGGAGATAGGCACCAGCAACCCTCCTGACCCCACTAGGGACAAGGGTGTAAAGAAAATGGATGGATACATTTCTGCATAAGTAGTTTTTCCCTCACAATAAGAGCATGTATAAACATCTCACTACTTGAAGAATGCTTAACAGTCGCTAATAAAAGCTTCAACACAGATTTTAAACTTTATTCAGCTAAAAGTTTACAAAACCATAAATTAAATTAAATTAAATTAGCGCTTTCATATTTATCTGGAACAGCTCATTTACGGGAAGCTAACTGCCCTAAACATTTTACAAATGAGCAAAAACGCTTCAGGCAATAAATGAAAAATTAGCTCTGCTGTTAGCGCTTCAGCAGATTAGCGGAAGTGGATCCACCACTGAGATTCCATGCAAGAACTGGGCTAAAAACACAATTAGAGCTGAAATGATTAATTGGAATAATTGTGATGAATTAATTATTGAAATAATCAAGTTTTCTGTTTAACTTGAGTAAACAGAATCCTATTAGCACCATATACAAACCAGTTATTAATTGGTTTATCCAAAAGATAATCTACAGATTATCAATACTGCAATAACTGATCACACAAAGGATGTGATTTTTAGTTTTAGATCAGCTGATCAACAACTGGTCCAGTCAAGCATCTCTAGAATAGACACAGAAACTTCTACTTTACCACAGCTTCTGTTTTTGGACAGTAGATGATTGAAAACATGCTGATGAACTTCAAATGGATGTATTTCTAATTTCCCCAGATACAATAGATGACCACACTCTGCTGTGGCTCCTGAATCAAATTCGTGTTGGAATCCCACAGGTCAGCATCCAGGTCCGGCAACATAAACACACCCAGACCCACGCCTTCTTCATCGCAATAACATTTGAAAAGTAAGATTCAACTTCTTTCACAGGTACAAGAAAAAATAGTCTCTTATTTCAGATGGAAATAAAATTTTGCTGTTTATCCCCCCAACAGCCTGCTGCGAGGAGCCGAGCAGATGGGCATGTACAAGACTGTGAAGCCACAGTTTGGTGGTGGCATGCGCCGCTTCTCCTGTGAGGAAGACAACATCTATGAGAACATAGAAAGCGAGCTTTGCTTTTTCACCTCGCAGGTTAAAAGTCTGGGATTCTCGTTATCAGTGTCACCTGGAAGTGTTAGAATGTAACTCAGGTCTTCGTAAAAGAAAAATGGATGTACAAATGTAGGTGTTATTTTATTAAATTCCATAAAACCATGTGTGCCTGTTGTGCTTAGGAACGTCAGAGCATCATTAAGTATTGGCTGGATAACCTGCGTGCCAAACAGGGGGAGATGCTCCACAATATCCACTTCTTGGAGGGGCAGCCAATAAGTGAGATGCTTTTTATCATCTACATTTTCCAGGCCGCTCTGCATCTTCTCATTCCTTTATTCTGGTTTTATCCCTTAATGCAGGGGTTAATGTTCAAAGTGTGGCCTGGGGGCCACTTTTGCAGCAGCTAAGCTAATTTTGTGTGGATCATGGCTGCAAGCAGGGTATATGTTTTTATGATGTAAAGCTCTTTGAACTGCCTTGTTGCTGAAATGTGCTATGCAAATAACATTTGATTGATATATAATTAGGGGCCCAGGACAGGCAGATGATCCAAATGAAAACTTTTTTTTTCAGTTAAAAAAGTAAATTTTTTACAAACTGAAATGTTCTAAAAATGGAAAACATTAGGCACATTACAAAGTATTTATCTTATAATATACATGTTTTTTTTCTTTTTGTTTCTTAATTTCATATTGATATCCAGCAACTTTTATTATATAGCAGACATGATTTCACCAAAATCTGCATTTAGTTGATTTACTAAACTTTGGCAATATCAAGTAGTTTTCAAAGAAAATCCAAAATCATCTTCTTATTGTTGAAAATAGACAATAAATTGAGTCATTATACGACAACTCTACAATTTTAATAAGTACCAAACTTTTTTTATCAGTGATTTATAGATACTTTCCTGTCAAAAATTACTACTTTTTGTTTCACTAAAATGTCCCATGTGTAGTTTATTGCTGAGCAGGTAAAAATTTTATATATTCAATGTTTTTTCCTTGTCATATTTATGTGGCACTTTTGGACAAGGAGCTAAAAAAGTTCAACAAAAAGTTACAGCATTGTTAGTATCTTAAAAGTTTACATACCCCAAAGCTTTTCACATCTTGCCACATTGTAACCCCAAAAGCTTTGATTGATTTGGTTATGAGTTTATGTGATGGAACTGGGAACAAGCATCGAACTGGGAACTCTGGTTTCAGCCGTTGTCTGTACTTTTAGTTCCAGAGCTAATCGCTCGGGGAGTGATCCATCAGATGTTTCCTCTTCATGAACAAAGAATACTCAACCAGCTGATGACTTCGTGGGTCCAGGCTGTGTGTGAAAGGCAGCCCCTCGGTAAGAAATACTGGAGGATGACATGGAATGCCTCATACTGAATAGATTCCTTGAAATCGGGTCCACTTCTGCTAACTCAAGGTGGGAGTTGTTTAAAGCAAGCTGAATATCCTCAGTTATGTCTAATAAATCATTTCCAGATGACATTTGTGACTACTTTGGAGTGAAGATCGGCATGTACTTTGCTTGGCTGGGTTTCTACACCAACTCCATGCTCTACCCTGCCGTCATTGGCTTTCTGCTCTGGATACTAGCAGAAGATGATCAGGTATCACAAACCTTAAAGAGAGAGCTTTTGAGGGTATTTCAATTCATGATGTAAAATTATGGAACAAGTTAAATGAGGAGTTAAAACAAAGTCAAAATGTAATACAATTTGAAAAGAAAAATTAGGTCATTTTCACTAGCTGTAGAAATATTGGTGAGACTTAGCACAAATCTGTATAGGTAAACTGAGCCTAACGCAGAGTGTGTGTGGGTATGGATGTATGCATGTACATATATGTGTGTCTGACGACGAGTCCATGGCAAAAATACCCCCAAAAAACAGATAAAATGGAAAATTAATTAAACTATGTCAAGATTTTTCTTTTTTTTATTTAATAATGAGGGTCCACCTCAAAACATGGTAAGTTTATCGGGTAGGAGTTCATAAGTTTTGTACTTCTTCCTATTCCTTTTCGGGCATGTTAAGATTATTGTGGTACAAAAAATATGTCTTTTGCAATACTTGTTCATGTCTGTTTCTTTATACTGCTATCATATTGAAAATAAATAAATAGTTCACCATTTTAGTTAAGTGAAGTTCTGTTAAAAGAAGTTCATATGTTATCTGCAGTTAATTTGATTTTATTGCTCAATATGTGTTGGGAAAATAATAATAATCACTGCATTATTATTTTTGTTTTACTTATCTTACATTCAACTTTTATTCCTATGTGCCCATATATTTATTTTACTCATACTATTCATCATATTAAGAATCATTTTGCATTTATTGATTATATTGTTTTTGCTTAATAGTTATACTCTTGTTGTTTATTCCACCGTATGTCCCTCTTATGTTCCCCTTTGACCTTATACTTCCAGAGCATAGTTTGGAGACATATTGATGGGTGAAGTGAAACATGTACATTGCAGCATTTATAGTAGGTAGAAAAATTAAGTTCATAAGTTCATTTCCTGCAGGAAATGAGGAACTTCTGCAAAGATAAGGAACCGGCGGTTCTAGGTGTTTTTTCAGGGTTGCAAAACAGCCACCTTACATCTGTGCTGTCATGATCCGTGTTTTTGTGCATTTATGTTAAGGTTTTTCTGTGTTCAGTTTCTGTCCTGTGAGTCTCTGTTGTTTCTGCGTCTTCCCTGTTGATTGATCAGGTGTGTCTCATTCCTTGATTACCCTCCCAGTGTATTTAGTCCCACCTGTTGTCTTTGTCTCTTGTTGGGTCCTTGTCGTTTGTTGTACGTCTTCTTCCTAGCTCTCCAGTCGTACTGTATGAAGTCCTGGTTAGCCTTAGCTCCTGCATTCAGTCACCAATTGTCAGTTGCTACCAGTTATTAGCTGTGTGCTATTGTTCCTGCTGTGCTGCCTGACTGGACTGTTTAGAACAGGGGTCACCAACTCCAGTCCTCGAGGGCTACCATCCTGTAACTTTTAGATGCGTCTCTGCTCAAACACACCTGGATCAAATAAACTGCTTGTTTCCAGCTTATTGCAGAGAGAAATGAATGCTGGTGAGGGAATTCAGACATTTTGGAGCAGAGGTGAATCTAAAAGTTGCAGGATGGTAGCCCTTGAGGACTGGAGTTGGTGACCCCTGGTTTAGAGCAACATTCATCACCATAACCTGGGTCTCAGCGTTTATCCTCACCACCTCACAATCACCGCTTTATGACATGTGCAAAGAGAGCAGACAAGTGAATAATAGCAAGGTCATTTCCTTTTTTAACTAGAAGTCCGATGACCTCCACTCTGTACTTTGTTTGCATGACCAAAGACTTGACATGCAAAGAACATTTTAGCCAGCATTACTGTAATACATATACTTATTAAAAAAGGCAACACATTTTCAGTTTATGAACAGAAATCCATGTTTTTAGTGTTTTTCTCCTGTGTGCTGTAGAGTCATTCTCAGATTTTATATTTTCACAGAGAAAAGTTTCAAAAAGTACACATTGAAAGGGGAACATCTTCGGGTGGAAACTACTAAAAATCAATAATTTGATTTTACTTTATTTATGACTGCTACCAGGTATTAATCTCACTGTCATGCTAAAGAAAACTGATGGATCCTCCTCACTGCTTTACAATTAAAGTGGCGTAAAGTGACTGACTCAACCTTTTGTCCCCACACAGACCAGCCAGGATATCTGCTGTGTGGTTTTTGCTCTCTTTAATGTCATCTGGGCAACTTTGTTTCTGGAGCGCTGGAAGCGGCGAGAAGCGGAGCTGGCCTACAGGTGGGGCACCCTGGACACCCCCGCCGAGTCCTTGGAGGAGCCCAGGCCCCAGTTCAGGGTGAGAACTTTTCACAATATAAAGCACAGGCTTCCTGTAATAATGACCCTGAAAGTTTCTCATGTCTTGGTGATATTTCCTCTGACAGTCTTCCTCCCAACACAGAGTTAGCCTACAATAGCAGGAAATGGGGTTGGTGGGTCCATGTGCTCTGAGAGCAGCAGGAGGGGCGGGGTTAGTGTGTGTGTGGGGAGTGAGGGGGGTGGTGTTATTAGGTTGCATACCCCCACAAAAAGAAGCAGTGGTGGGAGGGGTTGTGATGGGTAAAGAGGCACACAGGTCACATGGGAGCTGAGCCCGGCTAGCTCAGTCGGTAGAGCATGAGACTCTTAATCTCAGGGTCATGGGTTCGAGCCCCACGTTGGGCGCTTGCTTTTATCAAGTTTCATTGTGTTGCCCACATAAACAGATCATGTTACCAAGCATTACACTGACCTAGGTTATTTTTCATTCTTTCATGGAAGTTAATTTTTTGAGGGAAGCTCATATTAATTAAATTAAAAGTATGTTATTGATCCCAAAGGGAAATTAAATGGTGGTGTAGACAGTGATGGCTGTTGGCAGAAAAGAGCTCCTGTAGCAGTCTGTATTACAGCAAATTCGAAAAAGCCTCTGACCAAAGACACTGTTTTTCTAAGACAATCTCATGGTCAGGGTTGTTCATAATGTTATTTGGAAAGTCCTTCTTTGCTTCATCATGTCCAGAGGACCCCCAGTCTTTCTCAACAATCTCATTTCTAATGTGTGCCTACAGGGTGTGAGGCGGTGCAGTCCCATAACAGGCTGTGAGGAGTTCTACTACCCCGCCTGGAAGAGAGCCATGTTCAGATGGCTGGTCAGCCTGCCTGTCTGCCTGCTCTGCCTCTGCTTCGTCTTCCTCGCCATGCTCCTCTGTCTTCAACTGCAGGTCTTTGTTGGACACCACTGTCTACCATGCTAAACAAAAACAGCTAGTAATGACACAGCTCCACAGCCAAACATAAAGAATCCAATATTAAAGTATTCAATTTTCAGACAGGTAAAATATGCATATTCTATATAGTGTCTAGTGCTAGTTTTATGACACACAAAGAGTCATCTAGCCCTTTGAGATCTCAAGACGTAACAACCACTATAAATAAAATGTACTATCTGTCAAATTTACACATGCATTTCATCAAGAAATGTATGTATATTTTGTCTTTCCTTCTCCTTTGTTCTTTTTACATTTCCTCGCCTCCACGTTTTAATTTTCCTAAAGCTTTTTTGCCTTGTTATGCAAATGAGGAGGGGTGGTGTCTTAGGACTTCAACTCCTGTCTATGGGCTGGTCATGCATTTCTTGATGAAAATGCATGTGTAGGAAAAAGGAAAAACAAAATCTATTAATTTCTGCTTTTATTTTTAATTATGTCAGTTTTGGTCCTCCACAGTTTTCATGTCATGACAGTGATAAATAACAGTTATGAGACTGTCACTAGTTCTGATTCCACAATAATATTCTTCACCTTGCAGGAAGTGGTGATGGAGATTCAGGAGCTGCCTAGTATCACAAGATTCATCCCTAAGATACTTCTGGCCATCACTGTAACTGTATGTGATGAAGTGTATAAGAAGATTGCCTACTGGCTTAATGACATGGGTAGGAATCATTTTGGCAAATGACAGAATTCCGTTTGTGTGAATAATAGCCGAGTTCTTTGATAAAAAAGGGAGAGGATGGTGACTGACTCTCCTTTTCTCCACGAGGAACAGAAATAGGAAATAGAATATGTCTCTCTAATGCTTCATGTTTGTTTGTTCTTCCAGAGAACTACAGGCTTCAGAGTGCCTACGAGAACAATTTGATCATCAAGATGGTTTTTGTAAGTTATCCTGTTTTGTTTTGTGCTTTGCTTTTCAAGATAGTTTGGTTTTCTATTTCTTCTTATGTCTTCTTGTTCTTCACAGTTTGAATTCATCAATTCTTACCTCAGCCTTTTCTACATTGGATTCTACCTCAAGGACATGGAGCGACTGAAGGAGGTAAGAACATTGAAGAAAATTTGAAATTTGAAATTGGTAGTACAAAAGAAAATCTGTAGTTGCTATTTATTTTGGAATATTAGTTAGTTTTGAGCTTTGGCAAAAATTAGCCAGTCCTGTACACTCAATCAATTCAATTCAGTTTATCTATATAGCACCATTTCACAACACATTAAAATTATAATTAAAATCAGTCTGCAACTTCCATCAGTGTCAGAACCCTCTGACTTCAACAGACTGCTGTTGAGCATGTCTTTAGATATTGTCTTCTCGGCTTTTTCAATGCTTTTGTTTTGGAAATCTGATGACAATTCTGGAATTTTGGCATTAAAAATGTGTGTATGAACTCTGGTTGTAATAATAAATAACATATTAACAAAAACAGAATCTTATGACTTGAAAATTATTGTAATGTTGATTGTTATGTCATTATCTTATTTGAGATTACACTCCATAGACACACACACTCACACCTATTGAGAATTTAAAGAGACTAATTAGCCAGTCATGTTTTGCACTGTGAGAGGAAGCCATGCATGCACAGGGAGAACATACAGAAAGACCGCAGGTTGAGATTTGTTGAGATTTTGCTGCAAGTTAATAGTGCTGCCAACTGTGCAGCCCTGAGATTAAATTGATTCTTGAAAAACATAATATTGTTACATTCCTAAAATAAAGGCCTGAGTCCTTTTTTTTTTTTTTTTTCTTTGCCAAAAAGTGATTTGGGGGAAAAAAGCAAAGAAAACAAATAAAAAAACAGAACACTTTCGACAAAAAAAAGATATGGCTGAAGTCATTATTTTAGGAAGGTGATGTTATTCAGACTGACAGAAGCGAGGCTGCCTTGCAGTCAGAGCCACAGCGCCATGTGACCACCAAACTTTTACTTTCAGAACCACCATCACCCCAAGACTGATTCCTCTGTTACAGATTGTATATGTAAATAATAATAATAACTTATTTTGGATTATTTTGGCCAACAATTCTTTGTAGCTTTAGAGCTTTATGAACAATCATTTTTATCTTCATTTGTAAGCCAATTTGGATAATAGTTCCGTTCAAATGTATGGACACAAACACATGAACAGACATGAATGTTCTTCTAAATATAATGAAAACAGGAAGTTGATGGTAAAACCACTTTGTAACATCTCTACATTTTGAATCTTTCACTTTCAATTTGTAAATTGCACCTTACCTCTGACCAAGTGTAAGAACAAAACATGTGACTCTATCTATAGCAGCTGTTTCAAGGAAACCACGCAACTTCCTGTGTGTCTGACTGCACAATCACACATCTAGATGTTTCTGCACTGATAGCTCACAACACAACAACATTGAAAAGTCTAGTTAAAGTTTCTACTGTTGGTAGTCATGCAAATAAACAGTACAAAGACAAATGGTAAAATGGACTGAACTTATACCACTCAAAGCACTTTGCACTTCAGGCACATCCAACATGTCATTTCATGTCATTTAATTTTCATAATGATTCATTCCATGTGTTTATGTTCATCCACGTTAACATTAGTATGACTTTGTGTATCTATACATACCCATATACCCATATACACACACAGACACATGAATACAAACACAGTTCGAACATATAAAAACCCCTTTTAAAATAAATTTATGTCAATTGATACATCTACTTTAACTGAATAGACACAAAATAAATCTGAAGAATAAGTATTTACCCAATGTGCACACATATCCATATATCAATAATCTGTATCACACATAACAATACACATGAAGCATGAATTCCATTTAATATGTCTGAGAAGATGTAGGAAGAAATAATGTATTTAACCGTACCCCTTCTCCAATACACCATAATAACAAACATATATGCACATATAAAACAATATATGTTGTATGTAAAGTCTCTGTTTTCGTTTCAGATGCTTGCTACTCTATTGATTTTCCGCCAATTCCTACAAAACATCAAAGAAGTCCTTCAGCCATATCTCTACGAGCAAAGCAAGCTCGGCGTCTTCACCCCAAAGGTCTTATGGGAGCTCCTACAAGTCATCATTCTCAAGTATGGGCGTCTGGCTCTTGGGAAGGCACAAGCCTCAATTACATCCTACTCCTTCTTGAGTCCCAGAGGAATCTCAAACAGTCACGCCACGAATTGTAACCAGGAACCAAGGAGAAGAGGAGATCTGAAAGCTGGCTTCAGGCTCTCAGAGGAAGAATGGGACATGAACGACAGCATTATAAAGCATCGGAAAGTCAGCTTCACCGAGAAGGTGGACTACAAGAATGTCAAGACGGAGACCCAGGCTGTGGAGGACAGTTTCCTGGAGGACAGTCCGACGCTGGTGGAAGACGGGATGGATCCATCCAGTATTTTTGACAGTTGTGATGAGGACAGTGACTGTGAATCACTGTCTCAGGTAGTGTGGTCAACATCGTTTGTGTCTACTGGGCAGGGTTTCTCAACATCTTAAGGGCCCACCATTGTTGGGCAGAAGTCGACAATGCTTGACAAAGGTTTGTTTTCACAAACACCCTTCAAGGTCCACAAGACTCACTGGTCTTAGCTCCTGTGAAGCCCCTCCCACTGCAGTATACGTCATGGTGTTTCATCATATGTGTAGTTTACAACAGGAAGGGGTGGATGACATGAGGCTGAGAACTAAAAGAAGTAATTTTCATCACCCAACTGCGACAATGAGAACCAATTTCGGCACGTTGGCTTGACCATGCTGGACCCTTAAGAAATGTGTGAATAAGTACACATTAAAGATGTTTCAGTTATTAGCACAGAAGTATCATTTTTAATTTTTCCTTCAGCAGGAGACCAAGGAGAACGTCAGTGTGTCCTCTTCAAAAGAATCCGATTCCATCTACCAGAGAAGGAGTGTAGGGGAGGGGAAAGATGACAAGAAATCTTGGATGGATCCACCAGAGGAACCCAAAACCGTTGCTTTGACTCAGGCTGAGATAGAGAGTTGTATGCAGACATATGAGGTAGCCTTCCTGATACATGTTTCTCCAAAATTATGTCTACTCACAGTTATGTGTACACATTAAAAAAATGTGACTAATCTTTTTGTGGTGGGACATTTGATGTGAAAAGGGAACACTTCAAGACTACCAGGAGATGTTCATTCAGTTCGGCTACGTGGTGCTCTTTTCCTCGGCCTTTCCCCTGGCGGCCATGTGTGCTCTTATCAACAACATCATTGAGATACGAAGTGATGCCCTGAAGCTGTGCACTGGCCTTCAGAGACCGTTCGGACAGAGAGTGGAGAACATCGGACAGTGGCAGGTTGGTGGCTTCCAGCTTGGAAATGTCAGTAATGCCTTTCGGGCTTCCACCTCAACACCCTGTAAATTTGTCTGCTTGTTTTCAACAACAGACTGCAATGGAAGCCATGGGCTTGATAGCCATTATAGTTAACTGTTACCTGATTGGTCAGTGTGGCCAGCTTCAGCGTCTGTTCCCCTGGTTGAGCCCAGAGATGACCATCATCTCCATTGTCTTGCTTGAGGTACTTCCTACACACTTTCATTAAACCTAAAAATGTTCTGTCTAGTGTAGGTTTTATGGCGTATGCAAGACTTATTTATCCATAAAAACACAGAATGTGAAAATGAATGTCTTGTACTCTGATGTGTTGTCTTGAGTTTGTCCCTTTGTGGTCTTGTGGGTTTTCAGCACTTTGCAATCCTCCTAAAGTACGTCATCCATGTCGCCATCCCTGATATCCCTGGCTGGGTAGCAGACGAGATGGCCAAGCTAGAGTACCGACGAAGGGAAGCTTTCAAGGTATATCGCTATGTCATAGCTTGAAAGACCTTCTGCCAACATCAGACCAGCTGTTGGCTGCTGATTGGCCAATTTGTATTGCATATATGTGTGTATACGTCCCTTCGTTTCTTGCTGTGTGTTAACCTGAAATGCTCTGTGGTCCAGTCTGTCTTTGAATAGTGGCAGTGCGTGACGTCAGTCAGCTCTCTGTACGGTGCTCCTTTTTCAGATCTTTTCAGTTTTTTTCTTGTCACACTTCAAAGGACAACAATGTTAACATCAGAGCAAAATAATCAGAGTAACAATTAAAAAATGTTTTTATGTGATGATGTCACTTAGGGTTGCACAATATGTCGCAAATATATTGCTATCGCAATATTATTGTGCCCATTATTCATATCCCAAATGATTGTTTGGAGTGCAATCATTTTTGGCTAGTATATTCAGTGTTCTGAACATGATTATGATAAGCACTGTTATTGTGATCATAAAATGTATTAATATTATTGTCATCACAGTATTTTCTAAAATTGTGCAACCCTAATTTCATTTATTAAGAAAAAAAGCCTTGTGCGATAGAACCTGTATGACAATGTACAGGTTTAACTTCTTTCAACTTTTTCTGATCTAAAGAAAATCAGAAGAAGTTAAATAACACATGTGAAACAGTCATTCTGGAAAGGGTTACAAAGCCATTTGAAAAGTGTCAAGACTCCAGAAAACCACAGTGAGAACCGTTATCAACACATAGCGCAAATATGGAACAATGGTGAACTTTCCCAAAATGACTGCACGAGTGCATCAATCACTCATTCAGGAGGTCACAAAAAACCCAGAACAATGTTTAAAGGTCTGCAGGCCTCACTTACCTCAGTTAAGGTCAGAGTTAAGGATTCAACAATGAGAAAGACAGACTGGGCCTATAAAATGGCCTCCTAGTGAGAGTTTCAAGGTGAGACCTATGGCTGAACCAAATAAACACCAAGCTCTTATTTGCAAAAATATTTTTTCCTTGACCTCTTAATAGCTCAAAACAAAAAATGTGATGGGTCTAATGACTTAATGGTACCTTTTACAAAAATGTGTACCTTACATATCTGCCAAATATGAGAGATAATGTATGAAAAAAAAATTAAGCCTCTTTGGCTCCTATTGCTATGTGCAGAAATGCATCGCTCCCGGTGAGAGGAGAGTGAGAGTTTGATTACACAATCACATCTCACCTACAAACCGGACTTTCTACACAAAGGAAGTAGAGTTTGATTAAAGTGGGCTAAACAGAGGATGTTATCAAACTGATGCAGAGCAAAAAAATGAACTCCGGTCTGCCTACGAACCAGGTGTCGATTTGGTTGAAGTTAATTACGGTGCGTTTTTAATACATATATGAACGCTAAGCAGTCTGGATACCGCTCCAAACGCAGGAAGTGGATTACAACACAATCCATTCTGGGTAAATACATCCAAAACAAACATGTACATCTAGCAGAAATGAAGAAATGACTCTTTTACCAAAGACAAAAGAGAAATCTTCCAACCACTCCACTTTTGTTCACATTTTGTGAAGAAGGAAGATGCCCTCAGTGTCTTTTTCAGAGGTGTTTCCTTCAGTGTTTCTTAGGTGAAAGGGTGAACAGGTTTTCCAAAGGGTCTGGTTGGTTTGACACAATCCTGTGTGAAAGAGAACAAACCGGCTGAAAATGAACCAAATACTGCTTTTTTGGTCCCCAGTCGAACCAAGTCTACCAGACTATCAAGTGTGAAAACACTCTTAGTTTGCGGTCAGAATGTAGAACACACTGTTGCTCTGTAGAATGTTTCTTTTCCGTCACTTTGTCCTAAATGTTTAACCTTTCAGAAACATGAGCTGCAGGCACAGCAGCACTTCCAGCAGCAGCTTCGGCGCCGCCGGGAGGAGGAGGAGCTTCACCGTCAGGCCGAGCTGCAGGCAGAAGCTCGTCATGAGAGCGACTACCACAAGGCGGACATGCAGCACCAGCACCACCACGACAAATCACAGGGCAGCAAGCCTGGTGACAAGCCCAAGAGGCCCAGCTCCCTGCTGGGGAATAACAATGTGATGAAGCTCAAACAGATTATTCCTCTCCAAGGGAAGTTCTCCTCTGGGACGTCCCGGTCACCAGCTCAGTCGCCAACGGGAGGCGAGGCAAAGCTGCCTGGATTTCTGAAGTTCCTAAAGTCACCTGAAGTGAAAAAAGAGCCAGCGGCAGCATCTGGAGGAACACCAGGCTCAGCAGTGATGTCTTCAGCTCCCCCTGGTGGACAGGAGAAGCCACAATCCCCTAACAGAACATTTAGTCCAGGGAAGCTGTTTAATTTTAGCAAATCAGAGGGTACGGTGGTGTGTGCTAATGGCACACAGCAGCCAAACCAGGCTACTAACTCTCAACCTAACACAACCACAGAGGAATTACCTTCAAACGAGTCAGATAAAGGAGAATCAAGACTACAGACTGATTTAGAAAACCCAAAGACCTAACAAATGATCACCCACAGCAATGTCATATTAGGAAGGGAGAAAAATGTATAAATGATCATGAAAAATGTAGAAGCATAGAAGCACTGATGCACTCCGGTGTTAAACCACAAGGACCACATGCAGCAAGTGTTCAGCTTTTACTCTTGATGCAACTCCATAAAGCGTGCCACTGTCTCTGTATACACTTAATTACCTAACTTCCATGTATAAACTGTACAGTAAGTGTCACTGATTCTATGGGGGTTCAGTAACAGTGCAGCCTGATCCGAGACAGTACCAGAGACAGAAAGGGTCCAGAACCAAGACAGTAGAAAGGCAGTTTGTCGGTCAAACTTCCAGCTCCATGTTGGTGCTGGTACTGGATGCATGTACCAGCACCACGCATGTGCAGTGAACATGTCCATGCGTGACATGTTCACTGTCTTTTCAGTTGCAATGCACGTTCAAAGCCATTGGGATTCTTCTGCACTAGGTCAGATATAGTCACTGTGACCATGAAAAAAGTCTATTTTTCCAAACTTTGATTTTCTATGAATTTATTTTACTACATAATTTAGTGACTGTAACTATACGAGGCAAATAAATGTCACTCAGTTCAATGTCCATGTGAGAGAAACAAGAAAGGAGGAGCTGGTGTTGCTTCATGAGAGACCATGCTGCTGCTGGGTTCTGATGCCTCCAGGCAGTGGCAACCACAAGGGAGGTGAGGGGCAAACTCTACCCTATTGGCTCAGCCACCACTGTTTAAACAGTACATCCTGTTTGTTCTTGGGTTTAATATAAAATTATAAAATTTCACACCAAACCAAATCCCAAGAAAAAATAATTACAGCAAAATCTAGACTTATTTCATGTGACGGAGGTCAAACTGTTGTGTTCACAGCCAAACAGACTTTAAAAAGAAACTGCAAGAAGAGTTAAAAGGAAATAAACAATATAATTAAAAAATCTAAGAAAGAAGTGGCAACAATTTATCAAGAAGTTGATATAAACAAACCACTATTATAATAATTATTATTCTTTTAGAAAACAAAGAAAATGTTGCATCCAAAAATCGACATTTTCCAGAAAAACTAAAAATAAGTCTAATTTATGTTCAGGAGTCCAAATAAATGTTTTTTTCTTCTGTCTGTTCAACAGCAGCTTTTTGTTCCATTTTGAACAAAAAGTAAACCATGATGGAAACACTGGTGAAAAAACTAAGTTCACCTATGGACGATTAGTCGACTAGCTGAGTAAGGTGTGAACCATGAGTTTTCAGTGTTTAATATCTCCACAATTTTCTTATATTGTGAGATACTAAATTGATGGTTGTCATTATCTTTGGGACATAGTCATCAAAAATAGTAGAAATAGAGACCTGAAAAATCCCAGTGTGTGATGTATATCTGTACATGAGTCACTTTCTGAAACAAGTGATAAAAACTATTAAACTTTTTAATAAAATGTTTTAAGTGGAACTGTAATCATATCTGGAAAACATTTAGAAAAGAAAAGTTGTCTATCTTCACATTGATCACCTTCCAAAACAAAACTGTCAGACCATAACGCATAATCCAATGTTTCTCAACATGGTTTTTCTACAAGGCCTGCTGAATCATGCAGTGTGGATGAAGGTACACAGTTTTGTACATTCAAATGAAATTCAAATTGAAATGATTTTCTTAAAGGAACAGATGATTTTTATTGTACCCTGATACATAAAACCCAAGAGCTGAAACAGGGTGTACTTTCTTCCTGTCATGACAGAAGAAGGAAGAAAGGGTTTTTTTTCCTTGAAAGTTTCTCCAAAGTTTTCTGGTTTGTGTCAGTTACTGTGTGTCACCATGTACCTTCATACAAACGCTGACAGTGCATATATGCAATAAACTCAGACACATTCCAAACTCGTCATGTGAGAGCTGCAACTGTTCTACTGAGAGGTTGAAAGAACTGTCCACGTCAAATATGCTAAATGTTAGAATCGGTACTCATCATGTCTGAGCAGGTAAACACTCAGTCCAAACCTCTGAGCAGCAGTCGATGAATAAACAAACACCACAAATAATTCTGAAAGAAAGATGCATTTTACTGTTCAGAGGACGTTCTTGTTACATTGTGACCAAAATCTGCCTTTAAATGCAACAGCTTAAATAAAAAAAAAACAACAAAGCTAAACAAAGAAGATATTACTTCAAGAAACAAGATACAATACAAAACCATTTGTCGCATTAAAAGGACAAACATAATTTATTGAAATTCTGAAGAGAACCAAAGCAAATCTGTTGACGGGAATCCACATCACTCTGAAACACAGTAGTGTGTGCATCATGCTGTGGGAACAGGGAAGAAGGATGGAGCTAAATATACGAGAATCAGGGAAGAAAACCTGCAGAAGACTTGAGGACTGGGGAGGAGCTTCGTCTTCTAGCAGGCCCCAAAACATGGAACACGGAACGGGTTATGAAAACATAATCATATGTTAAAATGGCCCAGTCAAAGTCCAGATCTGGATGTTGAGACTTCATGGTAAGACTTGAAAACTGATGTTCACAGATCTGTTCTCCATCTAGTGTAACTGCATTGAGTTGGAGCTATTATACAACACAGGCAAAGCTAGCAGCCGTAATGCTTTCTGCTGTTATTACAGTGAAGGCTGCAATTACAAATGCACTTCACACTTTGCAGATTTATTTAGAAAACACTTATCTATTTCCTTAGATGTCACGTTACATTGTGTGTACTATAATGTTTTTCCTCTTTAATCAAAAATCCCAATAAAACATGAATGTAATTTCTGGTGACAGCGTGCCAAAATTAAAGGAGCATGAATATTTTTTTGAAGGACTGTTACTCCAACATGTACACTGCAAATATCCAAATGCTTGTCAGGAAGTGAGCGTTCAGTCTGAACCCGTTTCTCAATGCATTGAACTCTTTAAAGAAGACTCTTTCCCACCGGTACCTGCTCGGCCCAACTCGGCCCAGTTTTCAGGGTTCTTCTTTAGTGTGTCTGGCACATTTGTAGCACGGACTCACAGGAAGTCTCGCTATTACTATGGATACAAGTTAACTTAAACATAGTTGTAGATATTAACAAAATATTGAAGTATTATTTTAATCTTATTGTTAGAAAATGTACACCATTGGTTGTGAAATCTCACACCACAGAGCACATGAAAGCTACAAAATCTACTTCTGGAAACCGATCTGAATCCCCCGATGTGAGCATGAAATCTGCTTCACTAGACGTTGGCTCATATTTCTCCAATGCGGCATATCATTTAAGGCAATAAATCACTAGTTTCTCTGAGGAAACAACTCATTTCCTTCAGCATTCAGGTCTTTTAATGCAGAAAGCCCAGAATCAATAAATCATCATAAACCACTGAACATTAAAGATGAAACTAGAACATATTTGAAATGCCTCCTTTCATTACCAATTATGAAAGTGGAAAATACCTGACTGAGCACGAACCAGAATGATAGCAACATATGCATATGTGTGAATTATTGCATACATAAGCTCTGCAACAATTAGAACTTCATATGCTGCGTACAAACGAGACTGTTTAGGATGAGAAGAAGAACAAAACAGGATGGAGGGCAGACGAGGTAGAAGTATGGTCATGTTAAGACTCCCACTCTACAGCAGAGACATGGAGACTTGGTAGGTAAAGGAGCTGCTGGAGTAAACCTGGAGTCACACTGTGGGGGGCTTCTGGGACAACTGCAGTTCGAAACCATCAGCACTGTTTACCGCACCACCACGTCTGCAAACACGCCGCATGTCTGAGTGGATTCTGTTGAAGGAGTCGAGTCTCTGGGAGAATGGAGGAAGCAGTGTGGTTCTTTACGAGTCCTCGGTGGGCTCCTCACTATCCGTTCGCGCCATCTTTCGCGGAGGTGCTGCGCTATCCTCTTCTGTCTGCTCCTGCTCTCGCTTCTTTCCCGAATTCTGGCAAATTTAGAAGAAAATCCGAATCATTTGCTCACGACATTCAGCGTGGGCAGTCAAAGATAAAACAATGATGGCTCAGATGTTTACATACAAATTTGAATGTCGTGCTTCACATAGTCTCTTTTCCTGAATAGAAAATTAATATAATGTACAGCAAAAGAGTTTCAAATGTGGATAGGTTAGGTTGGCATTTATTGTGGTATTTCTTTACCCAGAAAATGTTGGATCTGTTAAATATATACATGAATTCAAAAACTTGTTGCAATAAGCAATTAATCAATTAACCCCATGATAAAATTCCATTCTGATGATTATTTTTTGAAGTACAGTCAATTTTATTTATGGTTTCGGGTGTGTGTGGGTTTTATTTGCATTTTATTTAACTGTTTTTGTTTGTCACGTTTTATTTTAGATGTATAAAATATCTTCCAATTCTAGCGTTAAAATTAAAGGTTACTGGCTTTTGAGCGGGCAAAATTGTATTGTTACGCCATTATAAATATATTACTTGGAAATTGTCTCAAAACAACAATGTTATTGTAATAATTACTGGGACAATTTATCAACCAGCAAAATTTATTATCATGACATGACAATAAATTTGCAGCAATTGCTAAGTTGAAGGTTCTAGAAACTGTGGAGTCTATTCAAATCTGACCAGCTGGTCATTTTTTGCAGCATACAATGAGTTTGTTTGACTTCATATACCCTGAGACTTTCTGTTTCTAAAATCCTGCAGGTTTCCAGATCATCACATCATTCCACTCATTTACAACATTTACCTTTTTATCCCACTGCTGATGTAGATACCGCAGTAGGATGTTTGTCTTCTCTGTCACAATGACTGAGTGAAATAACACAGACAGGAAACATTAAAAGATGCACAGGATGTTCTGTTTAGAACAAGACTTGGAACTTACTCTGATCTGATGGATATTCTCGTGTAGGAAGATACACAGACGGCCGACGGTTCTGGAGCACAGGATTGGCAATAAGTTTAAGTCAGAAATGAGCAGTAATCATGTCGACAAAACAGGAACATTTGTTTATCCAAACAGTGAGAATGGAGAACTTACTGATGCTTTACATACGGAGTCTGCATGGAACCTGGTGAAGCTGTTTTTGTTGTAGACAGGCAGCCCCTTCAGGAAGTTCCTCTGTCAAAGGTTCAGGACAGATAAAGCATAAGCAGTAACTCCCCGGTGGTAAAAATAATTCCTGACATCAGTGGTACAAACTACGAATTATTTCACAAGTTCACACTGTTGTTAATGGGCCAGAAGCCAGAAACCCAATAGAACAAATGATTTATTCTTCTACAATGTATCGAAACGCCGACATAAAGCAACAGTAAACATACCTTCTCCATTTTTGTCTTCGCGTGTCCACTAGCTTAGCACGCTGAGTGAAAACGAGCTAGCAACAAAGCTTTGTTGTTGAGTCGTTTCCTAGAAACCGACTTGTTACCTCTTAGACAGCTTCTCAAGACGACTAACGGTCATAAACTACATCCAATATTACTGTACTACGTCAGCTTTATCATTTAGACGCTTAAAAGTCTATCAGAAAAAAACCACAAACATTTACTAAAGGTGTCTGCGTAGCTCTCAGTTCACAACTCCATTTTTGTTGTTTATCCATTTCGGAGGCGGTGACTCTTTAACCTTCACGTCATCTCATTGGTTTAAATGTGAACGAGCTCTGAAGAGTGATACGATGATTGGCCAAAACGGTGATTACGTAATTTTTCCTTTGAGCCTGTGGGAGTTTCCAGCACTACGTTATATTATGGCAATGCAAACCATAGACATATTAAACAATGTATTTGCATTTCTTTATTTTGTCAATAATCAATACAGCTATAAGTTACTATTGCTCTGAAATTCTGTATTTTTCCCATTTTTATTTTTCCGATTTTGGTAATCCGAAGTATCTTGAAATAATACAATTAATACCAAGATTCCATAACTGAAATGTAGAACAAATTAAAATGTCGATTTATTAATTTGACGTGTATTTATCTGTTTATTAAAATATCACCACATTCCAAAACACCCTCTTAGTAAATGCATATTATTTTTTACATTATTCTGAAGTCAATAATATTGTCACAACAGGAAGAATAAGTAGAATGACAGACTTTAAGTATTTATTTCTGCTAATTTTGATTCTAATAGCTCACAACTGAGAAAAACAATAAAAAGTCTCTGAATATTACATCAAATCATTGAAAGTTGATTTTTTTCCAATGTAGAAACGTCACCTTGCTAAAAGGGGGGGGGAAAATCATGTACCCCATATGTTCCATACATACCTCTAGTTGGGGTTCCATATGCACAAATTACTGCATCAATGCTATTCAAGCAAAAGCTGAGTTGTGTTGCTTGGACCCCAGTTCTTCCTTCCAGTCAACTTTCCATTATTATGATTGGATAAAACATTGTAAAAAGCCAGCTTTTTTACCGTGACATTCAAGCAGCAGTATGTAACTTTGTAAAAAAAAAAAAATGAAGAAGAAGTCAATGTACTAATAGCAGAGAAACAACTTGCCTTTACAGAAAAACGGTTTATCCGCTGTCATTGGAGGTCATGCAACCTAGCCTTAGCACTGACAACCAGGGTAGCTACCAGGAAGAAGCTGCCCCACCCCAGAAAACCAATGGAAGAGGACATAAGCAGCACTACATTAGATTTTGATAGCGCTAAGACCCTCCTCCTGACTCTGATTGGTTGTTTCTAGTTAGTGCTGGGAAAAGGCAGAGGAGCTTAATTATTTTTCAGATTATCAGTCTCATATCATACTGTCTCAAGTTGACAGTTTGAACAAATATGTGATAAAAATGTTTTATAAAACGAACATACTGCAGCCTTAAGTAGATTCTTTTCATTGTAGATGGTGGCAGTAACTGTCATGAGGATTTGGGGTTTTCATTAGTTTTAAGTCACAAAAAGTAAGACTAGCTTTAATAAATGCTTTTAAAACATCACTGTAAAACATTTAACTATATTGCTTTATGAATTGAATGAAATAAGTTTCTTGATGGTATTTCTACTCATTAAGATGCATCTGTACTTCCAGACAGAATGCCACACAAATTATACTAAACTTTACAGAGAAAAGTGTTCCTCCTGGTGTCTCCTGGGAAATAAACAAAGTTCTAACAGCTGAAGGGCAGAGCACTGAGAAGGTGTTACACATACCTCCAAACATCACTGGGTTTCACAATAACAAAACTTATTTTGCAAAATCATTTTATTTTGATACATTTCATCATTAAAACACATTTTACATGGTGTGATTTAGAACAGGACGTTTTGACCAGTTGGTGAAACTATAAGATAGCAGTTCTTGGTTCTGATCAGAGGTCAAAACAGTCATTTTGAAAGTATAACCCCCAAAGCACACCAGTATCACCATTTTATTCAACTACAGACATTTCCAGTGGCATCCTGAGCACCTCCCAAGATTCCAAGTCCTTCAGATCCTCCATCAAGACCTTCAGTGAGAGAGGGATTTCCGTCTCTTCAACATACGCCGCAGGATCACCTCTATGCCGCCCCGCGAGCTCATCCTCTTGATCCAACCATGAGTATTTATCCGTTTTATATTGCTCGGCTGGTACTCTGTGCCTCTTTTGCGGGTTCGCACCTGCTGGTGCAGCCAGGGGAGTTGCTGGACCGCGTCGCTGCTCTCCGCTTGCATAGAGAGGGGCCCCAGAAGTCGGAAAACCCGAGCTCTTGCAGCTGCGCCGGACGCAAACCAGCTGCTGAAGAACCTGAGGTGAGACGTGGCATTTGCTGAGAGATCAGGCATAGGGATGCTGCTGCAGAAGAAGCACAAGTTAAAGTTTAATGAGCCTGAATACACACAATTCAACTGTAATGAATTTATCACATCTCATAGGTAGGCTGAGGCCTGTCATGATAACAAATTTAGCTAGTATAAACCAAACATTATTGCAATAAACTTTAATATTGTCATTTTGAGACCACATTTTGAGAATATGTTGAATTCCTTGTCAATCCCTTCCTTCAGTTGATCCAAAATTCTGAAGCAAGAGCTTTGATGAAAATTAAAAACAGAAATCATATTTCCCCGTTTTAGCTTCCCTTCACCGGCTCCCTGTTGAATCCAGAATAGAATTAAACTTCACATCTAAATCCTTTAATAGTTAAGCTTCATCGTGCATCAGAGACCCGATTGCTCCATATGCTCCTGGGAATTTGCGGTGTATAAATAAACTGAACTGAATAATTGACACTTCTACATTAAATAAGTCCACATTAGCAGTGAAGATGGAGCAGCGAAAGCAAACTGCAAAACCAAAAGGAAACACTGCCAGCTAGTAGTAACAATGACTCTATTCAGTGTCACTTGATTGTAGTCTGTGACCATGAGTCAGTGGGAAGCTCGCAAAAGCAGCCTCCCACTCTGCGTTAGCATAAATACGGACTTTAGCGAACAGGACCCTCTAGCCGTTAGCATGTGCGCTTAGCATGGCGTAGAAACACAGCGGCCTTCCTCCTGTCTGTCATAGAAAACTGACTTACCTACGCAGGTGGGTTAATCCACGCAGACGGGAAATAGACGTCAAAACGGTGTTCATTCTGAGATTCTTTTCAAACAAACAGGTTAACTACATGCGAACGCTGAAAGTCACAGATGAGTTAGAACCTTGCAAGAAGAAGCAAGCTGATTGGCTCAGATTTGGCCAAAGGAAATGCTTCTTGCTGCGCGAGGAAATGGAGTAGAGAAGGTGTGTAAAGTCGGAGGGTGCTCATGCGCACCATTTGTCTGTCTATATCTATCTTGCATTATTCATTCATGGTGCAGATCAATTCTTATTATTATTAAAATTAGACTCACTTCAGCAAAGTATTTGACACATACATAACTACAGAACCTACAGGTTTATGTCAACCTGGTAAATCAAACTGGTTTTAGGTTCAGTGCCAGTGTGAAAGAATAGTCTATCTGTTTTTGGACACATTCTGGCATACATTCTAACAATAGATGGCAGCAGCAACTAAAATTCAAGATCATTTAACCTTTTCCTTTTCGGTGTAACGAGTGAGAAAAGCCCAACTGTCTTCTTGATAGGCAAAATTACAAAAATATGGGGCACAATTTGAAGGTGCAAAATGGTAGCCTGGTAAAAAAACAGCCCCTTGTTCTATACTATTTGCTTTGTACAGAGGGTCTAAAACAGCACAGAGCATCAACATTATCATTCACAACTTCTCTTTATGTTTGCTGATTGGCCTAGTAGAAATTCTAATTCGAATAAATGGGAGAAAGCCCAGACTGTCTGTGAGGCAAGATTATAATTGTATTGTGCAGGAAGGCAATGACCAGGCTGGCAAAATAGGCTTTTAAATCCAAAAATGTTACCTTGGACCACAAAAAGAGCAGGATTCATAAGGGCACTTTTTTTTTGTTAAGAGGAAAAAGGGTCTTACTGTGCGCTTCCCTGTTCCCACAGCATGATGGCCTTCACCTACCATACTACCATGTTTCACTGTGGATGTGTGCAGAGAGGTGTTCAGTGTCAGTTTTCTTCTTACATACTGTAGCATTTCACCTATAAGCCATGAGGTTCAGTTTTGGCCTTATCTGACTAGAGCACCTTCTTCGATGATTGCCACCCCCTCTTTGGTTCCAGTGAATTTCATTCGACAATGTTGAATGAAATCCTTCATAAAGGCCAGATAAGCTTACAACTAATATTGTCCCATTGTATGGGCTCTTGAGAAAGCCTTTTTGCTGCTCTTCTTACCCAATTTGCCATTTTACGTGGACATCCATAGATGTAGAATGGTAGAATTGCAGAGAAAGCTGCTAACTGGCTCCTCATTCTCTAATAAACCTCTCAGGCCCCCACAGAAAAGCTGTGTGAAATGGATGTACACATGCATCCATTTCTATTTACAAACTCAATCCTGGAGGCATTTGGTTGCACTGGATTTTATTTCAGTGTCAGAGTAAAGGAGGCTGAAGGCCAATATACATCACACAACTGTGTGTGTTGCTCTAATTTCATGTATCAGCTTGGAGGTCATATGTGCCCTCTGTGATGCAGCAACTGCAGTGACTCTTTCATGCACAACATAATGACGCGTTTATGGGGGTTTGATAGCAGCTGCAGATTTTAACAGAGGCTCACTTATGTCATGTATGCTCATGCATCCCACTGCTCAGATGATAAAATGGGACCATCTCAGCAGGTTCTGTCTCTGACTACAAGCATTCTGTTATTATTAAGTCAGCCTTAGCAACAAGGAAAGCAGGCTTCTCCTATTGGCTTCTTCCCAGCGTTCAGCTGTCCTCTATTAGCCCTCCCCGCTGCCACTCAGCAACGAAAATGCGCGAAGATTGCCCGTAGTGCTGCGGATCCAAGGGCAGCAGGGCTGGGTAGGGTTTGGCCCTCATTACGCAGTGGATGCTGAAGGGAGGAGGTGGATGCTGAAAAACACTGCCGTTCCTTCTCGCTATGGGTATCTTATTTGAATGCAACTGGCACAATTTGATGGAGGCATGCTTTACTTTCATTTCGAGTCCGTTTGTGTCGATTGACGGCCGTCTGATGAGGCTGAAAAGCGCCCACCGTTCTGCAGCATCTCCCGTGTAGACGGCCCTTCAGAGCCGGTTAAGCACCAGGTCGTCAGTAATTCTGCAGGTAAGAAACCATTTTTTATTTTTATTTTTATTTTTTTGCGAGGCAGGGTTTCACTTTACATGTAAGTCTTTTCATCATCGGTCGGCCGACTGCATCTGTTAATGTGGATGCGCAAAATTACTCACATCTCAATCATAAAAACGCACATTCCGCACAGAACAGCCACATATTGTTGATGCGCAAAAAAGGATAAATAAATACAATTTAATAAAAAAATAAATAAAAAATAAATAATAATAATAATAATAATAATAATAATAATAATAATAATAATTGTTCTCGCTGTTATTTCATGCATGTCTAGCCACACTGTTTTCCTGCAGAACAGCCTGTGACGCTGTTGTATGACTCAATGTTTTGAATTCATTGTGATTCCGCTGCGCCACTTCGGATCGCTCAGTAAACAGAAAGTAGGTTAAAATGGTCTCCTCTTGCAAAATAGGCCATGCACGTGCAGCATTCAACCCACGCACAGCCGCAGCGATGGCTGAATGCGCACAATGCGCCAAATGTGGGTAAGAGTTGCGAAAGTGGCGGTACGGTTCGAGGGGTAGCCTGCACTGTTTAGAGGTCCGTTAAAAATTGCAGATACATGCAGATCTGGGTCTGGCTATCGATGAGTAGGTCAGTAGGAGAATCCCTGATTTACATTTCAGGCCGCTGCTGCTGTGTTTTTCTGCACCATGAGTGAAAATGCAGCTGCAAGGCAAATAGATAACTAGATAGCTAGATAGAAACAAAGATAAGATTTTGCATAATTGCATAATTCTGACTGCATATAAGAACACTCTTCTTATAGGAAATGATGGAACTTCTTCAAACTGTTTGGTTTCTTATCTCTGATCCAGCTTTCAGGCACTATCAATAACATCTCACAAGGTTTGATTTTGGACCAATTCCATTAACTTATTATAAACCTGCTTCCAAAACCACATTGAATGTGTTTGTGTTTTGGAACTTTATATTATGTCCAATTTACTCCAATCTGATCCAAACTGTCACCATGAAATTATATTGGTTAGGGAGTTCAAGAACTGAGAAACATTCAAAGGTCAAGCAAACACCAGTGTCTCTATCCACAGTGAAGCAAGTTTAGTATAAGCATGAGGGTAGTGACCAAAGTTCAACGAGCCTAAAGCTCTTTTCAGCCTCTCTCCCACAGAGTAATACTACCTCAGTCTGTCGGTGAGGAAGTCCAGCAGCCAGTTGCGCAGTGGAGTATTGAAGCCCAGGGAGACCAGTTTGCATACTAGATCCTGGGGAATGATCATATTAAATGCTGAGCTGAAGTCCAAAAACAGCAAAAAACATCTGTTATAAACATTAACAGATTATTTAAAATAAGGAACAATAAAAATGCCAGATATCAGCAGAAATACGATTTAAAATGAGTATGTTGTACAAATACCAGCAAATATATAAACACTTATTAAGTTTGCACTGGGACGTGGATCCTGTCAGATTCTTTACCAACCTCTTCCTGTTCTCATTCCCAGATTGTTTTGGTTCAAATGTTAGCAACAAAAATGATTAATTTGAACTCCCTTCAAATTCTTTAAATGCATCAAAGAGTCGAATACTACTATTTTTCTAGTCTGGACTGGAAACAGAAATAGTTGGAAAACCGCTCTCATTCTCTTATGAGACATCTTGCTCACAGCCATGACCGATGACTAGTGTTTGCTATTTATTTTTGGATTCTGGCTGTGTTAAAGAAGGAGTTATAAATAGAAAACATTCTGGTCCAATTGTCAACAGTCAGTCCTGACTGACACTGAAACTCCAAGACAGCAGAAGTTTTTTTTATGGTTTCTGAAGAATCTGGATGTTTGAATGCTAGAGGTGAGTGCATTACAACACTTGGTCTGGGCTTTAATGGTTCAGCGTTTCATCTCTTGGGATTATCACAGGTTAAATTTCATCATGGAGCAGAAGTTGACATTTGGGAACCTCCAGTCACAGCTTGTTGCACAGACAATGTAGAAATCAAAAACAATATGAAAGCTGATGATTTTTTCTACATTAATGATGAGATTTGATTAAAATTTTTAATCAAGTTAATGGTAACTAAATAATTGCAATTAATCAAAAACCATATATTGGCAAAGCAACATTTTCAATTCAAAAATCCTTTTTGCTGCTTCATTATTGAATAAATAAACATATGAGCTCAACAACAAAGATGCTTATTGTTTTAATCTGTTATTCAGGTTCTTGAACCATCAGATTGGAGCAAAGTGCTGCTTTATCCATTCAGTTTTCCAGTTTCAGGAAGTTCTGGCTAAATGCCTGACAGCAGAAGGAGGAACAGCTGATCCTGCTCTCTCTCATCCTTATTGATAGCTTTGCATGTTGAAGTTATTTTATATACCCAGCTTTTATAGTTACACTTACAATGTCAAGCTCATAATTGGATTACTTTATTTTATCTACAACATGACTGTGCACTAGTGCTAAGCTGAACTAGAGCTGAATTAGATTTCAATTTCAAAGTGTTAAATTACAAAGTAAAAAAAAAAAAATCATTAAGTCATATTTGATATACAGGGTGGGCCATAAGTTTCCATACAAAGAAAAAAATAAACGTTTTATATTGGACAACCGTTTTTATTTTTGTGGGACTCTGTAACCGCTGCACATTTTGGACCACTTCATGGTTGATCTGCAACATTTCCAGTTTTCTGAAACTTGCAAATAAGTTTTACCACAGTGTCGTGTGTGATGCTCGTTCCATGTTTTCTGTTAAAGTTTTGTACAACCATGCTATTGCTTTCCTATCCAGTCATCAGTATAATTTAAATTCTTTGCTCTTTTGTCAAATGCATCTTCTTGGGAATCTGAAATATAAAGAAATATACATTTTACATTCTCTTACATATGGAAACTTATGGCCCACCCTGTATACTACATTTTTACAATAAATGAAGGTAACATAGTTACTTGACAAAATGCCACTATATGCCTGGAAAATACATGCAAGTTTTACAATTCAGTCACTTATCAATAAAAGTAAATTTACCTGACTTTACCTTTCACCTGAATTTTTAACTCCTTAAAAATTGGCTCCCATGTAGGACAGGTAAGAGTTTATCCTTTGATTCCCATTCCTGACACTTAGCTGTGGCTTTGTGTATGTGTCGTTTTGTCAAAACAGAGAGGCACCATGCTGACCAGCATCACTGACGGGATCCTGTGCTGCCTGACGGGGAAGACCACTAGCCTGGTCCTGCCTCTGGAGTCTTCAGAGCCCTCCGATGGGTTTGAGTTTGTGGAGGTGAAACCAGGGAGGGTTCTACGAGTGCGGCACATCAAACCAGAGCGCCAGCGCGTGGATACAGAAAAACAAGACGCCGGGAAAAACAAGACCACTGCTGACTGTGATGGCAATAGGGATGCCTCTGTTCGGGACACCATTGATGCTGATACTGGCACCAGCGTCCACTGCAAGAGGAAGATCACAGTCTATCGCAACGGCCAGCTGGTGATTGAGAACCTCGGCGATGTTTTGCATTCTGAGATCCTGCAGTGTCAGGATGGAGATTTGGAGCCCTGCAGCACCGTGGAGGTGGAGCTCGCTGACTACAAAGAGATGCCCTCCTCTCCTGACCCCAACCCTGTTCCTCCGGTTCCATTGCCTGCTGGAGAGCAGAAGCCTGCTCCACCTCCCCGCCGCCGCCGTCGCAAGCCCAAACGCACTGTGCTGATTGACTCGACACAGGTCATCTCAAGCTGCAAAGGAACGCATTCAGATGTGGCGCTGTTTTTTGTGCATGGTGTGGGAGGCTCTCTGGACATTTGGAGCAGCCAGCTGGAGTTCTTCTCCCGTCTGGGTTATGAGGTGATTGCGCCTGACCTGGCTGGGCATGGAGCCAGCACTGCTCCACAGATCGCAGCAGCTTACACTTTTTACGCACTGGCAGAGGACCTTCGGGCCATCTTCAAGAGATATGCTCGGAAACGGAACATTCTCATAGGCCACTCATATGGGTGAGTCTGATTCATAAATCATTGGGTCCAGGAGTACTCTGTATTTGCGAAAATAATCAAAATCAAGATTTCCCCCAGAAAACTTGCTAAGCCCAGTGATAGGGCCACTTGGCAGTTATTCATCCAGCAGCCCACCATGTTTTTGAGTTAAAATCTGTTTACAGTCAACAGGAAATTTGATAATATCACTTGATAATTATATGTTATTGGAAGATTTATATCTGAACACCACACAAACACCATGTTTTTTTTCTTAAAAAATGCAAACATTAAAAGAAAAAAAACAACTTAAAAATAAATGCTAAGCCTGCAATGCTAAGCCTGCTGGGGGCACAAGTAAACCCTCAAAATTATGATGGCGTATAAGGACCATTGTCTATAAAAAAGGGAGTTAATTTTTGCCAAAAGATTATTTTATTTTAAGAACAACCTCAAAAATTTCTTATAAAAAAACAAGAATATTTCTGATCTCAAAAAGTTGTGAATTTTTGAAAAAGAAATTGAGGACTTCTGTGATTAATCTTTGAAATTTTCTAGAAAAAGTCTATTTTTTTCCAGCAAATTTTCAGCTTGAAACTCAGAAATTTCTATGTTTTCTATAGAAAAATTATTAAACTATTTTCAAGATTTCAGAGGTTTTTTTCAAGCAAATATTTGGCTTTTCAAACTGAGAAATTTAATCTATAAATGTTTGTTTTTTTTTGTAGCAAATGTTCAACTTTTCAGGTTTGTTTTTTATTTTTCTAGAAAATTTCTGAGAGTTTAAATGTACCATTTTTTTTCTATCTACAGTGACCTTTTTACACAGTTGTGCAAACTGCTTTTCCAACGGCAATGTACATTTTACTGCCATTCTTCAATTTGTCTTCATGTCTCATCCAGAGTATCGTTTTGTACATTCCTCGCCCATGAATATCCTGATCTGGTCCATAAGGTAGTGATGATCAATGGAGGGGGTCCTACAGCTCTGGAGCCCAGTCTCTGCTCCATCTTCCAGCTTCCATCATGTGTCCTTCACTGCCTTTCACCTTGCCTGGCCTGGAGCTTTTTGAAGTAAGATCCATGGCTTTGTGTTGTAGAACGACACCCATTGAAGTAAAAATAAATAAATAAATAAAAAAATTCTAATAATATCAAGAAATGGCACAAAAAAAGAAGCTTTTGTCTACTTTTTAATCTTTATATTTTCAAATGAGCAGCTTTTTGGTAACATTTCTCCAACTTTCAGAGCTGGATTTGCTCGCCAAGGTGCAAAAGAGAAGCAGTTGTTGAAGCAGGGCAACGCATTCAATGTGTCTCCATTTGTCCTGCGGGCGATGATGAGTGGTCAGTACTGGCCAGAGGGCGATGAGGTCTACCATGCCGAACTCACTGTGCCCATTCTGCTGGTTCACGGCATGTGTGACAAGTTTGTGCCCATGGAGGAGGACCAGCGCATGGCAGAGGTACAGTAAAGCTACAGGAAACATATGCCTGTGCAGATATGAGGCTTCCACATTATGACTCCAATGAGTGGACGTATTGCAGTCACATGGTATCAGACTATTCACAAAATCAGTTATAACAAAAATGTAATTTAAAATCATTTAAAAATCTTTACTGGCCATCTCATAATTTTTTTTCTGTGGACACTGCTGCGTGTCTGTAAATTGTTTTTTGCATGAATATATTAAATATTTCCAAAGTGAGAGTGAGATAAATGTGTAGGAGCCATATTTAATGAGGCAAACGTTGAGGACTGTGGCAAATGATACAAGTTTTACGTGTGTGGGATCGGTTGGACCCCATTTGTAAACACAAGGGTTAAATGTACTCAGGAAGGCGTGGAAATGTAGAGGAACTGGAAAAGCTAATTGCAGAGAAATGGATGCAGCTGGGAAAAATAGCAGGTATGAATAAATGAGGAAATGATTAACAGCTGGGACGGGAAGCAGAACGGTAGACTGAGGTGAAGTAAACAGAAGGAAAGAAAATGAAAGAATGAACAGTAAACAGATAAATACAAGTGTAAGTAAATAAATCCAAAACACAAACAATAAGAGTAACTGAACTAACACAATGAACTAAAATGACATGATATAAGAAAAACAAATAATAAAAAATGGTCTAAAGCTAAGATTCCAAGCACTTATGTGCCATAACAGTAAAGCTAAGAATTTGTACTTAAAAATAAATAAATAAATAAATTAAAAAAAAAAAAAAAAGAATAATAATAATAATAATAAAACTAGTTTGGACACCATAAATCAGAATAACAGTTAACTGAGCCAACATATTCAACTAAATTCTGATCAAAATGTCAGAGTCATTCAATAAATGCAAACAGCCTTACTAGCTAATATTTAATACCTTAAACAAAAACCTTCTTATACTTCAGAAATGACAGCTGGATTTGTGTGTCTGATCCATTCCAGTTTTAGATATTGACAGGTTTGCATTCCTTTCAACTCTGCTTCCAGATCCTCCTGTTTGCCTTCTTGAAGGTCATTGAGGAGGGAAGTCACATGGTCATGATGGAGTGTCCTGACACCGTCAACACCCTCCTCCACGAGTTCTTCCTCTGGGAGCCCGACATGTCCAGAAAGGGAGAGGCCGACCACACCGTTTCTGTCTGTGACACTGTTAACACACTGAAGATCAAAAAGCCTGTGGACAAATAATGCTCACAGAAGACTCCCTCTGTCACATCACCAAGCGGAAGGCAGTTTTTCTGCAACTACGTGTTAATAAGGCTCCAGGGCTGACAGCGATTCCAAGGAGGGCCAATGTCTTCAGGATGTGGGTGAACGCTGGTGCTCCGAGATAGAGCAGCAAGGAACATTGGATGAGAGGAAGGGACGCAAACACAGTTTCTTTTCCACTTCTGCACCGGTTTGTGCTCCGCTTGCAAAATGACTCTCTCGGTGCTCAAAAGAACTGCCATTCGTGATCTGTGTGTGAAATGTTTGAGGAAAAGCGGACAGCTACTCAACACAAAAGATTAAACATATCTGTAATGATGTCTGGAGTTTCTCATATGGATCTGTTTTACCTCTGAGAAGGATTATGTAATGGTTGAATCCATTTCAGGTCGGCTGTAAAAGGGAAGCTGATTTTAATAGAGCTGCTGGAGGGACAGTCTATGGAAAGAATTAGTAGTATTGATCCAATGATAAGTATGATAATACTAATAACATACTAAAATAAATCATAATGGACATCTATATAAATTAACCGGAAATACAAAATGACAGAGACAAAAATATTCCTCAATTCTATAAAATGTGCTGTTTTCCCCATCTCAGACATAATTAACAGATACACAGTTTATGGCCAACAGAAGTATTTCTGTTTTTCCTTGAGGTCTGACCCACTATTCTTATTTTCTTGTTTATTTTCTATAAGAACAACAAAAACAATGTGTTGCAGGTTCCAAATGATCCCCATTTATGTATCAGATCATATGTCCCCAAACTTTATCTGACTTTTAATAAACTCATAAAGTTAAATTAGTACACGCATGCAGTTAGAGACTGGAAATTGGAGGACTGATTAGAAAACATATTAATTCGACCTTCAGATCACCAAGCCAATCAAGGGAGAATCAACCAATACTGACCTCGGGTCAGTTCTACATGTGACCTAATGAATAAAACAAGTAAAAATGCTATTACATGATTCCTGAATATAAACAACAGGATACAATTAATAATTAGTACACTACATTTTGATTAAATGAGTATTGTTTTTCCTTTTCTGAAACAATGTCAATCTCCAGTACAAGTTGTAGTTGCTTTTTTGACCTCCTATATTTACATTTATAGTATTTATAGTAGTTTGCTCTCCTTGCTCTCTATGCCCTAATCCCTTTTTTTTCTTTTACTGTGTCAGACTAAACAAAATGTTCCTAAGTGGAAATTATTCATTCATGGATGTTGTTTGTCTCATAGTGGGACAGGACAGTGCGGGCTAAGCGTTCTCTAACATACTCACTGACGGTACGTATCTGTTGGTTGGATAGTTTACTGTTTTGTGTCGTGGAGGGTGTAAATAGATGAGAAGAAAAAATGGGCCGCCATGATAAATTTATGTAAGTCCCCCAACGGAGGACATGCTAGAGGTTAAATATGCATTTTGAGAGAATGCGGATGCAACTTACCTTGTGTTTTATGCAATTTAAGGAACCAGAGAGGAAATAGACTGGGGACTGATGTCTCTATAATATTCTATACTATATTCTTTATGGACTTTCCCAAAAACCCCACAAATGCTGCTTGTGTCTTCTTTGGTGTAAAAGGTGAGTAAAAGTGTGTGGACTACAGGGTGCACATGTACTTCCTATTATGCTAAAACTGTGCATATACAAATTGTTATATGTGCTGATTTTCTTTTTTTTTGTGTGTGTGTGGTTAACAAGTTTAATGTTATTGTTACCTTTATTAATGGGAATGATAACACTGTATATGCACTGCCTAAATGTAGATGCATATAACATTATATAACCAATCATGAGATTCAATGTATGAATGTGCCATTTATGGCATGAAATAAAACAGATGTTCAGCATCAAGATGGGGTTTTGCATGTTTGTTTGTTTGTTTTTTTTGGAAGAGTTTGAAATATCTGACATCCATCCATATGTAATGGATGTCTAAAATACAACCCAGAGGCCATTTTATGGCCCTTCCCTGATTCTGTGTGGCCCGCCAGAACAGGGGATGGATGCAAATGAGACTTATTTTTCTTTAACTAGAGCAAAATTATTGGTGACAAATAAGATTTTCTACAATAAAAAATATAAAACACAAATTATTTGTCTTTTAACAACCATGCTTCTTAATTTTTTAATAAGTAGGACTACATTTATCAGCTGACTTCTACTTAGACTTTAGATAACTCAAATCTGCTTTCAATTTGGCAAACATGGCTTAATGATAGGAAGCATTTGTGAAGAGAGAGAGAGAGACAATAGGTGAAACTCAACCAATTTTTTTTTCATCTGAGACAAAGCAAATTTATAAACAGGATATATTTATTTTAATAAAGTGGAAAAACTCAAAGATTTGGATCTACAATAATTTAAAATTCCCTTTCAAACAACAACAAAAAAACAGCACAATAAAGCAAAAACTGACTTATTTAATTAGAATCATTATGTGCTTAGTTTATGTTAAACAGTAAAATAATTATTGTACTATTTGTGGTTTTAAACATTATTGTTTGGCCCGTGAGTCCTTTTGACTTGTCAATTTTGACAAATAATTTGGACACCACTGCTGTAAAAGATAAAAGTAATTTACATGTAGCCTCCAAAGTGTGAGATAACTTTCAGAAAATGTCACCATGTTCATTGTGCTCCATATTGACAGGAGATATGCATAAGCTCTTAAAATAAATTCATTGTTTGTCATACTGATAAATAAAGAAAAATCCAACCTTTAATTTATGCACATAAAATTCCATTTAAATTTTTTTTTAATCACCAGGGCACCAATAGGACAACTTTTTGCCTTCCTGCTATAACATTTTCCCAAGCTGCAGCCTACAGACAGAGGGATCTTTGACCATTCCTAAGCGCACAATCCCTCTAGATCAGGGGGGCCATATCTAGTCCTAGAGATTTACCATGCTGCAACTTTTAGGTGCCTCCCTTGATGGGTATTTTTCTTGAACCTACATAAAAGAACCACAGACAACGTATATGAATTTTATGACAAAGCTTTTGCAAAAGGAGAAGTCTCTGGTAGCAGCTCCTCCAAGCCGTTCACAGAGCGTTCTGCTCTCCTTCCGGTTGAGCCCCTGTTTTATTGTCAAAGCAAAACAGCCAAGGGGGCAGTCAGGAAAAACAACAGAGGTCGTAAAACTTCTAACCCAAACAGCTAGCAACCCAATTCCAGGTGTGATATCTGATCTATGGTCTGAGCCCGGTTCAAATCTCGGTCAAACTGTTAACAAGACAAAATACGACTGCTCACAGGCAGTTAGGAGGTATTCTGGTTGATAGGAATTTTAAGGTCTGAGAAACACAGAGTTAACTGTTTCACATGAAGATGAACAGACAGTCCTGACCTCCAGGTCAGTTCATACACACATAAGGAAGAGAACACTTTAAACAGAAAATTACAACGATCTATGGACTGAATGTGAACTAAAGTAATAACAAAATGATAATACCGAAAATTCTCTAACATCCCTTCTCCAAGACACCTGAATTTAATGGCTCATCAGCATCTTTAAGCTCTCCCGGGTGTTCTAACACCAGGCATCCTGCATCTAAAAGTTGCAGAATGATAAATCTCAGGGACTGGTCTTTGGCACTTCTGTTCTGGATCACCTAGAGTCCTGGCTTGTCTCTTATACTCTCTTCTTCAATAGCTTTCAAAGAGAATTTGGTTCTGATCTAGGATCAGGTGCAGATTTTGGTAACTCGGAACTATTTTTGTGTTGATTTGGTGCCCCAAACTTGTCAGGCAGGAATTGGCAATCTACAGTTCCCAGGGATTGGAAGAAGCAAGGTTCAATCAAGTCATGGAGCAGGACCCCCATCAGAGCACAACTCAGTACCACAGCCGGCCCAAAATACCCCCATAAACAATATGCTACCCTGGCCCAGGACACACACTGCTGAGGCATGGCCCAAGTCCCCAACACAAACACAAACACACCAGCTTGTTTCATTTTTTTACATTTTGAAGTTCAACTAAAAATTTTTCTATTGTCTTAAGGTAAGATAATGTAATTTTATTTATATAGCACATTTTCAGCAACAAGGCAATTCAAAGTGCTTTACATGAATTAAAAGGAAATACAAACAAAATAACAAACCGAAGGAAAGAAAGAAAATGAAGAAAAAAAGCAAAAGAAGAAAAATAATCTAATGTTGATCTAAAGTATGTAAACTAGGTGCTCCTGTTCAGGGTTGTTAAGTATCCTCTGGTCTAATTCAATTTCTGGGTTAGGAGAACAGGAGTCTAAAAAGTAGTCCAACAACACTTGATCCACAAGTGTCCTCTGGGCTTCTGGTCTCTGCATCTAAATAGTGAGTACTCTACAGTTTCTGATAAAATAAGCTAAAGAGTGATTAATCTAAATCCTTAAGATTTTATGAGGAGTGTATTAATAGTGATGATGCTTGTAGGTTATGAAGAAATGGGGAGAGATGGAGCTGAGAGGTGATCTTGGCAACCACTCTCTAAAATGACTTTATTAACTGACCAATATAAAAACACCAGGGCCCATCTTCATGATGGACAAACTCTCACTAGGCAGTTAAACATTTTAATATTTAATATGCAGCAGTTATTTGACTTATTGTAAGTAACAATAAAATTTTTATATTTTGCATTTATCTGTCTAGTAATCTGTCTACTACCAATACTTTCATATATAGAATTAAAAATAATCCACAGGCTGATTTTTCTATTGCAAAATTTATTTATGTTTTAATTAATCTTTATTGGTACACATAATCTCATATAAACACAGAATCAAGACAAAAAAATGGGTATTGAAAGTGTAACTAACCCCTAACTCAAGTTATGTTTGCTGCTAAACTGTCTAAGTAGGTTATTTAAGGTTCTATATTTATGTTTCTGTGCATATTTTGAGATTTTTGTGTAAATTTCTTTGGTTTTTCATTATTTTTACCTTTGGTTGAACAGCTGGATTATCCTATTTGTTTAAATAAGAGTACTCTGCTATTACTACACAACAATGTTGATGTTGTTAGTGGCACTGGCTGAGATTTAATAGGTCACTCAAAGTGTCTGGAATATTAAATTTTTATTTACCTAGTTAATTAGTACTTATGCTATAAAAATCTAAATTATAGTTCAAGAGTTTAAAGTAAAACTTGCTAGTGGGCTCGTTCTTTTCCTAAATAATGACTAATACACTTTTTAAAAGTCTATAATTTGGCTTCTGTTATAACTATGTTGGTGTAATAGATCCTTTAACCTGCAAAAAATGCTCCTCTTTTTGTTTAAAGTGCATCAAATTAACTTATAACTGCTTTCGTGAGCAAACTTCTAAATAAAGCTGCTGTAAAGCTAAGCCATGAAACTCGCCACCTGATTGGCTGAGCGTGTCCCGTGCGTCTTGTGGTAAACAACTTACGAGATGCGTGTTCATGCGTAGAGGTGGTAATGGAGGACTGTGATGTTCTGTTAGTTAGTTAGCAGGCTATCTTCTCTGTGGTATGCTATTCGCCCCTTTGGTTAACTACAATTTATTTGCTCCATAAAGGACAGAGTTCGGCCATATCTAGAGCAGGAGGTATGTATCTACACGTCAACGTCGCTTGGACGCAGAACGTGAACTACTGAACTCAAAATGCTAATCCGGTGGATATAGTTTGTTAGCCATAGGAGCTACTGTGAAGCTAATGGAGTTGCTATTGATCGGGGTGTAGGCCATGCCCTGGTATAGATACAGAATTTGCATGCCAGTTTGCAATACTTCGGCTCATATATTCGTTCAAACGGAGGGTTAATATAAGTTCATTTTTAAACCACCAAGAGAATGCTAAAGCTAAGTCTGCCCAAGATGCATATAAATGTTTCTATGGGATGTAACATCTGATACTGAGCGTAGCCACATTCCATTTCGGGCTTAATGGGGTTAGAGTTCTTAATACACCCTGCCATTGTTTCCCAGCCTGTTTATTGTTGTTTACGAAGTTAACGCTTTGGTTGACATTGGCATGTTTCCAGTATCCGCTGAATAAGACTTGCTATCATTTCTAATTTTATATTCTGCTTTGCCACACAGTCGTTGACTGATGTAGCTTGTTTCATTAGCACGGTAGCTAGCCATATTTCGGGGAGATTTAAAGAGACCAGTTCTTAACCAATCAGGAGCGATTATTTCTGTATGCGGCAGCATCCAGGCTGAATTCATACTAGCTTCAAAGTAACGTGGAACATGAAATGCTGGTATGTCAAACGGCTACATGCTAGATCCTAATTAATAGTTTATGTCAAAGAATAATTGGTTAAGGAGAGATGGGTCTATCGACATTTGAACGCCTGTTCAGAATATGTATCATTTTTTAAAAATGCTACTAATAGGTTGGGGTTGTTTGAAAATGTAAATATTACAATTCTGATCATTTTTGTACATAAAAATATATGTTTTAAAGAATTTACTAGAAACTTGTCAGTTGTTTTCAAATAGATTACTCAGTGGGGAAAAATATCACAATTGCCTGTCAATTTTAAATTGTCTTTTGCTTGTTTTTTCATGGCAACAGAATTATATATCACTCAGGTTTTTTTATATCCGATTTCTAGTCCATTGTTTTCTCAGACAAGCAATATTATTAAATAGTAAATCAGATTCCTGTACTAGCTTGGTGCTTGTACTAGCTTGTCATGGTCATCTCCTTTCTGTTAACCATATCAATATTTCAAATCAATCGTGCTTTTATAATAGACAGAGGCTGAAAGGTCAAATGATCAAACAGAGCAATTCTGTTCAGGCTACATGGTACTTGCTTTAAGTTTTGCTCTCTTGCTCAGCATCCTGAGTTAATCACATACAAGCCTCAAAATTGTTAGAAGTAGTTTAGTTTCCTTTTAAATAGCTTCTTACATCTCTGTTCTTGAAAATGTGTTTAAGGCACAATAAAGAGTGTAGTTGTTACTGGGATCATAATGAGAGAAAGATCAGATTTATGAGTTTCTGACTGGCCAGTGGAGCTAAAAATCTTCTGATTACAGTCATTAGCTGATTTCTTGCTACATGCAGCTCAGTACCATCAATAATGTGGAAAACATCTTATTTTTCTTCACATAATTATTCTTTAACCTGCATTAGACATAAATTCCAGCATTTCGGCCTTGACTAGAACAGCTTAGTGATTTATTAGTAAATGTGTTTTTCATCCAATCAGTTAGTCTCGAACAGTGGCGTCAACTCCAATCCTTCAGGTTTGGTGTCCTGGAACTTATAACGTGACATTTCCCCAAGTTATAAGTAAAATAATCTAATGTGTAAATACTTTTTCATTATTAATATTAGAGATGTGCCGATCAGGTTTTTTCCTGCAGATACAGATACCTATCACCCATGAGGGCCGATCACCGATACCGATCACATATTTATTTATTTATTTTTTATCATAAACCCTACCAGTTACATTATGTGGAAAAAGGAACCATGAATTCACCTTAATTTAGACAAAAACTTGTTTTTAATAACTTTTTCCAAAAAAAAACTAAACAAAACAGGCATTGTGCGAATTGTACTGCTATTGATAATACTATCTTTAACAGACTGATAACATATGAAGGCTCTGAAGAGGCTAAATAACGCAAAGAGCCAAAATAAAACCTCTCAACATTGCCAAGAAGTTCAAGTATAAAACTTAACATTCAAAGGCAAAAACAGGTTCCATTACAATAAACAATCCAGATTTACTGAATGAAAACTTCCTGTTAGCATGGCGGCTAGCTGATTACTGCTAGCTCTGATTGGCTGTTTCTGACTGAGCGGAGTAATTATGCAGAACAGGGAGGAGATCGTTTATTTTTTCAGAGATTATCTGTCTCATGTTAGGACAGCGAAAGTTCTAATACATATGTAAAATTTATTTTTTTAAGTTAGATGCTGCAGCTTTAAGCAGAGATTCGGTGTGAGAGTGATTACCAGGTGGAGCAGAAGCGAAGCTCCGTCTGTGAAATATTACTACCTGTAGCGTAGCAGCGGTTCAACAGCGAGAGCAGGACCAGCGTCTTACATCGCAGCTCGAAGACTTAAATAATTTTCCAGGTTATTTGTTTAGCTTTCTGACCGTCATGCTAATCCGGGTGAGTGTTTGTGGCTGTGCGCTGCTTTACCTGCTATCTGATTGCTCCGTATGTCTTTTTTTTACTGCAGTGAGCCTCGATGTAGCCAAACTCCGTCAAGTATGGCATTGTTTTTATGCCATATTAGATTCGTTGTGTTGATGCATTTTGACCTGCTTCACCCCACATGCTTTAATTTTCCGCCGCAACACGCAAACTTCCCCATTCACTCAGTGCGATATAGTTCCACATCGCTTAGGATTTGTTGCTGCGCGTTTGCGCAGTGTGAAGGAAAAAGGAGACCAGCTGCACAGGCAGGCTGCGAAATGAGAAGCAGGTGATCGGTATCGGCAACAAGAGCCAATGATCGCCGATCACCGATCATGCACTTTTTCACGGAAATCGGCCCGATTATGATCGGTGACCGATCGATCGGCACACCTCTTATTAATATTAAGAAATTATAGACTTGCAGTTAAGAGGCAAGTAAAAAACAGTGTGAAGTGAAAGCTGTGGATATACAGGAACGACCACTATTTTGGCAGTATATTGAATATTTTAAATAAAAACACAAATCAATAATTATTAATATTGACTGTTATATCGTGATAAGCTTTTCAGCTATTTCATCCAGTCATACTTGTAAGATATTTCTGTCCCATTTCAGGTATGTTTAGGTATTTGCACTAGAAACTAGACAAAAATGAATTGTAAGATTTTCTTTGCAGTGTTTACATTGTATCAAAGTGTCAGATCTTCAAAGTCGTCCCATGTAAAGATAAAATAGAATATTTACAAAAATATATGTGGTGTAATAACTTCTACAAGACACTTTAAATTGCTACTTGTGCTAAAAAAAGTCTGTTTTTTTCAACGTGCAGGAGCCGCACCAGAGATAAAAGATGGCATCAGAGGCACTCTCTCAAAATCATGGTTCCAAAGGGATCATGACGTTTTATCCCACTGCTGAAGAATTCAAGAATTTCAGCCGCTATATTGCATATATAGAGTCCAAGGGAGCACACAGAGCAGGTTTAGCAAAGGTAACTAATGTCTGATGTTGGGATGTAGAAAAATAAGATTCCGATTCTGCCATGGATCAGTTCTATGTTGCTAGCTGAGATAACGCCGTCTCCTGACCCTTCTTTCAGATTGTTCCACCAAAGGAGTGGAGGCCTCGGGGTTCTTATGAGGACATAGATGATTTGGTGATTCCTGCACCCATTCAGCAGGTGGTGACTGGCCAGTCAGGCCTTTTCACTCAGTACAACATTCAGAAGAGAGCCATGACTGTCAAAGAGTTTCGCAAGATTGCCAACAGTGACAAGTAGGATTCATGTGCTTGTAATGCTGATTGTTTAAAGCTAAAAAAAAAAGAAAAAAGTTTGGTCTTAACTGTCCCGAATGCCTTTTTCAGGTTCTGCAGCCCACATTATGATGATTTTGAGGAGCTGGAAAGGAAATACTGGAAGAATTTAACATTTAACCCTCCTCTGTATGGAGCAGACGTTAACGGAAGCCTGTATGACCCTGTGAGTAGATACTCATTAGATGTTGTTGATGTGGTGATCATCAGTACACATTTCTGGTTGCGATGTAGTGTTTATGTGATTGGTCAAGCTGATATTGGAACATCACAATTCATATTTGCCCATGTGATTGCTGTAACCTAACCCGGGACTGTATTCTGGCAGGATATTGAGGAATGGAATATTTGCCACTTGGGAACCATTTTGGACACTGTGGAGCGTGACAGTGGAATAACTATTGAGGGTGTTAACACCCCCTACTTGTATTTTGGAATGTGGAAGACTACGTTTGCATGGCACACTGAGGACATGGACCTTTACAGCATCAACTACTTGCACTTCGGAGAGCCCAAGTCGTGGTAAGGCCTTCCACAGATTTTCTTCAAAAGTTGCGGGAAATGTGAAGGTGTTTTAAAATCTTTCGGGCGTTATTGCACAAGCATGGTAGGGTGATTAAAAAAATGGCAGCCTAGGTTTAACCCAGAGATGCATAAGTAACAGAAGGCTCCAGCCAATTTGGAGTCCCGTTTTGACCATTTTGTCCCTTCCTACTTCCAGTTAAACCTTTTGTACGCTTGTCGCTAAGCTACTGTATATTATTTATTCCTTGAAGTCAAGTCTCATGAATTAGAGATAGTCATGAAAATACTAAAGTCTTGCATAATTTTATATTATTATACATTATTTACTGATGACTGTATAACTTGCAGTCAAGAAACTTTGAACAACTATCTACTGGTAGATGTTTTTATTGAAACCATAAAACCTAATTTATTCATAACAGAATTAGGGGTGCTCCAATAAATCGGCCCCCATTTCCTTAATTTTGGAATATAGGCCGATACTGGCATGTCAAACCGATCTTATCCTCCGATCTTGTCTGCCTTTGCAAAGGTCTAAAAATCAGTCACTGTCCCCTTTTGCACTGCAGTGAGAGAGGACTAACTGAGACATGCCTAACAGATGCTATATCTGTTGCTATATTTAGCGACTTTTCAGAATTAAAAATTGATATAGGCCAAAATTGGAATTGGCAGGTCGGTGATTGGCCAGAAAACTTTGTCTGACATGTTGCTAATTATAGCAAGAAAGTTGCTGAGTTGGTAACGGTGAGGAGACTATTGTTAACGTCAAATGTACAGACATGAACTGTTAGACTGGTCTATCAGTCAAACCTCTCTCACTCAATCCATATTTCATCAAAAAAATAAAATAAAATAAAATCTAACGTTATCACAAATGTTTATGGACTTAACTTCTTACACAAGAGGGGAAATCCTTGCCTTTGTGCATTTAACTTCAAGAATTGTTTTTCTTCCGAGAGGCTTAACAACAGTTGATAAAACTTAGTGGTTGTAGAATCTAAACTTCTTTCTCCTTTGGGTGTTTGTAGGTATTGTGTTTCCCCAGAGCATGGGAAGAGACTGGAGCGTCTGGCTAAAGGTAAGGCAGCACAGAGTGGAGTTCTATAGAGATGAACGGTTTTCTAGAAAACTGTTGATGGTGTATATGTTATGGGAAAATGAAGTTCAGTTTTGGGGATTTTTATCACTGAATGGCTACAGTGCTGTTCAGAATCAGATTATATCGAGGTTCATTTCTGATTAAAACGCTAAAGGCAAAAAAACACCAACATAACGTCTTATTGGATCTTCATCGCAAGTTATCAGCAAGTCCTGAAGCAGCTTACAGTTCACCTTCGTACTAAAAGATCTGTTGAAAAGAATATCATCTGATTCACCAGGCTACTTTAGAGGTTGTTCTTTAATCTGTTCTTCTCCTTTAGGGTTTTTTCCTGGTAGTTCTCAAAATTGTGAAGCCTTTTTAAGGCATAAAATGACTCTTATCTCTCCTTCAATACTGAAGAAATACAGCATTCCATTTGAAAAGGTAAGTGTTCATTTAACATTTTCAATAGTGATTTGTACCTGTGAAACAAGCTAAAGGCTTAATGTGTAGTTGCTAATTAGTGTATCCCTGTTTCTGTAGATCACTCAGGAAGCTGGTGAGTTTATGATTACTTTCCCCTATGCCTATCACGCTGGCTTCAACCACGGTTTCAATTGTGCCGAGTCCACCAACTTTGCTACGGAGAGATGGATTGAGTATGGCAAGCAAGCAGTTTTGGTGAGGACCAGATAAAACGTATGCTTTTAATCATTCATTTAATTTAGTTGTTTTAACCCCTGTCTTGCTTTCTCTTCTTCCCTTAGTGCTCATGCCGTAAAGACATGGTGAAGATTTCAATGGATGTTTTTGTCAGGAAGTACCAGCCAGACCGCTATGAACAGTGGCTGGCAGGGCGAGATACGGTGCCCATCGACCACTCAAAGCCCACCCCAGAGGCTAGGGAATTTTTGGGCGACTCTTTCAGCAGCAACAGCAGCAACAGCAGCTTCACCGAGAGTGGCTGTGAGGATGGAGAAAGGAAAAGGTATTGTAATGACTGCTAAAATAATGGACCTTACCACAGGGGCCGCGTTTCATTGGCTAATTCCCATTTCACGTCACAGCGTAGCTACCACGTGCGTGACCGTCTCACAAACACAAGCTACAGTAGTAAACACATGCTAATGTACATTGTGGACTAGCAGACTGGCAGAAAGTTTTTGCGTCAGGACTTGAAAAAGAATGGTTCTCCACTGTCAGTGGGGTATCTGTTCAGGCGATGTCAGGTATCCTGATCGTATTTGTGGAACTAAAATTCACAGATTTCCAAAATCTGAAACGGGATGCCTTGCTTGGATCAAAGCTTGTGCACGACGCATTTACAGCTCAACCGTCGTAGGATCAATAAGAACAAAGGAGTGTGTGCTGGTGTAAGTATTATTGCTTTGCTTTCTTTGTGTTTAGTAAATGAAAAAAAGAAAGTCAATAATTAACACATCCATTATGAAAACCTTTTAGCTAAGTACAGCATAATGGCAGTACCGATACAACTTCTACACCTTGAAGCCTGTCTGTTACAGTCTTATGTTAGCTGAACAGATCAATATGCAATGTGTACCGTATCTGACATACATTAAAGATTTTATTTTACGTGAAAAGTCTTTTTACTAAACTGTAATCGTGTTAGCCACGCTAGCACCAAGTACAGTGTATCAAGCCTAGGCACACTCAAACATTTGCCAACAACAGAAATCACTGATTTCAAAAGTAACCATCAAAACCATGAATGCTGACTTACCCAGCCTTGCAAGAACAACAGGCATCAGTGATCTTGTCCATAGCTATATTTATGCTGAGCGTGTGAGGATCTGCTGTTTTCCTCATCGACCGGCAGCATTTCGCTGTGACGCGCACAATGTTGGAGGCATCGTGTGGCTCAAACACCTTGATGTCGTCCAAAAAAGATGACATGAACTTGTTGGTTCCCCTGTCCATTGTCGTGGCTGATATTTTGTGAAAATCCGGCAGAAATGCTACGCTAATTGACTCAGAAATACTCTGCAGAGAGTCAATCGAAGTGAAAGACGCCATGTTTACATAGAAACTAAGCTCTGTGAGGCTTTGTTTGTGAGACATGCAGCCACGTGGGATTTTCGAGGGCGTTTCTGGGCGGAGCTTGGTAAGGTCCATGAAGTGGCGGGGCGGAAATGTTCTAAATATATGCAAGAGGCAACAATAGAAACAATATTGATCTGTTAAGACATCTGATTCAAGCTAGACACCAGCATCCACTTTAGCTTCACCACTGCTGCCAGTAGTCAAACCCAGCAGTTCACTAGAGGGCACTTTTATAATGTTTCATGAAATTTTTAAGAAAGAATTATTTAAATTGACCCATTTAAATGTACAAAACTTTACAAGCAAACTAAAATAGCCTCAAAATTATTCAGCAAACAATAGAAATTTGAACATATGTTGGTAACCTTTGTCCCGTCTGTTTCTGGTGATTCTTCAGCACGCAACGAATAGAGGCCAAAAGACACCGTGTTTGTTTGGAGGTGCCTGACGAGGTCGTCCCCAAAGACGAGGACGATGACGAGGAGTATGGAAAGAGGCCCAGGCTGAGCCTCATCCCTCACCGAGCAGTAGCACATGATGGCAGAAGAAATAAAGGTACTACATTCATCGCAAGGACTTCCTGTTTGATCAGCTGGTTTGGTCTTAGTTACTCTGTGGGGAAAGAAAATGTATGGCCTTTTCTCATTTTATTTCCAGGGCCGCCAAAGTTGGTTGTCACGCCAACAAAGCTTACGCTGATGGACCCATTTCATAGGAGTATGTTGCAGAGCAACGGTGACGGAGGCCGTCCTCCTCATTACACCAAGACTCGAGCACCTGCAATCTCTTCTCAGATGAGGCCCAGAAATGGGCATCTGTCGGTTTCAGCAGCGCCGACATGGACAGAAGCCCCCGCTCAACCCGTGCGTAAAATGGGTGTGGCCAGCCTGCTCTTCCACAGGACTCTGAGTTCAAAAGACACTCTCCTGGTGCAAAGCTACACGTCAGAAAAGCAGCAGGATCATCACAAGCAGCTCCAAATCCACAGCTACGCTAAGGAGCAGCAGCCTCGTCGCCTTCAGAGCAAAGCCTGCACGCTGACACGGGTCCAGGCTTTACCCATGGCTCTGGGCCAGGAGCTAGCACAGCTTCAGCCTGGAGCCTCAGTTCTTCAGATACAAGAGAAACTTAATGAATCACAAGCACACCAGAATCAAAACATTGACAAGCCTGAAAAAACACAGTTCATCCAAGACCCAGCTAGAATGGAGAAAGCCAAAGCTGAGGCCAGGTCAGCCCCCCCACAGAGCCAGACACAGCTCCATGACCTCAGCAAAGTCAAGATGGAGGCTTCCAGAGCCAACAAGCGAAAGGTTTGTGTCGCTTGACTTAAAATAATACTCATTTCCAAATGTGAGGGGGAACTATACTGCTTTCTAAAAGTCCTTCCAAATATCTAAATATATGCTCACCTCTAACATGTCAGGATAAGCAGAGCAAAGTTATCAGATGCTAAAGGGGCAGTATTATTATTTGAGCTTTACATCATGTTATATTATTCCCTCATCAAAAACATATCTGGAGTGTTGTCTTGACTCTTTCATGCATTTTTGAGAAATCCTTTAATGGCATCCATTCAGCTGTACAAAATGCCTGGGTGGATCTAGCTCTGGCTTCAAGTTTCCGAGCTTCCACCTCACAGAGCAGCCCTCCCCCCAAGACTTCTCTCTCAGCTCCTTCAGACTAGCAAACACCTGGTGGATCTGTGAATCATCTGAGCTCATTATAGGAGCTACTTCTCAACACTGATAAAAATGTTGCTAAAAGGTTAGTACAGGAGTCATGTTGTGATGACTTCCTGAAAGTGGAGTTTGAGAAAGAGCAGGAGTTAAGAGACAGAGGCCCAATTTCAAGGCATTTATATACAATGTCAAATTTCTTTTAAGTCACGTTTGACATCTGTAGCATTTTAACAACTGAAGTTAACATAGTTACTATAACATGATTCAGTGTTGCTGCAGAATCATAATACTGCCCCTTTAAGATTGTGACTAGGGCCTTGTTACATGGCTAGTGATCAGGCCCTTTTTGTTCTCTATGCTCTTACTAACTTTACTCTCTGCACACAACTCGCCTAGCTTGCTTAATGTGACGCAGTAGCAATAACCAATTCTACCTTTTCTCTTGGCATTAAACTGACAGCGATTAATACCTACAGTCCTGGTCAAAAAATTACATACACACCAGGATGACATTGAGTTCTACCCTTTAATGTTAAATTTGATTTTTTTTTTTTTTTTTTACAAGACAAGCCATTTAATTTTACTTAAAAGATAAAAACTTGGTCTAAAAGATTGAGTTCTTTTTTTAGATTTGACTAGATTTTCTCTAATCTACAGAGGTTCAAAAATGTTTATGCTTGAAATATTATATGCATACATCCCCACAAATGTCCCATATCAAAGCCATTGCTTGGTTTCTTGGCAGAGACACAGCTTTGAGCCCAGTAGTTTGGGATAATTGTCCTGTTGAACTGTGTCAAGTACATTTGAAGAAAATGAAAGTCATCCTCTCTTGTTATTCCATACATCTTGTGTAGTGTCTCATTAAAACCAGGTCTGGACCAGGAAACCAACCATACTGGATCAAGTCTTTATATTCAGATGGCTGCAAAAGCACTTTGTTTCTTAGCAACCTGCTGAAGATGGGTTTATGTAAATAGTTGGTCTTGGACATATTGGATTAGAAAAAAATCTGTAGGAAATTTAGATTTGTGCACCTAGTTGTTGTTTTTAAGATTTGCAGAGGTTGTTGTCATCATTCCGCCCTGAGAAAAGAACAGTTCATAAGCTAATTTAGTGACATTTATTTCGAATGATAAAATGTCAATTTGATTTGGGTATCAAATTGGGATTTTAATCTATTGCTGAACTGAAACATTCTTTGGTGTCTCTGTACTGGTGTGTTTTCACTGCATGACTTTATTATGACATTATTCCTCTCATACTAACTATTCTAACAAAAAGAGTCTTAACTAAGTCGTTCTCATGGCAGAAACCACTTTTATCAACCATTTTACCCCGAATCTGTTCTCTGCCTTTATTTATCTTCTGGATCCACTGAATCTACTGTTTAAACTACAGAGTTCCGAGTGTCCACTACTGGACAGTGGCATTATCATCCTGAAAGACACCATTCCTGCAGAGCAACACAAGCAGGATGAGGTCCAGGTGATTCCTCACACTTATGTAAGTAGTTCAAGGGAGCTAAGTTTGATGACATGGTTAGACTGAATTTGATTAGGATTTGACGCACACGAGTACAGAGGCCCCAGTGGGCCCCAATGTTTCAAGTAGATTAAAATCTCCAAATTTTAAGGTGTCTACAGCGACAATGTAATGCTTATTTTGAAGATATGCTGTTCTCCTTTTTCTCCAGCAGGTATTAGAAGAGCAGTCTTACTGCAAGCTTGAGTCAAAAAAACAGGAGCAGGAAGAAGAGCTTTGTCGACTGCCTCGCCATCACCCTCTTCTGATCAGAGAGACATGTGGTGATGATGGTATGAAACTGTTCAGTTCTCACTGCAAGGTGGCACGTTGACTCTGTTTTTATTTATTTATTTATTTATTTATTATTTTTTTAATCACATTTTGGTTTATAAATCATTGCTTTTCATTATTAAAAGATTTATCCCTCTTGTCTCCAGATCAGGACATCAGCGTAGAGGTCGAACAAGAAGAGAAGGAGGAGTGGGCAAAGCCTCTGACCCAACTGTGGCAGAGCCAGCCTTACAACCCCCAGGCAGAGTGGGACTACAACAAAAGGATGGGCCAGCAGCCTCCTTACTGCTCCATCTGTCTGCTCTTCTACACTTACCACCAGGTACCAACTACAGGACTGCTGCACTGTAAACAACTACTATATGTCTTTTCAGGCATGTTCCCAGAGATGTTATTCATACTTTAATCAATTAGATTTTTAATCATAGATCCTGTGCTTTGCTCTGAGTGATTTCATGCTTTATGATTTATTTTCCATTATATTTAGAAACTCTAATTGCATTTCTGGGGTTTCCTCCAGAAAACTTGCTAACCCCGTTGGTCGGGGTTCCAGCCGGTCAACCATGTTTTTGTATTAAATGTTACTCTGACAGGAAATGTAAAAATATTACAGGGTTATTGTATTACTGGATGACCTTGTTGACAGTACTTAAAACACACAGCTATAGAGTCTTGATAACCACAAACAAAAAATACAATTAAAATAAATATACATTTTTTGCACTTTTATTAAATGCCAGTTAAGTAATCAGCCAGTGGATCTTAAGGCGAGATTTAATGCTGCCCATGCTTAGAGCCAATATAAGCCATAAATGAACTAAGCAGCTGCTTACGGCAATAAATGCTAACATTTTAACCGCTGGTGATACCAACAAAAATATTAATATAGCCTAAATCAAGCTGTTTAAAGATCAGTGATCGGCCAGAAAACTGCAGTCAGATACTGACAAATAAAGCCTGACAGGTCAGTTAATGTAACGCTGTAAGGTTAAGTAGCTGCACATCAGTTCAGAGTTTGAAATACCAAAGGGTTGGGGTGAAATAAATTCTTTGGCTCTCTTTGCTCCCCTTAAAGTCTGAGTCTGGTGAGGAGAGCTCCAGCTTGATGCTGGTGAACCGCCCAGGAGGCCGTCAGTGGTCCCGGCCGCTCATCCCTGAAATGTGCTTCAACACGCATTCAGCCAGAACAAACGATGGCGTACAGGGTCAGCTGTCCAATCCTCACGTCGCTGAGGATGGGACGAGCCGCCTCATCAGCTGTGCTCAGTGCTACGTTCGAGTGCATACAAGTAAGCCCACCCCTCTGGATAGATAGATTGGAAAATAATCCAGTGTCTGCACAGGCACTCAGATATTACCTGTAAATTTACAGTTAACTTAAAATAGCTGAGACACAATAGGCCTTTGCTGCCTAAAGCATTGTCAGATTTTTTAAACTGTTTTTCAGATTTAAGTTTTATTATTGAGTAAAGTGTTACTTTTTACACATATCTATTCTGCTAATAGTTTCAAAGTGTTTTTAATGAAGAATAAAAAATACTTGACATTTTGCTTCAGTACACATCAGGAATGTATGACTTGTTTTTTTTTTGCACATGCTTAGGTTGCTACGGCGTTTCTGGAGAAGAGGCGGAGTTTGACAACTGGCTATGTGCTCGCTGTGAGGCCAGTGCCATCACTGAGGTTAGTTTGTTGGCTTCCCTCATGTTTCCATTAGCAGTTAACTTCACATATTGTCATGGAGGACGGTTCTCCGCACTTTAGTCTTCAAAGTGGCTTCCTGGCTCTCAGCAGTCTTGTATGCTTCATATGGTTGATCGCTGTCTTCCACTAGTGGGCAGTGCTGAGTTGGTAAAGACATCTGAGATAACATTTATTTATAGTAGTTTCACTTGTAAATATATTTTTTTGTTTTATGTTGTTGTTCAGTTAATTAAATTATTTTATATTTATTAACTTAGATTAGTTTTTGGTAACTTCTGTGTCCTTAATTAAAAGTATTTCCATCTCCCACCTCCACCCAAGTAATTTTTTTTACCTAGTAATTGTTTTTATGTAGAATCTAAAATTGCTGTTGCTGGTCAGAACCTTTGAAAATGCCACTGATCTCAGTTTCCTTGTTACTTTCATCGCTCTTGATTAAAACGAGTTACAATTAATTATCTAACCCAGTCGGGCGTTCCTCGAGGTGCAGGACTGTTATGACAGACTGATTTCTTGTTTCCTCTTTCAGGACTGCTGCCTGTGTTCGCTGAGAGGTGGAGCCCTGCAGAGAGCCAACAATGACAAGTAAGTAGTAGAGGCAGGGAAAATATGACTTAATCTTTTTTTATTCTTAGAAAAACACCAGAGATGATTGAGTTTTTCTGGAGGTTCAGAAATGAACTCTGGTGGTTTTGGTGTCTGATGCAAAATGTAACGCCTGATCAGGCTGGTGACAGTTTGTTCAACCTGATGCTGGTTATAGAGCCACACAACAAAAACATAGAGCTTACACCGCATGTGTTGTGAGGAGTTATTATAGAACCGTCAACGCTTAATTATTCAGTGTGGGGTTAAGTGACTGAAAGCAACAGGAAATGTTACAGGAAATTAAAACAAAACAGTGTGTCTGACTGTTGTGGATAAAGAAAATCATTGATTTTTCTTTAATCCTAAAGTATGCTTGGGCAATAAAATTATTTTTTCAATTTAATAGAATTTTCTGTTTATGAAGATTTCATAAACACGGTGTGTTTCTGTATTTCAGTAATGGCAGCCTGCTCAGGGCTTCCCATCTTCGTTTACAAGCAGAAGTATTACATCTTGTATTTGTTTGAATTCAGGTCAACTTCCAGAAGAGATGATTGAAATGAAAGCGAGTTTTAGAAAATATTTTCTATTATTTATAATCTCTTTTTAAGAAAACAAAAAGAGAGGAAAAGAACTGATTTAAAATCAGATTTTCTATGAAAAAATCTGAACTTTAATTTTTAAGCCACATTACCCAGACCTTCTCTAAAGGCCTACTGATTCACCATTCAGCCTGCATGTAAATGAATGAATGGAATATTGCAGTTGTGCAGATGAGAACAAAAATGTAAAAAGTTTCTGTATTAATTAGATATCTGTAGTTTGGTATATTTTGTTTAGAAACCAGTATCTTTACTCACTGGGGACATTTTTTTATTTTTTGCGTTTCTCTATTAATTGCATCAAAACCCATCTACCAGCAGTTACTGCACTTTTTGAGTATTAAAACAATCTGATAAAGATTGGGGTCATGGTAATTGATGTACTAATTGGAATAATCTTACAACTCCTCCATTTTCTTGGGATTAAATTCAAAACAATCATAAAATGTACCGCACATATTTTTTTTTCTGATTTATGTGTTGTAGTGTTTAAAATAACAAGTTGGAACAAAAACCTGGAACAAAAATCTGAAATTCCTTTCGATAGGGATTTATATTCCATCTTTAGTGTCATCGTCATGTTTAGCTGTTTTTACCTTGGAGAAGTTATTTGTTTGATTAATCCAGAATTTATGCTTTATGTTTACCTTTCCCTCAGATGGGTCCATGTTCTGTGTGCCATCACTGTCCTGGAAGCGCGCTTTGTCAACATCACCAAGCGCAGCCCCATCGACCTCTCTGCCATCCCGCTGCCTCGCTTCAGACTGGTAGGAGCCCAGAGGCGCTTTCTTCCTTTGTGTTTGCGCTTGTTCTAAAACGGGAGAAGGGAATTCCTGCTGATCCGAAGTTACATCTTGTTTTCTCTCACATCCTTCTGTCACTACACAGTCCTGAAAATGTGGAGTTTGCTTCAGTCAATTTGGAAAATCTGAAAATTAAGCCGAAATTAACATAGGGGAAACATTGTTTCCAGACTTAATCAGATATTTAGATTTTCATCCATTAGGTATTAGAATAAGAAATGAAGGACTTTTACTTTTTTACTACTTTTAATACTTTTTTATATTGAGATGACAGCTTGTGTCTTGAGTTTTTAATTTAACTAATTAAGGTTTAGATTTTTAAGTTCTTCATTTAATACTTAAAAATGGCACTTTCACAACTGCTTTACCCTCTAATTAAAGCAGTGTGATGTGACTTAAAAATAAAATTTCCAATTCAAATAATTTGAAATTAAATTTCCAATATAAATACTTTTTTCCTTAAAAAATAACAAATGACAGAAAATACCTTAAAAATAACTTAATAACTGGCTGTTTTTTTAATCACTCCTTCTGTGAGTTGACAAAGCTGGTAAAGTCAAAATAAGTAAAATACACTGGTCAAACAAGATGGCAGTTATTGGGCGGGCTGACATCACTCTGAACTGTGAAAACACTGGTGGAAAAAACAAACTAACTTGATTTTCCAAAAATTAAGTCTTCAAAATCAGAAAATAAAACTGATTTATCATAATTTTTGACATAGATTTCAAATAAATAGTTCAACCTGCCCTTATTTCACTGCCAGCTCAGAAGCTAGTTTCATTGTTAGTGTTACTATATTTGTGGTTGGAACCATTTCTGATAAAACCCATATAAGTGAAAGTTTGGTATGTAAGATGATGATGCAATTTTCACTTTGTGCAGAGTTGGCCAGCAGGGTTTCCCCTTTCAGGCTTGGTGACGTTCTGTCTGCATTATGTCATGTTGTGAGTGCTGGTTATGCCACCACAAGCTATTAAGCATAGTAGCTGACCTGTTCATTGATGTAAGTCACATAAATGAAATGAGAAAAGCCCCATGATGTCATGATGGCACTAAAGTATCAAAGGGAAATTTGTGTAATTTCCCTTTCTGCATATTTTGGCTCTAGCATGTGTCTCTGCTGCCCTTGATAGTGGACATCCTCCCCTTGTCCTTTCCCTTGTAAAGTCATTCTGTTTTTCCCTTTTTCTGACTGCTCTCTGTGTTCCTCCTGGGTTGTGTGAGCAGAAGTGTGCGTGCTGCAGGAAACGAATGAAGAGGGAGGTGAAGGGCTGCTGCGTCCAGTGCTCCCATGGCCGCTGCTCCACAGCGTTTCATCCCTCCTGTGCTCAGGCAGCTGGCATACTCATGCACCCAGACGACTGGCCGTTCGTCGTCTTCATCACCTGCCACCGGCACAGAGCTCCTGTCTTACCTGAGGTAACATAGCAGGGCCACAGCTGGGCTGACGGTTAGAGGTCAACTTTAGGCGACGATTATATTACATAATATTACATAAGTTTCTTTATTTTTGGTGTTTTTTAACGTTTTCATACACAAGTCGGAGAAAAGAAAAAAAATACACCATACTGAAAAACACAACAAGAAATAAGGTGACACTAGTACAGAAATAAACAAGATTTAAATTCCTATCAATTGCAAAAACACAGTGTTATTTTTATGTGCATAACGGGTTTTTTTTGCCTCTGAGTGATAAGTTCAGCTGGTCTGGTATATTTTCATATTTTTTCACCAATATGTGCTGTTCCTGATTTAAAGAATAAATCTGAACTCCTTGTAGATTGATCTCCCTCCCAGTATTTCCTGTCTAAGCATTTTCCTGCTGTCAGCAGGACTACTGACCTTTTTTTTTAGGACTGTATCGATACATGTATCAGTACCTAAAACATTCAGTACAGTCCTATCGGTTTAATGAAAAACACATGCAGCGCTTTGATTTATTTTAAACATGAACACATGCAAAACATTTATATATTGAAATTGAATAACACAACTAAACAAAAATTAAACCAAACTCTTAAATATTCCAATTTGGAGCATAAATGTTTCTCTTTCATCTATAGTCAACATAGAGAAAGATGGACTGAGCCTTAGAGCGGTGTTTCTATAACAACTCGCTCTACACTGAGCTTACTTACCTAGACTGTAGAAAAGCAGAGTGTTAAATCTCACTGGTACAACGAAATGGAGACTAAAGTCCAAATCCAGCAGCCTGTATAGAATTCAATCAATCATAAATACTGCACTAAGTTATACAACAAGCAGACATGGGACCATACAAGGCAGAGTTTCTGTTCAGCTCCTCTCAGCAGCAGCACATTCAATTGAATTTTACATTTTATTCAAATTTTCCCCTTTTAATAACTTGCTAAATAAGAGCAAGTTATTAAAACTTGCTCTCCACAATCTCTGGATTGTGGAGATTATCATACAAAAAAAAAAAAAATCCTCATAAAATGAAAAACAAATGATCCTGAGCATCTTCTTCATGAGACTGTTGTAGAGGAACCATTTCTTCAATCAGAAGCTTCTTCAGATTGCTGTCACACAGACAGGAGCCATCTTGCCTTGGTGTTATGTCAAGTCAGTCAACAAACCTGTCCTCATAGTGCTGTAGTGGAGCTCCATGAAGCTAATTCTGTGCACGTTCTAGATCCTGTTCATTGCCCAAGCTGGATATGTCTAGAAGCAGATAAATGTGTAGCATTTCTCTCCAAGTCCTAATCCATTAGCGGAGCGTCGCCTTCATACCTCTGGCTCTTTGTTTGATTCACTGCCGCTCTAGTTGATGTAACACTCGGTTTCTGTTCTGTAGCGCAACAAGGCCTCTCTGAGAGATCTGTCAGTGGGCCACAAGGTGATCTGTAAGCACAAGAACTGCCGCTACTACTACAGTGAGGTGGTGGAGCTGACGACCGCCACCTTCTACGAGGTGGTGTTTGATGACGGCTCATACAGCGACAACCTCTTCCCAGAGGACATCGAGGTCAGTACTGGTACAGTCCAATCAACAAACAAACCATGACAGTTATCCATTCCCATGGTTCCATTCAAAACGAAGGGCTGTGATTGGTATTTTTTATTCTTTATCTTTTTTTACTCACCAATGTACAGAGTTACAACTTAAAGAGCAGAAATATCATCTGATCATTTGCTGTTCTTTTTTCTTTTTATTTATATGAACAAAGTAAATGGCAACTAAGAACAGTATGGAAGAGAAAGAAGAAAAACAACATAAAAAACCACCAGCATATGCACGTCTCATTTATTTGTTTAGAGAAAAACAAAACAGGACACACACACACACACACACAAAAAGCACAAATAGGCTGATTTATACAACACCTTTAGAAAATCCTAAAGCGGAGTGATGCATTTTATTCACGGTTGAAGAAAATTACACATTCTTTGATAACTGCATAATAACAATAAAGTTAGGATTTTCAATCCAGACCAGGAGACAGTTCTTAGTTGGGGCTCCATTTGTGTGATTTACTGATCAGCCTGTGTTTTTGCTGATGTGTTCAGGAAACCTTCAGCTCTTCTACATTCTTCGTTCTTGCGTCTCATGTCCTTCTTGATAAGACTCCATTGATTCTGTATGGCATTTTCATGTTGCATCAAAGGGTCGTGGCAGAACAGATGGATAAAACTACCTTTTTATAAACTGTTAAATACTACATCTTTCTCTGCATTTCATTTGCACTTAAAATTAAATCACATTTCACATCTTTTCACATTGCTGTAATTTGGCCCTATATAAAATAAAAACTGAATTGATTCGACTGAAAATGATAATCACACAACTGTTATCGTGGACTTCTGTTTGTGGCCCTCCGAGGCCCTCAGAAATGGCTATGGTGAGCCAGATTTGGCCTGCAGGCCCCGAGTTTGTCACATGTGCTCTCAGGGGTCATGTGAGGTCAGTCGGTCACAGTATCACTTCAGCTTTACACAACCTACTCTGCATTTCCTTTTAACATGCCTGACTACAGCCAGCTTCCTTAGCAACGGCCTTCTGTAGCTTAGCCTTCCTGTGACTATTTACTCAGAAATCTCAACATGACTGAAGGACACAATATGAATATTTCTACATGAAACATAACTATTGTTGATATTTTTAGTATTATTTTGGGTTTTCATTAGCTGGCACTTCTAATAATCTAAATTAGAGGAAGTGAGGCAAAGACTCAAATTATATATATATTTTTTCATCCAAATGCAACCCAAATTCACTGTTTCACTGCCATCTGAATGGCCCACTTCCAATCTTTTTCACCCCAAAATATCTGGTTTGAGCCACTTCCATAAGTGGACCTGAATCGTGTCTGATAGTTTTCTGAACCTGCTCTGCAGTCTGTTTTTTTTTTTTTTTCTTATATAGTTTCTTTGTGTGAAACTTTAAAAAACCAGCTCCTCTACCTGTCTGCCGTCAGGTAGATGAGCAACCATGAAGGGACAGAATTCGCTCACATTCTGATCTGGTGTTATAGAAAGGCTGATAATAACATTAACTGTGAACACATACAATTACTATACGTTGTAATCTTCTGTGGAATTGAAACGCTGCTCTGAAGTACGAGGCTGTGTGTAGAGTGTTTATCATCTCTGTGTTGCTTCTGCACATATAGAAATGTGTGTAACAGTTTGTGCAGCTTCAGAAATCCACACACAGAGTTAAAGTTGACACTTTGCTCTGTGTGTTTCCAGAACCGGGACTGTGCCCGGCTCGGCCCGCCCTCTGCAGGCCAGCCTGTCCAAGTGCGATGGACAGACGGCCTTCTGTACGGAGCCAAGTTTGTAGCATCCCACTCCGTCCCTATGTACATGGTAAACCTGCTGCTGCTGGTCCCTCACACTATCCTGTACATCATATCTGTGTCAAGTTTTTAATATATATGTGTGTGTGTGTGTGTGTGTGTGTGTGTGTGTGTGTGTGTGTGTGTGTGTGTGTGTGTGTGTGTGTGTGTGTGTGTGTGTGTGTGTATGCCCCTACAGGTGGAGTTTGAAGATGGATCACAACTCACAGTGAAGAGAGAAGACATTTACACGCCTGAAGAGGATTTGCCCAAACGAGTCAAGTCTCGAATGGTAGGCTGAGTTTCTTCTTTCTGTTGTGTCATGAACGAGTGTGAGTGCTGACCTGTGGTGACCCGCGGCGACCCACAGCCTCTCTCCCTCATGCCCCTTCACCCTCTGTGTTCTGTCTCTAGTCGGTGGCGTCGGACATGCGCTTCGAGCTATTCACACAGAGCAACGTCAAACAGAACTCCAAACGACAGCGAGTCATCAACTCCCGATACAGAGAGGACTACATAGAGCCCGTTATCTACCGAGCCATCATGGAGTGACTGCTGCCATGTTTTACCAAAATAAATCACTATGGAAACATGAAAGTCTTCATTTCTTTAGTTTTCTAGCTCACAGGTTGCCGTTCCCCTCCTTTTCTCTGCTTTTCTCTTTTCTTTTCTCTTCTTTTCTTTCTTTCCTTTCTGTTCTTCTCTTTTCTCTTTGTTTTCTTTGCTTACTTTACCTTCCTCCAGAAGCCTCCATATTTCTAAACTACGGCTGGGACTTAAAACAACTCGTGCTTTACAACATCCTGTTAGACCTCTGTTCTCCGTTCTTCAGGAAGAAGCCATTAATCAGTGAAGTGTAAGCATTAGGACTGAACGGGACAGTAAGTTTAAGTTTCTCTACAATCACCGCTTCATCAAGCTTTCCTGATCAGGTTGCAGCTATTTATTTCCAACTTCCCGTTTATTTAACAATATTTTTTTCTAAAGGAATTTTTTTTTAAATTTATTTAACAAATGCAGTTAAAATGTACGCTTTCTTCTTTTTGTCATGAACTTTCCAACTTTGACCCCAAAGAGTTGTAGATCCCGAAGATTTTTTTTGTATCCAGTTTTTCAGACTGTAATTTTCCATCATAGAATCGTAGAATAATTTTAATGAACTGAATAGGATCTGATTAAGTGTGTAGTTGAATCACAGCTCGTTATGGTGCATCTACTGTGAAGATGGAAGGAAGTCTAGACATGTTCTGTAGCCTTACATTTTAAAGGGCCAAGCTGACTTTTTGTTTTTCTTTTTTTTTTGGTCTCGTAGATTATAAATATTGTAAATAATAGTGCTACTTTATTTATGCAAAATGCATCCAGATTGAGAAGAAAGCTATTTTTGTCACATGCTTTTCACCAATCTAAAGACAACTTGAGATGTATTTATATTTATTATGCTGACGGGTTTTAAATTTTTAGAGCTTTTTTTTTGTTTGTTTATTGTTTTTGTTCCTGTGCAGGAAATGGAAGGTGTTGTTCCAGAGTTTTTCTTAAAGCTAAAGCACTTATTATTTCTTTCAGGAAATTTTAACCTTTGATACATCTGTGTATCCTTGACAACCATCCTGAAAATTGGATTTTATTTCCCCTTGTGTTTGTGTTTTTATTTCAACTAGCTGTAGAGTATTAAATTTCAGATACTTTGAAGCCCTGTAGTTATGTGCTCTGAAGTTTTTACTCCCACTTTCAGGCCCTTATTCCTCCTCTAAGCTAGAATTGTGATAAGGAAAGTAAAAGTAGCTGGCCTTTCTGTAGGATAATGTGGCCAGATGCTTGTTTTTATCTTTGTCCTGCTGTCGTCTTTAGATCTCTGTCCATAAGGCTGCTTTTAAAACTTTGTAAGCATAAACTATTTGAGTAAAATTTGGGGTAAAAAAAAAGTGCTTTGTATCATTTATTTCTCCTTGACATCCCACACTATTCAACAGCCAATCAGAGCAGAGTGTGAGGTATTTTTTAATTCTGCAGCTTTAAGCCCTGGCATTTTCCATTCACTCACATTTAGCCTGTTTATTAACCTAGTTTGAATCACATTTTGTTCTTTCCCTTTTGCCTCTGTTGCTTCCGATCTGAATTGATAGCTAATCTGAATAAACACAGGAAACCTATTTAAAGAAATGTTGCACGTATACACAAAACCTCAAACGTGTTTTCATAGACCTTGATGAGAAATAGTTGAGAACATTGCCGAGTTTCGAGTCGCAGACTGAACTTTGTAGAGACACCTAATCTACAGGTTGAACCTTTTCAACTTTTGTCACAATAGAATCACAACCTCAGGGGATTTTTGGTTAGTAGATAAAATATACTAACCAATGGTTCTCAAAAATACATCAATAAAGGGTGGAGTGCAGAAGTATTCAGTTCTATTTGTAGGGCGAGTATAGCTACACGGTGCAGGGTTTGTCTCTGATGCAGACGGACGTTACTGTCCATGTTGCTACCAGGATTACATGGAACTACCTGGAAAATAAAGCAGAACTGCCAACACAAACCATTTATGTTTTGTGGTGTTTATTCCAACACAAAACATTATTGGATGTTTTGTGTTGGAATACAATGTTCACTGTTTTTTTCTTAGTTTTGATCACGTCTGACCAGAGCTGCTCCTTCCACATGTTTGTCCCACAGGACCTCTTCTGGTCTTCTTTTAACATTGATTTTATTTTTGCAGCTATAGAGACCAGGGACATGCAAGGCACCATGTGCAGCACAGGGAACCACCAGCGGCCTTAGTACTGTGAGATTTATTGAAAGCACATTTTAAACATTATCCTGCATAGCCATATGCTGGCTGATGCTGTTGCTTATTAATGCTCAACACTCCACAGGCTGGTTTTTCTAACGGTCAAATTGGCAACAACAGAATAAAGTATAGCAATGACAAATAGTAAGCATAGAAGCTCATAAAAGTGGGCTGGGGCATCTGCCAGGAGCAGGAAGATAAAAGCAGTTGGGGGTGGAGTCTATCTGTGTGAGGAGGAGTTGCATCAGAAAATTTGCATTGGTATAACTGGGTCAAAAGTCACAAAGAGGGCCTCACCCCTCATTAACGAATTGATTTAAGAGAAGGTTCCAGAATCCTGTCTGTTTTATTTTTGATAAGAACTTATATGATGCAAGAGAGAGAAGGTTCCAGAATCCTGTCTGTTTTATTATTGATAAGAACTTAATTTAAATCAAAACATATGTTTTTATACGATAAGCATTTTATGACGCAGATTTAACAGGTGTTTGTGTGCGATAACATCGATTTTGATTTGGGCGTGGCATTTTAATCCATCAAACTCGATTAATTAAAATTTGACACAAAGTAGTTTCCTTATTTTTTCACGTACATCAGTATTTGGAGATGAGTGCAACTCTGTCGGCTGAACCAGATGTAGAAAACCATGTTAATATCTCTCAAACACTTCCTGTTGTCAGTGTTTTAACACTTACAGAGCCTGGGGAGAGGAAGACCGAGGAAATGCAATATGCACTACTTTGTTTAGGTGGCCTTCCACATATTGGTACCAATGGGAAGATCACACTCTGTACATCAAGCTGTGTCCTCAGGACAGAATCTGATCTGGTTCAGGATTTCTGACCTGTCCCTGCATGGTTCTGTTTACAGTACAAATAACTGCAATCTGACCGGAGTTTCTGAGGTGTGTCTGAGGAGCTGCTTTGTTAAGCTAAAGGTTTGACCTTGGACTGTTTCAGTGCATTGTGAAGGTTGTCAAAGGTGTCCCACAATGCTGCTGTAGATTTACCGTCATGTCCAACCGCATAAGATTCTTATGTCTCTTGTTTTGTGTTTGGCTCCCCAGATAAGTTGAAACTGTCAGGATGCCACTCAGGTTTACATGTGTGAAAGCATTTGCGTGAATACTTTGGTCCAAACTGTAGTTTCACTTAAATGAGTTTTTTGTGACATTAAAAAGGAAACGCACATCTGCAAGTTCTCATGTCCTGAGAAAATAGAGGACTCTTTTATAAGAATTTTGAGATATCAAATCAGTCAACTTTATTTAGATGTGGTCACAGGGAAGCAAGTCAGCTTTTTCGTGTCATTATAGATGTAACATGATTTAAAATGGCCAAGTGCGCAAAACTTTAAAATTTTGAAAACTATAAAAAGAGCAGAAACCAAACTGGTTTTATGTTTAGTTTTACATCTGGGGATCAGATATCCAAAGTCCAAATGGGAGATATGTTATCTTAATTGTACACTGTAAAAATTATTAGGGTGGTTAAACTTAAAAACTTGAGTTCAATTGCTGCCTTAAAAACATAAGTTAACACAACTTCAAATAATGTACTTTTCCAACTTAGGATGGCAAGCTGGAAAAGTCCCCCAATTCATGATAAGTTATTGTTTAAATATGATACCATAAGTTGAAATGACTAACTATAGAACATTATGCATTCTCAAAAACTTGAGTACTCTTGTCAAGTAAAATTACAATCATGTTCTATTTGAACTCAAATAATTAAGTTATACCACTTGTCTAATTAATGACTACGTGTTGTATGAACTTCATACTCTGAGTTTAAACAACTTGCAAAGTTACATTATCCATTCATAAAAACTTGTTTTCTTTTGTTAAAGTAACAAACAATTATATATACTTTCAACTCTCATTTTAAAGTTAAACTGACCAACTTTATTCATACCAATTCCCTTTTTGAGTTAAGTTAACTCAAGATTTTAAGGCAGCAAATGAACTTAAAATTGCAATTTAAGTAAACTAACATTTCCAAATACTGTTCACTTTCTCCACTAATAATGTCAAGTTCAGTTTCCTAAAAATAATTACACCAAATATGCTTCCATTTCAAATATCAAACATTTATTTTTATCTTTCTCTATCAAATACAGATGAGACAAGTCTTAAATCAAGTATAAATGAAAACATTTGTCCAAGAAGCAGAAGTGTTGACATTTATTGGAGGACTGAAACCAACAAAAACATAAATAATTTTTTTGACAAATAGAAATAATTTATATACATCTCAATAAATAAATGCAATTAAAAGGCACCAATTAAGAACCTTACCTAATGTTTTATAAATTTAATTGACCATATTCATTTTTCCACCTTGGTTCCAACAAATTATAGATTTTAGCACAATTTAGTTTGTTTTAAAAAAATTTGTTTTATTTAGTGTATTTATTTATTGGTCAGTTTCAGTCCTCCATAGAAATTAGACCATTATTTTTAAAAATATTGTAACCACGTTCAAGAGTGGCAGTGTAAAGTCCATACAACTAGCTACCATCTTTCAAAAACAGTCCAAAAAGTGCTAAACAATCAATCGGTGTTTAAAACTCAGGACAACCCTGTGAGGTTTTTCCACAAATTCAGCACAATGCTAAATGTTTTAGTGCAAAACCATTAGTATTAACATTTAGTGCATAGAACAAACTAAACAAATTTTTACAGGAACTCTTATGTAAGAAAATAAAACTGAAAACATACCAGATGTTACAGTTTGTACCTCAGGATTTTGTTTCTCAAACCATGTAGTCGAGCTGAGGCCTGGTCTGGTTTGATCTTCATCACCACTCTGAAGAAACTCAAACGAATACTTCATGTCCTCTGGATACTTCAGATTGACACAGTAGATGACAACCATAAGCATAACAAATCCAAGTGTCACATCTTTAATGTTGTGAAGCACAATGGTCTCCTCCACATCGAAGACCCGGTGTGGGATGGCCCCCTGTTCACCACCTTCACAGGCAATCAGGAGATCAACCTGCATCCCCTTCATGGCATCATCCAGAAAATCAGCATGGGCCTTAAAAAGAAGAAATAATTAATGCAAAGAATTCAAACACTCTGGTATCTTTATACTGCAAGTTTTTATGCTATTGTGAGGATTAACAATCTGCATGTTTTGACACTTGTGGGGTTGTATGATGCACTTCTGTTCAGTCAGTGAATAACCTGACACACACTCCCAGTTTGTCAAAGCATAGAGTATAATGCCAATGAAACAGGCCACTGTTGTGGATGAGGCCAACATCAAGAAGCTTTAGACACTGAAAATAAGCCCCACCTGAAAAAAAAGCCAGTTTATGTATACACCATATTCAAAGTATTTTCAGCACTTTACTTTGTCAGGTAGTCCTTTTTGACAAACTTTTTTCATCCACAAAACTTATATTTTCATGCACATGAACACAGTGTGTGGCAGATTAAAAACCACTATGGTGAAGCACTGAAATTATTCTAAAAATGTAGAACACTAGCAGTGTTTTCATTTTAATGCTTTTTTTTAAATCAGCAAATTTTTATAATGTCAAAAGAAATTTAAAAAGAAAATGCAAATCAGGCATGTTTCCATCAACTAGCTTTCAGCAAAATCAATCAGGATACACAAAGTAATTACATCAGGATTTGATGTTATGCATGGCTGGAGTAAACGGGAAGTAATGTCTATTAACAAGGACTAGAAATAAGTTTTTGCACACACAAATGCTACAAAAAGATTTTTTTTTTAAATGATTGCAAGAAAGAGGAATAGGCAAATATGTAAACAGTTTTGTAATATTTGTTAGTCTTACATCACACATCCTGATGACAGTTGATGGATCTTCAGCCAGATATGTAGCGTGGCAAACCAAGCAGAGCAGCAGCCCTTCTCCTGTCATTTGTGTCCTGCAAGAGATGAGACATTCAGTAAGATGAATATATTTTAACAAAAATAACAAATTATGCCTTGTTTTCTAGCCATCTTCAGCTCTGCTTACATCTTTTGCAAGGCAGTCCAAAGTGTCTTTGAGTGGCTGCTGCTTTGTAGACCTCCAGCAGTCTCGGGAACCAGGCCATCAAGTCCATCAAGAAAAGATTCCAGAAGGTCTTTGGTGACGATTCTTGTAAATTCAGCCCTAATTTGAGGTGACCGAATATAAAACTTGTCTCAATAGGACACAGTTAACTCAGTCTTAAATCACTAAATCTCCTGGTGGAACTAATTCAGTTGTGCGATTACCTGTCTCTCATGGAACAGACCTGGCCATCGGGAGATGAGCTCTGTGATGTGTGGTTGATCTCCTACAATCTCAAAACAAAAAAGTATTTTAATATTTAAGATAATCAGTAACAGCAGTGTGGGGCAAGGATACATGAAAAAAAGGACACGGCTAATTACTGACAAGGAATAAGACTAATTACTGACCCACAGCCTTTACTGAAGCCGCTAACTCACCTGCAGTCAGCACGTCGATGCAAAACTTTGACCAAGCGCCACATATATGCTTCTGGGGAAGTGTGCAATACAAAAATCGTGGTAGCTGCTTGTATTTTCTCTTAAGAAAAGGTCTATAAGCGCAACCGAGTAGCATACTGCGTTTAGCTAGCTGCATTAACTAGCTCCTGCCCTCGACAGTTAGCAAGCTGTTGTTTTATGTCCTGTGTTTAAACATGTAACAGAGACACGAACTTTTAGCTCTTAACATATTTTAAAAATGGATGGCATTTCCAAAAAACGACAAATGCAGCTTACCTTACCTCTATGGCTCCAGCTCACTTCGCGTTTAGAAAAAATGCACCGCCAAATTTGAACAGCCTTTGGGACGGATCCAGGTCTTGCAAAAAATGGTATTCATCCGCGACTTTGCTTTCGACGTCCTTAATCTGGTCAGGTGGTGTTCCTCTTCTTCATTTAATGTGCAATTCTAACTGGGATGGAGAACTTTATAAAGTCTTACTAAATCTTACATCATATTTAGTCCCTTATCAGATAAAGAGCGAATTTCCGGCACTATTTGGATCTCGCATTAATATTGCCAGTGGTGATCAGTTTTTATAAGATCCGGTTACCATTTTAAAACTCAGATTGTCGAGTTATGTTCACAAATTTAAATTTATGTTTCATTGAACTGACTCACATTCTTGAGTTGAAATGCCAATAACTCATGAAATTAAGTTGAAATTACATAACTCATTATGTTAATTGGAAGTAACTTATATAAAAACGTTATGTCAACTAATGGAGGGGATGACTTTTAACAGTGTACTTGTTCATTATTACGGTACGGAGCCCTCCAGGGTATATGAGGGGAATTACTTTTAAAGAATTACTTTTAAAAACAGTTTCATATTACAGCATCTTATGAGATCAGTGAAAACTTGAGGCATGAACAGAAAATGCGTAAAAAACGCCTGACGGCATTTACAGGAGCTGCTGTTTCTGTGGAATTGTTTTTGCGTATACGGAGCCCTCCAGGGGACATGGGGGATTTTTTTTTCTTTTGCGTTCCCTCGCAAAACTTTTGCGTCCCCTCGCAATAATCTACTGATCAGTTCATGCGGCATAATCGAATACTGTAAGCCTTTCTTATGGTGGCCGCCGTGCTTTTTGCTTTAATACAAGCTTATGTAAGGTTTTTCCATGGAATATTTCTGAGTTATCGCGGGGTAATAAGTCATCTGATTGCGTCTCTATTGTGTTCGTAGTCTGAATGTTTTAAAGGGCTGCTTTCTGTGCCGTTCCATCTGAGCCTGAACAGACATAAACATGCAGTAAATAAATCGATTTTCATTCAGTTTTATAAAGATATAAAACGTCTGAAATTTCACAACGAGATATTAACATTCATGGAAAAACCTTACATAACATTGTATTAAAGCAGAAAGTATGGCGGCCACCGTAAGAAAGTCAGGTCAGTCAGGCAGCAACTGACCTGAGAGAGAGAATCATGGCCCGAATGAACACCAGACAACCCCGATGCCAATTACAACGGCTGAGTGAAGTACCATCAGAAAGTCTCATTGAAGATGTGAATGCAGCATTGAGAACAATCCCTACCAACACCATAACTGAAACCAATGAACTGATATACAACTCAGCATCAGTGATCCTTGAGATGCTTGGCTATAAGAGCAACCATGAGACCCAATATCCACCATGGAAAAGACGGTTAGAGGCTAAGATCAAGATAACAAGGAGGGAAGTGAGCCAAGGTCATCTGTGGCAGATGTCCAAGAAAGAGTCTCAGGTATGAAAAACTGGACAGCACCAGGGCCTACTGGCTAAAGAAACTCACTGCCCTCCATGAGCGACTGGCAGCTCAACTGAACCAGCTGCTACAGAATGGGACTCACCCTGAATGGTTAACTGAAGGGCGCACAATCCTGATCCAGAAGGATCCCTCAAAGGATCTGTGGTGGGATGGTGTTCCCCCCTCCCCACTCTGCGCACCGGGTGCAGCAGGAAGCGCACCATTGATTGGTGGGCGGGGCAGATGCCTATATAGTTGGGCGGGCCGCTGCAAGGTGCGTGCGTCTTTGTTTCTCCCACTGTTGCTGTAGTCGGCGGCTACATGTCGGCTTGTGGGTTTGGTCGACTCATCTGCGATCGTAAGTGACAGTTTTGCTATCCGTGGCTGAAATCATGGTTGGGTTTTGGGTGCTACACTTATCGTGCATTTCTGCAGTGTTGCTCTGATGGCGTTGCCCTGCTGCAGCTGGGCGTTGCTGTGGCGGGCGGCTTCAATCTGGTCCTCACCTGCTGACCCGCTTCCTCCCGGGTTAGGCTGTGTTTCCACCCCAGGGTAAGCTACCTGTTTAATGTTTGTTCTTTTTTATATGGATCCACAGTTGATGGGCTTTCTGTTTCAGGCACTTGATTGTGTTTGGAGCTGCAGCGCTTTGGACGCTCTGCTGTCTTGTCTTGTCTTGTTTGATTGGGCCGCTCAAATAAACCTGTTGTGGATTGGGCAGGCTGTGTGTGCGGGGCATTACTACTCCGGCTCCATCGAAGGGCATTTGGAAGCGGATGACAACGACTTGTTCCTTGTTTTGTTTTGTTTGGCTTTGATTTACTAATTTGTTTTGCATTGCATGTTTTTATTTCTTTGGAATAATTGAACTTGTCTGTCCTGTTTCCTTTTGTCCCAGGGACCGAGTAGTGGGCCTGAAGCCTCGTTTTTAAAAGGAATTGTTTTAAAGGAATTGTTAAATAAAATATTGTGCACTGAAAGGTCTGTGTTCGGGTGCATCTTGTTAATTTTAAAAAGATCTCCACCTGCTGGTCACAGATCCAACTATCGGCCGATAACCTGTCTCTCTACAACATGGAAGCTCATGTCAGGCATCATAGCAGCTAAGATAAGCGGGCACATGGATAAATACATGGCACGGCACAGAAGGGCATCGGCATAAATAGCAGAGGAGCCAAACACCAACTCCTTGTAGACCACACAGTCGACTGCAAAACCCGACACACCAACCTGTGCACCACTTGGATTGATTACAAGAAAGCCTATGACTCAATGCCACACACTTGGATCATTGAATGCTTAGAGATGTACAACATCAATAGGACTCTAAGAGCCTTCATTGCAAACTCGATGGGGCTGTGGAAAACCACCCTTGAAGCCAACTGCAAACCACTTGCACAAGTGTCCATCAAATGTGGCATATACCAAGGAGATGCTCTGTCCCCACTGCTGTTCTGCATAGGCCTGAACCCCCTTAGCCAAATCATCAACAAGACTGGCTACGGATACCGACTCAAGAATGGGGCCACAATCAGTCACCTCCTATACATGGATGACATCAAGCTGTACTCCAAGAGCGAGCGAGACATCAACTCACTGATCCACACCACCAGGATCTACAGCACTGACATTGGGATGTCATTCGGACTAGAGAAGTGTGGCCGGATGGTTACAAAGAGAGGGAAGGTCGTCCGCACAGAAGGGGTCTCACTCCCAGAAGGAACAATAGCAGACATAGAGCACAGTTACAAGTACCTGGGAATACCACAAGCAAATGGCAACCTCGATGAGGTCACAAGGAAAGGAGCCACAGCCAAATACCTCCAACGAATAAGGCAAGTCCTGAGAAGCCAGCTCAATGGCAAGAACAAGATCTGTGCAATAAACAGCTATGCCTTACCAATAATCAGACACCCTGCCGGAATAATCAGCTGGTCAATGGAAGAGATAAAGGCCACGGATGTTGAGACTCAGAAGCTACTAACCATGCATGGAGGGTTGCACCCCAAATCCAGCACCCTGAGACTGTACACAAGCCGTAAGGAAGGAGGCAGAGGACTAGTGAGTGTGAGAGCCACTGTCCAGGATGAAACATCCAAGATCCATAAATACATCAAGGACAAAGCCTCAACGGACGATGTGCTCAGCGAATGTCTCAGGCAATGGGGAACAGAGGACAAGGTGCTGGAGGAATCATCATGGGAAGACAAGCCCCTACATGGGATGTACCACCGACAAATAACTGAAGTGGCTGATATCAGGAAATCCTACCAATGGCTGGAGAAAGCTGGACTCAAGGACAGCACAGAGGCCCTCATCCTGGCCGCCCAGGAACAGGCCCTAAACACCAGAGCAATAGAGGCTCAGATCTACCACACCAGACAAGACCCAAGGTGTAGGTTGTGCAAGGAGGCCTCTGAGACAGTCCAGCACATAACAGCAGGGTGCAAGATGCTGGCAGGAAAAGCGTACATGGAACAACATAACCAAGTGGCGGGCATAGTGTACAGGAACATCTGTGCAGAATATGGACTGGAAGCCCCGAGGTCAAAGTGGGGAACACCCCCAAAGGTGGTGGAGAATGACCGAGCTAAGATCCTGTGGGACTTCCAGATCCAGACAGACAAGATGGTAATGGCGAACCAACCGGACATTGTGGTGGTGGATAAAGAACAGAGGAAAGCCGTTGTGGTGGATGTAGCAATACCAAGTGACCACAACATCAGGAAAAAGGAGCACGAGAAACTGGAGAAATACCAGGGCCTCAGAGAGGAACTGGAGAAGGCCTGGAAGGTGAAGACCACAGTGGTGCCTGTGGTCATCGGGGCCCTCGGGGCAGTCACCCCCAAACTGGAGCAGTGGCTCAAACAGATCCCAGGAACAACATCAGACATCTCAGTCCAGAAATGTGCAGTTCTAGACACAGCCAAGATACTGCGCAGAACCCTCAAGCTCCCAGGCCTCTGGTAGAGGACCCGAGCTCAGAGGATGAAAGAGACCACCCGCGGAGGGTGAGAAGGGAAATTTTTTTTTTTATGGTCATATTTAGCTCTTAATCTGGTTATATTGATCCTGTATAGACAGAGCCAATCAGTAGCCCAGCATCATGACCTGTTTGTTCTGAAGATCCTCCAGCTTCCACTTCTCTTCCCAACATGGCACCTCCTCATCCTGACTCTTATACTGACAGGAGGAACCACAGAGCTCTGTTAGGTTAAAGCTCATCTTCTGAAGTTGGGATATTTTTTCCTCCAACAGGTTCCAGAAGAATCACCTCAAACCAGATGTTGGGCTGAATTTTATTTCAGTGTCATTTGTGAATGTTAGAGCCTCATTTTCAACAGTGGAGCTATAAAGGTTGAAAAAGGTTATCATTTTGGAGAAAATCTCAACATCAATATTTCCACTAATTAAGAGGCAAAAAAAAAAGTTTGATAAAGGAAAAGCCTCTCAGACTCTGAGCCCAACAGCACCAAACAATTTTTTTATATTAGACAATTCATTTAATTTCACATAATTATCAAGGTAGAAGCCATTTGTTTGTTAAATACTTAATGAAACATATTTGCCGTGTTTGACGTTTGTTGTGAATGAGTATAGTCACAAAGAACGAGATAATTAGTCCACGTCTTTGTTGAACGTTCAGGCTGTGATGCGCCACAGCAAAGGTAAACAAAGGTAAAACAACCCGAACAGGTGATACTCAAAACCACTCTCACCTTTTTATTCTCCGTCTCCGTTATTTAAGCACACCCGTTGCCATGCCAACCTCCTGCGCTCCACAAGCCGAACAGAGATTACGTTAAAAACATAACATTCAGTCCGTTATGATATCAGGTTTTCAGGCTTGATATTTATTTTTGCTATCATTAATAAGCCTCCATGAACACAGCGGTGGTTGATTAGTTAGTTTTAAACTCCTGCTCTGTTCGTTATTTTGGTAACGGAACCGAAACGCACAGAATTGCGCAACACCTTGTTGAAACAATAATCACTGAGATTATTATTGTTGTTGGGTCATTAATTTGAACACTTTTTTGTTGATTTTGTTGTTGTTGTTGTGCTTTAATAAAGTTACGAACGTTTTAAGCGAGTCGGTCTCAGCCTCCTGGCGGCGTTCAGTTTGTCACCTAATGCCGAGATCGACATATCGCACCGCTGCTCTAGCAAAGCAAGAACAGTTCAGAAACAATATGAAATGGGAAAAAAGTTATTTATTAACTGATTAAGTCGTATTTTAGATTGTTCTTGAAAAACTAATCAGTCACGGCTGATTAGTGGGTGAACTCAAAGCTGCACAGTGAACCCGTTGATTCTTTACAGCTGACAGCCGCTCCCCTCTCTTGCAGGTACTGCGTACCCCCGCTAAATCTTTTAGGGGTACGCAGTACCCTGCCATACCCCCTTACTTTCACCCCTGATTATGCCGCATGAACTGATCAGTAGATTATTGCGAGCGAACGCAAAAGTTTTGCGAGGGGACGCAAAAGAAAAAAAATTCCCCATGTCCCCTGGAGGGCTCCGTAGTTCTTCAATTACCTGTAAATGCATGTAAGCATGATAAAAATATTGAAGCCTAAAAAGAATCTACAGTAAAAACATGAGTTTGTGCTAACAAAGAACAGAGAATTGCAAAATTCCCCCTGAGGAGTTTTTGGATCTTTATATTACAATTTGCATAAAGTTTTGTCATGATTCTCAGTAATTATTATTGAAAACAATGTTTGCTGATATATTATATACCACTTTAAGTCATTCCAAAGGTGGAAATTAACAACAAAAAACAAATACTTGGAGCAGACTGTCTTTGCCTATATTTTACAAGGTTGATGTTTTACCTGTGCATTGTTGTTCAAATAAGATTTCCTCAAAGGTACTTAGCGGTTTCTACAGTTGAGAGAGAATGAGAAAAAAAATACCCACATCTCTCTAGTTTCTGTTTTCTTGTGTACTTTTGGCCAGAACTGTGACTTCCTCTGAGAGGCCCGGGAAGAGAAACACGTCAGAGGCTTTCCCCTCCTCTGATGGCTGGCATGTTGTGGTTTCATGATGCTGGTCTGGTAGGCTTCCGTCACAGACATGAGTTCAGGTGTTTTACTAATAATACTGAGATCTCAGTTTCTAGAGTTGTAAAATTTCTAAGCAGCTGCTCTCAAGGAAGCATCTACCACTTTCATGTTTTGTTTTCTGGGTTTGGTCTGCGTTGTTTCTAACCTTCACTAGACAGACACAATCTTTGCGTGTGGGGACAGATTTCATTTTACCAATCTTATCAGCTAAAGATTAGATCAACTTTAAACAGTAGAAAATAAAATAAACTTTATATTGGTTGAAAGGACAGATAACGTGATGTGCTTACAGAATCTTCTTTTTTGCTAATTCCTCCCTCTTACATATTTCCCATCAAGCAAATTTTGAAATAATAAAACAACTTTAGTAAATGCAGCAAGTAGTTTTTAAAGTATGATTTCATTCATAGGGGCTGCATAGTGGCGCAGTTGGTAGAGCTGTTGCAATGCAGCAAGAAGATTCTGGGTTTGCGTGGAGTTTGCATGTTCTCCCTGTGCATACGTGGTTTGTTTCCGGATACTCCGGTTTCCTCCCACAGTCCAAAAACATGACTGTCAGGTTAATTGGTCTGTCTAAATTCTCCCTAGGTGTGTGTGTGTGCATGGTTGTTTGTCCCGTGTTTCTCTGTGTTGCCCTGCACGTGCCCGATCCCACTAAGGGACAAGGGTGTAAAAAAATGGATGGATGGCTGGATGGATTTCATTTATGAACCATAATACATAAAAAAAAAATCCCTTCTCACCCTCCGTGGGTGGTCTCTCTCTCACTCTCACTCACTCATCCATCCTCTGAGCTCGGGTCCTCTACCAGAGGCCTGGGAGCTTGAGGGTTCCTCCAGTATCTTGGCTGTGCCTAGAACTGCACATTTCTGGACTGAGATGTCTGATGTTGTTCCTGGGATCTGTTTGAGCCACTGCTCCAGTTTGTTGGTGACTGCCCCGAGGGCCCCGATGACCACAGGCACCACTGTGGTCTTCACCTTCCAGGCCTTTTCCAGTTCCTCTCAGGCCCTGGTATTTCTCCAGTTTCTTGTGCTCCTTTTTCTTGATGTTGCAATCACTTGGTGTGTGTGTGTGTGTGTGTGTGTGTGTGTGTGTGTGTGTGTGTGTGTATGTGTATATATATATATATATATATATATATACACACACACACACACACGCATTTGTGTGTGTGTATATATACACACACTCCTGATCAAAATCTTAAGACCAGTCAAAAAATTGCAAGAATTTGCATTTTGCACTATTGGATCTTAAGAAGGTTCTAAGTAGAGCTTCACAATGTTAAAAGAATAAATCAGCGTAAGAGACAAAAACTTTTGAGTGGGGAATTAATTGAAAACTGCATTTACACTCAAAAATGATTTTTTCAGCTGATCAAAAGTTTAAGACCATAGCTCAAAAAACCCCGAAAACCCCCCAAAACAGAAATCAAAGTGTCAAAATAAAGGACTCAGTAATGAGTAGCTCCACCATTCTTGTTGATGACTTCAAACAATCATTTAGGCATGCTTGATGTCAGTGTTTCCAGGAGGCTAGTGGGAACGTTGCACCAAGTGTTGAAGATGGCTTCATGAAGGGCATCCACTGTCTGGAACTGATGTCCAGAGGAGGACCGACTTTGGGGACCCCTGGTATAAAGGGACATGGTGAAGGATGTGCTGTGGTCATGTGAATTCAGCTGAGAGGTGTGCCAGTTTCCTCAGAAATGCTGTTGGATTCAACCTGACTCAGACCACATTACTCTGATTTAACCTTCTGAAATAAACAACACCAACGCTGGAGGACAGGGGATTGAACTGAGTGTGCTTCAGCAATAAACGTCTGAAGTTAAAGGCATATTCACTTAAATATCCAGCATATCCCATTCAGTAGAGTGGTGATCTGTGTTTTTTGTGTAGTTATTTTGAGGTTTTTCTGTGTTTTAGTTCTGTTCCCCTGTGAGTCTCTGTGCCGTCCTGTCCTGATTGTTCCCAGGTGTGTCTCATTCCTGTGATTACCCTACCTGTGTATTTAAGTCCACCTGTGTCCTTTGTTCCTCGCTGTATGTCACTGTTTTTGTCTGCGTCAGTCATGGTTGTTGGTTCCCCCTGTGCTGCTCAAGTTTTCTGTAACCTTGTGGATTTTCATTGTTAAACCTCCTCATCATGTCATCCTGAGTCTGCCTGTGTCGATCCTCACCTCATCTCCACCAATTCATGATAAGTAGGATCTCAGTGATGCTTTTTTTTTTTTTTAGATAAATAAACCCAAATCAAATCATTCTGAGAGATGATTCAGATGGTTTTTTTTCTTTTTTTATGGGATCTATTGACATGTTTTGAATGTCTTACCTGCTGTAGTGTCCTGACTTTACTCACCTAGAGATTAGTCTATCGTCTAATGGCTGGTCTGTTTAAGGCTGGAAGCAAAAATGTTGTCTTCTGCATTCCAATGGCATCTGTAACGACTCTGTCAATGACGTTTCATTAACCTTAGAAGCAGTGTAATGTTTGCATTAAGATATTATTTAAAGAGAAAGTCTGGTTACAGTATTCACAATGAAGACTTTGGAATATCATGGTTTAGCATCAATGACCTTCCTGTGTGAAACACCAAGAATAACCCTGAGTAACTATTTATTACAAATATAAGGAGACGTACAAAACCAAAAGTATTCAGACTGTTCCAGTTAACCTCATGCCACTCATCTTCACCCGCCCATTGGGATGCCCTCCCATTAGATGCTCACTTTGACTTCAGACCTTTAAAGTTTTTTATTTTCACAGAACAAGTTTGACAGAGGCCGTTTTCAGGAAGTGTTCAGTAACAGCAGATCACTGCAAAAACAAAGTCAAAGTGTTTTCAGTCTAGTTTCTTGTGTAGATATCTTAATACATTTGAAATAAAACTAAAAAGTAACTTTTAGCAAAAGCTTTTTTTTAGTGAACAATTCCTTAGTATTGATGAAGTATTGGTTCCACTGGCAAATTATTTTACTTATAACAAGACATTTTTCTTAGTGAAATATTCTGCCAATTGATGTACTTTTTCATCAATGAATTACTGACTTAAAACAAGCTCCCATATTTTCCTGTAAAGTTACGTATGGGTCATTTTTTGTCTTATTTCAAGTTTACAAAGATATTTGCACCAAAAACTAGACCAAAAATACTTGGCGAGATGTTTTTGCAGTGCAGTTCAGTTTTCATGAGTAGAGGCAAGAAAAGCCTCTTAGCCTCATGACACTCTACCTCATTCTGCAGTGGTTCAATAGCTGTTGTCTGTTGACTACAACAGATCTAAGACATCAGAAATTAGGACATCAGAAAATCCCAGTTACAACTCTGGTCAGAGCAGGCTTATAACCTAAAACACTAAATAAAAGTTATGATCAACAATAGTCAGCCTGCTACTAATTGTGTGTTTGTGTCTCATAAAGTCAGTCCCTCACATTCTCCTCAGTCCGTCTTGGTAGTAAAGACAGAGTTATTCACTCTTATTGGCTTACTGTTATTGACTTACTATGCTATTCTGGTTTATGAGAATAGAGATAGGTACATCTGGATAGATGTGCATCTGTTTAAATTTGATCCAAAAACATGTCTTGTCAAACAATATGTTGCTTATTTAAAATCAATAATCTATTGAAAAATCTTTACTGGCATTACAGTACTCAAACCCAAGTGGTTTGATTGCTTTATGCATTTAGGGTTAATACTCCTGATAAAAGCCAGACCCTCTTCTGTGTCTTTTGGTTTTTACTGCTTTTTTTTGCCAGTTTTTTTTTTTTTTGTCTCGTTTTGTCTTAAGCCTTCTTTCATACAATAAACTAATAAAACACTACCTATGTTTCACCTTGCCTGCCTATGTGAACGACAGTCATCAGCACAGGGCAGCGGTGGGAGGAGTGTCCAGTAACCAAACCTCTGCTCTATCCATGTCTGTCCTTGTCTGCCAGCCTGCCTGCTGCTGGTCAGATGACTAGGTGGTGCCAGTGCATGACAGCCACTGTCTGTCTGCCCACTCCAGGGCAACTGTGGCTAAGCGCTGTACAAGTTCAGGCCATTTATCATCAGTACCCATTGCAGGCCACCTGACACTCCAAGCTGGATGCTATCATGTTGCAGAGACGTCACATGCTGGTCCAATGATTGAGCTCATGTTACTTTGAGCTCTGGTGTGTGATTTACAGAACACCTTGTCTTACACAACGTAAGAAAGCAACAGCTTTAGTTACTGTGCAAACCAAGTCTCTCTCACACACAAACTGATTGTATGACAAATGTGAAAAAGATTATGTATAAGGCAATTTATAAATACATGGGGATTTTATAAAAGTACTTAATAACTGAACTAGATGAGGGTCAGACATGTGGGGCTCATTTCACATGAATCCCCATGCAGGCAACATGTCCGACCTGCAGCAACAGTTGCTGTTTGTTCTGTTCCACATATTTACACAAATCATGAGCTAAATAAGTAGGATTATTGTTTCTGACTGAAGGATGAATTCTGATTAGGTCTAGGTTTAGATTTTACAGTTTGTAGCTTTAGAAAGTAACATACACATAAAGAATGTGGAAAGTTATAATAAAAATAGAAAAAAATCTCTTAAATGTTTCACATTGTCATTGCTCAGCCCGCTGGTAAGGGGCGCTATGGCATGGCAGTCCACCAGCAGCCCAGCATGTTTGGGTTAAAAAATGCTAAAAGTTACAAAAATTTAGAGTTGCAGAAACAAGCATAATTTGGAATTAACAGGGTGAGACCAATGTGAAAGTGCAGGAATGTCACAGTTGGTGCGCAACACCCCCCCCCCCTCCTAGAAACCTAGCTTAATCCTCCATCATGTCACCATTACTGGTGTGCAAAATGCCTAAATAAAATGAACAAATGATGCTTAGCCTGGTGGGATAAGCATCATTATATATTTTATAATATGTTGGTCATGTTACGTTATGTTTTTATGCTTATGAGCTCTCACCAATTGAACCTCTCGGAAACAGAGGTTAGATATTGTTTTCTGCAGCTGCTCAGGAGACAGACTGTCTCTGGTGCTTGGCAATTTTTTTCCCCCACAACAGGGTTAAACCAACACAACAGTTTCTATAACTGCAAACTGAAAATAATTTGTGCATGTTTTTCCAATTTGCCTGTCATGGATTTGAACCTAACCCTCTTAACTCTGATACATCCACATAAAATCCAGTGAAGATGGAGAGAAAAAACTTCTGCAAACCCACCAGGACACATTTCTCCACCTATACTCACCGACCTGGCAAGGACAGGATTAAATCAGAGAAGTAGTTACAGAGTGTGTGGTAAATCTGGAGGAACTACAGAGATCTGCAGCTCAGGTGGAGTAATTTGTTGACAGATCATCTGTTAGTCACACAATCCACAAATCTGGCATTCATTAGAAACCTAATACTGAAAGAAGTTTGTCACAGATTGTGTGATCAAACTGCAAACATCTGAACACAGGACCAAGGTTTTTTTTTTTTTTGTTTTTTTTTGGCCCGACGTTTTCCCACCCAAATCCCAAGTAAAGGCATTAAGGTCTCAAACTGAGCCAAAACTGTTTATTTTGAGTCTTAAACAAATAAATTGATCGATTTAGTAATGTCATCTGAGCAGTACAGATACCCTGAACATCAATCCAAACACAATTTGGATTAAAATTGCAGAAATGTTTTGAAAACCATTTCACAACCATGTACAACTCTGTGTTGGTTTATGGCACAAAATCACAATTAATTACATTGAGGTTTCTGGGTATAATGTGACAAAATGCAAATAAAATGGTTTGAATACTTTTATCCATAGATACAAGAAGTTGTTAAAAACATCCATCTTGAAACTCCTTCAATTAACCACAGAGAACAGAGACTGAGATTGAGGAAAATACCTTACTTTTATTCTTAGACACCTCCAAAGGCCTTTCAGTTTAACTCCATAACTCAATTTATACCTCTGCTCTTTTTCCAAAGGTCTATAAAAAGTTGGGCATGGAATATGTGAAAAATGTGCTTCCTGAATACAAGCACTGATGCTGTCTCTGATCGTAATCCTTCTGGGAAAACAACATCCTAACTGAGGTCAGGGTAGCATTAAGTCTTTTACATCATGAACCCATATGGACTCTGATGCAGTTTGACTGATCAGAGGGATCGTTGCTGTGCTTTATGCAGAAGTGCTCTTCCAATTGATCATCAACTAGTCTGCTTCCACTATCTGGTTTTCGTATCTGCAGGAGACGTGGATACTTTTGGGGAACATTTACCTGAGGCAATGAGGAATTACATATAAATCTTAATTAAATAACTCCTGTGAAAAAATTAAGATTGGTGAATGGTTATTAACTCCTGGATGGAAACTGTAACGTTGTTCACAGAGGAGTCTGTCTGCAGCAAAGTGTGGCGCTAGCTCCATGTCAGTTTACAGAGGATGACACACTGGTGGGTAGTGGTATACCAAAGTGGCAGAGGTTTCCCTAAGCAGTTGTATGAAAGTTGTGTGTGATTACGAATAGTTCACAAACCCATGACTGTGTGTCAATTGTTCGGCTTCAGATGAAGCATGTGGGGGGCCTTAAAAGTTCAGTTCTCTGGATCCGGTGTCCTGCAACATCTAGTCCAACACGCGTCTCCACTGACTGACCCCCATCGCAGAAGGATGCCGACACTGGAGGACTGGAGTTTGACACTTGGACTCTACTGCTTTAGATTTCTTGGCTTCATCTTGGCAACATGACCTTTGATTCCTCCACAGATCGTCTATTAGATCAGAAGTTGTCAAGGCAACTCCACGATCAAAATGTGTGTTTCATTTAGCCACTGATTTGCTTCCCTGCTGGTACGTTTAGTTCATTGTTCTAAAAATACCACTATGCCCTGCATGCTTGGCTCTCATTGTCGCAGTTACATAACAAAACCTGCATGTCGTTCACCTCTTATTGTCACAAACTTTTTAACTCCACCTCTCCATGGATAACTATTGTGTGACTGGTCAGAAGTTTGTGGGTGTGTTTGCTCCAACTACTCACCTTCCAGAAGCAGGTTCTTCAACCAGAGGATGGATGGTTTTAGGCAGGGCCGTGCAGAGACCACTAAAGGGGCAGGTGCTCAAAAAAAAGGGCCCATCTAACCGCATTCTAAGACAGAATATTAAAGCCACACAGCTTTCAGAGTTTAATAAACAATGATAAATTACAAAATTGTGACATATACAATCAAAGCTAAGGAAAATCTCTATATAGAGCATATAATTATGCATATATAAGATATTTTATTAGTAATTTCTTTCTGCAGGTCTATTTTGTTATAGGAAAATTTTGCTGTTGGGTATTTTTCTCGAACCTATATTAAAGAACCACAGACAACATAAAATTATTATTAGCTTAGAATCTCTAATACATTTTTTTTAATTGGTGTAATTTAGTTGCATAGCTCTATCAATTTTTTTTGTTTAACTTTTAATGATTATAATTTTTCTTCTTCATGGTTTCCCAAACTACGGCCCGTGGGCCCTAAGAGGATCACTGGTCCTTCTGTTAAGGACTGAGTTAACGGGTACAAAATGAACGATTTTATCTAACATTGTACCTAAAAACCTTTAAAATGTTCTTTTCTGGGTAGATCATTCCTATATGCAAACAGGATTAGTGAGCACATTCTTTATCACAGCGGTGTGTGTATAACTTATCTCGCATTTCTCCTTTCTGTCTCACTTCTCGCTTCCCCCTCCTTTTTTTTTTATTCCAGTTTTTCTTTCTACACTACTCTCCAAAATTCCCACAATTGTTTGCCATTGATCAATTTTTAGCTTCCCATCTATTTTATATATTTTTTTCCATTATTTAAAATCAATTTTAGCTTAAAAATTTTTTATTTATTTAAATTTAGTCCAGGTTCATTGACTCCTAGGGAGTCCTATGAACTGGAGATCTTTTCAGTAGGCCAGCAATTAAAAATACCTTGTTGTGGTATTCTCCACTTCAACTCTTTCGAGTGGGAGAATCTTGCCTTTGCATCCACAAGAGGTTTGCTGCTTAACCCCACTGTGTTATATGAGGTAAAATACTGAGCAGTATTTATTGAGGATTAGAAAGGTGGCTATACTCTTAAATATCTAAGTAAAAGAAATAACGCACAGAGACTAGTTCTTGCTGCTAGGCCATAAACGAGCTGGAGATTTATTACACTTCCACGGCTTCCTCTTTACAGTTTCTTCAGTTCAATACAAAATCTTCATCATCATCGTCTTGTCACAAAAAATCTCCTCGAAGTCTTAATCTCGACCTGTTTTATACTTTTCCATCTTCATCAGTGTGTGTTGGAAAGTTTCAACCAATGGCGTGCAACTGTTGTTTTGCAGAAAGATTCTGGCACGCTTTATACTGAGTGTGTATTGGACGACCTTTAAAATATTTTGGACCTCACGAACTCAACATCTGCTCCATTTCAGAATTGCTGAATAGAACAATTTATCTCAAATTGTTGATTTTATCTTGCACAAACAGACATCCTTTCCAGTAAATTCTGGCTCCATTTGCGCTTTGCACGCAAATGGAAGGAAAGAATTTGGTCAGGTTGACCTGGTGCGAAGCCAAAGTCTTCGCCGAGGCGCCAGTGTCATTTTTCCGCCAAACAACTCCTTAGATAGTATTTCCGCTCTTACATAATCCCCCCTATTCCGCTTTCAAGTGGAATCCTAATTAACCTTAGCAGTTGTTTGGTTAATTGCTATACTAAGTTTACATATTTACCTGTGAGTACAACTCTGTATATAAACCTTAGAAATATATATAGAAGTCACTTAAAAGTGAAATAAAATGAATAGTGGGGGCAACATTGTTTCATGAGTTACTGTAACTAATACAACAATTCCAATACATTGATTAAACATTGCTTGGTCATTGCTTCCATGATTGTTCTTCCATCTGTATAAGGTCGAAAAACCCTGTTGGCCTTTTGTTGCTTTCCAGGGAAAAAATTACCTTATGGCCCCCGCTCGCCATGGGCGACCACCAGTATTCCATAATCTGGCACAAATGTAACACAATCATGGATCCACAGTGACCAAAATCATAGATATACATGGTAACAATAATACTTCAACATTGATACATAATCTTGATGACAATTATGAAGAAGTGTCCATGACGCACATATAATCTGAGTGATTGTGTGATTTAAATGCTAATCATAATGATCAAAGTATTGGTCGCTTAATGCTTGTGCTCATCCACGCTCTCTTACATTATCATTCATACTCACATTCTTGTTCATACTGTCTCACATTCATTCTCATTCACACGTGTTCCTAGTGTGTTAACTATGTGTGGGCCACCCGTGTTGTATTGTATTTAATGTGTATATAATATGTGTAATAAGTATGTGTAATGGTGTATGCAAACAGTGTCTTTCCCATGAGTCCGTTTATTCCAACCCAAGTTCGACTTCATTTCCCTTGAACCTTTTTGATCTTTCAACATTCCATAAGCCATTTTAATTCAGGCATCAATTGTCCTTGAGCTCAGCAGTCCTTCGAATCGGTCATAGGTTCACTGGTCCGGGCGGCCTTGTGCTTAGTCCGTCTGATGTTTACCGTCCTTGGTCATCCATCTGTATACAGTCCCTACAATCCATTTCCTCATGATAGGGATCACACAACACACAAGCAGAAAAATAACAATTAGTATTACTACCAGTGTTATTCCTATTTTAACTACAAAGGCTCCCCATTCACCTAAAATTTCCTCCAGACTTTTCCATGACCAAGTGTTCTTTCCTGCATTTTCTTTGAATTCCGATTTCAGTTTCTTCAACTTAGTCATTACTGCTCTAAATGTACCTTTTGGCGAGGTATTCATAGGGATATAAGTACAGCATTCATTAGCAAACATATGGCAAACTCCTCCCATATTGGCTAAGATCCAATCTAACGCTTGTCTGTTTTGTTTTGCCATTCTACTGGTTTCATGGAGTTGTTCTCCTAGGGCCATAAATCCTTCAACTGTAAAGTTGATCATTCTCTGTTGATTGTAATAAACATAGTTAATCCATTCAACATTTTTGTTAATTGTGATCCATGGTAAGATAGATTCAAAACCTGCGCGGAGTTCATGCTGCGCTTTGAATTCATCTGGAATTCCTCTTGGTTGACCTATAAGATTTAAATATACTCCTTCATTCAACCCATAATCCCCCAGGCTTCTACGAAGCCTTGTTTTATTGTTGTGCATTCCTACTAAGTCTTTAACTCCTTCATACACTAGGGTTACTGGTAATTTAATTTTATGAATTAGTTAGAAATTCGGTATCTGTTAAACTTGCTGTCCATTTCCATTGTAAGTGCACATATCTAGTTTTACGAATCAATTTTGTGGGTACATTTAAATTGACACTTGCTGGAAAGAACACTGGTATGTACTTGTCTGGATTTCTATAAGTTGTGTGATACTTATCTTTGTCATTGGGGATGGATCTTGTGTTGTGAACAGTCATCGTTGAATCACCGTTTGTCCCCCCTGGAGGCTGTCTTTGAGTCCATTCTCTGTCACTGTGGTTCGTCGTGGTTGGTTTGGTCCATAGTGTCGGCTGCAGATTGTGTAAGTTCGTCTCTGCCGTCACTGCTGCTTGGTTCACCACTTCTGTCAATATCCACAGTTGGACAGTTATCAGTATCAGTCTCATCGCTGTGAGGCTTCTGCTCATTTTCTTTGTGAAACTCAAGTCTCAGTTTGTCTTTATTTTGAACTTTAGTGCAATGAGTCAAATGATGCCAAGTGGTACTTCCTTCTACTTGGACAGCCGTTGGGGTTGCTCTCTTGACTTCATAAGGTCCTTCCCATCGGGCCTCATGCCATCTCCGTCTGTACACCTTGATGTACACCAAATCTCCAGGTTTCACCGGTGGTTCCCACACCGTCGACTCTGGACTTCTGGATTTTTCCTGCAAATAGATAGCTCTATGGATAGCAGTTAGTTGTTCAACATAGTCTTTCAACTCAGTTTGCAATTGCTCAAGGGGAGGTCCCTTGAAAGGTAACCTCCATTGCGGCACAGGCATAGGTCTGCCAGTCAGCATTTCATGCGGTGTTAAATGCGTGCTTCTGTGCATTTGCATGCGATAGCTCATTAATGCTAGTGGCAAAGCATCTACCCAGTTTAGTTTAGTTGATGCACAAATTTTCCGAAGCTTTGCTTTCAACGTGGCGTTGATGCGTTCCACCATTCCCTGGCTCTGAGGGTGGTAGACTGCGCCAAAACGTTGTTTGATCTGTAGCTTTTGCAAAATGCCTTTAACAACTTTTTGTACAAAAGCTGAACCATTGTCTGAACTGATTTCAGATGGAATTCCAAATCTTGGAATTACTTCTCTTGTCAAAAATTTGATAACTGTGTCTGCTCCTAAGGTTTTTGATGGTACTGCTTCGACCCATCGACTGAAACGATCAATTATCACCAACATGTACCTTTTACCTTGAACTGGTTTGAGCATGTCTACATAATCTATCACCAGGTGTTTGAAAGGTCCGTCTGGAACTGGAATGTGTCCAATACCTGGTTTTATGCCTTTCCGAGCATTGTTTTCGGCACATATTTCACACTGGCTTAGAATTTCATCCACCATGTCTTGCATGTATGGAGACCAGAAACCTTGTTCTTTCAATTTTTCCATGACTTTTCCTCGGGCACAGTGGTCTAAGCCATGGGCTTCTGAGACCAATAATGTTAATAATGCTACTGGTGCTATTAGTAGGCCTTGGTGTGACCTCCATAAGCCATTTTCACTCATCGTAGCACCTCTTCGTGCCCAAAGATCACGTTCACTGTTACTTGCTTGTTGTTGCATCAAAATGACATCTTCCGGTGTTACAGCTGGTTCTAAAGCTATCACAGGTGCCAAGATGGCCATTTGGCTCCTGGATGCCATTTTTGCTGATTCATCAGCCATGTTGTTACCTCTCACAACGATGTCATTGCCTTTGCGATGTGCTTGACACTTGATCACTGCCAGCTTCGAAGGAAGCATCATGGCAGCAATTAATTCTTTCAGTTGTGCTTCGTGCTGCACTGGGGTTCCGTCTGCTCTTTTGAAACCTCTTTGTTTCCAAATTGCGGCAAATAAAAAGCATACGCCGTGGGCATAGGCTGAATCAGTGAACACATTTGCGACTTTTGACCTAGCCATTTTACAGGCTTCAGTTAATGCTTTAAGTTCCGCAAGTTGTGCAGAACATGGTTGGTCACATCTTTCAGCTTTGATGGTTATAAAATTTTCACCTATTTGTTGTACCACTGCAAAACCTGCGTGGTTTCCTAGGTGGTCTCTGAAACATGACCCGTCAACAAAGTATGTGACTTCTGCGTCAGGCAATGGAGTGGATTCCAAATCAGGTCTGAGTCTTGTGTATTTCATTGTTTCTGCTACACACTCATGTGGTTCTCCGTCACAATCCAAAGGAATCACATTTGCTGGATTGTTGGTGATACATCTTTGAATAGTTATGTCAGGATATATCAGAAGTAGCATATACTGCAAACTTCTTGCTTGTGTTACGACAAACTTTCCTAGATTTATTAACTCTGCGATTTTGTGGTGAGTTAATATTGTGACTGGATAACCCATTGTTATGGTTGAAGCTTTTTCATAAGCATGGTAGACTGCTGCTAGCCCCTGATAACATGGTGGCCAGCCTTGTGCTACATTGTCCAACTTTGTGCTGTAATAAGCAATTGGTTGTTTCCTTCGACCTGTACATGTTTCTTGCATCAAAACTGCTGTGACATACATGTCTTTTTTGTTCGCAACATATAGGTAGAATGGTTTGTCATAGTTTGGAACTGCTAGTGCAGGTGCACTCTGCATTTCACATTTTAGAGATTCAAATGCTACTTTTGCTTCTAAAGTCCAGTTTAGCAGATTCTTTTGGTTTTGATGACCTGGTTCTTTCATGAGTTCTCTGAGTGGTGCTGTTTTTTCTGCATAACTTTCTATCCAATCAGCATTGAAACCTGTCATACCGAGAAATGTCATCATTTCTCCAACTGTTCGTGGACATGGAGCTTTGCTGACACCCTCTAGTTGAGAAGGTGATATGCCAATGCTCCCTTCTGAGAGTTGTCTACCCAGGTATTCTACCTGTGTCTGACAATACCGTAATTTGTCTTTGGAGGCTTTGTAACCTCCTTCAGCCAGTCTTTCAAGGACTTTTATCGAATCCTGATGGCAATCATCCAATGTAGGTGACGCAATTAGAATGTCGTCAACAAACTGTAGCAATGTGCTATTTATTTCCAATCCTTCTAAGTCCTGTCTGAGTGCTTGATTGAACAAATGAGGGCTGTGTTTGAAGCCTTGGGGTAATCGGGTGTAGCTGTACTTCTTACCTCTGTAAGTAAATGCGAACAAGTATTGAGATTGTTCCGCTAAGGGAATGGTGAAAAATGCTGAACAAAGATCAATCACCGTGAAAAATTTTGCTTCAGCAGGGATTGCGGTTAAAAGTGTGTGTGGGTTGGGCATTTCTGCCGATGATCTGTCTTCTACTACATCGTTTATTGTGCGAAGGTCATGTACCAGGCGATACTTTGACTTATCTGCTTTCAGAACTGGAAAAATTGGCGTATTGCATGGACTTTCAATTTCCACCAACACTCCTGCTGTTAACAATCCTTCAATGGTTTTGCTGATTCCTTCTTCTGCTTCTGGTTTTAATGGATATTGAGGACGAAATGGAAGTTTAGCATTTGGTTTCAGTTCAACTTTAAATGGGTTAGCTGATTTCACTAATCCCACATCTGTTTCATGTTTTGACCATACTGATTCAGGAACTAGCTTTAACATGTCCTGCATTAATGGGTTTTCAACTGACTCATCTTTTTCTTCTGTTTGTTTTGTGTCATTAATCGGTACTGTTACCACCTGTGGTTTTGCTGTCATAGTAGTTTCACTTATTATTTTAATCATTGTTGCATCTTCTGATTGGAAAATTAATGGGCTTTCTGTCTGTTCCCATTTAATCTGTGTTGCAATTTTCATCATTGGTCCAAGATCTTTGGCATGAAAGTTTTTATTTACAAACAAGGTTATGTGGGGTACAGATTCTGCAACGTTGTACCATTGTGAAATGAAATCATTAATTTCTACATTTAGCGCTGCTCCTTGTCTCCCAACAATGAGATATTGGGACTCAAGGTTCACCGCTTCACCTTGTGTTTCCTTGTCCCATTGTTCTTCAAACTCTGTACTTTTTGAAATGTCATAGTACATTGTGCAATGATAGTCTAGAAATGGTTTCTTAGCTTCTGGAATTTGAATTTGAATGTACTGTCCCCATTTGGAAATTACCTCTTTAATGGAGTTATTAATGTCTCCCAGCCAATAAACTTTGGCTTCATGTTGTTGCATGAACATTTGAAGATCCACACCTTCTTTTTCAACATACACACCTTGAGGAGAACACCAGATTTTTATTTTTAATTTACATAGAGCGTCTCTTCCCAACAGGTTTATTGGGGTTTGATCAGATACCAAAATTGGTATTTTTATTTCATTGTCATCTGTTGTAAGTCGAACAGGAGCTGTCATTTGGATTAATTGTCTTGTTCCCGAGAACCCTATTGTTGATACAAATTTATCAGACATGGGGAGATGCGTTGCATAGTTTGGACTTACACAAGTGTAAGCTGCTCCTGTATCGACCAACATTGGAGTTTCTCTGTTTTCAATTTGAATTTTCAATATTGGTTCATCGTCAGCACCTGTAGTTAGAATTGGGTACTGACTCTCTCCCCTAGGGTCCTCTGGGCATCCCTAGTATCCAAAATTTGGTGGATTGTATTGAGCTGGTGAATTTTGTTGAACTGGTGGATCGTATGGGACTCCTTGAGGATCGTATGGAGTTCCCTGTTGATTATATGGAACTGCTTGGTGATTGTATGGGGCTGTCGGTGGACCTGGTCTGGCTCTGCCACGCGGCCGTCTTTGGAATGAGTTGTCACCATTTCGGCACTGGTCAGCACGATGTCCAAAACAACCACATGTCCAGCATGCTCCGGGTGTTCTGGGCGGACCGCCTCGTCCCCTGTTAGGCCATGAAGGGCTTCTTTGCTGCCTTCCTCGAGGCACAAATGGACGTGAGTTCCATGGTTGTGAATAAATATTCACCACTGGTTGAGAAGGCTGAGTCATTTGCGAAGTTGGAGTATACATCTGTGGCGCTGAATTCACAGAATTAGGAAGGTTGGCTACATTTGGGGCGGGATGCTGGTCCCCCCTTACCACTGCAGCTTGGGTCTTAGTCTTGTTTTTTCCTTGAAGTTCTCCAAGCTGTAATTGAGCCAATTTCCTTTGGATGTTTTTGTCTTGGTCAGTGCGTTTTTGTTCATCTTTTCGGTATTTTTCTATTGTGTGTACCACATGATCACGAAATTCTTTGTGTGGCATAGACATCAGAGCCACCACCTCTTCAAGTTTGGTGCGCACTGGCTCAGGCATTACATCCACCAATGACTTTCGAAACACACCTGCAATCATTGGGTACTCGTCAACATCAAACTCCATTATTTCGTTCCACCTTCTCAACTGCCTGGCAACGTAGGATGCTGGATTCTCCGAGTCACCAATTGGTTCCGCTTTCATGTTCTTAGGGTCCACTTTGTTTGGAAATTCTGCCCTCAAGGCTGCCCAGATCATTGTCCGGCATGCATTTAGTTCAATCCCGTCTGCTCTTTCTTGTAGCATCCAGGGATGATCCTTCAAAATGTTCTGCATGGTGGGAATTCCAACAACTTTTGCTAGAATGGCTTTGATGTCTCCAAGTGCCAGGATTTTGCCAACTGTCTCTTCTTCAAGTGCTCTTATCCATCTTCCTGCACCATTATGAATGTCCGGCAACCGCGAGACTAACCCTACCAGATCCATCGAGGCAAATGGCAAATATTGAGCAATATCTCCTTTTAATATGATTGGTAATTGTTTTGAGGGGTCATAACGATCAGGTTTGCGTATGTCAGGTCTGGATCTCAAATCGTATTCTTTTTGGTTTGGGGCTTTTTGTTCTTTGACCGGAGTGCTTGTACTTGGACCAGCCATTGCTCCGTCTTCATCATTATCACATCTTGACTCTGTTTCAGCTAATCGTACAAGGCCTTCATCAATTTCTTCCTCTATTTCCTGTATCTGTGTTTGGTTTGCTTTACGTTCTATATTAAAGACTTCTGGGCCTAACTTTAACCAATAAGCATCTCCGCTTCTGCGTCTTTTCAGATGACCCGCGTAGCCATCAAAAAATTTATTATTATTACTTCCAGCATAGCAGTCAAGAATTTTAATATTTCCAACTGTCCGTGTTGTGGAGCATCCGGCACCAGAGGTTTGACTTCTGGTTTGGATTGGCGGTAACGATGTGTCATATCTGCCAGCTGGCTTATAGCCATCTGCATTTGCATATGACGTTGGTAGTTCCATGCTTTTTGAGTGCTTATTATTTGTGCTACTGTCTGTAGCACTTGTGCTCGTCTGTGGTGCACCTCTGGGTGGAGCTGGTGTTTGAACCACTGTTGATCGTGGTGTGTGCCCTGTAGAGGGTCTGTCTAATTGAGTTTCCATCTCATTGTTTTTACCTTGTTTAATGTCCCTAATTTGATCATCATTCCTGTATCCAAAATCACCTGTGATATTCAGAACTCCTGTCAGGGCTGGATACAACCCAGCAGGGTTCATTTGATCATCGTCTGGTTTTTCATAATTATTTTTTAGCTCAATTACCTGCTGCTTTAAGTTTTTCCGGTATTTTTCACCTTCTTCCTTGAATAGTTGTAAAATGTTTAATTCTAGTTCTCTTTTGGCTTGTCTTTTCTTTCCTTTGTTTTTTGCTTTGTAGTCTGCAATCCGAGTTTCCATCTGTTCACAAAGAGACAAGTCAAAGCTCCCATTTTCTGGCCATGGGCATGGAAGTCCTTGCGTTCTCTTTTGCCACTTCTTAGAAATTTTTGGAATTTGAGAAGCATATTCTGGGTTTTTTGAACCAATAATGACAATAGGTATGTTGCTCATCTTGCTTATTTAGCAGTTGTCTGTTAGAATTCTGTCTTTTGCAGTTTTGTTGTCCTTTAACTTTTTAATTTTTCCAATTTAGTAAAAAATAAGTTGATTTTTAGTTAGTTATTCTTATAATATTTTTTCCTTGTAGTATTATTGCTTATAGTTGCTATATATTGTTACATGTGTTAAGTATTCTTCAATAAGTGTAACTGTTAACCAAGTTTTTTACAGTTATTCAACTCTATTTACAGTAAAATATACATTTGAAAAATGTTTAACATAGTTCAGTGTCACAGAAACAATGATTATTTGGATAAAAGTCTGTATTATGTGAGTCAACGCAAGGTTTTAGGCTTGGACCTGTTCACCGTTGTAAGCAGAGGAGAGAAAAAAGGAAAAACTAAACTTCAGTCTGTTTCAGTCCGAAATGAGCAAAGGTGGGGGCCAACTTTGCGTAATAGGAAGTGGGCTGTCTTAAATACTATGGACTACAAATGGGTGTTAACAAAGAATGGTCTCAGTTCACGACAGATCCGGGACCAAATGACGTGTTGTGGAGAGAGAGAGAGTAAAAGAGAGAGAGAGAGAGGATAGGATAGGGGCAGGGCAAGAGAGAAAAAGTGAGAGAGGAAAGAGAGTGAGGAGGGAGGAAGGGAGGTCAAGGGATAGGGAGGGAAGGGGTGGGAGGGAAGGTTCGTGTGTGTGTTTCTGGGGATTCAGCCAAGAAACTCTTTTCTTTCTCCCAACTTTTCTGAAATATAGCAGCGAGATATGGATATTTCCTATCTATATTGCACAGCATAAAATTAGACGTTACAAACAGCGTTAAACAATTGCAGTCAAAATGAAGACCAAATTTCAACTTTAATACAGAGCACGGCGGCTTCTAATGCTCAACATTACTTTGAAAGCAGTCAGTCATTCAATAAGCCAAAAACATGCACATTTCAGATTTTTACAATATATACAGGCATGCCAATCAAATACTTACACAATAGACAACATACATTCCCAATTATTCAGCATTCATCTCAGCAACAATCATTCCATTTGCATTTCTACTCCTTATTCTTTCCTTACTCCTTCTCCTCCCCGGGGATTCTAGTGAGTGTAATTATATTTATTATAAATATATAAAATTTAGTTGGCTGTTGATTTAATTAGCCACTGTCCAATTTTAATGTGTGCACACAATTAATTATATTAGGACTTCAGTTATTTTAGCCAAGGCTGACAGAAACACTTAAACTCCTCACCAAAAACTCAAAGGAATGAAATTAAAGAACATTTACTGCAGTTTAACTCACAAAGTAATCTGTAAAACTCTATTTTCTTCACTTGAACTTCTTTATTCACTTTTTACTCATTTTCAACTCTATTTCAGGCCACACATCATCTCATGGAGGACTTTGGTTTCTCCCACCAGACGAGCTTTTTGCTCTCTTCGTGGATGGGATATGCCGTGGTCACTCCTCGGAGAAAAACACGTTCCCTCCACTAAGGAAACTCCGCTGTCTCTCTCATGGAGACATTCGGTGGTCTCACAGAGAAAAAAGAACTGTCCTCTCCTGGCCTCTTCTTATTCTTATTCTTTGTTTTTATAGCGCTTTTCACAGAGATCCCAATCTCTCTTCGTGGCTCAGCTGGTTTAATGTTAAAGTTAAGCTTCTTGGCCTCCCGCCAAATTTAACAAATCGTGATATATTATTTATTAGTCAGCTCAATGAAAGTGCCTGCTCAGAAGAACTACACCAGATTGGCTGATATATGGTAACTTATAATGGAAGAAATTCCTTGTTACCGTCACCAAACGGGTGAGACCAGACTGAAAAAGTGCTTATTTTCCGAGCTGCTTGTTTCCAGAATGTATGAGATACCTATGAGTCTCAGATTTTTGGCAGCTCGTTCTTTGCGCAAAGAAATTACTCGCCTATGGTAAGCAGAAAGAACTTAATCACTCTTTTTAGCACTTCAGACCGCCAGCAGACAGGAAACCGTTCTGTTTTTAACAAGTAAAAGAGATAAAAGCTTACCTCTTTCCTGTGATTGGGCCCAGACGGCTCCCGTCCGCAGTCAGGCTGAAGCGAGTCACCTTCCTTCTCCTGGTTGTTCAATTGTTCATTCAAACGTCGGGGTCACCACTTTTATTGAGGATTAGAAAGGTGGCTATACTCTTAAATATCTAAGTAAAAGAAATAACGCACAGAGACTAGTTCTTGCTGCTAGGCCATAAACGAGCTGGAGATTTATTACACTTCCACGGCTTCCTCTTTACAGTTTCTTCAGTTCAATACAAAATCTTCATCATCATCGTCTTGTCACAAAAAATCTCCTCGAAGTCTTAATCTCGACCTGTTTTATACTTTTCCATCTTCATCAGTGTGTGTTGGAAAGTTTCAACCAATGGCGTGCAACTGTTGTTTTGCAGAAAGATTCTGGCACGCTTTATACTGAGTGTGTATTGGACGACCTTTAAAATATTTTGGACCTCACGAACTCAACATCTGCTCCATTTCAGAATTGCTGAATAGAACAATTTATCTCAAATTGTTGATTTTATCTTGCACAAACAGACATCCTTTCCAGTAAATTCTGGCTCCATTTGCGCTTTGCACGCAAATGGAAGGAAAGAATTTGGTCAGGTTGACCTGGTGCGAAGCCAAAGTCTTCGCCGAGGCGCCAGTGTCATTTTTCCGCCAAACAACTCCTTAGATAGTATTTCCGCTCTTACATATTTAAACCTCCAATCACTCTTTCACGCACACACACACACACATCAAAGCAGCAAGCAAACAGCAATATCAGCACAGTAATAACAGAACAGTAATAATAAGCTTCCTATCTACGTGAGGACTTACCCTTAAGAGGTGTCCTCTAAGTAAGGAGGCTCTAAGAGCCTTACCTTTTGCCTTTAGTTGAAACTCTGTCAACTGGGACTCTAACCCTTATAACTTCTTTAGTCAAGCTGATATTTGACAAGGACTCAAACCTTTCTTTAGTCAAACTGATATTTGACAAGGACTCAAACCTCAGAGTTTTAGCAGAGCGACATCATACAAGGATACTCAAACCTCAGAGTTTTAGCAGAGCGACATCATACAAGGATACTCAAACCTCTAAAATAGCCATTTTAAAATTCACCTACGTTTCTGTAGTTTTTGGGTTGTCCAGTCGGATCTCGTCACTCCGCCGTTGGCAGACAAAGTCGGACATGTGTCGCTGGCCCAGCGAAGAATTTTGCTTCCTGGGTCTTTCTTTCCAGGTCTCCAGTTGACTCTGGCCGTGCACGGATTCAGCGCGTCTTCCTCTGCCTGACAGCGGGCGGGGAGAGATCTGGGTCACGGCACCAATTAATGTTGGGTATTTTTCTCGAACCTATATTAAAGAACCACAGACAACATATATGAATTTTAAGGCAAAACTTTTGCAAAAGGAGAAATCTCCGCCAACCGCCTCTCCAGGCCGTTCACAGAGAGTTCTGATCTGCTTCTGCGTGAGCCCCTGTTTTATTGTCAAAGCAGAACAGCCACAGGAAGCAGTCAGGAAAACAACAGAGGTCGTAAAACTTCTAATCTAAACAACTAGCCAGGTGTGATATCTGATCTACGGTCTGAGCCCAGTTCATCTCTAGGTCAAACTAACACAAGAAGAATTTAAGGTCTGAGAAACACAGAGTTAACTGTTTCACATGAAGATGAAACAGACAGTCCTGACCTCCAGGTCAGTTCATACACACATAAGGAAGAGAACACTTTAAACTAAAAATCACAATAATACTGATTAACATTAGACTGAATATGAACTAAAGTAATAACAAAATGATAATACCAAAAATCTCTATCATTTGCAATATTCAAACCCACAATTTAGCAACATATGTAAATCAGAGCTAGACCACCAGACATATTTTGTCTTTACAGAATTACACTATTAAAAATATAAACAAGGGCACAATGCAACCTTTTAGTGTACTGTAATCTATAAAAAAGAGCTGCCTGTTTGCTACACTTGCAGTGGAGATGAAGACGATCCATTCAGGAAAGCAGAGCTGCATCAAATTTAATGTGGAACTGCAGAAAAAAAAAAAAAAAAAAAAGAAAAAATTTAATTGTTAATGCATGTCACCATGAGAAAAGCCTAAAACTTTTTTTAAAATTAAAATCACACATTTTTGTCTCATGAAGTGAAATTTTGCTAACACTTTATTTGAAGAGGGTCTGAATAAGACTGTCATGACACTTTCATAAACACCTGTCATGAACATGAATAAGCCTTCATGAATATTTATGACTGTTGTCATAAAGCGTCATTCGGTAAATTATGACACTTTTAATACAAAGTTGACATGATTCAAAATGTCTTTGTTATGACAACTTGACATTAACCAGGAAATCATTACTGTTTAAACTTTACCTTTAATAACATAAAGTTACCTAATTTTTAAAGTGCAATCAGTAATACTTTTATAACAAATTTATATCAGGTGGTGACGTATTTCCGTTTGAATTTATTCCACATAGGTTGGTTCCGGGTCCTGCTTGCTCCTATTGTTCTTGGCCGAAGCTGCAAGATCTGTACCATGAAAAAGACGCAAAACTTAAAATATCTGTGAGCTGCTGGTACAACGACTGAGTTTTGTGGTGTGCCGTTGTTTCCAGTAATTAGTCGGTACCATCCAGTGCTTAGTTTTTTTATTTTCCAGTTGATATCAAGGCGACAGCGGACTGTAGCCAAAACTTAGCCACTACAGCTAACATGCGGTTTGTAGCTGCCTGCTATTTCAAAGCTTGAGGATATTGAAGATCCAGCGTCAGAAATGGGAAGATGGGGGATATAAAGGGAGTTGTACGTGGTTCGTTTAGTGGAATAATTTGTTGGAGGAAAATAATGCCGGAGGAAATCCACTGCAACGGGAACAGGCTGAGAACAGAGGCAGCGATTCGGCACAAGGTAAGTCAATACGTGTGTGTTGATGTGCGTTTATGTTATATGGAGTATGAAATTATTTTTAGGCAACTCCTTAGTTTTTGTTTATGTGACAATTATATAAAATACATTTAACATGCAGTCGGAGCGATACCGAGCACGGTAATTTAAAAGCAGCCGAGAGCAGCAATGCTCCAAACCACACAAGAAGTCAGTCAGATTAAGGTCCAAAACCTTCGCTTTACAGCCATTTAAGTGGCACCGACCCACATAAAAACCCACAGAACAAATGGTGCAAATCACGTATTTCCCGAATCCCGAATATATGATTATCTACCTTTGCTGTTTCATAATTATTATCCACGTTAGAGTGAATTTTTCCACTTGACTGCTATAATCTGTTCTTGCGTTACACAACGTAATTTCTCTTTTTTTCCCTCTGAGATTCTGCTTAGAAAATGAGGTAATGAAGTTACATCCTCCTGCTGCTTTTTGTTTTTAAAATGATTGACGGTTACTGTGGGCAAATCCAGCAAGGACCAAATGAAAAACTCCATCTCTAACACAGAGTGACCTGTGCACCGGAAGCAGGCTATGTGGAAAAAAAATGCGGAAGTGCTAAAACGGAAGTCCGTGGCATATACCCTATTGCATCATGCATCACGGCCAAAAGGTCAAAGGTAACAAGGTGACCGGAGGGCTTATTATGTTTTACAAAAAAAACCAACAACAAAAAACAAATAATTTTAGTAAATGTTATTATGTGTCATAAGAGGGCTAAGGAAATAATAATACCAAAAAAAAAAAAAAAGACCAAAAGGGCACTTGGGGGCAAGGAGCAAAAGGGGCAGGTGCTCAAGCACCCCCAGACCCCCCCTCTGCACCTGCCTGGTTTTAGGGAGCAGTCGGCTGTGAGGAAGTACGTACTTTTGGACAAAAACCTCTGTTAATATGGAAAATAAAATTAGATATTTCAGCTCTCCAGTCATTATTTCCTCCCTCGAATGAACTTGTGAACTCATTCTAGTCTTTCCTCTCTGCCATGATTGTGTGTTTACTAATCTATAATTACTCCCCTGCAGCTGTTCAGCTTGGTGTGTTTTGTGGACTTTGATTCTTTGGGTCATGCTAAGCTCTTCTTGTCCTCCAAAAAGTGGAAGCAGCATTCTTGACTTTACTTAGTTAAGCTCTTAGTTTGTAGCAGATGTGTGGTAAACTGAGAGCAGAGCCACTCAGCCTCCTGATGGTTCAGTTCTGACAGCTCACATCACATTTACACCAAACAGATGAAACAGACTTCCTCTGCTGCAAACCATGCAGTATGCAGTAGCATGGTGTACAGCAGAGGACACACGAGCACAAACCAAGTAAAAACTAATGAAGACTCAAGACTAAAACCACGTGAAGGGAAGCTTTTGATATAGAATTTCAGTTCAACACGACCGACTGAACATCCTCGTAAAATACTGCAACAAAAACGGCCAAAGACATTCATCTGTCCGTTTAGATGAATTTATGTTGTTACAAATGTGCCATTGTGAGGATTAGCTTCAGTCATTTCTGTTTGTGTGTCACTGTCCCCTCTCTCTCTGTCCCCCTCGCTCTCTGCTACGATACAGCTTGTCCTGTCCGGAGATTCTGTTGTAAATGCTAAGGCTAGGTAGCATGGCCACCCTTGACAATTACTGTTATAGTGAGTTTTTTCTCAGCACATTTTTCAGCACATTCACAAGTTGATTGACAGGGCTAAGCCCCTCCTCCTGCCTCTGATTGGTTGTTTTTGGGGCATTTTTGCAGATCACACTAACAGCAGAGGGAGGAGGTGGAGGAAATCAATCTTTTCACAGATTATCTGTCTCATATTATACTCTCATGACATGATATGATATGATATGATACTTTTAACAAATGTATAGAAACATATTTTTGTAAAGGTTACATACAATTCTACACTAATTTCATACTAGTTGGTGTGAGGCTGTAGGTATTCAGACGAAGAAGCAGAGGACCTCCAAATAGACAAACTTTGCCTGTTGACTGCAAATAAGGGTTTTTGAATGGCTTACTTTTTTCTAGTTCAAAACTCATGTGTTCAGTGTTTGTAAGTGCGCAAACTTACAAAATCAGAATTCAAACAAGCACTTGGTGTTTCCCAAGCTATCTTTACACACCACATGATCAAGAGGAAAACACTCTATTTCAGCAGATTTCTTAGGCAAGTATTTGTACATGTACAGCATGTCTGTTTGAGGACAGCATTTGTTGCCACAGTAGTGTGCAACCTTGCATGCTTTTCTCAAGCATTTTTTCAGCTTTATTTAACTGGTTAAGTTGATCGAGAACAAGTTCTCATTTTCATCAATGGCCTGTTCACAAAACATCAAATAACAGAATATCCTGCAGCAAAAGACAGAAGAACATCATAAAATAGGAAAAAACATCAATAACTCCATGAAAATACAACCAATATAGTACATTACTGACTAAATGCACTATAATACAGGTGATAAGTCAACAGTTTTAGGAGCAGGTACATTGACCATGAATTATGGACTTTATGGAGTTGATAAATGCTAATATTTCAATCAGCGGGTGCAGCAAATTGAAATGAGGATTAATGATCTACAAACTAAGCATGATGCAGCCATGGAAGTTTGCAGCTGCACATCTTGTATCAGACTGAAGGTCAGAAGCTGTGCAAAGAAAAACGGCAAGAAAATGTGCCTTTCGTGAAGGTCAAATAACATTGACCTTCATGAGACATTCTAATTCAAATTCAATTCAAAAATACTTTATATAAAAAAAATAACTTTAACTACTTTGAAAGCAGTGCATCTGTCAGCCTGTGTGGGTGCGATTCATCTCTCACGATGAGATAATCAGCTCACCGTCTGTGGGTTTTGATGCAGTCCTCACACTTGCATCTGCACCACCACCTTTGACAAATATTCACCGCTACCTGCCATACTCTCACACAGCCATGCTGTGATTTTGACATGAGATCAGATCTAGCCTTTAGTCGTACAAACAGGGGAACTCAGTAGAGGTGCTAGCATCATTTTTGGGTCTGCTACTTTCCTGAACAGGAAGTAGCAGACCCAGAACAGGAAGAAGCCCGTCCTCTGTGAAACAAAAGATGAGCTGTGAATGAGTTTTCACAGTTTGGTTCACCTAAATTTTTGGCCTTTGTGTGATTGACAATTAACATTCTTCTAAAAGCTGAGCCCTAAAGATTCACTATCGTTTTTCCCAGTTTCATTGGGTATGTTTTTGTTTGAACTTTCTACAGTGAATATTATAGAATTTATTTTCTACCTATTTTCTACTAATTTGTGTTCTGGGTGTGTTATAACCAGAAACGTTACCACTGTTTTCTCAAAAGTTCCTGTGAAGACAAAGGTAGAACATCTGTGAGTGTTTGTTGCTGAGCCGGACTCAGAGTTGTGTGACTTATAGCTGTTAGACAGTAAATGGGCTCACATGCATTTATATAAAACCCAGTCAGAAAACAGAGTCTCTCTGGACAGATAATGGCTGCTCCGTGGATGAAGTTACAATCAATTTATATTACTGAGAATTTTATTGCTTCTATGATGAAGCACTTTGGAACTTCCATTTTAAAGAGGACCATAAATAAGTCTTGCTTCCTTATAAAATGTAACCTACTTTCGTTCTGAGTAAGTGAAAAGGTTTTTAGAAGACTCCTGGAAACAGACTTTTCAGTCTGGGAGTATTTATTCAGGGGAACCACAAACTTAGTTTCTTTCTGCAAAAGAGAGCATGGTAATCTGGACCGAGCTACTGGGTGTTTTGGCTAACTCCACATTTTCCACCGTGCCAAAGAAAACGCTAAAGTACCCACTCATAAAATAGGCTTAACACCAACTGTTAGCAGCTATCACTCACCACTTTCTAGCTAGTTTTTGCGCTACAATTTATGTTTCCATGTATTTTTCAGAATTTTATTCATGTAAACACAATAGCGACATGTTGGCTAAACAGTCCATCCTCACATGATGGACCTTTTAACAGTTTTGGGGTTTGATTGATTTACTAGGATCCAAACCATTAGGAGGGCAGATTTCAATTGCTTATAGGCAATGGAATTGTTACGAAGGAGTACATTTTAATTACTGTAGTAATGTCTAGCCGCCCCCTCAAAAGCTACAGTCAGTCACCTTCAAGGAAAAGGAATGGCATATTCTAGCCAATAGTGTGTCAAGCAGCACTAGGCATTTCCGCTTCCCAAGATGCATTTTTTTTTTTTCAAATATTTTAGAAAATAGTAAATCTGCAAATACAGCTCTGGATATTTCAGTGGGGTTCAGTGCAGTGAACATCACTGAATACCTCATGCTTATTCCACCAAACACTGATTTCTGAACTCTTCCTGAGTTAAAACATTAGCATTGTTGTTTCCAAATGAATGTGAACTTGTTGTCTTTTCCTTATTTGAGATGTGAAAGCACTGCATCTTTTTTTATTGTTTTGACCATTTCTCTTTTTCTTCAAATAAATAAAACATATTTGCTTGGAATTTCGGAGACATGTTGTCAGTGGTTTATAAAATGAAAGAACAATGCTCATATTATTCAAAAATATACCTACAGAAAGTAACATCGGAGAAATTGATCATTTAAAGGGGTCTCTTAATATTTTCCAGAATAATAAATGTAATTTGGATAAAGTTGTACCTTTTTGAAACAGCAAATAGTTCTCCACAAATTCAACACAGAAATGTTATCATATCTGTGCAACAGACAGCATTTTTGGTACATTTTGCTCATGATTTGACATAATGAGACTGTTCAGGAAGTGCTACTCTGAACTTCTGTTATGCAGATCAACATCAAGCACTGCAAGGGAAATAATAAATGTAAGCACACACTCAGGAGTCACGACGCTGCGGAAGTGCATGTGTGTTTCCGTCAGGACTGGAGACAAAGAGTCTAGAGATCTGAGGATGTGAAAGTTCAGGCTGATTAATGATTAAGGCTTTTGAGTGACAGAAAGCAGTTAGTGATTTAGCAGACAACTTTTAACTGATGTTTCACTGTATTTTAATTTCACTGGCCCACATTTTCCTTTTCTCTATATTTAACTCTGCTTAAATACCGAGAAGCACTCTGTAATCATTTGCCTGCATTGTTTCCCCACATTGACTATTCTGAAAGTGTTTGCTGCTGCTGGGAAGACTAAGTTTAGCGTTCATTCCAACATGTTTCAGGCTGTTCCCACTTCATCAGGCAGCCTGCAGCTCTACTCAAGTCCTCACATGATGGACTGAGCCCATAATCGTCTCAATAATCTCAGGGTGTTTTCCTGGTCCACAACCACCAGCTCTCGCCTTCTGCAAATACGACAGAAACATTTCAAAATGATGACAGTTTGGTAGTGAGACAAATAATTTTTCATAAAATGACATGTTTAAATCTAAGAAGATCCACGTTAATGTACAGTACGTGGCAGAAGTACGCATAAGTCTAAGTTTGTAATTTTACATTTTTCACAAACCTTGATATGTTTTGTTGGAATTTTACTGGTAGGTGAATCAGTCCAGGGAGGCTAGATGCAAATACACATAACTGTGTGAACACTGAATCATTTTCCTTCCACTGCACACACACCCTCAAAGCTGTGTTGGTCTGTCTCATGGTATCACAGTAAACACACTGGGGTTTGTCAGGGAGTAAAGGGACGTGATTATGAAAACATTTTATGAAACCTCTTTGCATATTTCGGACAGTTTTTAGCAGACTGATAGAAAGAGATACAAAGTGTTTGTTGTTTATTTGTGTGTTTTGCACATGTTAATAAACAAAATGATGTAAAAGTTCATTGCCAAAAACAGCATAAAAAGCTATTTTTGTGAATATCATATTTGCCATGGTGGGATTAATCTCCTGACCGGCAGAATGTTTTGAGGACATGAGTGATGAAGATCAGAAGATTTCTTTACAGTGTACTGGCTCTGTGTGGGTACACTGCTGACCATGTCTGCATGTATAAAATCATTTAAATAAACTGGAGCCTGCCATAGAGATTGACGTCATGTGTTCATGTTCATTTCCTCCAGCTTTGCTTAGATTGCCTTTTCCTCTATTTTGGATTCCAGCTTTATCTGTAACTGACAAATTGGTTAACTATTAGTGGCATAGTACTAAAAGGTCAATGAGCAAGTAAACAGTATTTTGTTAGGGTCTTTTTTGGGGGGGCATCAGGTTTGAATGAAGACTCAGGAGGAGGCATTGAGCTGCAGCTGAAAAGGTAATGATCATATTCCAACTTAAATTTTAAAGGCTTGAAGCTGAAAAACTGAAGATTGAAAATGAGAGAGGAGTCGTTGGTCCTTTTCAGGAAGAGGAATAAAGGCTGCAGCAACAACGTGTATGTTTCAGCAGATGATGTGTTGGTTATGAGACAAGGCGTGAGAACATCCAGTGAAGTCCTGATAATGGATGTTATCGAAGTGCTGTTTTAATGAAGAGATTGTTTCTCTGGTCTGTGTGGTCATGCTTCTGTGTTGCCTCTGAAATAGGAAGAGAATTGAAACAAAAAAAAAAATTAATGGAGAAGAAATATACAACGCTAGCCCGGTTAGCCTCGGAATAATCTTGCTACTGGAATAAGGAATTCCTTTATGAGATTGAACTATTTGTTTGAATCTTGTCTCTGCTGAAGTTCACATGCTTTTTAATTAAGCTCTGGAGAAAATGGTTCCCAATCAGTGAGACGCTTTACTGACGGTGGATGTTCAGACGTTCCGGCTTTGAGCTCAGATTAAGTTTTTCCATTGGTTGGCAGAAAAAGAACTGCAGTGATTACAGAAAATATCAGTTTTAAAAATTGTCAGAAATGTCTTCCATGATAAATAAACTAATCATATACATGAATATTTATAGAAATGACTTTTTGTTCCTCGATGAAAGTCTGACATTAAATCAAACTAAACTTTCTCAGTTTTATGTTGCTAATGTAAAAAAATGTCACTAGTTTCAGGAGCTTACACTCTTTTTTTAATTTAATGCATTTCAGTTTATTTACATTTGGGCAATTCTCAACACAATTCTCAGTTACTTTCTTTGTGTCATTGACTTTACAGCAATCCCTCAATCTGAGCATGAATGTAACAACATTGGAAAGGAAAACCTCCCTTTCAAAGCTGCAGAATGTAACTTTTATGTATATATATATTTATATACATATATATATATAAATATAGATATTTATATACATATATATAAATACACACACACACATATATATATATATATATATATATATATATATATATATATATATATATATATATATATATATATATATATATATATATATATATATATATATATAAAACCATGCATGGAGGGTTCCACCCCAAATCCAGCACCCTGAGACTGTACACAAGCCGTAAGGAAGGAGGCAGAGGACTATGAGTGTGAGAGCCACTGTCCAGGATGAAACATCCAAAATCCATAAATACATCAAGGACAAAGCCTCAACGGACGATGTGCTCAGCGAATGTCTCAGACAATGGGGAACAGAGGACGAGGTGCTGGAGGAATCATCATGGGAAGACAAGCCCCTACATGGGATGTACCACCGACAAATAACTGAAGTGGCTGATATCAGGAAATCCTACCAATGGCTGGAGAAAGCTGGACTCAAGGACAGCACAGAGGCCCTCATCCTGGCCGCCCAGGAACAGGCCCTAAACACCAGAGCAATAGAGGCTCAGATCTACCACACCAGACAAGACCCAAGGTGTAGATTGTGCAAGGAGGCCTCTGAGACAGTCCAGCACATAACAGCAGGGTGCAAGATGCTGGCAGGGAAAGCGTACATGGAACGACATAACCACGTGGCGGGCATAGTGTACAGGAACATCTGTGCAGAATATGGACTGGAAGCCCCGAGGTCAAAATGGGGAACACCCCCAAAGGTGGTGGAGAATGACCGAGCTAAGATCCTGTGGGACTTCCAGATCCAGATAGACAAGATGGTAATGGCGAACCAACCGGACATTGTGGTGGTGGATAAAGAACAGAGGAAAGCCGTTGTGGTGGATGTAGCAATACCAAGTGACCACAACATCAGGAAAAAGGAGCATGAGAAACTGGAGAAATACCAGGGCCTCAGAGAGGAACTGGAGAAGGCCTGGAAGGTGAAGACCACAGTGGTACCTGTGGTCATCGGGGCCCTCGGGGCAGTCACCCCCAAACTGGAGCAGTGGCTCAAACAGATCCCAGGAACAACATCAGACATCTCAGTCCAGAAATGTGCAGTTCTAGGCACAGCCAAGATACTGGAGGAACCCTCAAGGTCCCAGGCCTCTGGTAGAGGACCCGAGCTCAGAGGATGAAAGAGACCACCCGCGGAGGGTGAGAAGGGAATTTTATATATATATATATATATATATATATATATATATATATATATATATATATATATATATATATATATATATATATATATTTTTTTTTTTTTTTTTTTTTTTTTTGTTAATTACAAACAACCAATCAGAGCCAAGAGGTGGGTCTTAGTGCTGTCAATCGCTACTAGTCTGTTGTGAATGCTAAGGTTAGTTAGCATGGCAACGCATGGCAACCAATTACAGTGGACAAACAGTTGCTATTAACACATTTATGAGATTGAGTGACAGCGCTAAGCCCCTCCTCCTGGCTCTGATTGGTTGTTTTTGGCCAAGAGCGGTGCATTTCTTCAGACAGCAGTAATAGCTCAGGAAGGAGGTGGAAGAGCTTCTTTTCAGAGATTACCTAACATGTTGTCACAACATGGTGGCAGTTTTATCTTATATGGACAAAACGGTAACACTTTATTTGAAGGGGTGTGGATAAGACTGACATGACACTGTCATAAACATAAAAAAGTCTTTTTGAATGTTTATGACAGTTGTCATGAAGTGTCATTCAGTAAATAATGACACTTTTAATCCAAAGTTTCTCTAAAAGTTGCATTAAAAGTCCATTAAAAGTGCCAACTTTGCATGATTTTGTAAATTATGATAATTTAATGCAAAGTTGGAATTTTTAATGGACTTTCAATACAACTTTTAGAGCTCCAGGTTATCAGTATGGAGGCGGAGCTGACAAGGAATTAAATAAAGGACTGAAGTGCAATTATGAGGTGAGTACATGTAACAGATACTAGAGCTCAGAACGAGCAGAACAAAAAGGTTATTTACAGGAACCGCTAGCGGTTCCTGTAAATACCTGAAGACCTGAACCAGAACCAGGTCTTCTGGTTCTGGTTCTGGTCTGCTCTGCATCCAGAACCAGAACCAAACAAGGAGAAGCAGCATTCAGCTTCCATGCACCACAAATTTGGAACAAACGTACAGAAAACTGTAAAACAGCTGAAACACTGAGTGCCTTTAAATCTCGACTAAAAACCCACCTGTTTAGAGTTGTATTTGAAACGTAATCAATTACGAATTTAATGACAGTTCTTAACTTAATTTCTTTGATTGTTGCATGACTCTGTGTTTTCATATTTTTATTATGTAAAGCACTTTGAAATGCCTTGGTGCTGAAATGTGCTGTTCAAATAAAATTTGATTGATTGATTGATTGATGACCTAGAAGCCAATATAAAAATACCTACAAATTATAAAAAGGACTCAAATCGAATATAAATGACTGTGCCTCATCTATACAGACTGGTAGAATTATTTCAAAGTGATTTTGAGTCATTAGGTGACATGACCTGGAAGCTATTGAATAAAAACCCTCAATTTTGGTGAAAAAAATTCCTAAAAAATGGAAAATTATTTAAAATGGGAAAAAAAATGACTGTGCCTCATCTATAGAGACTAGTAAAACAATTTCAAAGTGATTTTGAATCAATAGGTCCCATGACCTGGAAGATATTGAAGAAAAACCCTAAATTTTGACGAAAAAAATTAATAAAAAATGGAAAATGGCTAAAAATGGAAAACAAATGTGCCTCATCTAAAGAGACTAGTATAATTATTTCAAAGTGATTCTGAGTCATTAGGTCACATGACCTGGAAGCTATTGAAGAAACCATTATATTATTTAATATTAAAATTATTGAAAATATTGAATTTAAAATTTTATAGATGCTATTTTGGCTCATGTAAAAGCCTGAATTAGCACTGACAATTAGTTCGTTGGTTACAATTCAAGGCATTTATTAACGTTTCTTTGACAGGAATGTTTGGTTCGGTAATTTGTTGACAGTCCCTAAGTGAACCTTCGGGCGCTGCGGCCGGGAGCGGTGGAGAACCGCTGGCCGACAGTAGCGTTCATAAATCGGATCAACCTTGAGCTAAACGCCGCTTACTCCCCGGAGCTCGAATATCGAATATCCAACTTGAAACTAACTTCACTGCGGTCATTAACGGTAGCATCTCCCGGAAAAATACGACTTTACTAAGACTGCCTGTCTCGGTCTCACCTAAGACAGCATACAAACAAAACCCGGAAAGTCGCCATCCATCAGTTATCTTAAAAGATTCTAGACTTGGCGCAAGTGGTATTTCTTTTTGAAATAAAACACAGGAACATTGGGTGTGGGACATCCAAGAGAAGGAGAAGGGGGGAGGGACTGGGGTCTCTAGGAGGTAGCGAGAACTAATATGCTAGCATTACATGGTGTAAGATTAACAACGGCCCAAACCCGTGTTTTAAATCAAGTTTTAAGATAATGTATCAAACCTCATGCGCAAAATAAAATATACCACAGAAATATGAAAGCATAGACTCACCGTTGGGGTTGGGTTTGCATTCGCCTCCATGGTCGCTAGCCTCGGTGATGCTGGTATTTCTTCACTATGACACCTGCGTCATGTGATTGGCTGGGTGTTGAAATCTGACAACGATTGCTAATGTCTGTGACCTGAAGTAACCTTGCCATTTTTGTACAGCGAATTTTTAGACGCTGAATTTGAGACGGCGAATTTGAGCAAGTTGAATTTTTAGGACACTGAAAATATTGCATTTGAATTTTTAAAAGTTGAATTTTTTTATATGCTGAATTTTTTTTAACACTGAAAAAATATATATTGAAAATTTTATCTTTGAAATAGGAATGTGAATTTTTTTAACATATGAAAATTGCAAACATGTACAAATAATGACACTGAATTTGAAAAAAAATTGAATTCGGATGCATTTTTTATTCAAATTCTGATGGCACATATTTACTTCCATACAAAAGGCAATTCAAAAGATCTTAGCAAACCATCTGCTGTAACTACAGGTAACATAAAGTCAATAGGCCAGAATAAGTTACTAATTTTAAAACTATAATTAGGTTATTTCAATCAAGACATGTTAAGTTTTAAAACTAGCATACTTTAAATTTATTTTCTTAACAGAGGTAATAAAGCTGTAAAAAAAAAACAGAAAAGAAAAAAAACAAAGTGTTGCTCGAAAACACATAACTGGGAAAGAAGCTAACATTGAAGGAAACTGACAACATGGTCGTAATGTGCTACAACTAGTTAAAATATGAGTATTTTAGACAGTAGTAAGCTCAAAGCAGAAGACAGTTTATGAACAAATACTCCTGCATCCCAGTGAATTTTCTATGTGGTAAAGTCTCCTTGGCTTTTTTCTCATTGTAGAAAAATTTGCACATTTTCGGGGGTGAGTTTAGTTTCTAGAATTTGTTGTATCACTATAACACGTAAGGAAACTGAAAATACATCTTATCTCTCCAGTAGCGGAAAGTTAGCTGAGGAGTTGTGTTGTAGATATCTCTGATCTGTGGTTTAAATGGTTTCCATATCTCAGAATTACAAGCAACAATCTTAAAATACTGTTCACTTTAAGGGGGTGAGGCAGTTCTGCATGTATTGGTGTCTTGTTTTAATGGAAGCTTGATCAATGATTATGGTAAACTCTAACTGCATGCGCAAATATTATTTATAATGGTCAAAACTATACATACAGGCTCACTTACGAGATCTACACGAGCCAGGAATGATGTTTTCAGACAAATGGCGCCGAGGATGTTTCAAAGAAACCACATCCTGGTAAGCTGTTAACAAGTCTGTGGCATATTTGACAAATATTGTAGAACTCATTTACTGTTGGTTGGCTTCCATAAAGTTTTAATAGTGCTGAGGCGGAGGCATGTTTAGTGTTTTAAAGTCAAAAATAAGTTTTAATGTTTGTGATCATCCTGATCCCATTGGAACACCCAACTATGTCCAAGCATATAGCAACTGATTTGAAAAAAAAATTCCCTTCTCACCCTCCGCGGGTGGTCTCTTTCATCCTCTGAGCTCGGGTCCTCTACCAGAGGCCTGGGAGCTTGAGGGTTCCTCCAGTATCTTGGCTGTGCCTAGAACTGCACATTTCTGGACTGAGATGTCTGATGTTGTTCCTGGGATCTGTTTGAGCCACTGCTCCAGTTTGGGGGTGACTGCCCCGAGGGCCCCGATGACCACAGGTACCACTGTGGTCTTCACCTTCCAGGCCTTCTCCAGTTCCTCTCTGAGGCCCTGGTATTTCTCCAGTTTCTCATGCTCCTTTTTCCTGATGTTGTGGTCACTTGGTATTGCTACATCCACCACAACGGCTTTCCTCTGTTCTTTATCCACCACCACAATGTCCGGTTGGTTCGCCATTACCATCTTGTCTATCTGGATCTGGAAGTCCCACAGGATCTTAGCTCGGTCATTCTCCACCACCTTTGGGGGTGTTCCCCATTTTGACCTCGGGGCTTCCAGTCCATATTCGGCACAGATGTTCCTGTACACTATATATATATGAAATATATATATATATATATATATATATATATATATATATATATATATATATATATATATATATATATATATATATATATGTATTTTATGTTAGCTTCTGCAATGGTGATAAAGCACTTTTTGTATTGTAACCTGTAATTTTCTTCTTTTTTTTTTTATCAAGCAAACACTTTATACAGTATTCTTTAGACTCCATAGAATGCCCACTGTCATTTTTGTACTTATTCCAAGTACATGCTAAAAACAAACCAAAAAAATAAGAAAGACAATTTAATTCAAATTAGAAACTGTTCAAGTTTTCTGTTGGTCAATATGGAATTCAAACTCTGGACATAGACAATTTCCCTGAAAACATTAATGGAAGATGTGGAACTGAATCAGTGAATACTTTTGCAAAGCATTGCATGCTGTTGAAAGTTGTGAAAAATGCGCACTAAATGGTGTGTAAACCAACACAAAGTCCATCAGTGTTGTAACACTATCCTACACTTTATCCCACTCTGCTCCACTGTCCACATATTGCTGTATGTTGAATATGGGACGTGCAGGATCCTTTTATTTACTCCCTACAGTCTCCTCAGTGGAGGAAAATGCCCACCTGGCTGCTCATCTATCATTTACAGCAATTAAAGATTTATTTAGCCACAGTTAAGCTGTAGTGGTGCAGAAACATTAATTAGATGTGATGAAAGTTGGAACAATGAAGTAAGGGGGAAAAGGTGCCAAGGAATTAGAACCTTTAGAACTTGTGGTAACGGCAAAATGTCAAATTCCAGAGTGAATTTCAGAGGTCTTGTTCCTCAGTCTCTGTGTTTATTAAAGGGTTGCTGGTCAGGAGGAGATTTTACTGAGTTGCTTCCAACCTCCGGTGAGAGCCTCCTTCCTGATGCTGAGCTTTTGAATAGCTGTTATTTACTGTCTTAGACTGAAATAAAGCTGTGCAAAGTTATATGTCTGTAGGCCAGAAGTCACTATCAGCCTGGATTCCATTTGACTTAAGCGTGACTATGAATGGGTCTATAATAATATGAGCTACAATAAAAACTTCTGAAGCATTTATTTACCGTTTCCATCATCCCCTGACCTCAGCTGAGCTTCTGGAGCGGTCTTTAAGGGAAACTCATGCTCCATTCAAACTGTAGGCGCTGTCACTGAAGGAAATCATCAGTTTTATTCATTCAATTTAGTCAACTGTTTGTTTTTATTCAGCGGATGGGGAGGATTATCTGGGCTTGTTTAGAAGCTACTGGACCTTCAGTCAACCCTTGTCTGCTGCGTACAAAAGAATTCTGAAGTCAAATGTGAGACCGTTAGCTAAAGTGTGCACTCAGTCATGAGGACAATGACTCCAAACACAGCAGAAGATCTGCAACAGATGAGAGAAAAGAAAAAAAAGATCTGTGAGAAACTTTGTTAGCAGGCCTCTGAAGAAACTTAAACTAGCCGGTGGTGTAGTTGGACCATTTGAATCAGCTGTGTTGGAGCAGACGCACATCTAAAAAAAACACATTCTGTGATACTGCAGTACATTACTGTGATGGTTTATTTGGTATGCTGTGCTACTATACTTATGTCTCGACTTGCTTATGCAAATTGCAAATTGTATGCTTTAGCATTGCACACAGTGTGCTCTAACTACTCCAGTCCAGTCACTATATGAAATGCCTGCTGTAGTCAGATACTTTATATGTCATAGGAATGTCCCTGAGGCTCTGTGGTGCAACCCACACTCCATGGTAGTGTAGATTCAGTTGTTACATCTCCCATAGCGCTGTTACTTTCCACCTCATGTGGTAATATGAGTGATAATTGTCTGTGCTGATAGTAGATTTTCACAAGTTATCAGGCAAAGCTAAATGTAGAATGACCCAACATGGAGCAAACTTTTCAGCATGATGGATTGTCAGGCATATACATGCTTGTCTTGGTTATGTAATGTTACCTTAAGAGGGAAACCATCCCATAATTTATTTATCTATTTTCCCAAATCTAAATACTATGCTACATTTGACAGTAAAGTGCAAAAACACAAAATCTTACCATGTAGTTTTGGTCTAGTTTCTAGTGCAAAAATCTTAGCACAGTTGAAATAAGACAAAACTAACTTACAAATAACTCTACAGCTTGTTTTAAGTTAATAATTTCTGAAAATCGATGAGGTCAGCAGGGATTTTGGATGTGGAACTCTTGACTATATGCCATTATGGTCTCTTTGTTTAATTGTTAAATAATGAACTCTGACCTTAGCTGAAGTAAGTGAGGTGTGCGGTCCAGATGTTTTGGAGGCCTCTTTGTGACTTCCTGGTGTGTTATTGGAGAGGAGCTGGTGTTCTCCTGTTGGTGTTCCCATTTTTTCTTCATTTGAGAATAATGACTCTCACTGTGGTTCACTGTGGTTGACATGTACCAACCACATGTTAGTATATGTGGTACAGAAAATTCTTCACCAGACTGATAGATGTATCTGGGATCTGTTCTCGAAAGTCCTGACATTGGAAGATGACATCTTTTGACCTACCACGTATTGTTGGCGTACTTCTAATTTTCTGATTGTACATGTCAGGCAGCAATCAGGTCTTGGTGAAACTCAAGCAAGAATGTAACAAAGCATTAAACTGCAATGTGTAACTTTTACATATTTGGTAAAACTGTCACTATGTTGAGACAGATAATCTGTGAAAAAATTGAGTTCCTCTTCCTCAAACCACTACTAACTAGAAACAGAGCCAGGAGGAGGATCTTGGAGTTGCCAATCATGCTTGGGTATCAGCTGCTCACAAACTTTCCCTCCTCCCTCTTGTTGTTTGTTGTGCAACAGCATCTTCCTGATAGCAGAATCTGCCAGAAATGTTAAAGTTAGTTAGTATGGCCACCGATGATGGTGGAAAAACAATTTTCCTGGAAAAGTAAGTTGTTTCTCCACCATTAGCACATGTAGCAGCACATACACACACAAACTTTACCTTTAATAACATAAAGTTATCTAATTTTTAAAGTGAAATCAGTAATACTTTTATAACAAATTTATAACAGTAATGATTTCTTGGTTAATGTCAAGTTGTCTTAACAAAGGCATTTTGAATAATGTCAACTTTGTATTAAAAGTGTCATAATTTACCGAATGACGCTTTATGACAACAGTCATAAATATTCATGAAGGCTTATTTATGTTCATGACAGGTGTTATGTCATGTTTATGACAGTGTCATGTCAGTCTTATTCACCCCCCTTCAAATAAAGTGTTACCATATATATATATATATATGTATAGATGTCAAGTTTAAATCCGGAAATCCAGAGAAAATAATTCTATTGTATGGTTCCCAGAAATAGAAGGAAGAGGGATGTGTTTCCACCATGTGATATGATCATGAAAAAATATTGGCCAGGATATGTCCAATGAGGTGTCTGTCAACAAGGCAGCCCAACACTGGAGCAGCAACTTTTTTAAACACAAATAAAAAATTTTTATGATCATCCTTGTACAAATATTCAAGATGACATGAAATGGTTTGGGTTTACTAATGTCTGCTTAGCCTAGTTGAGGTTAAGTTATTTATCTAATGAGGAAGACCGACAAGCTAGTGATGAACGAAGAGATTCTTGGATTGTCAGTAAGAGGTTTGATGAGCCAATTGAGTGAAATAGAATCAACTTCATTGACAAAAATACGTATGCACAAACAACAACCTGGCTTTGGTTTTCAAGGCCAGAGTGCAACACCTTTAAAACACAGACAGAGACGCACAGAAAGCAACAGAAGAAAAAAACCAGGAACAAGATGGTGAGGTGCAATACAGCCCAACCATCGCCATGGCAGGAAACATCAAGCTGAGTAAATTACACAACCTTGGAAGTAAAACGAGCTTTTAATTTATGGTGCTCAGCTCGTATTTCTTTTCAGAGTTGAGCCTTTTCCCCACCATAAGCTTTTCACAACAGATGCAGTGAATGGGCAAAACTTGGACGAGATTTCACAGGGAACAATACTACCTGAACAGCGAGAGCAAATGAATGTGGCATTGAAGGCCCCTCACTTTGAAGGTGCATTACACACCATTGGACAATATATCCTAAAGGTGGATGAGGTAACTCAACATGCTGATTGACTAATACCCCATGGAGAGCAAATGCTGCTATATATTTTTTTTTTACCCTGTGACAATTCAGTCAGAGAAGTCTATTTGTGTATGATTGCATCTCAGGTTTTGCCTCATGTGTCATTCTCCTTCCTGCTCCGAATCTCCTGAGCTCATCTGGAGAACAGCGGGTGAGCAGATTCTATTTCCTGCTTGATTCAATATTAATAGATTGGGGTGCTACTCTGAGACGCTCTTGCAGGGTAAAAACGGAAAACTGACGCCTCACTGCTTCCTCATCTCTGAGTACAACAGCTGCTTGTGCAGAATACAAAGACTTTGTGAATGTCAGGAAATGATCAAGATGCAAGATATGTAAAGGAAAACCCAAAAATAAGAGTAACAGGAGCAAGAGAGTGAGGGGACAGGATTATGGGCACAGCAGTCTGCTGTTACCTGGGGTTGTGATATACTGAAAAGCCAACTGGAATGAAGGTTGTCAGAACAGTGGGCTGTTGCATTAAGATACCTGACAGTGGCTGTTTTTCCAGAGTGCAAAAACACAAAACAACCCCCCCCCACAATTTTGCAATTGCAGTGTTTCCATTAAAAATGAAACACAATTAATACTACACGTGAATAAGTTCGCTCACATGAATAAGTTCACTCACGTGATAAGTCAGAAATGTGCAGTTCTAGGCACAGCCAAGATACTGGAGGAACCCTCAAGCTCCCAGGCCTCTGGTAGAGGACCCGAGCTATATATATAACGAATAAGGCAAGTCCTGAGAAGCCAGCTCAATGGCAAGAACAAGATCCGTGCAATAAACAGCTATGCCTTACCAATAATCAGACACCCTGCCGGAATAATCAGCTGGTCAATGGAAGAGATAAAGGCCACGGATGTTAAGACTCAGAAGCTACTAACCATGCATGGAGGGTTGCACCCCAAATCCAGCACCCTGAGACTGTACACAAGCCGTAAGGAAGGAGGCAGAGGACTAGTGAGTGTGAGAGCCACTGTCCAGGATGAAACATCCAAGATCCATAAATACATCAAGGACAAAGCCTCAATGGACGATGTGCTCAGCGAATGTCTCAGACAATGGGGAACAGAGGACGAGGTGCTGGAGGAATCATCATGGGAAGACAAGCCCCTACATGGGATGTACCACCGACAAATAACTGAAGTGGCTGATATCAGGAAATCCTACCAATGGCTGGAGAAAGCTGGACTCAAGGACAGCACAGAGGCCCTCATCCTGGCCGCCCAGGAACAGGCCCTAAACACCAGAGCAATAGAGGCTCAGATCTACCACACCAGACAAGACCCAAGGTGTAGGTTGTGCAAGGAGGCCTCTGAGACAGTCCAGCACATAACAGCAGGGTGCAAGATGCTGGCAGGGAAAGCGTACATGGAACGACATAACCAAGTGGCGGGCATAGTGTACAGGAACATCTGTACCGAATATGGTACAGATGCCCCGAGGTCAAAGTGGGGAACACCCCCAAAGGTGGTGGAGAATGACCGAGCTAAGATCCTGTGGGACTTCCAGATCCAGACAGACAAGATGGTAATGGCGAACCAACCGGACATTGTGGTGGTGGATAAAGAACAGAGGAAAGCCGTTGTGGTGGATGTAGCAATACCAAGTGACTACAACATCAGGAAAAAGGAGCACGAGAAACTGGAGAAATACCAGGGCCTCAGAGAGGAACTGGAGAAGGCCTGGAAGGTGAAGACCACAGTGGTACCTGTGGTCATCGGGGCCCTCGGGGCAGTCACCCCCAAACTGGAGCAGTGGCTCAAACAGATCCCAGGAACAACATCAGACATCTCAGTCCAGAAATGTGCAGTTCTAGGCACAGCCAAGATACTGCGCAGAACCCTCAAGCTCCCAGGCCTCTGGTAGAGGACCCGAGCTCAGAGGATGAAAGAGACCACCCGCGGAGGGTGAGAAGGGAATTTTTAATATATATATATATATATATATATATATATATATATATATATATATATATATATATATATATATATATATATATATATATATATATATATATATATATAAATTTAATCATAATGGGTTCTGTGTGTAGTTTGTCCTTGTATATTGTTTAAACTGTTATCGTGATAAATGTCTGGCTATGTTTAATTTTACAACTGTTAACTTTTCAGTGGGAACCAGTTTGCTTAGGGTTATTTATTGTATTTTATTTAATGTATAGCGGCAGAAAAAGCTGGACTAATGTTGACCACCAACTTTATTTTGTTTCGTGTTAAGCATGTTTTAAGTTTTGATGCAATGTAATGTTTCAGTTATCAATTGTGGGTCTTTGAATTTTGCGATTTTATTTTCTGTACTATACTCTAATATATTATGTTAAACATGAGCTGAGTTATGTGGATTAATTATGTGAATTTATGTTAAATACTACATTACAATCACAGTGACTGTGGGGCAGAAGAACTACCAACTTGATTTTTCTGTTAGAATAAATACAGTGAGTGTTTCTGTTGTGAAATCAACCTACTGGACCTGAGACGAACAAAGAAGGGCTACTTTGTAAATGAACACACTTTTCAGAAATCTGACAAGTCTGTTTAAAACATATTTGTAAGTGATCTTATGCAATATACTAATTTTCCGAGGCTGAATTTTGTGGTTATTTTCTGTAAGCCTTAATAAGCATCAAACTTACAAGAAATAAATGTTTTAGATAGTTTTGTGTATGGTTTAATTACCACAATAAAGAGCCACTTTTACATCGCAGCTCATTGTAAAACAAAACATGCCAGGTCTCACCCGCCCTAACTCAATGAAAAAGAAAAAAAGGAAGAAAAAAAAAACAATAACAAAACTTTGCTGGCCAGCACATACTATCGTAGCGTGGGAGAAGTAGACCAACAAGCGCTATAGGTCTGAGGATCTGTTTCACTGCTGCTGAGCCAGGACTCTTACAGCTGCAAGGGGGCTGAGCCTTGGGCTGGATATAAATGCTTTCAAACTGAGCGAAGACCAGAACAGTGCAACGTTGATGTGAGTAATACCTTTCGTGAAGAAACGGATGATCTGGTGCGATGATCTAAACCCCTCTAAAACGGGGAGCAGAAGGGCGCATCTTAAGTCAGTCACAGACGGACTTCCTCATATGACTCCAGTGGCTGTTTATGGACTTTAGTGAGCTGCTGCGCCTGGGAATCTCTGAAGGCTCTTCTCACAGAGCTGTTGAGACTGGCTGAAACGGCGCAGTCATGCTGGCCCTGTTCTGCTTCATGGACTAAGGACCTCCACAGATGTTCCCAAAATGTGTTGGAGAGGAAGGGAAGCATGGTTGCTTCAACCTGTACATAATTTTATTTGAGGAATCATCTGTTTCACACCCTGGGACTCAAATAAAAAGAAAGGTAACATCCGCGGACTGTCACTAATTTACAATCAATTGTGGTGTTGAGGACAAGACGTCGTTACGTTCAGTTCGCAGCTGCGGTTGTAGTTTAATTTAAGGGACCCTGGTTAGCTGTTGTCTGATGCGCTACATGTTTTATGTTGCGGACTTCGGCATACGTGTGGACTTTTTTCAAGGAAATTCTGAAACATTTTTATGTCAGCTGAGAAAATATCTCCACCAACGTTGTGTTACGTAGAAGGCCTGCCCGGTGGTTCAGGCTTATGCTGTGCCAACGTAGCGTAGTTAGCATCGCGGTTAGCTAACGCACAACGGTCGCCTCGTATTTTCCTCCTTTTTATTATTCCAGACTAATATTTGTATATCACACAGACATAGTAATAATGGACATAGTGAGACACGACACTTGAAATAAGTGTCTTTGTTATGACTTAAAAATAACTGCTTCGTTTTGTTAGACCATAAAGTTCCCGTTATGTTTGCTTGTGCTAACGGACTCGGAATGTTTTTGTCAGGTAAATGACTGAGACTTCGTTATGACTTAAACTGTAAAGTTTCTGAAGACCCAAACATTGTGTGGGAACTGTCATTGTGGTTAAACTGAACAACGATGTGGCTGTTTTTCGATAAATCTTTTTATTTTTTCCTTCGTTCCTTCGGAAATCACCTCATAAACGGGACATTTAAGTATTCTTTACAAGAAAAGGGTACGTTAAAAGAAAAAAATGTGTGTAGAAGTATATACACACACACAAGTAAAATATTAGAATTTTGACATTGCCTATAAAAAAAGCAGCAAAATGCTTTTTCTTTTATTACTGACCCAAGAGTTGATAACTATATTTTCAGTTTCTGTGGATCTCATTTTTGTATTAGTGTTTGAACAGCTGATGGGCATAGAACCTAAATGTTATCTCCACTGAACATGGATTACAAAGGTCTCTGACCCCAATGTTTTAGATCAGAGGTTCCCAAACCTTTCAGATTTTCTGTATTTACAAAAGATTTAAAACAAAAATGCTTTAACACTTGGCTAAACATGAGTTAACACGTTTAGCCAAGTCATACAATTTCCTGTTGATGCTAAAATAATATAAAATGATGGTTAAAATTGTTTTTTTTTTTTATTGAATCAGGAAATTTGCTCTCATGAGGAATAATATTTAATTCATTAGGTAACTATGTAAACTGGTTGGTAGAACTTCATTCAGCTCCCTAACAGACACATTTTCTGCTTCTTTGTGAATGTTCTGCCTTTTAGTGTGTAGAGTGAGTTACTTTCCCTTGTAATAAGCCATGTTTGCGACTTTAGAATACATCCTTACCCCTCTGACAACTTCAAAGAATATTGAGCTTGGATTATTTTCAAATAAAACAAGTGAAATCCTGAATAAGCTATAAACAAATAAATTATGTGAACTTGACTGTCAGATTAAGCATGCTTGCAAATCAGATCAGTTATTTTTTGTTCTATAGGTGCATTCAAGAAACATTAATAGACCATTTGGGTAATGCAAAAATTCTACTTCTCTTTAGGTAAATTAATTATATCATTGGATTAAAACATTTTCAATAGATGCCAACTATGGGGAAAAACTATCTAATGCCTGATATTCAGGGTATGTATTTGACGTTAACCTGGGAAAATCTTGGAAAGTTTTACCAAAGGGAGAGAGCAGGTTGTTGCATAATCACTACTGGAGCCAAAGACTCACTGATGATTTAAAGTTATGTAATGGTAATGGGGATCCGGGTTATTGTTTTTCAGTTAGGGCTGTCATTTTTCTGATGGCTAATCCTGAAAAAGCAATTATGTCTTCTTTCTCATAGTCGGAGCAGGAGGAGCTGGTTGCAAGTCTTAGGGCAGCAGGTGTTTATCAGTCATCTTGGATCTGTTTTTCGATTTGATCTTCATGTGAGAGAATGCAGACTCTCACAAATGAGTGCATCCAAAAAAGGAAAAAGTTTAAAGCCAAATTTCTGAGTGTATTTTTCTAATGGCTTCCAGAGGTGTTGGGTCAGACCAGATGTGATAATGGATTTGATTTAGTCATTTGAGTGTTGGCATCTTATTTTCAACAGCAGACCTGTCCAGGTTGAGAAGTGTTGTTATTTTGGAGCTGATCTTATCAATATCAATATTGTTGCTCTGCTGTGCAATGACAATACATCTATTATTTTTTTAAGTTTCTTTGTCAGCGTGCTGCTTATTTTTTAAAAATAAAATTTCAGATTTTTGTGTAATTTTTGTCCAGTTTGAAATAAAAAAAACATGCTTTTTTTGTTACAGGTTAATTTTCTAAGCTACATAAAAGTAATTGGGAATGCACATATATGAAAATTTGGATCAATATTGATGGTGCTGCTATGGCAGAATTTACCAATATTTTATATATATATATATATATATATATATATATATATATATATATCAGTGACGTGTGGTGAGGTTCATGGCTGGTGAGGCACCGACTTAATTATAATCAGATTTACAAATCGAGACCCCCTGCATCTAATAAGATGTTTACGTAAGGAAATTTTGCGCATGCGTACAATGCTGGAGGGCAAAAAGGCTATTCCTTTACATGCCATCCATAGCCGCGCCGCCGCCGCAGAATAATTCCGTTATCTCAATCAAACTTAGACATGTAGATATTAATTTAGTGCTGTGCTTAACAGCAAAGGGAGAAACAACTCAAAACCACGTCTTTCTCGCTCTCTGTGTCAGCGCAGCTACTGTATAGCTAGCTCGCTGTTACTGTCTCTTACTCTGCAGTTGTGGAGTCACAATGTCTGGGATCATGAGCGCCCCCAGCGATGAGGCACGAGAACTGCCTACCTCACCTCGAATCTGTTCTCTGCCGTTTCTGATCGCTCCTTAGCACACGAAACACGATACACACACGGTTGGTGACAATAAAAACACAGTACATTAAATACATAAGCTAAATTATTTAAAATCAGTTCATACATTAAAGGTTTTTAACCATTTTATTGGCGACTTACAGACAGGAGGAGCATGCTCTAATAGAATGGCAACCGGTGCAGTTAGCGAGAGTGCGCAATCCCAGGTGAGGCTCAGCTCGCTGTGAATATATATATATATATATATATATATATATATATATATATATATATATATATATATATATATATATATATAAATTTCGATTTAATCATATAAATAGATTTTTTTGATTACTAAAATAATTATTTACAGTAACCCCACTTTGATATAAATTTTTTTAACTTTGGTATTTTTTTTTTTTAAGATGGTAAATGGATGATTTAGTACAGACTTTGTAAAAATGTAGGTCTAGCTCCATATCTAAACCTACATTTCTTCCATGGACTACAGCTGCTGGTCTCATTGAGTGAATTGTTGATCTTAGTGTTCTTTCTTTCGTCTTGCGTCTGCAAGAAGCTGCACTAAACGATTAAGGACCTGTGGTTATATGGTGGGATGGGTCCGCAGGTGATGTCTGTGGTGATCGCTATCTGAGTTCTGTTCATGTTTAATTCAATTTTGTGTAGAACTTCATCTGAAGCAAAGTCTGACAGAGGGAAAAAATATTTATGGTATTCTAGAATGCTGTGTAGGATATAAAAGTTTTTGCATTTCTTTCATTTTCATTATCTTTGGTTACACTTGGATAAATGTTGCATGTAGTTATTGCTGTTTTAATTCTTCACACATGCCAGGGCTGGCTTTCAAGAGTCAACAGTCTGATAGTCAGATGACTTTTAGCCTATCAACAGTTTGCCACCATTTAATTTACCTGAATAAATATTGGTTCTTGGTTTAGGTAGTGTTGCCCGATGTTTTACATTTTACCAAGAACTTTAACAATTCCATGACTTAAGTTTTTATATAACTTATGAAATTTAGTATTTTTAGCAGGCCTTTTTAAGTTTGAGAAATTAGTTGTGCTTGGGGTGAACTTTATTCAACAGTTTTTGTGTTGGTGGCTTTATGGAAACTAATACATTTTATTGAAGTTGCATGACAGAAGTGCCATGCCTCCTGTTGGACCTAGTTTGTTGCTCGCCCATAGAGTCAGCTGGTGGTTTATTTTATTTGAGCCATTTTGTTTTATAAACCATAGCTTGGACAGCTTTCTATTATTGCTATCCTGATTTGATACACAAAGGACTCCTGTTGTCACCATATCTGTGATCTCTGTCCCGTTCACTTTTTTCCATTGATAACCTGTTTATCCAAGCTGTCTTTAAATGCAACATAAGATGTTTGCACCAGGTTTACACCCGTGTGGCAGACAGAGAGTTGCAGCTATGCATTGGAAGCCAGAGCTGCTACCGGTGTGCGTGTTAGTCATGGCAGCAAACCAGCAAAAGGCACAACATTTTCCAAACAAACCAAGCAAGTTGAGTAATGCTGCAGGCTGCAGCTAACGTTGGCTAAATCACTAGTTAATCCATGCCAAAATAAGAGGTGCACCAATTGAGTTTTTTGCCGATCACCAATCTTTAAAACGCATGACCAGCCAATTCTGATTTTGGCCGATACTGACTTTTTTTTTTTCTGTCTGAAACGTTGCTAAATATATGAAGAAAGTCCCTGAGCTGGTAACAGTGGGGAGACTGTTGTTAACTGCAAATGTGACCTGGTGGGTGGGTCAGTCAGTCAAACTTCTCTTGCTGCAGAGTTAAAAAGGACAGTGGGTGATTTAGATAAAATCGGTTGATAATATTGGCTTCACATGCAAGTATCGTCCGATCACCAATCTTCCAAAATGAACTAAATCAGGGCTGTTTTATCAGCGCAGCCCTAATGCCAATATGTCACATTAAGCTTCTAAACAAGAATAGGCTACTAATTTTATGTTCAGAGGTGAGTAGTACTGGTTGTATTTTCTTGAGTAACCTTTTGGGGAATATGGTACTTTTAGGAGAATTTTAATGCACTGTACACTTTACTGTTACTTGAGTATTATGAACTATTACTACTATTGAGTAGAATTTCTGGATCCTCCAATACAAGTAACTTCAATGAAAGAACATACATGCAGTCCTATTTAGTTTTTCTAAATCAAATAGGAAATGTTAACATTTTCTAATATTAAATCAGACTTTTTGTTCAGTTACTCAGTAATTGAGTAGGTTTTATACCAAATAGTTTTTTACTCTTGAGTAAAAATAGCTTTACAAGAAATTATTTAAGTAAAAATATGTTGAAGTAGAGCTACTCTTGAGTACAAGTTTTGACTCTTCTGTGCTCCTCTGCCTATGATGCATCCCTTGCTGGTTATTTAAAGTCACAAATAAACCCAATCCTCTTTTCTTGCTGTATTGAAGTTGTGCTAACTTTTGTGTTTCACATATATTAAAATAATTATTTGTCACAATAGACAAAGAATTGTTTCTTTGCCAATTGTGAAACTGAATCATGTCTAATTCAGTGTAGACATGAGGTCAGAGTCCATCAGCTGGGATGATAATGCAGGCTTTTCTCAGTTGAGGAGAAATTATAACTTTCTGAGAAAAAACTGTATCTGCTGCAGGGAGAAATCAGGCAGGAATCAGGACACGGTTTTTAGAGATTTCAGAATCACTCTCATTTACACTCCAAAATATTTTTGTCTACACAGGCAGCAACTTACTTCCCTTGCATTTACTTTATTTTTCACACATCACTGTCTGATTTTTGAATTTATAGAAACATATGTCAGAGATAGAAACATTATATTCTTAGGGATGGGAAGTATTCTTGATTGAAAATTGGATGTCACTAGACTGTTTTTTGTCCATCATTTTGACTGACAGCCTCAAAAATTTAGCATCATATTTTATTTTAACCTGTCAATTTTTAAATAATATTGGTCTTGGCTATTCAGTTGCACATAATTCTCACGTGGTTTACTTAATATTTAGCAAGTTGAACAGAGAATCCAGATCCCATCACACAGATGAACATATCTAATTTTTTCTCTGCAGTGATTAAAAACCACTGACAGAACAATGACAGGGTCTCTCCCAGAAATCTGCTGAACCCTATTGTTGGTTGGTAGTCCAGCAGCGGTCCACATGTAACATTTTGGTGTTAAATGTTTAAAAGTTACAAAAATTCAGACATAAAAAAATCCAACCGGATCCAGACTGAGTCCATAGACATTGTGTCTGAGCCTGATCCGGTCTTACTAATTCGTTTTAATTAGAGGTCCCAGGCCGAATTAATCCTGGCATATTATTTTAAGATTTTACTGCTTTCGTATAGATCACAATTTGAGTACGCAATGCATTGTCCCACATTTCCCGCTCCATTTTGTCGCTTGTTGTTACAGCAGGGTGTGTCAAGTGCAAATCTTCTATAATATGTGGTTAAAAAGATCCAAGCTCACTTATTACTTTCTGTAACAAGATAGATGGTCTGCTCCTCCATTTAAGCAATAACAGGATTAGCTCAACTTAACGTTCTCTTTAGTTTTCTCTCTTCTGTATCTACTGTTGGCTTGTTAAATGCGCCATTTCAGCCAAAGTTTTAAATCCGCTTTTGAACCAGGCGCGCTCTACAGCGTCCTACCCATAACTCAACCTGCTATCAGCTCCCTGTCAGCAAGATGCATTTAGTTCAGTGTCCAAGTCAGAGTTGATATTTTATATTGATTGATTTAGTTAGCTATGTAATGTATAGACAGATTACCATTCATGTATGTATGCAAGTAATCCTCTCCCACCATTTCCACTGTTTCAGGAAGCAGTGATATTGTAAGTATTCTTACATAATAAACTTATAATAATATCCTCACCTTCCTAAAATATATATTTTTTGACAAGAAAAGGACTTTAGCCATAATTTTAGGAAGATGATGGTATATTTCCTTACCTTGATATTATTACCTTGTTATCTGAAATAACTGTATCAGCAGTTTTTTTTTGTTTTGTTTCCACTTTTTCTCCAAATCTGCCCTGCGGTCATTGGCACTGTGTGTGTTTTTGTCTTCCCTTTGCTGATGTCTGCTATTAAAACTCGCTTCTTTTCTGCTTGTCAGTACAGGTGATGACCTTGATGGTGCCATGTGAATGACCTTAGACCATGAAGCCCACACACAAGCTGCTGTTTGTCCTGTGTGCCTTGCTGGTGCTGGGCTTTATTTACTACTCTTCTTGGAAGCTACATCTATACGTATGGGGACAGAAGCCTCGTAAGTCGCTCCTTCAGTCTAACATCGAACGTTAATACTCACAAATTCACCCATCTTTCTTTGTAATCTTTTTGTAAAACCTTGCATCGTCTGTCTGTTTGAGTGTGAATGTGCGATCACTTGTTCTGTTTCATAAAAGCTCGGGGTGTCTGTTAATGTCTCAAACACAGTGTAGGTTTTCTTTCAGCTGATCAGAGCTGTGGATGTTGCTGGGAGAGGATTGTAATCAGAAGGCCTGTGTTAAAGCTACGTACATGTTACTCACTTTCTGCACTGGCAGATACTGACATCCACTCCTTCTGAAAGAAGGTGGAGATGACATTCACAGATTTTTACTCTGGCATAGTCACCGTTATTAATGTAACTGTCATTAAACTGTAAGGAAAGGCTTTCTCTTCTTGCTGAAACACCACAGATTGTTGCAAGTTTTGTGACACATTAACACTGAAATAAAGAGAAACTGAATTTAGCTAAAATCACACTACAGACATTTTACCCCCTCCTGCCATCTAACTTCTCTCCTCTTCTGTTTTTTTTTTCCCATAGGATCAGCTAATAACCTATTGTGGTAATAACCAGGTGGTATTACCACAGCCACTTGGTATGAAATGTGGTTTAGCCTTTGAGTTGCAGCTAAAGAGGAAAATCCAGCAGATAATGGTGTCAGCCTGGAGTACGTCTTGCCTTTAGAAGTAACTAACGCCGGTACCCGGTCTGTTTACCAATATCGGTATTGAGACAACTCTATTGGAGAGTATTGTCAGGAAAAAAGGACAAGTCAACTATTTGTATTTTGTTTCACATTTAGAGCAGTGAAAATTATGCTAACCATTGCATAAAAAACAGTTTTACGCAGGTGTTACAAGGATAACAGGAAGTCTGTTTAAATTACACCACATTTCATAATTTTATGCTAGAGTTTAAACAACTGATGTTCATCATGATAACCTGCTAACTGTTAGTAAAGCAGTTTAAAAATGTTCTTGATTTTTCATTACTAAACTCCTGTTTTATGAAGCTGGTTCACACATCAGGTTCCCTCAGTGTAACACTGTCCTGTTAGTGAATGATTTGCAGTTAACAGTAGACAGGTTTGTTCTATTGTTATGTTACAAAATAAATTAGTAATTGAACGTAACAGATCTTCAGATTGGTTTGCCAATGTTTTACAGCTCAGCACAACAGCAGCTTTAGGATTGTGAAGCTTTCACAAATTCTAATTAAACGATGCTCTAAACTTCAGTATGGTGAAATATTTACTATCGACAAAAGAGTAGTTTCTAAATATTTAATCAGATGAGGTTTGGTCAGTTTGGCTGATTTCCCAGTGCATTTAGAATCTTTAGATGCATCATGTCCAGACTAAATATATACTGCCACTTTTGGCTTTATTGTAGAGGAAAAGCAGGTTGAAATATGAAGCTCAACTTCAGAAAATAACATTCTCCCTAAAAAACATTAGCCAGACAACATATGGAACAATGAGATGGTTGCTGCATTTTTTTGATGCTGTTAAAGTTTGAATTTGACAAATGGGAAACATCAGTGAGGTTTTATTTTTATGCTGCATGGCTAAACATAAGTTGATAGACCAGACTTGCTGTAGGTAACAGCAGACAGCAGTACTGTTTTCTGACCTTCTCACTGAATTGTTACGAATTCTTTAGAAATTGTTGAGGTTTCTTTCCTCTTTGGTCCCAAAAACTCCCCAAGCTAACAACTGTAGATGTTTTGGTCAAATTTACCTGTAGGTTCTCTGTGCTCTAATTATTCCCAGACATGCAGCATCATGTTCTATTCCAGTGGAAACCTCTGTAGTCAGGCATCTTCCAGAAGACTTTGGTGCCTTGTAATTTGATTAGTTTTGAAAGGTTTTTATTTACCTTTTTACAAACCTTGGTGGTGTTCCTTCTTCGGCCCACCAGAGGGAGCTAGAAGATTGGTCTGTAACTTTATTGGCTTGACCTGCTGCTGACGTCATTATGTGGAGAAACATTATAGTCCGAAACAAAGCAGATCATATTTTGATACATCCTTTCATGTAGAAGGCCATCTTGTGTGCATTTCTGGTTGAATTTTGTCTCACATCAGGTAATTTTTAACAATTGAGTTATTCTTAAAAAAAAAACTAAAGTCAGCCACCATTAATTTTTTAACGTTGTTTTGGTGGGACAGCTTTTTCTTCTATTCATTTTAAATAACATATGACTTCTTTTCTATTTTTTATTTGTTTTTCCGCCCATCTATTATCTTCCAACCATAGTGGGGTTGCCAAGGATGCTGGTGCAACGGGTTAGAGACAGATCGCCTGTCCGTCAAAGTCATGTAAACAATCATGCACGCACACACCAGCTTCAAAGGAGAATTTAGAGAGATCAATCAACCTGACAGTCATGTTTTTGGACTGTGGGAGGAAGCCGGAGTACCCAGAGAAACCCACACATGCACAGAGAGAACATGCAAAAAAAAACAAAAAAAAGCTCAAAGCTTCTTACTGCCAGGCAACTGTGCTACCAACTGCATCATTGTGCAGCCCTTATTTATTTTTATTTCTGTTTTTCATGTAACTTTTTCTATAGACTACATCCCATCCATTAGATAGCTGCTGAAGGCTAAACAGAAAAGTTCAACTGCATGCAAAATAAGTTCAGAACTCCCAGAATAATGGACTAAACAACAACGAAAAAGCTGGAACTTATCTGTTGAGGTTGCAGCAGGTTATTAGCTTGTAAAGGGCACCATAAAATGGCCATCTGTACCCACTTTTTTTTGTAATAGTTCCAAGGAGACCACCTTTGTTGCAGATTAAACACTGGATCAACACAAGACTTTAATTTGAACCTCATACCAGCTGTTTGTCAAAATAAACTTTATGTGGAATTCAGTCATAGAATTTTAATATTTGTCAAAAAATATTTGGCTATTTATCTCCTTTGATTATTTGTTTGTAAACATAGCAGATATGTGCGTGAGTTGGACGCAGGAAGAGCTGGGCTGGCCTTTAAATGCTCATTTGTTACAATGGTTACCCATATTTATCTCACTGTTTTAACATTATCTAGCTTGTTGTCAGTGTTGTACAACTGTTTATCACAGCATGATAAAATAAGTTATGCTACTAAATTGACAGTGAATGAGATTTGTTTTGGTAACCCTTAAGCATTAAATGTGGGTGAGCCGATAAACGATGAGAGAAAATGGCCCAAATGCTGAATATTACTTACTAGGGATATTAAAGCAAGTTAACGGTAAGCTCATCAGCTCTCAATGAGATTTGTCAAGTCCCGCCTATATAAGACAAGCATGGTGAACAATAAAGGCACCAGAATATGATTGTTATTGGACGTTTATTCAAGCAATGAGAATATGAAGGCCTGTCACAATAACAAATTTTGCTGGATGATAAATTGTCTTAGAAGTTCTTGCAATAAATGATGTATTGCTTTGAGACCATTTCCAAGGAATCTAATGGTAATATCATAAGGCAAGAACACATTCTCAAAGATCAATAAACTTTAAATTCTAATGAACATTTAGCACTGGAACTGGAAGACATTTTAAATATCCAAAATAAACAGAAACAAACAAATAAAATTAATTGGTAAGTTTCTATAAACAAACTTGTCCTTCAAAAAAGGGGACTAGGTGAAACCAATACACCAAACTGGAGACTTTTATCATTCAGTCTTTGGTAGAAAGAGTGAGAGAAACGATAAATCGTGCAAATGGAAATTACTGAGCTCATTTTAATTCTTCATGCGATTAACTGATTTACTGCTTATTGCAACAGACCTAATGAACCTAATGAATTAGGCCTGAACACTAGTAGAACACTTCATACTACTGAAGTGCATACTTCTACATACTACTGCATGTATGCAGTAGTATGAAGTGTTTGCTCATAAAATATGATATTCTGAAGGCATTTCTGTTAAAAGAAAATGCAATTAACTTTAGTCTCCAGTCTTTAAGTTACATTTAAGAACAAACAGAGAAAAAGGTGGGAGGGTAGAGAATTTTTTTAACCTTTTTTTCGTTGAGAAGGTGAGTGTAAACCATACACTGATACTTAAAATGCTGGAAAATCAGCATTTTGCTCAGGGAAGCCCACAAGTTACCCAAATCTTTTGATATTTGTGTCCAGTGATATATTTTAATTAAGTCCGCTTTCTCCGTGTTCTGATGAATTTCCTGCTCTACTCTGCAATCTGTACTCTACCTTTTCACTTTTCACTCATAGTTTGCAAGGACATTAGTCTAAAGTTCTACACTTAAACAATGGACATAGTTTTCATCAGTAACCTATTTCTTAAAAATGTATCAATTATTTACATTTATGTATTGCATTATTTTCTGGTTAAATAGGAGAGTGCATTTTTTACAAGGAGCGAAAGCTTTTCACAAAGAGTTCTCTTACCACTCATCAGGGAGCCATTGTAATTTACTTCTCTACTTCAAAATATTTAGTTTTCATAAAATGTCAGAGCACAGACTGTTCATGTCTGTTCAAATTCACTTCTGAAGGGATTTATATGTATATTTAAAATGATGGGTCAGTGATTCTTGAGAATAGGGACAAAACAGGTCCTATGGATAAAGCATGAAATTTGAATAAAATATACACAAAATATATTTTTTTCAAATATCTAACTAAACTAACCTGGGTCATGTGAGCACAACAATGTATATTTTTCTTTTTTTTGCTGAATATTTTTTTATTTTAAACATTGTAGTCGGTGGATGATGCCTGTAAAAGCCCTTGTCCAGGAGCAGAACTCAATACATTCTTATAGTTTAAAACAATTAAAGAAATACTAAAATTATATATTATGACAATTAAGTATAAGTAGTCATATAAATAATTATAAAAGTATCGATAAATTGAATTAAAAATAATTTTTAAATATTTTCCAACTCCGTTGAAATTTGTCCTTAGTTTTTGTCAACACCGTCAGAAATGAAAAGAATGTAAAAAAATCAGGCATTATTGGGGGGCACCAGAACTTCTGAGGACCCCATGACGTTGTCTTTTCTCTTCCTTTGCTAGGAGGGCTAGTTAGCTCCGGTTAGCTTAAGTTATTCTTTAGTTTTTTCTTCTGTTTTATTCCTCAGTTGTTTGTCACAACCATGATGTGTCAACTCCATAACTGACAGTTTACAAAACTTTGATGAAATTTTGCGAAATAAAAGCTTAATTTTGGTATAATGTAAAGATTTCATGGACCTGACGAGCTACAATATGGCCTCCTTCAGAATAACATCATATAAATTGAGGTAGTTTGGCATTTTGTCAACTCCGTCAGATGTCAACTCCGTCAGAGTTTTTCTGACTCTTTCAGTGAAATTGTTGTCAAATCTCACTTAATTGTGCAATTAATTCATTTTAATGTATTTTACATGAATTGCATTACTTCACATGTACCAAGTTTTTCATTTTACTCACTAGTTTGTCACCACCTTCAGTTCTGTGTCAACTCCGTCATGCACTGTCAACTCCATCAGATGGACTTTTTCTTGTTTTTTGTTTTAAATAATATTTATTTTATTTCTTGAGAAGCATTTGTCTGTAAATTGAGTAAAAATATCACTAATGGGGTATTTTAAAAATCATTTTAGATTTATTTTTGTCAGATGGTGATGACAAAGTTTTGGGTCAGGTCGATTAAAAATGTAATTTTTAAAAAAAAAATTCGCAACTGGGAGCCTGTACCTTAGCATCTTCATATTTTCTAAACATTATTTGTCATATTTGCATACATAAGGTTGAGAAATAATAAAAAAAAATATGGGAAAATTGAAACCCATTTTGTCCCTATTCTCAAGAATCACTGTGGGTAATATATCTCAATAGAAGATTTGTTTAGAGGTCAGAGATGGAAAATATCTTAAGGGAACTCTGGGACAGAGAGGAATTTAGAGAATATTACATTTCATCTTTGTTCTGTTGAATGAGCACATGCTTTTCTTATCAGTCATTTGATTAAAGGGGCAGTATTATGCATTTTCCAGGCACATAGTTTTGTTTTACAGCACAATCAAATGTTGAATAAATGCTATATATGAAATATGACTGAAGATAAATTTGACTTCAAAATTTAGCATTTTGAAAATGAGCCTTCAAGAAGTCATCACAACATGGCTTCCCTACTAACCCTTTAACAGATTTTAACCAGCATTACACTGAGAAGTAGCAGCAGGTGTTTGCTAATTGCTGCTGGCTAGTCTGAAGGTGCTGTGAGGAGGAGTAGTGCTTTCTGTGACAGAAGCTCAGAGACTTGGAAACTGCATCTCCGAGGAGGAGCTGTCTCGTAGCTGGTGCTAGATCCACCCAGGCGTTTTACACAGTCAGATATGCATGAAAGAATCGAGGCAATACTCCAGGTTTGTTTTTGATGAGGAAATAACATTATAACATGATATAAACCTCAGGGTTTTATGTACTACTACTCCTTTAATAGTAAATGTGCATTTGTGCATTTTGTTGGTAGAGCTGTGTTAAAACATTACCAAACTGTTTATTGTCCTAATGTATTGTTGTGATGCGGATAAAAAACTGAGGTCAGAGAGCTGGTGGACCGCTTTTTGTGAGGATGTGATCATCTCATCTGCAGTGTGAACAAAGTAAAGTGGGACTGAACTTTTCCTGTTTGTCTTGAAATCCACAAACACTGTCTCAGTCGTGGGAGAAGATGTGGAAGTGGTGGAGTATTAATATCTCCATAAACACTTGGACAGCACAACAGACTTTCACAACAGCAAAGTTGTCAGAGCGGACTTTACATCTTGAAGAGCCTTAGTTCTACAGTGTTTTCAGTAAGATGCTGCAGATCTTCTCCAAGTCTGTTGTGGAGAGTGTAGTGTCTTCTGCCATTATCAGCAGCATCAGAACCAGGAACTTAAGAAAACTAAACAATCTGATAAAGAAGGCTGGTTCTGTTCTATGGACTGTTCTGGTGATGAATGATGATCCCTTCACAACATATCAACACCACCAGTGTCTTCAGTCAGATGCATCTCTGTAAGACGGGATCCTACAGGAGAGCCCTCCTGTCTGCAGCCCCCAGCTTCTACAACAACTCATTGAAGAAACTTTGATTGAAGAAACTTTAAATGATGATGTAGTTTGAATTACATCATCATTTAATTTCCCTTTTGGAAGTGATGAAATACTTGAGATTTTTTTGTAGAATTTTGTGTGCCTTGAAGGCTTGATGCAGAATCGGCATCTCGTGGCGATGGAGGCGTCTGGCTCACTGGATTTTTATTTATTTTTTTTTTTTTTGTTTGACTGATGGCTACAGCTTCACAGTTATGTCTTTTTTGTGACAGATGCTAAAAAGCATAAAATAAGTACCTTCTCTAGATTAGCACAGTGATGGTCTTACATACATACATACATACATACTACTCAAGACCTGGGGCCACATGTGCCCCTATCTTTTTATGTAGCCCTCTAGACTCCAGAGGCATACAGAAATAGAACCTCCACTTTTTGTGAAATTTCCACAAAACCAACAATTTTGAGGCAATTTTTCATGCTAATGCATAATTGTGAGTTCAATTAAAAATTTTCACCGGAATGGGTCAAAAATATTGAGTTGAAGTGACTAACTCCCACCTGCAGGTGGCAGTATTTCATACTCACCCTTACTTTATGTCAATATGTAGCCATTCATAATGTTGATTTGACCCAAAATTAAAATGAGCTTGACATCCCAGCCTTAAACAATCTGTTTATTGATATGGATTTTTACAGCTGTTTTACCACAACAATTTATTTAAAAATTTCCTTTTATTGTTGTTAAAAAACACATTTAAGGATTTTTCTGAGGAAATGTAAACAAGTAAAAAAAAACAGAAAAGCTAGTCTTTCCACAGCAGTGTCCTTTAGAGGCAGCTTTTCTTGTGTGATTTATTGTATTTAAACTTGAGACACTGTACAGTGGGGAAAATAAAAATGCCCGTTCCCATTAATCAGAAAAACCTTTTGAAAAAGTTTATTTCAAGTCTAGACCAGTTGTTGAGGCAATCTGTCGTAGGTCACTTTAATATTGCTTTAACATTAGTACGTATGCTTTTCCAGCCCTCTGTTCTGAATCTCATTAGCATTGAGCTCAGCAGCTGCACAAGGAGCCAGCCATAAATATTCTTGACCCCAGATAGGTTTTCAACATCAGGGATCGCCTTTTCTTGTCTCTAAGGTGTAGTGATCCACCTATACGGTTTCAGCCGGACCCGTTGAAGTTTACTAATTGGGGGGAATTGGATCTTTCTGGGCTCTCATGGTGAGGAGGTCACGTGGTGATCGTAATTTGTTATAAAAGAATACATGTCTATATTTTACAAAAATCTATGCAGATTATTTTTTTCCCCCTCAGATTTTATGTTGCCAGACTAATCATTGACATGTGGATGAAATGACATTCCAGCTGTTCTTTGGTTATTTTGACTGAAGTGGGATGTTTATATTTGTCTTTTTTTGTGGGGATGCTAGCTCATTAGCAGTTTAGCTTTTCCTCTTTCATGTGACGCTAATGAAGTTATATGAACTGAAACTAAATTGAAGTTTGGACTCCTTGCCAAATTCTTAAAAACATAAATGGTCCTTTCACACATGATGAGTGTGTTGCCAACATAAAAATGAGCCTTGCAGGATCTTGGTGAGGCCTTCTGGAGTGCATTAAGAATGCAGTGGGCTGTCCATGAAGCATGATGCTCCACCACAGTCCAATGGATTTCAGCATGCTCAAAGCTTCCAAAGTACAATCATTGTGGTTTATTATCGTTGTGTTAGATTATTGGAGTAGATGGGTGGAGTGTTGGATAGTATTGGTGGTTTGTTGGCCCTGTATGCATTGTCTCATTCCTATCCTCACCACCTTGATTGGACCATGAATGCTCTGCTATGTATTTATTACATAGCTGTAATAAATACAGCTATGTATTTATTACATAGCTGTATTTATTACAGCTATGTAATAAATACTACAGTATGCATACGCCCCTTTACACATGGAGAACGGCGTGCGATTGCTGCTGAGTTTGGATTCAGATGAGAAGCTAACACATCTTGATATGACGCTGAGGCTAGGCTGTGCTAGTGCTGAAGCTGCACCTATTACCTCCAGGTTTACCACCAACGGGGCGAATATCGGCACAGGGGCTTAATGTTGGATTTCTCTGATGTGTTCCTAGACAATGGTTTCCGAGTTTAATCTAGCATGAATTGGCACAAAATAGCAAATTCGTATTCATTATTCATTCAAAAATGGGCTAGTGCATCCTTCAGAGCCTTGTTAACAGCACTGGTTCTATCACCAGTGTGTTGGTCAACAGTTGGTCAACCCGGGCCCCATCCACATAGTACATTTTTGTTGATGATTAAGAAATGATGTACATATGCAGGACAGGATGCAGCACAATTGAAAATGCTGTAATAGGTATGTCAGGCCAATGGGTGGCGCTGCAACTTTACTACATGACTACGCAACACACACCGGAACAACATTTGACAGCGCCAGGTTTATTTGAGAGTGAGGCGCATGCACATGGAGGTACGCCATCATTGGTTTCTTAAAAAGACCTGGCCTGTATTAACCACAGGGAAAGATTATTTTTGAAAGCTGAACCTGCAAAATAAAAGCTAAACAGTAACTTGTCTTTTTTTCTTTTTCTTTTCTTTTTTTTCATAAACCATTTTGTGCTGTAGGATTTGCCTATTTTGTGTAAAGTCATGAGTGTAACTAACACAAGGTATGCTTGGGACATGTCCCCTGCTTTTCCTTTAGCTGTTTATCTGTGGCATGCCGATTATGTTAGCTAAATGACTGGTTCACCTATGCCAGTATATTATATTACGTTTAAGAATACGGAGGTTGTTGTTGTTTCCTGTTTTATACCCCTTGCTAGTTAGTTAATGCCAGGAATAAACCCACTCTAACTTCTTTAATTTCCTTACAGAACTTCTGTTCAGTATTGTTTTCCACATATTTAAAAGAAATCTTTGTCACAGTAATAACAAAGAGTCAGGGAGGATTCAGACCAAACGCCATGATCAGGACAAGTGCCACAGCAGGTAAGGAGGGATTAGAACTTGATTAGAAAAAGGGAAGGTTATGTGTAGCAGTTTCAGCGGTTTTATAAGACCATGTTATGGCAAAAGTAAACCTCAAGAAAATGTGCAACTTTGACAGCAGCTTTTTGAAAAATTTTAGGTCGCAACAACCACAAAAAATTGCAACATCCTGGAGGGTCTCTTTGCTTTACTACCTACCAGTTAAAAGATGAGAACAACTTAATTTAATGTGGTACATACTTTACCAGGACAGTCCCCTTAATAATAACCTGCTGTTTTTGGTCTGCCTCTATGGTTAAAACAGTTTTGTTGTTTTCTGGAAAGAAAAGTTAGATGCTCTTCCCAGAGATCACCTGTTTGCAGTTTAAAGAAAGTTTGTCCCAGCTTTAACATTTGGAAGAAAATGTCTTAAGCTCATGCAAGCAAAACCCAGTCTTTCTCCTTCCTCTGTGCCTAGTTTGCTTTTACCACACACTTTCAGACGACTTGACTGCACACATTGACTTTATGTGTTATAAACCCAGCCACATTTGAAAACAACAACAAAGGTTTTCAAGCTTCCCACGTGAAAAATGGGTTGTAGTGACATTGCTATGACTGTCAGTGTCGTCTATGGTGTTAGCAATGTTGTAGTGTAACATGATTTTCTAGTGCAGATGTGTCTAACTCCATTCTGAGGGCTTCACATTGACCTGTTTGGTGAGCAACATAGTATTCCTTTTGCACTGACGGGTTTGTTCTATTGTTCTAACTCCCAGGGTCTCAGGCTCATTCTAACTTGTGGCGTAGGGGAGCTATTGGTTTCTAATTCTTTCTGAAGAGGTCTTAAGACTGCACCAAAACCTAGAAAACTCCTATTATTTCTGTTTGTTACTGTCTTCTTTCCTTGTCTGCATTTGTTGTTACGAAGCTACTGTCTGTGTTTTTGCTAAAGTTGTTTATTTGAAGTCCTTTGTATTACTGTGGTGTTGGTCAATGGTTGTTGAGATGACGGTTGCTGTCCAGTACCAATGGTCTTACTCTAGTGTTAACCCCTTCTGTTTACAGAGAAAGATGCAGAGGAGAAGTCTGTAGCGCTGACTAAAGGTGCTGAAGTGAAAAGAATTGCAGGTAGAGGAACTGGGAGCATTTATTCTACGTGACTGTTTTCAATCAAGTGACTTGACTAATAAGATCCCCTAATATTTGTTTTTATGTTGTCTGAACTTTAAATGCAACAGTGTGTTGTCTAAAATGTCTCATTCTCTCATTTGTTCATTTATGGTGCATTTGTTCATTTACTGTTGTCATAGCAATCGCATAGGCACTAATAGGGTTTCTTGCAGTTAATTTTCCACCTCAGTGGAGCTTTTAAGACTTTGCATAAGTTTGACACTGTGAAATCTAATTCACTCTTCTGGGACTGAAGCCACTAACCTTTTATCCTTCTCCACCTTTTGGTTCTGTAATATGGAATAATTGCAGTTTGCCTCAGTTTTACAAGTCCAATTTTGCCTCTTCTTACTGAACTCAAATGCTGCTCAATGACCCTTTTCTGTTTCAGAGCTGGAAAATGACATCAACGTTGGACGAATAGTAAGCTCAGGTACATGTGCTGCCATGCAAGCCAAAGCCTCCACCTCCTCGCTCTCTGTACTCTGCTAGAAAGGAAATGACAAACTCCTACAAAACTCTGGAATAGTTATGCACTCCCATTTGTGGTCAGAGACTAGTTTGCTTTTTATTAGAAATTAGGAAGCTTTGTCAGTGAAAGCTTTGTATTGAAATAGTTTCACAGTTGGTGATGAATCAGACTATCTGTTATCTACCCTGCCCTCTGTTTCCGTTTGATAACAAATGCCAGCAGGAGTTTTTCTCCAAAACATTTTTTCTTATCTGTGATTTAATATCTTCCATGTTGCCTCGTCTTTCACCACGGCTGTGTGATGCTTCTCAGTGTAAATTTCCAACACAAATGCCCTCACCTTGCTTATTGTCAGCGACCACGCTCCCTCGGCAGTGCTTCGATTTTTCCTCAAATACTTGTCAAGCATTCCCATTGTCCTTTTCTTCATCTCTGTTTGCCAGCTTCTCTTTGAAGGCAAGACACACACACACACACACACCCTCAGGAGTAATTCTGCGCTACTTTTTACTTCGACTAATGTCACATCTGTTACACGCGAAGGACATCACATTATTTCACTGATAGAAATAATGTGAAATGTCATCATTTTCAATGGAAGGCTGCAGTGAACACTGAAATCTCCCAAATCGAATTAAACTTTTCATTTCACCTCAAATATGTTTTTCTTCTGGTTTCTGTGCTCTTCTGTCTACCTCAGTTCTTCAAAACACCTACTGGATACCCATAGGTGATCTCAAACTGTTTTTCTAATGTTTATTTATTTATTGTTTTATCTCAACAGATGGTTTTTGGCTGGCCTCTGCCTAACCTTGCTTGTTTGTGTTGACTCCTTAATACAGATGCTTTTACTTTTCCATATGCTGCATTGTTCTCCCTGTGGAAGCCACACATGTCGTTTAAACTACAGTTACTGAACTGATAGTTGAAATAATGTAGAATGGATGTCCACAAAACGTCCCCAGTAAGGATGAGCCATTTCAAACACATGTGCTTCACAGACTCATAGGCCTTTTTGTTTGTCTTCACTTTGCAGGGTACGATAAGCAGGGCTTTCTGCTGCAGCTGGAAACGAAACTGTGAGTATATTTCGTTCTCATAAATGGTTATTAATGCAACAGGTTCATGGATTCTCCATGCGCTGCATGGGAGATGAGTGATTCAACATCTGGCTTTAAAAAAAATGGAATCACAACTCTTGGAGAGACCAAAAGAAATCATGTACTGTTTTCCAGCCTTCTGGGTTTGTAAAACATCCATCTATTCAGCTTTTTCATGTAACATTCTTATCTGATGGACTTTAATAACAAGGGGAGGAGGGACAGAAAGCAAAACAACATAGAAGGAAAAAAACATCTTTCATTTCTTTGTGACCTGAAAATGACAATAGATATGAAAAGAATAATAAAATGTGAGAATCTTAAAGATGAAGAATAAAGTCCAACATGCTGATTTACTCTACTGCAGTCCCAGCCCATTTGGATCCAAATAAACAGTCTCTGCTGCAGTGATCAGTACAATGCAATGATACAAGGAGTAAAAAGGGAACAAACAATGAATAAATATGTTCTATTCATCTACTTCTATAACCACTTAATGTGGGCTCTCTGTTAATAAATGAGCTGTTATTACTTAATCCTTGCAAATTAAATACCTTATTTTCCGCACTATAAGGCACACCTAAAAACCTTCAATTTCCTCAAACACACCGACAGTGCACCTTATAATCCGGTGAGCCTTATGTGGATCAATATTGAGCCACAACATGTCTAGCAACTACGGTAAGCAGCCACCGACTTCATTTTCGCCCTTAGAAGAAGAAGTGCGCGGTGCATGCTGGGATAGTTGTCAGAACGCTGGTTTGTAATCTATTAATAAAGTTTGACTGACCTATCCACCCACCGACCGTCTAGAATCAGGTCGTCTGCAGGTCATTTAGCACCACGTTCTCCACGAACATGCTGTACGCTAACGGAGAAGGATGACCATCGTCCGGCCACGCCCCGGCCCAGTCGGAAGGCTCTACTCGCCGACCGGAGTCGGACTATTTTGTTGACGTTCCCTGTAGTGCAGCTCCATCTAGTGGATGCATAGCATAACTCCAGCCTCTACTGTAGCGTCTATTCTATGCGCCTTATAATGCGGTGCGCCTTATATATGAAAAAAGTTTTAAAATAGGCCATTCATTGAAGGTGCGCCATATAATCCGGTGCACCTTATAGTGCGGAAAATACGGTAATAACAAACTCTGGCAAACAAACTCTGAATTTGTCAGAGTTCTTGGCAGGATTGTGGTGCCGTACAGGGTTTCTGTTGCGTTACCTTGACAGAGGCTGCCAGGTGTATCTTTCTGTTATGGAATCTGTGTTCCTGTGCGTTCCAGGTCTCATAGTTTGAAAATGATCCTGGCATACCCACAACAGGCCAAATGCTACAGCAAAGTAGCAGCTAGCTTGTTAGCTTTCTACCGCTGTAAGGATGTATTTACTTTTCCAACAAGGTAACAGGAATGTAATTTCATAAAGCTTCAGAGAACCTCACTTTAAAAACCTTTAGACTGTGCACGCTCACCGCCCCCAGAAATATTCAAATAATTGGGAGTGTATATTTTTCTATTGCAAACCAATGCAGCTGATTCAACACCAAAGGTAGTGATTTCATATTTGTTGGCAGGCTTTGTACATTCATTTCTTGAAATGATTTAATTAATTTATTTTTTTTATCTTAATGAGGAAATGTGATCCATTGTCATAACTATGGCAAATGCAAACTCACGGTAAATGGGTTGAGTAATTATTTTAGTATTTTGTGTGAAGTGACATATTGCTCGTCAGTGAGGATGTGTTTTAATAGATCATTATTCTGCTGTCACTTTGTCAGCACATCAGTGGATGCATATGCAGTGCTCTGAATTTGTTTGACTTAATCACTCCAAACTGCAATGGTCAGATCTCCATTACGCTGCCTTTAGCTTACTGACCTTCAAGGCATCTGTCCTCACACACACATCATATAAGCAGTCTGTCAACACACAGTTTAAGGTGGATTTTATGAGTTCAGTTTGTATAAAACAGTAACTTTATGTCTGTACTCTCATTAATTATATAATGATGCACAACAATATATTATTATTCATGGAAAAGCTGTTAATTAGTTTGTAACATAGATCATTTATTTAAGGTTAGTAGCATGAGTGAGGCTTAGAAGATTTCATCCCCACCGATTTATGCATTTCCCAATAAAATTCCAACTGTAAATAACCTTAAGCTGAATAGAAATCTTGTCAAGGAAAAAATAAGAGCTGTGAATGATGTGCAAATGAGGCCTGGGTGAACCTTTTCTGCTGACATTTCTGACTTTGGACCTCACAAAGAGCTCAGACCTTGTCTCTCTCTCTCTTCCCCCCCCCCCCCCTCCCTGTTTATTTGAACTAAAATCACAGCGCACATCAGATTATTAATGATGGTAGTAGTAATCGGGAGGTTCCAGACTTGGCACCACTGGTTTGATTATTTAAACAAGGGTCTCACTGTTTTGTCTCGCCACACACAGATGAGACGAAAAGTTGTCACTGACTTATTCAAGTTCCTAAGCAATCGACAGCTCTGACTCTCCTTGACAGTGTTTGACAAGCTCAGTTTTGAGGGTTTAAATATGTTTCTATTACTGCTAATGAGTTATCATGGTGTGTCTGAATGTTTCCCTGTGTTCTGTTAATGTATAGGCCACCAGAGTTGGCATACAAGTATGGCAACCTCAGTGAAGGGGTGTGTAAACCAGGATATGCAGCAGCCAAGATGACATCCATCTACCCTAAGTGAGTAGTCTGCTTTATCGCTGTTCTTTTTATATATGAAACGGATTGCACAAAGGACAGATCCTAAGATTTCTTTATGGATTTGTATCTAGATGTTAATAGGAGATGAGCTCCTTCTTGGGCATACCGAGATACATGATGTCACTCCCAAAGCCAGTCGGGCCTAAAGGCTTTTTCGTCCGACATAGAAAAGCCTCCACATTCCTGTCCAATCTGATCCTACTATCAATTGTGTTTTTATCGTCTACTTCCCCACAACAAAAACTCAACTGTGTTCTTGTATTCCCCTGGTACACAATAGAACATTTGTCACCCAAACACAAGGTCTCCCATCTTTCCTCTGTCACATCGTAGAGTCTTTAAAGACTTCTCTATGGGCGACACAAACTTCCTGTCCTGATTCATCACAAGCTTTCCCCCAACCAACCCACATGCTCCACACAGTCCTCCAGAGCCTGATGTCATTTGTTCTTTGATTTTTCTTTTTTCTTTATCCCCTCTGGGCGTCTATTTTCTGTACAGCATCTCAGCTTGATCTATAGGACATTGTTCTATTAGCATTCTATGAGCCAAGCATGGGCAATTTTCCACACTGATGAATAAGAGCCAGTGGCATCACAAAGGAGTACTGACCTAATTAGGGGACAAATTCACCATCCCTATTTTGTGTGTTTTATTTATTTATTTTTTACAGAACATTTAAACATTGTCCCCTGAAGGTAGAAACTTTTTAAGATAAGACTCGTTGAAGTGTATATCCTGTCATTAAAACCCTCCAGTGTGGCAATAAAAATGTGCTTCTGTATGCAGAAAAAAATGACTTGCTCAGAAATCCAAGCTGTTCTTTTCAGGTGAAAGTAAAGTGTGGCTTTATTTGGAAATGAATGTCTGGGAGTTTGGAGGCAGAGTGGAGAGGCACAGAATCTACCTCGCTAAAAGACCGGTGTGAGGCTTTCAGTCTGTGATGATCCTGGAATTCTTGCAGCTTTTTATGTTTTCCTTTGCTGACTCAGCTTTATGGAGACACAAATTTCATGTCTAAACCCCACTTTTGGCACTTGGTCACCGTGCCAAAAGGTATTAATATCGACATTATCAACTCTAATGTCACTGTGCTTGATTCTGTTATATTCAATTAAGGCCAGTTTGCTAACTGGCCTTAATTGAATATAACAGAATCTACACTTTTAGAATCGGTAAATAACTCAAAGCATCCCCAAGCAGACCTGTTACTGCTTTTGCTGTGGCTAGCCACATATGCCATAGATTTTCTAAGTTTTTCAATGATGACAAATTCATGGAAATCAAAAAAATAAATAGATATGGCTATTTGAATATTGGTACTCTGGATTCTAAAATTCAGAGAAAACAGTTTTCAAAATTTTCCCAAAACCTACTTTGGAACCTGGGACTCTTCAGAAAGGCTGTTCATTTACATTATTTTGCATTAACTAATGATTTTTAGGAATCCATCATCTTTTCCTGGATTGATGAAGTTGTGAGAAGTTCAATTCCATTGCTGAGGTCTTCCCTCCTTTTTGTAGCACACAACTGTATGCTTCACAGTAGCAAACTGCCAAAGAACCCTGCTTTTACAGAGGTTTATAGATTCACTTTTGCAGGTGATCAAGTTTATTTTATTTAATGATCCAAACAACATTAATTTCTTCCACACCTAGTTAGTTTTTGTTAAATAAAACAGACTGTGTTTTCCATCTCTGTTTCTTGGTAAAGTCAAGATGATTCTTGTAGATTAAAGTATGTTGAAAAGGAAAAGATACTTGTTTTTCACCATGATTTAGTTTTAAATATTGCCATCAAAACCACACAAAGTTCTTTGCTTTCATTTTAGCTAGAAAAGGAAGTGTTTTTGGACAACGTTGACAAAGCTTCCCAGAGCAAGCCTCCACCCCCCACCAGACCCCCAAACCTGACTGTACGTGAGCGGCTACGCGTTAATGACTTCATCTAATCAGCTGCACATGTCTGATCAAAGTTCTGTACAGCTTGGAGCCCACTGATTATTACTACCTTCACTACGGTCACATAGGTCAATCAGCAGAATTAATGTTCTGGCTAGTGGAGGCTTGGAAGATGAAGAGTTAGGTGTGGGCTATATGTGTGCAATTATTTTTTTAATGGACTAAACCAATTAAATGTTTTCTCATTAGTTTTTGCTCCAGTTTGAGAGGAAAATCATTCTGAACGTTGATTTGTTCTCAATCGTGCTGTCCAAACGGGTGTGACCGACAGTGCAGCACTTGGAGAAAGCTGCTTAACCTCTGGCACTGAGGTCTTGTGGTTCCCCTTCTAATCATCTCCTGCTTCCTCCTTGTTTGTCTTCTCTGAAGCCCCTTGCCCTGCAGAGTCCAATTTATTTTAAAACGCCTCCCTCTCCCCTCAGCTTCACCCAAAACTGTTTGTGTTGGAGCCCTAAATCAAGTGTTGGCTGTGAACTTCAAGTGGCACGGTTATGAAAATATTGCATGTGAGAGATGGACCCTGCAGAGGAAATGAGCACAATGCATCCCTGCCTTCTGACTGAGTTGGGAACCCTCACATTTTATTTGACATCAAGCAGTCCCGTGTCTGTCTGCATTGTCAGGATGTCAGTGACTAACTATTGGTCAGGGCTCGGTGACTCATAATAAGTCTTTGTTATTTATTGCCCCATCTGGCCTCACAAGTCTCAAGTTTAACGGATATCCTTTTGCTTTGGCAGGACAGACGTATGTGTGTGTGCATATGTGTGTGTGTTCTTGTCAGGTGATGTGACGACATATAAAAGCCAATCTGGGTGCTTTGTCCTTTTCTGGCTCTGGTCTCCTCGATTTAAAGTTTGGGATTAATTTCAGAAGTCGCCTGCGATGCTGGGAAGAAGTTAAACTTAACCAGAAGGTCTCCCTATAATGTCGGCCTTTATTTAGTCATTGCGTTTCAGAGATTCATGTTTATCACACTGGTCTGTCACAGTGTTATTACACAGGGATTCCGGTTGAGACATAGGAGTGTGTGCTTTGCCGTCTCTACTTTTGATTTCCCAGTTCCAAAAGTCCGCTAGTTAGTGTTGTCTGGAAGCTAAAGGTTGCCGAGAACGTGTGTATTTACGACTCCAAGTGCCAGACATTAGGCCATCAGTGGGATTCGAGAAATGCATCGCAGGTGGTCTGGTTCTGAGAAGAGAACCACACTTCAGTCCTATTAATCAATCTCTGCATACCTTTGGTTATACGCAAACCAATGGATCATCCTTTTAGAGCTCTGTGAAGCACCACAGCATCGTCAAATTATATGCACCAATCAGTGTTGTGTTCAAGACCACCTAACCCGAGACCAAGACAAGACCAAGACCAGAGTGTATCGAGACCGAGACAAGACCAAGACTTTTAGGGTCCGAGACCAAGTCAAGACCAAGACCGAGGGAAGTTGAGACTGAGTCAAAACCAAGACCAGCGGCCCGTGCTACATGACACAATAAAATGTAAAATATGATCGAAATTGCTTCTCAAAATAATCTGAAAGATCCATATTCCCATAAAAACGCCTAGATATTAAATACTTAATACATTTTACCAATATTAAATATTCCATTTCTGTGCTAAAATGTGTGATGGTCTCGTGCCATCCCTAAAAACATAACGCCCTGGGCATTTGCCCATATTGCTCATATAAGAAACCACCACTGTTGCACCATTAAACATACAACCCCTGGCAAAAAGTATGGAATCACCAGTCTTGGATGAGCAGTCATTCAGACATTTCATGCTGTAAAACAAACTCGGATCAAAAACATGACACAATATTAAGGTCATTCCAAAGTGCAACTTGTTGGCTTTCAGGAACACTCAAAGAAATGAAGAGAAAACATTGTGGAAGTCAGTGAATGATACTTTTATTGACCAAACACAGGGAAATAAATATGGAATCACTCAATTCTGAGGAAAAAAGTATGGAATCATGAAAAACACATAAACAAAAGACCATTCAAAATACATCACTAGTATTTAGTTGCACCATCTTTGGCTTTTATAACAGCTTTTAGTCTCTGAGGCATGGACTTGATGAGGGACAAACAGTATTTGGTGCCTACTCTCTTTGATAGCAGTTGCCAGATCAGCTTTGCAGGTTGGAGCCTTCTTGTGGAACATTTTTTTCAATCTCCACCACAGGTTTTCTATTGGGTTGAGATCTGGACTATTTGCAGGCCATGACATCGACTGAATGTGTCTTTCTTCAAGGAATGCCTTCACTGTTTTTGCCCTATGGCACGATGCATTGTCATCTTGGAAAATCATTTCATCATCTCCAAATATCTGTTCAATTGAAGGGATGAGAAAACTGTCCAAAATGTCAATGTAAACTTGTGCATTGATAGAAGAATTAACCACAGTCATCTCCCCAGTGCCTTTGCCTGACATGCAGCCCCATATCATCAAGGACTGTGGAAATTTGGTTGTTTTCTTCAGGCAGGCCTCTTCATAAATCTCACTGGAACGGCACCAAACAAAAGTTCCAGCATCATCACCTTGTCCAATGCAGATTCTTGACTCATCACTGAAGACAACTTTCATCCAGTCATCCACAGTCCATGATTGCCTCTCCTTAGCCCATCGGAATCTTGTTCTTTTATGGTTAGGTGTCAATGCTGGTTTTCATTTAGCTTTCCTGTATTGAAATCCCACCTCCTTTAGGCGATTTCTTACGGTTCGGTCACATACATTGACTCCAGCTTCCTCCCATTTATGCTTCATCTGTTTAGTTGTATTTTTTTGGTTTTCAAGACAAATGACCTTTAGTTGTTTGTCTTGACGCTTTGATGTCTTTCTTGGTCTACCAGTACACTTGGCTTTAACAACCATTCCATGCTGTTTGTGTTTGGACCATATCTTGGATACAGCTGACTGTGAACAGCCCACATCTTTAGCAACCATGCGTGAAGGGTTACCTTCTTCAAGAAGTTTCACAATCCTCTTTTGTTTCAAGGGACATTTCTCTTGTTGGAGTCATGGTTCTCGCCACTCCACTTCGTCCAGCAGCCCTCCAAGGTGTCATGACTGCAGGTGTTTTGAACTGCACACTAACGGGCACATCTAATCTGGGGCAGGTGTCCATTTAGGGAAAGGAAATAGACTGGGTGTGTCCTTTTTTCTACCTCCAATTTGAGTGATTCCATACTTTTTTCCTCAGAATTGAGTGATTCCATATTTATTTCCCTGTGTTTGGTCAATAAAAGTATCATTCACTGACTTCCACAATGTTTTCTCTTCATTTCTTTGAGTGTTCCTGAAAGCCAACAAGTTGCACTTTGGAATGACCTTAATATTGTGTCATGTTTTTGATCCGAGTTTGTTTTACAGCATGAAATGTCTGAATGACTGCTCATCCAAGACTGGTGATTCCATACTTTTTGCCAGGGGTTGTAGCAATTGAGGCAATGCCCTGATGGTAAATAACGCTCAACTATGAACACTGACCAAAGAGCAACAAGCAAGAAATAACCAAACAGAAGGCGCTCATCGTGACTGTTCTCACTCTCTATCCCAGTACATGAAGCCAGATAGTCTGACATCATGGCAGACTACCATTATAGCTGCCACTTTGAACAAAAACAATCAAAGAGCAATGTGCATGCTCTGCGTGCTCTTTCGTTCTTGTGTTTTAGTTATTTGTTGATTTAAATATCAACATACATAATTAAATAAAATAATGATGCAGTGTACACAGAGCATTACAAGAACAAGTTCTGTCAGGTCAGATCGTCATACGCTTAACACGAACTCATGGTGTTCTGTCAGATCAGCATACGTTGTCAGATAGTCATACGCTTAGCTCAGACATGCATACGCTGTCATTACCATATGATTTTATTTAATCAGCAACATAGAATCATGACGTAGATTGTCATACACCTTCTTATTAACAGTTGTATGGCATCCAGCTGCAGCCAGACCTGCTTTAAATACACTTTGAAACCATGACAACACATGTATATCTATCTAGTTATTATATTATGTCATATTATAAACAATTTAATGACTTATTTTTGTCATAACTTGTTGCGTATACTGACAACTCCACTGACGGTCGGACTTCTTAATGCGCATGCGCTGGCATGGTACTCACTGCATGTTTGCTATTCTGACAGCGTATGGTAATCTGATAGAACAACGGCTCTCAGTGACACTCCAGTCCTATCTAATAAGTAAAGAGCCGTGGAGAAGAATCGACTGTTTCTGAATGTCACCTCACTATATTGCAGACTTTTGGACATAGCGTTGTCCCATATATGCGACAAGTCAGTCTACGCCTCCGCACAATAATTCAGGCAATGAGTGACTTTTTTTCATCATAAATGCTCATGTGAATCTATACAGCTAGCTTTGCTAACATCACGTTAACGGAGCTTACCTTCTTTGAGCTACTTTTCTAAGTGACGAAAAAAGTTAGACGTTGTCCCCACCGTCTGTGAAAGCGAAGCGATGTTGAGTTAGCTGTGGCCATCGGATTTCTTACTATTTATGCAGCGCTGTTATATTATTGACGATTAGACAAACATTTTCTGCCGCTGAGAGAAAACCACTGCGCATGTCCTGGAGCGCCGCGCGCGAGTGAAAGGTGGGGAGGGGTGGGGGAGGAGGGAAAAACACGTAATTGCTTGGATTTTAATCGGTGCGTTTTGCATCCACTGAAAACAAAGATGTTAACAAATAACAGTATGCTGTACGTTTAGTGATATTTTCACAGTTGCGGTCTCGACTGGTCTTGAAATAAAATGCCGAGTCCTCAGAGCCCGAGACCAAGACAAGACCGAGACCAAATGCAGTCGAGTCCGAGATGAGACCAAGACCATCAATAAATGGTCTCGAGACCGGTCTCGAGACCAAGACCAAATTCGAGTACCACAACACTGGCACCAATTATAAAATGTGAAGCCATTTTTCCCCAGACAGGTCAGAACCTTCTGAAATAAATAATGGAATCAGAACTTTCTGAGTCAGAAAGTTCTGATTTCAGAAGGTCCATTACAGGCCTTTCTGCAGTCCTGTATTTTTGTTATGAATGACTAGTATTTTATATAAGAAGCAGAGGAGATAAGTTAATCTTTCTGCTGAAAGTGTCACCATGTGAATAAATACATGACAAGCCTTCATAGAAAATAATTTAGATTTATATTTTAGAATATTAAAGTGGCTCATTTGGTAATAACTTCTGCACCAATGAGTGGTGAAGTTAAAACTTCCGTTAGCTCTCAGGTATTGGGTGTTCACAGATTTAAAAGACAAAAAAACAGTCAGCCAGTAGCTGTGAGAGGAGATGGAAACACATTTACAGAATAAGTTCTGACATAGCAATGCTCCTTTACACTGGTGGGTCTGTGCCTAACGAAAGTCTGACGAATTTCTGAGGTTCAAACATCCAGCTCAGAAGGAAGGAAACACTCTACCTTTCTACACTCTACTGGTCTAATATGTGACTCATGTCATATTGCAACCTTTACATCTTGTTTAATACAGCCATACATAGTGTCAACGTTTGACACTTTGCACAGCCTGGTTGATTTGCTCCAACCAGTAGATTTAAACATGCCTAATTAGCATTTTCTCTTTTTCTCTCTTTTGCAGCATTTAAAGGTTTCAGTTAACAATTGGATGGAAGCATAACTAATGAAGCATACAATCAGTTGATTGCGGTCAACAGTTTCTCAATGCAGCCCTACTATAAATTATATTTGTAAACCTAAGAATAAAAACACAACAAAATTTTAGCATATTCCCTCCTTTTCACTCTTCTGACAAACTTCCGGTCCTCATAGCAGGTCATAAACATACATCCATCCTGAAGTCACACTTGTAGAAGTGACACACAGTCCAGCATTTGGGTCACAGGCGAAACTGGGAGGAAATGGATTCTTTTGATTTTGAAGCTACTGTTTAAAAAGAAATACCATAAAGGCAAGGGGTAAGGAAGAGGTTTTTCTGGAAGAAGTTAGTCCTGGAACAACAAAATCACTGGTGGCAGATGGACTTTTAAAATTCACTGAGCTTATTTTTAATTGATTTGGTTTCTGTATGGAGTAAAAACCATTTTACCTCCTAATCTAATTTAAGATCAAGAAGGTTGTGGACTGGTGGCTGAGTCCAAGGTTCTCTGTGGATTTACTGCCACGCAATCGCAGGACAACAAAGGTCCTGCTGTACTTTTCTGTTTATAAGCATCCTGTTTTATAATGGGAATGAATCAGGATGAGAAGATCTCAACATAATTTTGAATATAATGGTATCACAGCTAACACCGAAACTAAAAACTAATCTAATTGCTTATTAAATCTGTTTCCCTACATTTATAACAGAAAGGCAACAATTGATTATATTGTTTATAAAATAAAAATAATGGGATTCATAATGTATCCTAGTTTAAATTTAGTACAAGACAATTGTTATCTTAGATGTATTTTGCTTGTCTTTATGTTAGAAATTGCTCACTTTCTTTGCATCATTTTCCATAGAAGAAAATGTAAAAATGTATCTATGCTTTTTTCTGGCAGAGGTTTTTTTTTGTTTGTTTGTTTTTTTTTTTTTAGCAGCTCTAAATGAATTTTATTTAACTGGACAGAATGTGCAAATTGCTCTTTGGATTGTAAAGGTTGCAGACCTTTACCTTAATGTTCCCAAAACAGGAGACTTCAGAGGTAGTGATTAATGCTACTGTTATATATTGCTTGGCAAAAATAAAATGAAAGAAAAACATCTCACATAGCTTCACACAAAAAACATTCTGCATGGGTGGAGGAATGCTGTAATCCTTGACTATATGTATGTTGAACTGAAATTTTATCTGGTACTTTATGAATCCCACCGTTTGTGATTAACACCACTCTGTAGGTGTTGTACAGATAAAAAAAAAAAAAAAAACTTTAGTGTAGTGAGAGTGCACAACAGACTTATTATTCTTAAGGTTTTCTAAATTTGTATTTTAAAATGTCATTATTTGTAGTTTATATCTGTAGTAATGGGGTTTTCCTCCTTTTTTCCTTGCAGGTTTGTGAAAAAAGCACCCATGTTCCTTGACCGGAACTTCAAACAACACACAAAAATCAAAAACTACCTGCCTCCATTTGGCATCAAAACTCAAGGTAAAATATTTTTCTCTCTTCCATTCATGTTGATATTCACTGTACTGAAAGCTTCTTACACTTTCACTTTTGTTATAGAATGTTCGATGCTCCTGACTCAAAAACAGCATTGTTTTTTCAGTTTAAATAAGTTTAGTTCTGCCTTCTTTTGTTGACTTGCACATTTAGCAGGAAATGTTTTGCTGTCATGGTTTCAAGCCTTGTCCTAAGATGTGTTAAAAATGAAATGCATTCCTGGTAACCCACCTGTACATTTTTCCATGGTTTTGTGATCATCAGACCATAATGACAGCAGAGTGCTTATACATTCCGTTGATTGGTTTATTGATGGACTGTTAGAAATGCCAGGTCTTTTTAAAACAAGAAGTTACCTCAATGTCACACGCTCAGTTATTGTTTGACTTTTGGGTCTGTTCCAGTGACTGGCTTCTTTTGGATCTGAACAGAAGTCACAATAAAAAGCACATTTTTCGTCTAGTCAGTAAGTCAGAAAATGTCTTATCAGAGCTTGTATCAACAGAGAGCGATTCAAACATAAAGGCTCTTAATTTGAGCAAGTTTCCACATTCATCACGGCACAGTGAGCTGCTGGCAGAGGGGATGACCCTGAATGCACAGTGGTTTTGAGGAGATGTTTGACTGTTGTCTGGTCAGTGTGGTCTGCCAAAAGCCTCAACACAATGTTGATGACTATGGACACTTTGAAAAGACCTTCTTACAGCTTTTTTCACTCATGCCTTTTTATGGCCACACTGCCAGATTTATGGTGTATGTAACGTTCCTGTTGACACATTCCCCCACCTGAACTGTGGATCTCTGCAACTCCTCCAGAATTACCATCGGCTTAATGTTTGCAGTTGTTCCGAACAGAGCTCTGTGAAATCTCAGGATATTGTTTAATAATCTAACCCTGCTTGGTCTATCGTGTAAAATTCAAATCAAATACACCAATGCTCGTTGTTAAAGCAGTAAAATGTTACATAATTTAAGAGAAATGGATACTACAAGACATAACTTATCAAAAGGATAAAAGAATAAAAATACTTCAGCTGCAGTATTTTTGATGGATATAGGAAGTGAGAGAAGGGAATATTGAACAGAGCTGTGATTGTGTTTCCATGTTGTTTTTGCGAGTATAGTCATGGCTGCTACTTGATCTAGCCAAGCTAAACTGTGTGTGGAAGCAGGCAGCACACCTAGCTGCAGCTCATAGGCAGCTCTATTTACAAAAGTTGGAAATTGCTAGCTTAGAACTCGACCCATACTGTCCCTCCTGGCATGTTTGTTGATTTGGCCAAATCACAGACTTGGCCTGAATTCATGTCACATTATTTTAAACCACCGTCACAAATGTTATTTCCCCTTAAACCAGAACAAACCTAAAACCCAGTTTTAACTATAGTTTTTTTTTTTTTTTTTTGTACATGGTGGTGGGGAATCTTTACCATTGTTGCCAATGATTGGATGTGTACCTTTTCCATAATGCAGTGTTTGATAGCATCATGCTAATCTTACTCATGAAGTATACTCTTACTCTTCTTGCCTTGTAAACATTTGCTGCAAATCCACAAGTGCACAGCATGCTGCTGGGCTGCTCTCCATCTGTCCTCTTTGCTCATCAGATGGTTTACAATAAAATAAGTTTGGTTTGCCTCCTTGTCTGTGCTGCTAATCAGCAGCATCCTATGGCAATTTTTACTTTAAAATCAACATAATAAAGACAATATTAAGTCACCAGCTGTGTGTTTTTTGACTAACTTTAACACACGCATAAGTTGTTTTGATGTCAGTCATGGTGGAGTGAGGCGCTTTCTGAAGAGCGTGTTGTCACATTGCAAACACTCAGTTGGTGTTGCCATCTATTTTAAATAAACAGTGGGACCCTGTTATCCACTTGAGCTGTAAAATTTAAGCTAGTTACTGACAAACCATGGTGCTTATATTGCAAGTTATCATACCATGAAAATTTCATAGCACCTACTTCTGCTATCATTATCAAGCTTCATTGAGCATAGTCGTTAAGTAGCAGACAGTGTAGGTGTCATCTTGTCTTGTTAGCTACTGCCACATCAGTTTGGCTCCTTCCGGACACAATTCTTACATCAGTCGATGTCTAATCTTTTTTCCCCTCAGCAGAGTCCACAGCAGGCTTCCGTTTGTCAGAACTTTTTTAGGCAGTATTTTCAGGATAATTACTTTAGCTGGCAAGTTGCTGTTCTCCAACATCCTAGCTGTAATGCTTTAGCCTGAAGAGATCGTTTTTGCACGTTGATCTTAATACACTGCACCACTTCAGATATCTTGCCAGTAGACACCACCATGGGAACTGAGAAGATAACATTAATCTCTTTCACATGTTTCCAATACTTTCTTGCAGAAGGCACCATGAATGTTACCTTTGTGCTCAGGCGAGTTCTTTGCTGTCACTTGAACACTGAAATACACACATTCTTACACACAGCTATTATGAAAAGAGCACTCCCTGTGTGAGTGTTACACCTGGTTTCTGTTTTCTCCACGGACTGTGATGGCAGTGGCTTTTCCCTTTGAGTTGTACTCATGTGGAGAGATGATACGTGTGGATCTTGAATAGAACGCCACAAAGGATTCCAAATTGAGAACATGGAGTGGTGATGGTGGGCGGGAGTTTATTTTTACTACTTATTGTGCCAAGAGGTATCTTTGCCACACGTTCGACGCAGCCTGAGAACAGATTTTCTGTTACAGTGATTTAGGTTCATTTTAAATTGTATCCAATTTTTTAAATTTGTCCTCCTTTGGGAAAGGTTTCACTTACCAAATATCCAGCATCATGACTTTTTTTATGTTGATAAGCTGTTGTGGTGCAAGGCTTAATTTTTTTTAATTTTAATTAAATTCTTTTAATTTTAATTAATTTTTTTTAATTTCCTATAAAAATCTAAAAGCGTAACCGTTCCATTTTGCAAACAAAATGCTGTATCAATATCACTGTCACATGACCAAGCAGAGGTCACACAACCATCCTGCTCCAGAAACATGAACGACAAGGTGAAGATGAACATGGGTTGTTAATGTCAGTCCAGTCTTGCTTATCAGACCAATACTCATATTGAAAAAATGACTAACATTGGCCAATGCCATGTTAGTGCTCATATGCTGTGCATCCCTAATTGACAGTTCTGTTAAAAATATAGAAAAATGTATTACAGACTAAAAATTATTCACTGAGGGTAAAGTCAGCAACAAAAATATTACTAGTGTTACCATGTTTAGTATATCACATTTGACCAGTCCTAGTCAAATGATGTTCCAGAAAAATGTATTCAGACACAAAGGAAGTCCTACCTCTGTTCATCTGGAGTATTGATGCTTTTAACGTTCAATCAAGAATGAATTCAGAACATTCCTGATTGTTTTGGAAGTACGTATTAGAGCAATAAGAAATCACTTGCCTTCAGTGCTGGTAAACAATGAATTCTGAAAAGCTAGCAACAAGTTGACAAATATTATTAACCACAGAATGTTTTATCATTGTTATCACAAATAATTATAGTACGCTGGCATAAAAGCCACTTCAAAAGACCTTAAAGGGTTAGTGATCTGAGGTTCTGTGAAGTCATTATTGGTAATAGTTTCCTTACAGGTAAATAGTAGTGAGTGTCACTCAGCTTGTTGAAAATGTAAACAGTCAGACAAACAGCACCTACGTATTTAGTTGGTTTCAGAAATTTAAAAAAGTCAAACTACAAAATTTCGGTTTTAGTGTGATATAATGTTAGTGGATATGACGAGGTTACGGTTTACCAACAGAAAAAAAAATGTCTTTATTTTCAGCCAAACAGTATTGTTGTTTCTATGTGAAGTTGCCTTGGTTGAGTCTACCATTTGTGTCAGTGCAATTATTACCCACCATTCAATCATCAACAAATGGAACCTTCTTTATATTGTTTAGGACACTCTTTCTAACCATGTCTGTTATTTAAAGCTTCTAGAGTCCTTCTGTTTTACTGTCGAAGAGTTTTTTGTTTTTTTTTCCCAATCTGAGACCAACGTCTGGACCAGCAGCCATTCGTCTTTGACTCCATCTTGAGACATGCTTGTCTGAAATGTTTAGCTCATACATAAAACAATTAGCCTCTTTGTTGTTGTCTGGAGCAGAGTGTGGCCCTCTATGATTTTTCACTCTTAGGCCCGCCTGGATCCAGGTGTGGTCCTCTTCTTTGTGTTGATGCTGCTTGGGGTGATGCTTGACGGCAGACATCGACACCACATCCAAACAGCAAGCTGTGGCTCAGCAGGTTAATCAAGAGGACCTTCGGTTGTGGTGGAGGGGCTGTAATGTCCTACAAACAGCCTTCAGGCTCCTCCCTCTGCCTCTTACAGCCACCTCTATTGTTTGGCTCCTCTCTTTAGACTGTGTCATTCAGGGTCATCGAAATATGCGGTGCAAAAATAATCCAATGTAAATTTGTTGAATTTTTTTTTTAAATTTTTGTCTTTTGGGTGGAAGAATAGATTGATTATGAGCAGAAGTTGAATCAGTCGGCCTTCTTTAGTAACTGGAAGTTTATTATGAGTAGCCAGCCTTTACTAATTTTTTTTTTATACTATATTATTTTATATTATCGATTCAATTTTAATACCAGACAGATTATTAGAGTGGGCTTAAGATGTAATTTTCATATGAGGGAGGTATTTCGTTAAGGGAAAAATGCTGTTCAAACCAATTTCCACTCTTTCTTTATATAATTATTTTCATTTGGCCACAATGGAAGGTTTTTGAGCAAAATTTAAGCCTGGTTTTTGAATAGGCCATTTCAAGTCTTACTTTTTTATTATTATTTTGAGTCCTTCAGACCTGTACTTACTGGTTAACTTTGAATCAGTAGTTATGTTTTCATCCAATTGTCATGTCTCAAAAACAGAAAATTAGGATTAAGCACATTTCCATGTTCTGCTTTGGAGCGAATCAACCAGGCTGTGCAAAGCAGGGTTTTGTTAGATGTCGATGTGATGTTTGGCATTGCTGTAAAAAACAGGAAGTAGTAGAAGTGGTTGCAAACCAGCATGGACCATACATCTCAGAAAAATGGTGAGAGGTTTTCAGGAATGCGTTATTCTGTAATGTCAACTATGTTACATTATGTCCGGAGAAACAGCTGATCAGTTGTATGAGGTTAAATGTTTGCTACATCACAACTTATTCAGCAAATGTATTTCTATATCCACTTTAGCAAATCAACGCTATTCCGGAAAAGCCAAAAAACTCCTCAACTGAACGTGAAAACTGTTTTCCGAAACTGAAGAAGTTATTTTGAATTTTGCTGTTTCCTTCAACCTTTTTTAGTGCGATTCACACAGAGCCAAGTTGGTGTGGATTGCTTTTTACTTTAATATAATTATCATTATGGGATTTTTAGTCTGGTTGAATTTAAATAGTTTTGAGCTAAAACATTGAAGTGTGCCAGATGACAAACATCTGCATCTTTTCACAGCATCTGTTGAGTTTATCTGTAATGGAATCTGCACTCTGAATTGTTGTGGAAGATGAATTGTAGACTAGACGACCCTAAAAATACAGGCCCTGAAGAATTAAATAACTATCTAATCCTGGAAGCATGACCCCAGCAGAATGTCTTGTTGAACATGACAGCTATGTGTGCTATGGCCAAACATCCTCCTTCCTCAGAGCCTCGCATGGAGACGAGCTCACCATCACAGGCTGAACCTGGAGAATGTTCTTGTTTAAAAGCAGCATTCCTCCCTTTTATAGGGAGGTCTTACATACACACACATTCCAGCCTAAAGCATTCATGTGTGCTTTGTTCAGGTTTATTCCTCTTTAGAATTTCTATACCTTACTGATTGTTGATTGGACCAGTAACAGGATGAATGGAATGAAGTGTCCTCTCCTCTAGTCTTTAGGACCATGTGGTTCGAGATATCGCCATGATTTTGATCCTCCTTGGCATGTTCTCATCTGTTAAAGGAGTCATTTTCACACTTTTTAAACATTTCATCATCTTGATTTTAGAACATCTGCTTATCTTTTATGTTAAACTAAGATGCTCCATGTACTGCACTGAGCAAAAGATTTATTTCTTGTCTCTAAATGTGCATTGCATGAGTTGAGGAGTTTAACACTAATGTAGTTGGTTCATTTATCTCTCAAAGATATGTATTTATATACAAACTGAACTGGATAAAAACATACCTAATGTATTTTTAGCTCATATGTTCTTGTTTGAATTCCTAAAATGTTTCTTTTGCAGTGTAGGAAAGTTCTCCGTGTCTCCATGTCATTGACTTTTTCTGTCCTTGTTTTGCAGAGAGAATAATCGACAACATTTTAACTGAAACAAAAAGTTTTGGACTCGGCGAGGACCTCGACAGGTACTCACTCGTACCCGCATTACCATCATGTGTGGACTTTTCTCTGAGTTACTGACTTCTGCTTCTTTCCTAACAGTCTCAGCTGTAAAAGATGCATCATAGTGGGAAACGGGGGGATCCTGTACAATAAGTCTTTGGGCTCCCGTATAGATGAATATGATGTTGTTGTGAGGTAAGACGAAGCACGTATTAACAAGGGTAGAAAAAAATTAGCACCGTTTTTTTGTTTCCAGTTGCAGTAATCGTCATTTGTCCCTCAACAGCTCTTAAAGTTGGGTTGATGTAACATAAGAGTGCTGGGATTAGTATTTGAAGGATTAAGGAAAAATGCAGAAGTACTGACTGGGAAAGCTAGCTCCAATACTTTGACTGGTCTTGTTAGAGCAACTGCTAAATAAAAATATATTTAAATTAACCATCAGCAAGTGTGACCACTTTTATGAAAGCAGGGGTCTTGCAGACTGGTGATCTGGCTTTAGCTGTGAGTTATCACACCAAAGTGTAAAGAGAAGCAACTAGGGGCAGTTATTACAGATTTCTGGCCGATAACCAATCTTTAAAAAGCATGAACTGCCAGTCCAGGTGTGTTATTTTGTGTGTGTGTGTTTTGGGTTTTTTTTGTCTGTAATGTTGCTAAATATAGCGACAGTATGACAGAGTTGGCAATATCGGGCTGCCTATTGTTAGCCGCACCGATGTAGCCATGACCTGTTGGGTGGGTCTGTCAGTCAGCCCTCTCACTGCAGAGACAGAGGGAACAGGGACTGGATTTCAGACCTTTGCGGAGGTAGATGAGACCGGTGGAAAAGATCAATTTCACATGTCAGTATCTGCCAATCACCCAAACTTAAGGAATTTGGGGCCAGTTTATTGGTGGACCCCTAGAAACAACTGTTTCTGTCCAGTGATCTGAAAAGATCTAAAAGACCATTTTCAAACGCTAAAGAGTATTCACAACTTGGACAGTTAAGTTTGGACAGTTTACAAAAACCCAAGAGCCTCATGTCACTGTGCAAACCTCAGCCAGCATAGTAAATATTAAAGTGCATTAATATCATTAGAAAACTGAACAAATGTGACTTATTTCAGGGTTCCCGAAAATATTTTTATCAATATAACGTAACATGATGGTTTAGGTTAATTGTTCTTCAGCATCACACAAGTCTAGATGTTTGGATGCAATAAAACATGTTTTTTGTGGAGAGATCTGAATTAGGTAAAAGAGTCCAATCATGTATTACCAATGGTTAAGCACAGTGGTGGATGGGTGATCATTTCTGGTTGTTTTACAGTCACCGAGTGAAGCACAGACTCCTCTGTATTCCAAAGCTCTGTCATCAACAGAACAATGATCCCAAACAGCAGCAAACCACCAATCAAATGGCTTCATTAGCCCCGCCTTCAGTCTTAACGAACTGCATTATTGAACTTTTAAAGAGAGAAACAAATGTCTGTAAACATCAACATAAAGAAACATTTTAAAGAAAAGTAAGCCAATAATTCACCACAACATAAGACTGCCAAAACAGTTTATATTCTTTTTGCATACAGTTTTACTTCCTTGGCTTTTTGCACCCAGCTTCTATTCACTAGATATTTGTGTGATACATTGAGTCCAGCACTTTGTTTCAAAGCACTTTACAAATAAAATTATTATTATTAACTTGTTGAGTTTGCATTTTTCATAACTAGTGACTGGAAGAATTTTATGATTTTGGTTTGAAACGTGAAGAAAGTATGGGAATATTTGTTAATATTGTGCATAAAAATATGGAGTCAAGGAGTATAAAGCTATTGGTTCATGAAAAAAAATAGTCCTATGAATGACTGACCTATGTGGTGGTAAGGTCATGTGATTAAAAAAGTTATTTTTCCTCAGTTTTGAGAATTTTGAATTAAGTCAGAATATTTCAGTTTAGCTATGCTTTCTCTTTTCACTTGAATGAAGCCTCAACAGCAGGCACAGATTTTTAAACAGCTTTTCTTCTAAATGTGTGATATTCTGTGTAAAACTTAATGAACTGTCATAAATTTAGCACATGCACCAATGAATAGGCTCAGATTTCCTTAGTTCTGGGTGATCGGCCAATACTCAACAATCTTATCCACTGATCTCATCTCCCTCCATAAATGTCTGATAATCAGAGCCACTGTTCCCTTTTGCTCAGACCTGCCCACCAGGTCACTTCTGAAGTATATAAAATAAAATCAGACAGGTCAGACTTTTTACAAAATCGTGACCAGCCAAACTGCAATCGGTGTACCCCTAATTTCTACTGTGGGTATCTGTGATAATGTGAGTTTTTCTGACACCATCTAACTCAGACTTGGAGTTCTCCTCACATAACGCTCAGAATGTGAGTTTATTAATTCAGTAAGACAGATTGTTGTCTTGGACGTCTTGAGAGTAACATTCAACAGTGTCCAGATTCCCTTACTAGTAAATAGTTGAGCTGTAAATAAAGAGTTAATGCATATTGGACTCACTCATGCTCTGCTTTTGTTGACAGGTTAAATGGAGCCCCAGTAGCTGATTACAAAAGAGATGTAGGGACCAAAACCACATTGAGGATTACCTACCCAGAGGGAGCAATCCAGAAATCTGAACAGTATGAAGGCGACTCACTCTTCGTCTTTTCTGCATTTAAACCAATTGATTTTAAGTGGCTGAAAAACATGGTCTTCAAGGAAAAACTGGTAAGCAGAACGCCATGTTCTTCTTGAACTAAAATGCCAAATGCTGTGCTGCTTTGAATCTTTTTTTGAGCTTAGGAAAAAAACAGATATGTAGACATATATAAAGTAAGTGTGTCCGCAAATCCTTTAAAAAGTCTAAAAAAAAATCTTAAATTAAAAAAGTAAGTTGGCCTTTAACATGTTAATCACAAGTCTTAAAGAACTTTTTAATCTTAATATTTTTTTTCACTCTCTGGACTTTCTTGTCATGCAAAGACTTGAGTCGCACTCAGACATCTTCATTGCGTTTTGTGACCTGAGTCACTTGAGGTTAACTAGTTAGCTAGTTAGTACCCTAGCTAGTTAGCTAGCTTTTTTGCATCTGTTATGGGTAAGTGCGAAATTTTTGGCAGTTGGCCTGATGGAGTTTGTACATTTCTGTGGAGATATGGGTCTTGGATTCCATTCATAATGGTCTTATGCTTTAATTGGTTGTGGATATATAAACAAAGAAAACATGACGTCGGTGTTCATAAAACTGTATAAATCTTCAGTTTTCTGGTCCATTTCACCAACCAAGTTTTTTGATTGAAGAGTGTTGAATGAAGATGAGAATTGATGACACGGCACTGAAGTGAAATGCTGATGTCCTTCTCTTTATGACTGTGGGGAGCTGGAATGTTTTATAAGCATTAACCCCTCAGTTTAATTCCAAAGACTTTCATGTCACATAACTGAGAGCAAACTGGCTGGATTTTATCACTGTAAATTGTGTTGAGCACAGATATTCTTAGGAGACATTGGGTTCTTTATATTGTGATAAATAATTCTATTTTTTCTTTACCCTTGTGGATTGCTGATGCTCCAGCTCTATTGAGTCAGATCACATTAAGTCCACTCAGCACCCAAGAAAAAAGACTTTACTGAGGAAAAACCTACAACAGCTCCTGTACTGAAGGTTTTCACCAAAAATAAAGCTGTTATGCATTTTATCCTGTTATCTATTCATTACAAGCAATGAATACATGCAAGTTTGCATGTACATTATTGCGTACTTTTCAATTAATTTAATTTTTAGTTGTGATAGTGCAACAAAAAACACAGAAGAGACAAAAACCTACAATCAGAAATGTCTATTTCAATCAGTTACTAGTAAAGTTTCCCACTGCAGACTTACTGCTCAATTAACCACTTTTGCACATTTGGTAGCTTAGAGGAACGGTTGAAATTTAACTACAAGAGGAGTTAAATTTCTCTGACCTGGATTTAATTGACCAGAATTTTTCAAAGTAGGATTGTTCTTTCTAATCAGAAAGCAAAAAGTTGGAAAAGAAATCCACACAGCTGGGACTTTCACAGATAGACCAGCTGATTTCTCAGACTAAAACAAAATGAGAATGAATAAGAAAAAGGAGGTTAGAACCAGAAATTAATAACATTCTTATTGGATGGACATCAAAGAAAAAGCCAGTCTGCATAATAGTGTGACTCTGGATTAAAGGACAGGAGAAAGGCAAAGATAGAGAGGATAATAGCTGGGAAAAAGCAAATAAGTTGAAGGTAAGCGAATTGGTGGAAAATGGCTTACTTGGCTGGCTGATGGCCTCTCCAGCCTTTGATAGGGCCCAGATTTTCTGGCTTGTCAGTGGGAGAGGGCAGTGGAAATGGCTGCTCCGGATAATTGATCTGGCCTCTGGCGTCAGCCTCAATCTCCTTTGAACTGCAGAGGAAGGAAGAATGTCTCTGGTGGGTTAATAATCAGGGGCAGTCTGCAAAAAACAAAAAAAAAGGAAAAAGAAAATCCTTAAGCAAATGTTTTCTCTTTAAGTCAAGATGAAGGTGTCATTCTTGTACAGTTGGAAATGAATAACCAATTTACCTTTTTGATTTGACTAGAAAAAGGTCTGTTTTATTTGTCTTGGGACAGACTCAACTATTGCACCACAGTTTATACTTCAAGGTCTGTCATCAGTGTGTGGATGATTCATTATGGTAGAAATTATAATCACCATTACTCTGATCAGCATTGGAATCAGGATTATTAAAACAATTACTCATTGGGTTATAAAAACAAAGAAAAAATGTAATGGCTGTGACCATAAATTTCTTCTCGATTGCTTTTTGTTGAATCATGTCTTAAAATAGCTCCATTCCCTTAAAATAAATATATCTGTATTTATTAGAAGTACCTTTGAAAAGTGGCTCAGTTTATAATAAATATATACAAGTATTGCATTTCAACCATCTATGAAAACTAAAACACAACTTGACCAGAAATGACAAACATCAAAACATATTCAGTTACAAAGAAATTAAAAGTTTTAAATTTTGAACTAAGTTAACTGCAGGGTGTGTACTTAATGAAATTTTAATCAAAAAACGTATATTGACAAAATGAACAAATTCAACAGCTCTTTCCTTCAGAATTATTTCAGAAGTATAAATACTCGTATAAGTTCCACAACCAGTTTTCCAGTGTTTCAGAAAGCCCGGCTCATTGATGGAACTTCTTTAGAAATGTAAACTGTGGATACTGACATTAGCGTTAGCAAATCAAAATGCTGTGCTGCTGCTTCATGTTTAGCATTGAGATGCTATTTTAGGCTTGAATGGTTTCACTGATATGCTAACTCCTTTTAGCACAACTTCAACACAACAATAGTCTTTTCCATCGTCCCATCAGTTTGATATTGAAGCAAAAATTAACCCTGATTGGGCCAAGAGAAGTGGCTTTATTGTCCATTGTTGTTCACGTGCGTCAGATTTACCGAAAACTAGTGAATTCAACGCACCTAGCCAGAACCTTTTTGTTTGTGGAAAGAAAATACAACTAATTCTGTTCAAAAATTTTAATTGTTACATTTCATCTAATTAATTAATCAAAATTAAGGCATTAAAGTCCTGACTCTTAAAAAATGCATTATGGGAAAAGTAAATTGTCACAATGCCAGTTTTTAGCTAGTTCTAGTTTGGATTTGATCAATCTTCTGTCAGCCAAAGTACCAAATCTCTGGGGAGAACATTTTTTGTCTCCCCAGAGACAAAAAATGTTGCATAAAAATAATTATTGCATAATTATTTTTATGAAATAATCATAAAACTGATTATTGCAGAAGCATTAATCATTTTTCAAGTCAAATAAAAACAAATCAGACCTTCTGTTTACATGTTTTGCAGTAGCATGAACATAACCACCCAGGAATCTGCAACTAAGGCAGAAATGATTGTGTTTCCATGGCGACACAGTGTTTATCTATGGATTTTCGGTCTTGGCAAAAACATGAAAGGTGCTGCTGTATCCTGTCTTCATTGTAGCTGACTTAGTATAATCAAATCAAAGTGCAGTGGAAATTTAAAGAGGTAGTTATCTGTCTAAAGGTTTCTTCTGGGAAATGTTCCAATAATAATGACTCGTAAATACTTTATTTACTTTATTTTTGTGCTTCTTTCTTTCATTAAATATTAAACAGGAGGCTGAAGTTTAGGATACAGAGCAGGAAATCCTCATCAAGTCACAAAAAGCTTCTCTCCTTGTTTTTCCATTATGTAGATCCTGAGGGGAAACACAGTGTCCGTGTGGACAGTTGTCCATCTCTAATCGGTGTAGTTGGAAGTTTTTCTTTGTGTAACCTGTACATTTACAGTTGGAAGGGATGCTAAAACTTCTTCACTTGTTTTACAATGGAGAGGATTTCCTATTTTATTGGTTCGAGCCAATATTAATTTTTCCATCTGTGGAAGCTTTGGGTTGCAAAGTCGTGCTGTCTGAAGTGACTCAGGCAGCCACTGGGACTTGACTTTTCTGCACTGTTATGGCTTTTTACATGCCTGGAGTGCAGGGTTGGAAGTCTGAGCTGAGTCCATTTAAGAGGGACAATTTCCCAATCTGCCATTTAGTGATCAGCATCCAGCTCTGTTGTGGACTGCGTACATAATCAGTGGTGTGGCATCTAAAGGCTTCCTGAATCCCTCATTACCGCGGCACTCAGTAATCATTCTACGACTCAGCTTCGTCACTCCTCCAAAGTCTAACCTGACGTTTGCAACAGCCTGCCTGATTGTGTCATTGGATGCTGTTTACACATGTCCTCACCATCTCCACACTCGTTGATACTGAAACTTTTTTTTCTCAGTGTCTTAATTTCAGGTTTTTTTTTTTTTTTTTTTTTTGCCTTGAATTCTCACAGGCAGTTAATGCACTTGCAACCACAGCTGTTTGTATATGCGGGGTTATTCTTAAACAGAACCAGCGAAGGATATACAGCTGGTTGTAAACACGGAGTTTGAAGGTGGAGGGTCAGTGTTCTCTCCCTGCTGTTTGTTTACAGGAGCTTTCCCTGCTCACTCCGGGGCCGAAAGATGAATGATGGATGCAGACAATTTGAGGAAGAGAGCACTTCTCCTTTAATAGAAATAAAGGCAGGGGTTCCTCCTCAGAGGTAGCTAAATGTTATAAAAGGACCAGGATTGTAAAAACATTTCCTTGGCAGTGTTGTAAAGAGAGTTTAGAAGAAATTACTGAAAAGTTGAACAAGGCATCACAAATTTCTTGATGAACTTTTGTTTTCTTAAATATTACAATCATAAACCTCTGGTGTACTATCCAGATTTTTAAAATTAATAAGCCTGACATTTCTGATCCAAAATGTTGACTATAAGTCTTGTCACCGAGACGCAGTGTAGGTGACTAGACAGATCTTTTTAAGAATAAACATCTGGTAAGCATCTCCAAAAAACATGGATACATGCAGTCGTAAATATTTACATACTTGTAAACAAAATTTTTAGCACAAAACAGCTGACTAACCACTTTTAAAAATAAAACTCTTGGCATTTGTAGTGAGCTTAAATTTCACAAGGTACACCAGGTACAGTTCGTGCTGATGGTTTTAGGATCAACATTTTACACATCATGATGGAGTTGCACCAGACAGTCTAACTGGATTGTGTGCTTTGCAGAAATAACAAAACCATTGGGCTACTCCCACAATTTGTCATTTTGACTTTTACATCATTGACATGTGTCATAATTCTGCACCAGAATAGGCAGATAAATCTGGACATAAACAATTGCTTAAAATTGTAGGTACAAAATATCGAAAGAAGTTTTGGCTGTGTGTGTAACTTATTAAGAGAACAATTATAGCCATTTTTACCAATAAAGGGAGATCATTTTTAGACAGGAGATTTTCCTAGTATTCAATTTCTTCAGTTGTACTGAGTTCCTCTAATTGGGTTCAGAGGTATGGTGTGAATTAAGTTTTTAAGGTTTGAGTTAGGGATATACTTGTAAAGGTCCAGATTATGGAAAATGTCTGGGTTAAGGCAGCAGCTAAAAACAATGGAAGTTGATACAAAATCTTTGAGCCAATAAAAAGTACAAAGATTTTTTTATGTGTGAATCTCGTCTTACTGCAGCTGGCTTTCTGGATGAAGTTGAAACATTGATGCAGTGTTCAACACACACACCTTGGCTGACATGGTGCCCATTTGTGCTCTTGGTTAAAATTTCTAATAAAATGAGGAAAAAAAAGATAAAATATTATAATCATAAAGTCTTACAGGGAAATTTAAAGATAAATGTAAATGTTTACTTGTATATGAAATAGAAATTTTGTTTTTAAATTTGGATATTTTTGTCATGTACCAAGCACGAATGAGCGGTAAATTTTTTTTCTCTTAAAATGTTTTTTTCAAATTTTAAATTGAAAACCATATGTTCTGTTTCATGATATAGTTGAAGTGAAGTTAACATCTTTTTTGTATTGTAATATATAACGTTTTTTGTTTAATTACAACAGTGGCCATATAACCAAAATATGGGCAGCTTACAACGGTTAAACGACCACGCAACAAAAAGGATTTGAGCCACAAATGGGAATTGATTTTTACCCATTTCCCAGAAAGCCATGCTGCACACAGAGGTCCTCAGGGTAACAATGTTGTGAAGTGTTTGCTGTGTTTTTACGCTCGCTGTCATGGGAGTGGGTTTCACACACCGGATAACCCAGAGAGAGGCAGGAACTGGGAAAGCACTGCGACCTCTGTGGAGTCAGAGGTCATGGTATGTGTCAAAAGACACTAGAGACAAATTGGTGAGTGTTTCAGATTCCAGGCGAACAAAAGACCAAAGATACTTGGAATTTCATCGCTCTTGATTTCACCAACTGTAATCCCTCCTGCTGTGCACCTGACCTTTTAACACCTTTCTGTTTGCCCTTTCAAATGATCTCTCTGTAATGATTTCTCTTCAGTAGAGCTCGTATGTGATGAAAAACTGCACCTTGTAAATCCAAATGCTCTCTGCGTACTCACCCCTAAAGACCTCCAGACAACCTTAATTGGGATTGTTCTAAGTTCTTTGCTGCTGTTTTGGTTTTTAAATTGCTTCAAGTCGGCCTTCCGGAATTCAGTCCTCCTCATTTAAGTCATCCACTTCATAAAAAGCCAACACAACCACATCCTCACCCAGTTGTTTACAGGATTGAAGAACCCAGTTAGAGCCAAACAGTTCGATAGTTGTCTAGGATGTGAGCACATCTGCCTCTCCAGATGTATTATCTAATTATTTTGGACAATTTTCAAAATTAGGCCATAACTTTAAAAGCGAACACATACCGTGCCTGGTTTGAAGACGGTTAAGCTCCCCTCCTCGAAGTCTGTTTACAGAGTAAGGCTTTAAAACCACCTGTAGGAACCAGCATATGTGAAGGAAAGCCTCCCTCCCTTATCTACAGTGTTTCAGCCCCGTTCATGGCTGCTGTAATTTTCCCTCAGCCCCAGAGGAGCCATATATTGAGCTATCTGTTTCATTTGACACGGAGGAACATTTTTGTTAAAACGGGAGTCGGGTTTCATTGGCTTGCGCCACAAAGAAATTTAAGCCGCAGTGAAACCTAACTACGTTTTAAGCTGTAAAAGCAAGGCTAGAAATTGTACAGTTTACTTATTTAGACATTTTACGTCTGTTTTGGAAAGCATGTATTTAATTTTATGCGACAGGAAAAGGATGCAAGGGATAATGGGCATGCCCAGCCTAATTTAGGAACTTCACCAACGTTGTAACTTTTGACATTTTCTTTTACATTTTTTTCCCCCCTCGTCACTCTTCCATTCAGGCTGGATCACTGTTTCCTTTGGTTTGGTTGCTGGTTTCGCTTCTCCTTGTAGGATTTTTACCTCACCCAAACTATTGTCTCCACTAATCCTTTGCTTTAAAGTCTTTATTTGATGGTTTCTGAAGCTTTGATTGTCCTCTAGCTTTGAGATTGCATGGCAGGTACGCTTGGCCTTTACAAAGCTACAGGTCTTGATGACAACACTGCTGTAGAGGAACTCGAGTGTTATTAGATACAGTTTGGCAAACACAGTAATGGCATGCTCACAGGTTTCTGGCTTATACAAACTATCTTTATTTGTGTAACTTTTCCTCTTTGAAGACTCCACCAATGTTAATGGATCATATGACTGTCACCGTTAAATGAAAATGAATAAGGATAATTAAAAGGACCCATCTTTAGATATCGCAAAACTTGTAAACAGCTTTATCCTGTAAATCCTCCGGCAATCCCTTTATTTCCAATAATTTAACACAGATAACAGTGAGCCTTTTCAAACCTGCTAAGAGAGCTTCAGTGCTCCTGAACAGAACATAAATTCCACTTGGTGAACATTTTATGGTATAGTTAATTCATTTTACTGTAGCAAGTGGTTTATTTGTTTGTTATGTTAGACTGTGCCATTGTTGATATCGTTGGATGACTGCATTTGACCAATGCTCACATTTTCTCACCTTCCTCAAAAAGTAGCCTGATTTGTCAAAGGGGATTTTTAGCAAAACACCACCTCTTTGTTGCCAAAAGACAATTTTAGGCACAAAAAAAAAAAAGACTTATTAGGAAAGTGACAATTTGAAGTTCCGTAATGCCGCGCTCATGGTGTGCAGCATGCTTTAATTACAGCAATGCAACTAATCAAGCTAGCGATGCTAACGAATCACCTTACTTAAGATTGTTTGTTGCCTTTTTTGGTAGATGCTTTCACACAGATAGGAGTGTTAATGTGGAATCCAGCCTTTCCTTTCTAGATGAGTCAATCTCCTTGAATTCTTTTGCTGAACTGAAGCTGTAAACCTTGGGATTCATTATTTGTTCATACAAAGATGTTTTCTTTGTTCTAAATTCTTGACTTGTAGTTGTCAAGCTGGAGAGCTAAATGTTCTTACAATCTTTCTACAGATGACACTCATTAAATCTAGGTTTAACGTTCTAAGCAGAAAACTATGTTGGTGTCACATTCTTGTGGGTAAAAAAACCTCAATGTGGGTTTATCCTCATGGCTTTCTTTTCAATTTAATCAGGATTAAATGCATCACATCACACACCTTGGTGATATACAGATATGGAAAAAACATTAGGATGTCCTATAAGTCGTTATTTTTCTAAAGTATTTTAACAATTAATTACTAGAATAAAGCTATACAAACTGACAGGTATATGTGAAATCGAAAGGAAATCTGCAATAGAATAAATGTGAGACTCTATGTTATAGGTTTCGACCCAGAGATGGAAGTACAGCAATAACTCATCAAACTAGCGATGCTGAAGTATCACCTTAATTCAGAAAAGGTTAAAGTTGATTGCTCCTTGGCCTGGCGAATTTGGCACTTTTACCAAGTGCCTAAGATTCCCATCCCTCATTGGCACTTGGCATTTTAAAGAAATCCCTCATATAGAACATGCATCAGTGGAGAGGCTAGGACTCTACCCAGATACCCCTACTCCCCTTCTCGTGTTCTCTCCACTCCTTTATCCAACATTTTTTATCACTTAAGAGAATTCACCAAACTCTCTCCATTTCCTCTAAATTGTCTGCCATGTTTTTTTACTCTAAAGTCTCATATGGTATTGGAGGGCTTTAGAGGGAGTTTCCGTCTGGAATCTGAGTGCTGCTGAGTGGAATCAGTGTGTGTGGTGTGTTGCTCCTGTTGTCTGGCCAGACACCACACACTGTACGACCAAAACTATTTTACCTGAGATTTATCGTCATGTGTCATTTGTCAGGTTATGAAAATGAACTAGTCATTAGAAATGACAGGGGCATTTACTACCTGTAATAGTTTTTAGTCATATTTTCATATACTAAAATATGGAGGCATGTTATATCAATTAATAGAAATATTGAGCATAATGTGATTCTAAATTAACTTTAATTCATGCAATTTGTCACATTCAGTTCAATTTTCTGAGCTGAATTTTCATTGTCATATGTAGAGCAATATTTTGATTTTTCTTTGTTTGTTTTTTAGCTAGTAGAACACAGAGGAAGACGGAAGTCTAGAAGTGACAGGGCAAAAAAATGGATGCAGGTGAGGAAGTTGCCAGGTGATCTGAGATGAGGCCATAAAATGATTGTCATGTCAGGAGATTTCACATGTTTCCACTCCGTTGTGTAATCCAGTAGTTAAATGTTCTTAAATGCAGTTATTCACTCACTGGTAGTGTACTGTTATGTTTTGGTTATTAGCTTGCTTTCTACTTTATGTGAAATTCAATAATTACATTTTCTTATGTTCAGAGTGCAAAGATAGTGATGAAGATGAAAAAAGGGAGAAAGTACAAGATTGTCAAAAATAAGGTGAGGAATAGAAGAGTGATGAGGTAAAAACACACTGTTGCCTGTGCGTGTGGAGTTATTGAGATCATAGGAGATTGTCAGTGTTCATTCAACCAGTGTCAGATCAACTGAGTACAAAAAAAGATCCTTTCAGAGTACGACATGTTTAACTGACTGGAATTATCAGTGGTAAGTCATACATATGTCACAGAAAAAAAATTAACAGGTAAGAGTTGAAGAAAATGGGTAAATTAAACTATTCTTCTGCAAACAGTTGCATGAAACGACCAATAGGTGGCAGTATGTGCGCCAACCGGTTCATTGACTATTACTCCTGCAGTGTCTGTCACCATAGAGATTCTGTAGCATCGATTCGAGAACACGGCTGATCATTTATCAACAGAAACGTCCTGAGTCAGTGGTCAATATGTACTGTAAATGTGCTAAAATTGTCCAGTCATTTTAAATTTTGTTGGGGGGATCTTGTATTGTAACTTAGGCTACATTCACACTGCAGGCTTTAATGCTCAATGAATTCTGAGTTGGAAAAATAAAGAAACTTGTCAAAAAAAAGAAATGCTCAGTGTTTGCATAAGTAAACACGGATGCTAACGGAGGGGAGGAGCTTATCTTAGGTTTTTAAAGTTGTCCAACACATTAACAACTTAATCCTCATTATGGTTCGCCATGTTTGTTTTTCTTCCCACTTGCACATATATCAGGATGCAGAATAGTAAACATTTGTCGCGTTTCAGTGATATTCAGGTTGGATGAATCCATCCTGGCTGTACAGACTCAGGTCACATTTGAAAAGTTCGTATATGTATTAGATTTAAAACACATGTCCAAGTGGCTTGGGTCACATAAAAATCTGATCTGTGTTGTTCAGACTGTCATGAAAAGAGCAAAAGAAAATCATATTTGGGTCACTTTCAGGCTGAAGTGGAAACGCAGCCTTGGAATGCATTTGAGTGTAATGTGTATTTCATGTTAAAGGGGAGTTTTGTGATGAATGGTCACTATTTTTTGACCTGACAACTGGCATTACTAGAAGGCAGAGTGTAGTAATTAAAGTGTTTATATATTTTTTCTAATGCAATGTTGTTTGAAAAAAATGTGTATTTTGTGGCCATGAACGATCTGTGGCTACCATCCAGTAGCTTGCCACCATCAGAATGTGAATGATTGATTCACTGAATGTAGTGTGAAGCACTTTGGGTTCCTCTGGACTTGATAAAGCACTATGCAAGTACAAACCATTTACGATTTTATACTCAGCTGAGTTTTTCACCACCCAAAAGTGTTGCAGCTACTGCAAGGGCATTGAATTCTGGCACCAATCAAGCTCAAATGGTGTTTTGACTGCAATCAACCTTCCATCTGGTGTTTTTACTTCCCTCGGTGGTGCAGATGTCTCTTTATACCTGAACACAGCAGTTCCATTAACACAGTACAGAGTCGTCTGTCGGTAGCAAAAACAGAGGAGCCTTGGTCACAATTTTAAATTGTCTCTTGTAGGGCTGAGCTGACTGCAGTTTTCTGGTTGATCGCTGATCACCGATCTTTAAAAATCCTGACCTGCCAATGCCAATATTGGACAATACCATTTTTTTTTGTCTGAAATGTCACTAAAAATGGCAAGAAAGTTGCCGAGTTGGTAACAATGAGATGACTGTTGTTAACTGCAACAGTTCATGGGTGGTTCAATCAGTCAAAACCTCTCTTACAGCAGAGCAGAAGAGGACAGTGGGTGATTTTTAGACCTTTGCTGAAGTAGATGAAAACAGTGAATAAGATCGGCTTCTCATGTAAGTATAGGCCAATCACCAATCTCCCAAAATTAAGGAAATCGGCACCAATACATCAGCTGGCCAATAAATCTGTGCACCCCTAATCTCTTATGTAAAAGAAGCAAATAACGTATTTTCCAGACTATAAGGCACACCTAAAAACCTTAAATTTTCTCAAAAATCAGCAGTGCGCCTTATAATCCGGTGCGCCTTATGTGTGCACTGAATTCCAAAATCTGTCCCTGACAGAGACGTAAAGTGTACAGTACGTATGCTGGCAGCGATAAACCAACCAGAGGACATTATGTAAAACATAAAGTACGTACGCCAGCAGCAATAAACCAATCAGAGAATTGTTGTCCGAGTTCTGCAGCATACACCTCCGGTAAAAACCGGATAGGTTTTTCCATGCATCACCATTGCGACTCCATGCACGCCCATCTCTCTGCTACTATGAAAAAGGAAGTGAAGCAAACTAATTCGGAGTTTGTCGTTGTTCCGGGAGGATTAACTTTTGTTAATCCTCCGACTGCTGGACATTGGTGTAAACAGGCCGTTCAAAAAGAAGTTGCGAGCGGCGTGGGAGCGATGGATGACTGACTGCGAACACACGCAGTATGTTCGTATGTTTTAGCATGTGTCTTATAATCCGGTGCGCCTTATAGTTCGGAAAATACGGTACTCATAGTATGTTCTGCTGTCTTTAACAAATTAATAAAGCAGTGGTATGTTTTCATCTATAAATGTTCTGTTACCTTGCTGACAAGAAATTTGCTGTGACTGCACTTGTTTTTCACATAACCCATATGTAATTAAATTTTATATAACATACCTAATAGAATGATCATACAAACAAAATACAACAATGGTACTGTAGATTTAAATATGGATAGACACAGACTTGAAAGGCCATTTTTTTAAGAGGGAACAGAAGGAAGAAGACATTTGGGTCCCAATGTTTCAAGACCCTAAAAACACCCGGTGGCAGGGGAGAGGGTACATTTCCCCTCCAAAACTACGTTTACTTCACCTTAATCTTGTGTCTTTATTTAAGAATTAACAACCTGCACCTTTTTCCCCAAAACATTTCTCATAACACTACTTTTATTTTAGATTTTTTTTATATACAATCTCCCTCCCTGCTAACAACACTGAATCATTCTATTCTAAATGTTCCCATCATTCTGAAAACCACCTGTACCTTCGCTTTTAAGTCTTCAAAAAGATTTCCGCCCTGTGATATTTGTCTGTGTACGTTGGGTCATTACTCTGTAGAGCTTACGGGTGTGTGTTGTCATGAGTTTCTCTCCTTCCTAGAATAAAGGGGGAAAAAAAGCAGCATCACTCTCTTTACTCAGTGCACACAGACATTTAAGTAGTGCAGCTAAAGAGATTCCTGGCAAACACAAGCTGTGTTGACAGGAGAGATGAGCTGCTGTTCCTGTTGCAGCTCGCAAAAGGCTCAGAGCTGGGCGCACATTCAAAGTGAAGCCACAAAGTCAGCAGACTTGTTGCTACTGCCTGTGTTAACCACCATACACACACACACGCACACACACACTTTCTCTCTTTTCAGGAGACGTACAGTGTTGTATCAAAGGTGGCACAGTGGGTGCTCGGTTATTTGAACAGGTGATTCCCATTTATATGTACTCACTTTATTAGCTTTTTGCCTTTAGGAATCCACATCATCAGGAAAGACGATCACATAGAACCGGATTGTTCCCAGCTCCTTTCCCTGGACTGCAACAGATTTGACAACTGAACTTACGTTTGATTTAAAAAGAATAAAAAAATCATTAAAAAGATGTTAAAATGAAGAGCCAATGAAATTATCAAGTGGTTATTTGGTTACGGGTACAAAAATAAAAAAGCTTTTAAAAAGTTACAATTTTAAAATGGCTGAAATGTTTAATTCCTGTGGTTTAGTCACTTAAAGGAGGTTCCAGAGAACATGTCGTATGTGTACATGTATATATGTGTATATGTATACATGTATGAATATGTATACATATGTGTACATATGTGTGTATAGGTACATATTTAGATAAATATAGATCCATCCATCATTCATTCATATCCTCTTTGGCTCTACAGAGACAGAGGACTGACTGACAGAACCGCCCACCAGGTCATGTCTGCACGTGTGCCGTCACCAATAGTCTCCCACTGTTGCCAACTTAGTAACTTTTTCACTGTATTTAGAGACTTTTAGAAAACCACGATTCACGATTTTAAAAGATTAGTAATTGGCTAGAAAACTGCAATCGTTGTACACTGAATTTCTAGTCATATTGAGAACTCAAAAAGCTTTTACACAATAATTGGTACATTCAATCTTTTTGTCTGTTTTGTTTTTTGCTATACTTTTTAGACGTGTAACAGATCAGTTTGAATATTGTTTTCAGGTTTCTGCTCTATGAGAAAATCTGCAAAATCTTATGTGAAAAAGCCTGAATTTGATTGGTTGTATTAGATTTCACTAAAGTGATAGTGTTATAAAAATGAATTAGATTGAGGTTGATAGCCAAATTGAAAAATTGTGGAGCTGTATATCATCAATCTGAAGTGGTTGATGTGCATGGTATATTCAATGACTGTCACCTTCCTAAAATAATAGTCAAAGTAATTTTTTGCCATAAGTGTCTCTGGCTATAAAAATCACAACCGTTCTTTGCCCACCAAAAAAAATAAAAAAATCACTTTTGGCAAAAAAAAAAAAAGCTTTGAGCATTATTTATATTCAAGAAGCAAAACATTATTTTTTCCTCTTAGAAATCAATGCCAAGCCAAATTCAGAAGAATAAAATCCCACTGTCAATTGTTAGAGATCAGTTCATGTTTAGCAGTCAGTTTACACATGACAAATGCCAGGTGACATTTAAATTTGTGAGCAACATCAAAAGGTATAGTTTTAGAAGAATGGAAATACATTAAATACTTATTCCTGAGCACTTTTCTTAGCCTACTAAACTTTTAAAGGATGTTTCTGTATTTTAGTAACTTCTAAAGTCTCCAGGATGTTGGCAGCCCCCCCAGGCTGTTAGACGTATTTTCTGACAGCTCATAATTACCGATGCCCTGTGTGTCCTCCATCCTTACAACATCCAAAAAGGCCAGAAAGCCATTTCCTTAATGAATAGTAGAAAGGCCTTGGCTCCTGCTTAGCTTCTGTGCTTTATGTCAGTTCTACATAGGTAAGTGTGCTGTCATGTTTTCTAAGTGAACCTTATCGCCCGTCTACAGTTGAGTCATGTTTCCATTAATTTGTCTGGCTGGGACAAAAAGTAGTCTACCACTGATGTTCTAAATGACTAATGTACAATGTTCTCTTTTTCTTCCATTTCCTTTTCAACAATCAAGAGTCGTATGGATGGCTTCTGGAAGTCTGTAGCACAGCATGTGCCTCGGAAGCCAGCTGAAATGAGGATCCTCAACCCATACTTCATCCAGGAGGCTGCATTCCAGTTCATAGGCCTGCCATTCAACAATGGTTTAATGGGCAAAGGGGTAAGATGCTCAAAGTGCCAGATTCACGTCTTTTCACAGTTGTAACACTTCTGTTAATTGGATACTTGAAGTATTTGTGTCCCTTTCAAGGGCTGAACCTATATGCTCAGAGCGGTCATAATTTGAAAAGTCATCAAACTAGCAAAAGAAGGGAGAAGGGGAGAATTAGCAGCGTCAGTCAACTCATTCTAGGTAGTTGGAAAAAGTTGGGAATGAAACGGCACCAACAACCGCTAAAGGGAACGACAAGCGCAATTTCCTCCTTTATGAAATGTAAACAAAAATGGTGTTGCGTCAGATTTTAGTTGTAAGATTTATTTGTACTTGGGCCTTTACCTCCTCGTCACTCCATGTCTGACCACGAGCCATTTCTCCTGCTAACACTGGACAGACATGCGTTTGTTTTGGTTGTATTTACCCAGAATGCCCTGTGTTATAGTCGGCTTCCTGGTGTTGGAGCGGTGTCCGGTCCGCTTGGCGTTCACATATGCATTGGAAGCGCACCAGAGTTCACTTAAACCAAATGGAGACCTGGTTTTTAGGTAGGCTACACTTTGTTTTTTTTTTTTAGTCCCTGTCAGAGTTTGATTCCACATTCACGCCTCCCAAAACAAACCGGACTTCATAGGTAAATGAGCTAGAGTTTGATTAAGATGAACTAACGGGGCCGGTGTGAATGAACCTTTAAGAGTTAGATACAGACACTGATGGAAAAACCCATCATGGGAGTTTTGTTACTCGGTTATATCTGCTTTACCTTGTAACTCAACAGTATGAGTTTTGCTGTTATGGCCCACAGCAATATTCACCAATATATATTTATTTTTGTATGCACATCAGTAACTTTTCGACATCTTTAAGGAAACAACCACACTGCTGACTTCACCTCTGCTTCAGTTAAACTCCCCACAGTCCTGCTCTGCACCCTGTCATATTACCAAACAAACACGTGATCAATCTCCTCCCCTCCAGAACAAAACGACAACTAGATTCAAATAAAATCCAGTTTTATTTATCATACTGATACTAATAGGTGTTAAAAAAATCACTAATACAGACTGATACCAATATTAGTACCATCCTTACTAATAAAGGAAGTGATTTTTAGCCTACGTGTTCATACACAAAAATAAATTTAGCTTAGTGGATAAAAATATGAAGAAATTTGATTTGTCAAATAAATTGATCTTTAGTTAGTTATGATTATTTAAAAAAATGTTTATTTCTTCTGCAGTTCTTTGATATTTTTAATTGATTTCCAGTTTTTGTTTGGGTTTTTTCCCAGAAGATGTTAGACACGTATTAGTTTAATTTTTTTTAATAATGTCTTACATTTGAGTAACACTTGCAGCTACCGTATTTTTCGGACTATTAAGCACACCTCACTATAAGCCGCACCCACAAAGTTTAAAAAAATAAATAAAAATTGAAACGTACATATGTAAGCCACACTGGACTATAAGCTGCTGGTATCTTCGCTGCTCAAGGACGCAGCAGAGAGGGCTGCATCCTTAATAAATCTGCTATTAAGGACACAGCCCTGCGTCTCCAACACCGAACCATGGACTCATTTACGCCGAGCTTACGTGCAGCGGCTATTGATCTGTACTGCCAGGTCGATAGCCTTCAACTTAAAAGTGGCATCATATGAACGTCTTTGTGTTGTTTCCATGGTCAGGGGGTATGAGTTTGAAAACATTTCTCCGTCGTGCCTGCTGCCAGCATGTGCTTGTTCTAAATGAAGATCAGCACTTCTTTGATTTCCAATTTTGATTTCCAATTATTCACTTCCTGCTATTAGAGGCCCCTTGTGGTTGAAGAAAAATCCACAGAAAAGCCACACCGGGCTAAAAGCCGCATGGTTCAAAGCGTGGAAAAAAAGTAGTGGCTTATAGTCCGAAAAATACAGTACTTCGAGGAAAGGTTGTACAAGAAGTTTCAGGGAAAAATGTCATGTTAAATGCACTGTTCTCTTCTAAATGCAGTAAGTGTATTTTGCTTCCAAACTCAGTAAAGAATAGTTTAAGTAATTGTGGGTTCAGCGTTGACCGAAATAATTTTAATGATATTTCTTTTCCTAATAGAATTGCATTTGCAGATGCTTGTGTGATCAGGGGGAGCACAATATCCCCCTGTGCTCTGCAGGGGGATATTGTTAGAGAATTAGAGGCAGCATTAGGAGTGTATCACCCTAACTCTGCCTTGTGGGGCTACCACAACACCCCTACATGAACTTCACCATGCAACATGTGTTAAACATGTGGCTTTATGCTTTTGTGTGTACGTGCGTGCGTGCGTGCGTGCGTGCGTGCGTGCGTGTGTGTGTGTGTGTGCGTGTGTGTGTGTGTGTGTGTGGGGCGTGCGTGCGTGCGGTGTGTGTGTGTGCGTGTGTGTGTGTGTGGCGTGCGTGCGTGCGGTGTGTGTGTGTGTGTGTGGAAGGAGGAGATAATGAGTTTGTGTTTGTGTGTTTGCTTTGCTGTGTTGTACACTTATGTGATGTGGCACATTTTGTTTTCCCCAGTAACACTTCCCAATTTCTCCTCTAAACCCTGTAGTAAGTGTTTATGAACATGGAAATTAATGAGGAGATCTATTTGTTCTACATGTGTTTGATGTTGAGTGTGTGTGCGTGTGTGTAAAATAATCGCGATTAGAACACGCAGTAGGAGGTTAGCCAACTGTTGGTCCAGCTCCACCAAGCCTGAGGGCTGGAAATCAGGGTAATGATTTAAATAGGACCTCCTTGCACTCTCTCTGCTCCACCTGCATGTTTTAGTCCAAGGCCAATGTTTTTTTTTTTTGTTGTTGCTTTTTTCCCCCCCTCCTTCATCCAATGTCCACTCCCTCAATCATGCACACAAAACATGTGTAGAATCAGGATCTCTGGCAGCCCAGGGCGGTTAGGAAGCACACTTCAACCTTGTACATCACTGTGTTGGTGGGGGTGGAGGTGAGGGAGGGTGGGAGTGTGGGGGCTCCAGGGGTCACATCTTTAAAGTAATAGTTAATCACCAAGTGCTCAAATTCAGTTAGCAGTAGTGGAGCAGAACAAAGCCAGGAGTGCACAGCAGGCACAGAAGCATATCTGGCTTCTTGATTAAGGCAGAAATCATTGTCATAATAATTTTTAGTCTAAATGAAAGCAGAAAGTTTTTATTAATCTTTCACTTTGCTATGAGTGGAACTAAACTTGCCACAGCATGACTGCAATTTCCTTTCAGCAAAGCAACGAAGGCATACCGCTCCGAAACACTGGGACTTTCTGGGCTCAATGCACAAGTCTGAACTAAAGTTGTAATTTTGAGAAACAAACCAAAAAGAAAAAAAAAGCTTTATCTCAGTTATCTAGATGTCATAATTAGAATTGAACATAAGAAGTCATAATTGCTCTGGCTTACAACCAGATGTGGTTATGTGGTGGCTAGTCTGCCTGTTTGCTTGCAGGATTTATGACTGATATGCATGAACATTTTCGTCGGGAGGCAGAGTGAAGCGGGGTGTGTGTGATTAACTTTTGATGACAGTCCAGATCTTGATCTGGGGATTTTTTTGTACTTATCCAGCCTTAGTGAAGGCATGCAGTTTGCATGTTATTGTGTGTGTGTGTGTGTGTGTGTGTGTGTGCGTGCGCGTGTGCGTGCGTGCGTGCGTGTCTTTCTCTATGCCTGTGCTGTAACCACTTCTCTGTTTTTACTGCAGAACATTCCAACTTTGGGAACAGTTGCTATAACCATGGCGCTGCATAACTGTGACGAGGTGGCGGTGGCTGGCTTTGGCTACGACATGACCTCTCCTCAAGCACCTCTGCACTACTATGAGAGCGTCAAGATGTCTGCCATTAAAGAGGTGAGTTACATCTTCTCTACCATTTTTATTCTGAACATGACGGAATTCTTTGATTTAAATCATGGAAAAATGGGAAGGCATATTACTTCTCAACAGAGTCTGCAACCTTTCCAATCCAAAGAGCCATCTTATCCCTCAGTCCAGCTAGATGAAACCTGTTTAGACCAACTAATGTTATATGAGCTTTTGGAAAAAGACAACATAAATTTGTCATCTCTAAAAAAACCCACCTTGTTATTTCTATTTTTAGGTTTTAAAATGAAGAAAAGTATAAAACATTTGCAAAAATAAAAAGCATTATTTTTAAAATTGTAATTTCTAACCTAATGACAAGTTAAACAGATGTAACTAATATTACTGGCACATTTAGTCATTCTATTGTGAAAATGTAACACAATAATTCTATGAAGAAACTAGAAGCTGATAAAACCTGCATTTATGTTTAACAACTATAGCATAAAACATTCTTGTTGATTCTTTATCCTCTTTAGCAAAGCAGTTGAAGTCGTAACTTTTATTAAAAATGGTTTTAGCTTTTTTTGTTAAAACTGTCTATGTTGGGACAGTAGGACAGTATAACAAGAGATGGATCAGTAGATCACCTGTTAAAACATATAAATCAATGTGCAAGCTTTTGCATTTAAATAATGCAGTCAAAAAATGTAAACCAATAGCCACGCACGCATTTTATTAAATAAATAAATAAATTCACATCATAATAAATGAGTAGATCTGCAGACTAGGAATGGACTCTTGTGGAAAAGCACCTTAAGAATCCTTAAATGGACAACTTTCTTACCAGGGTCTGAATGATGCTCTGTTTGATATCTAGGTTTAGTTGGAATATATATTTTTGGATTGATTTTTTTTATTATTATTTTAAGTGAGATGACATATTGTAAATTTGTGCTATATTAATCAACTGAATTGAATTTGAAAGAATCTGTGAGATACAGGATATTTCAGCTTAGCTTGTCCATGTGTTGTGATATTTGTCTAAATTTATGATGATCTTGAGGGCAAAAAGCTATTAAGATTAAGATTAACTAGTTAATGTTTCATAAACTTGATGCTTTTCTTTTAGATCATTTCTGTTCAATTTCAGTTGAAGGTTGATCTAAGTTTTTTCATAATATAATATGGAAATGATGAAATTCACTGGAAATCGTGAACTAGTCCTGTAGTGCTGATGGGGAAACTTTTAGCCTTATTTTTCCAGTGCTTACAAATCATTCAGAAATTGTTTAAACAGTTGCCCAGTTATGTTTTGTCTTTACAAGTTCCCAAATGTTTCAAAGATGTTAGTATTAGAAGAAACTTGTATGCGACCAATCCATTTTTTTAAAGATCAGTGATCAGACAGAAAATTGCAATCACCCTCACCACTGTGCATGTGACATGCATTCCATTCATCTGAATTCTTTCGTTCAGGCCATAAGTTTGGAACTTTCAAGTTTTATATCCACCATACTGGAGCTGTCCAGGTTTGGTGCTGGTGATCAGAGAAATCCTAAAAAAGCAGTTATCAGATTTTTTTTTCCTCACTGATGTCTTTATTTCTTTGTATTACTACCTTCTAGATATTCAGTCAAAGCTAACAGGTTAATAAAATAATGAGTTAATAAATTCCACAATGGCAAATCTGATATCAGTTTTCTAATGAAATGAAAAAGAGCAACAGATGGAATGATTTCCCAGGGATCTTTCATCAGCCTTTATAACATCGTGTGTCGTTTGATCACTCTGAACACAATCAGTCAGTGTTTCTCTGCATGTTTACACTGGGATGCAGGGGAATCGGAGATGTCACCCATGTGCTGATGAGTGTAAACCATGAGCTCAGTATGATGATAACCTTTGTCTAAACTCCCCGTGAACCTTTGGCATTTATTATCGTCGTCTTCATCAACACTGTCATCAACTGCCACAGGAGGCTAAATAATGGGAGCGCCTTTGTTTGGAAGCTGAAAAGCCAAACTTGCAGCCACTCAGTGGGGTTATTATTTGCTCCTAAGGAACCACGCAGCTGTGAAACCATCTGCATAGAATGAAGCTGTTTGTCACAGGGGGCGATATTCCTGACCCAAATATCGGGATCCCACTTACTTCATCAAATGTTCGATATTTAAGCTTTGACTCTGCAGTACCACATGGACGCCATGTGGAGTACGTGATGCTGCGTTTGATCCACAAGCTTCTGGAATCAGTTCATAGTTGATACAAAGTCACTTTCCAGTTCATCCAGCTGTTTCAAAACAAATGATGTGTATCAGTGTAAAAGGTGATTAGATCAGTGTTCTGTCATCAAGCTACACCACCCTTCACTGTTCCTTCATTCCTCTTTGCTTTCTAAGCTTTTAGCCTCAAAGCAATGCCCTTTTACCTTATTAGAATGTTATAATTCTTTTTTTTAAAGATTATACCCAAATAAATAATTCTAGAATAAAAGCTAATGCTGATGCAGTGCATCAGTGCACTGCATCAGTGAAATAACATTTACTTCTATTAGGTTTCTCTCTAAGCCTGATCATTGATGTGATAACAGCAGATTTTCTTCAGCATACAGCAGAGGAACCATGTGAAGCAGAGAGTGCAGCAGCTTGTGTTGCCTTTTCAACAAGTTCAAATAAACGGGCTCCACCTTTGGATTACTCATAAGTAATTCATGTGGAAGAAAAAATATGTTTATACAGGATTTTAGTAGTGGTGGGACTTTATTAAAAATTCTTAAATAATCACATTTTAATTGAAAGCTAAATATTGACAAAATAAGCAACGTTTTCAATTCAACAACCCTTTTTGTTGCTAAACTATTCTAGGAAAGGACATATGAGCTCAATAACAAATATACTTATTGTTTTTTATCTGTTATTTGGGTCATTATACCCATTCAGCTTTCAAGTATTTCAGGAACCCCAGATTATTATTTGGGAAAATACTACTTTAGATATGTAGATTGTGGACGCTGACATTAGTGCTGGGGACGTCCGTGCTGCTGCTACATGTTTAGCAATGAGATGCTATTTCATGCTTGAACAGCGCCACTGACAGACTAACTTCTTTTAGCACAACTTGAACACATTAGTCTGGACGAAGTTTGTGTGTCAGATTTACAGACATACCAAAAACGAGCTAATAGAGAAGTTCCAGCCCGAATCTTAAAAAATGTGTGTGGAGTAATGGGGTAAAATTACACCCGAGATATGTATGCTGAGCGTTTCTACATCCAGGAGGCGTAACCAACAAAAACTTTTGTACAAAGAATTAAATAAATATCAGTAGGTTTGTTCAGCAATTTTCCCCTCTGTTATTTTACACATAACTTCATCTTTTAAGTTATTTGTTTGGGTTTCTTTCTATGCATGGATTACAGGGGTTGTTACCAACATCTGGTGAGCATTTCATGTCAATAGCACCTTTAGAAATTTTTTTACTATGGCAAATTGCAATGTGTTGGATACTTATTTTACCTATTGTACATAGAAATCCCCACATCGTGAAGAAATGGGAATAATGAAATGCTAAGCTAACCCAGAGAATTGTAGTCTAAGGGATGTTCAGAACTTGGTCACCTTCCTTCTGGACTTGTGATTCTGTATCCACTTAAATCTCTTTCCTGACTTTTTCCCCTTGCAGTCTTGGACACACAACATAGCCAAGGAGAAGGAGTTCCTCCGCAAGCTGGTAAAGGCCAACGTTATCACAGATCTCACCAAAGGTATCTGAGTTTACACCCAACTCCAGCCGCCTTCCGCCATTTCTGTCGGAACAACGAACTGAAAGCTGGATTGACTCAAGAAGCAGAGAACTGGTCCCCCTTGCCTCCTTAAGCCAGGCCTGCTCACTGCCGGGGGTAGAAGGGGGTAACTATCAAAGAAGTTTCTAAGAGTTTTGTTGAAAGATGCACTCATGTGCCTTCAGAACCAAAGACCCCTGCTTATCAAAGCAGGGGCAGAACAGGCTGCAGGAGGATTGGATCTGCCTGGCACCTGTTGAAGTATTGCTGTGCTGGGCCCATCACTATAAAGTATCACACACCTGAAACGGAATGGTAACAGTGAGAGGACAGCTGAAGGAATGAAGCGAAACTGAACAACGTGATGGGTCGAGTATTAGCAGTGCCAAATGTACCTCGCAAAGGGGAGAAGACTCCCCCTCTCCTGTTTTGTCTGAATGTATTCTCTCTGTAAATATCAAAGATTTGTACTGTGCTTTTTACCAAGCTGCAGTAGCTCCATGATCACATCCGCCTCCTTCCATTCATTCAGTCATCATCTATTCATCTTTTTCTGTGTTCAAGTGTAAGTCCTTCCAAGCCCACTGGCATCACACCACCTGCTGCGTAAAGTGGCAAAATCATAACGGAAGGCATAGTGAGAGGTATGGACTAGGGGTTGCACGGCTTCATGTTTGTTAAAGCTGATGTCGGTATGGTAAAACTTGAGTCGACATCGACTGATCACTGTGATGTCATAGAAACACAAGAGATAATGCTTCACATTAGCTTACAGGCTTTACTAGCCTGAAAGCTAATAAAGAGTGGCAGTCTTGGACACACAACATATCCAAGGAGAAGGACTGATGTCTGCAGGAATATTTGTCAATATTCACAGCAGATATTGACAAAAGACCACTTAGACAGAAGTTTATTATGATGATTTAAAGTAACAAAAAAAACAGAACATCATCTCGAACTTCTTCGGCGGCAGCAGAACAGAGCTGCTGTCGGTCACTGTGGCAGCAGCTCTGCTGGTACTGATGAGCAGGATGATAATCTTGAATAGCTGCACATAAATGATGTTCCAACCTGCACAGACGTCCATGTTCAGACAACATAAGCTAAATTTATTAGAAACAAATCACGGTTTCTAATGAATTTACAGTTTAAATCATTGCGCCCACCTGCTGCTCCTCCACCCCAATGTGCAGCAGGACCCTCCAGTGACTCAGGGCAGCAGCTCTCTGACTTTGCAGGATGAACCGGCACATAGACGACAGCAGGGATAGACTGTCAGATCTTCAGAATGCAGCTTGAACTACGTCTCCAGGTGTTCTCACAGTATTTTTCTAAGCATAAAACCATACATTTTAAAGGTTTTATTAGCTCTAGTTGATTTGGCTCTCACTTTATTTGATAGTGAATTGACAGGAAAGTGGGCAATGAGAGAAGGGGAAGACATGCGGCAAAGGTCATCAGGCCGGGAATTGAACCTGCGATGGCCGCGTCAAGGACTAAGGCCTCCATATGTGGGTTGTGGTTAACCCACATATGGAGGGTTAAGGCTTGCCACTTTTGTTTGTTCAGTTTTTTAAAGAACAAACAAAAGGGGCAGATAACATGTGGCAAGGAACCGAGGACGGGAGTTGAACTCATAACAGCCGCCGTTTGCAGCCTCTGTATATGGGCTGTCTGCTCTAATCACAGCACCATGCAATGGCCTTATTCTGGTACCTCAGTGTTGAATTAGTTTGGATTGTATAAAAATACAAACTCACCTTGTTCTGCATCTTTCTTCTTCTTGGAAGTGTCAGTTTTGTCACGTGATTGCGATTAGTCGACTAGCCACATAAAAGGAACACGGCAGAGTAAGGAATCAACTAGTTGGTGCAACCCCTAGTTTTGACCCTTTGCAGCTATGTCACCTCATCATGTTGAGACACCATGAGGGATATAGGAAGTGAGTGAATTGAGAGCATTGAACAGAGTTATGATTGTTTTCCCAAGTTTTTTTTTTTTGCCAGCATAGCAAAAAAAAAAAAAAAAAACTTGTGCTTTTACTTGTTCTAGTCGGGCTAAGTTTGGATTTCCTTCTTGTCAGTTTGTTATGCTTGTGCTTAGCAGTCTGACCATTTCTATAGTGAAACCCACAACATGGACATGATATTAGGTTACAAACTATGTTTTTTCACAAACTTTACAGGAGTTACCATGTGGGTAGGTTGTTTTGATGTCCATCATGGCGGAGTGTTACGCTTTCTGAAGAGCATGTCGTCACATGCAAAGGGTCAGTTATTCAAAGACAAACGTTTGGAAACTGAAGTAAATTCATATTCATGTTTTTCATCTCTGAATTGAACCAGAAACCTGAACATTTCTCACTCTCAAGGACAAGTCTGTTCTTATTGGAAGACCCTTCCTGTTGCAGATTCATTATTTAAAAGAATTCTCTGTCACTCCTCCAGAGCATTTAGTCTATATATATGTATATCAATATCTACTTTTAGCCACATATCTGAAAGGTTAGACGCCATCAACATCCAATACTGAAGAGTTACGACTAAGCACTAAGGTAGATCTTTGTTCAGTGAAGAAACTGTAACGATATCTATTATGATTTGATTCATATCTTCATCACTGCATCAGCTGTAAGCGTTCCCACCCAGATCAGTCAGAGCTCCACCCTGCTCACCGATAAGACGCATGTTTCAAATCCCCTACTGCTGCAGGTTTTGTGTTCTTTATTAAACGGTAAAATCTTGGGTTGTAGAAAATAAATATATATCTATTTTTTGTTGTTGTTGGGTTGATTTTGATTATTTATTTTGTTACCAAATCCCCTTTCCGTGGTCACAGGTTGACCGGCTTCCTGTTACAAGCAAATACGAGCAACTTTGAGTTTGGGGAATCTCAATTCCCGACTGTGCTTCCTGAAGACATTTGGTATGATATGTTGGAGACGCAGCGTTCTGATGGAACCCGTGTCCGTTCCAGTGTCCCGCTGCATTAGAGAGAAAAATTTAAGAAATCTGAGGTTGATGGAGCTCCAATTGACTTAGTACTGATCTGATCTGTGCATTCTGGCAGGTTCTGCTCCACCTCAGTATTTAAAAAAAAAAATCAAACAATCAATCAAACATTGTTTTTTTGTTTCCGCTGAACGTCTACAATTGTTTTGTTTGTTTGAATGCTTTAGTCAGCTTACACGGCATGTCAGGACTGCTTTAATAAAGCAATCTGTTTGTTTTCAGGTTTCAGCTGGTGTTTGGTACATCGTTTACATCATCTCAGATTGTCTCCTCTCAAACACTAAGCTCTTTCTGCGTCTGTTGTCTGAATATTTTGTTAAGTTTCATGCGGCAGTGTGTACTCTGTGGTGTTTGGCAGAGGTCCTGGTTTGGAACAAAGGTACATCAACAGATGACCTTTGAACTGTCACAGTGACATCATCGGGGGCCGCAGTTGACTCAGTATGTGGGGCTTGAACAGGGCGGAGCGCTTAGCATATCTGCAGCAGGTCTGTTGTTGAACTGGCAGTGTCTTTAGCTCGTATGTTACAAATTGAAGCTCTGCAACAAGGTTTCTGTTTTGTGCCTTTTTATAGATGGAAACAGGAGCAGGAGGAATGAGAACAGGTCAGAGCGCAGTCTCCTCAGACTCCTGGGTATTGGCTCTAATTGGAGTAGGATCAGTCTGACATGTTCCCTAAAACCAGCCAAACGTCCATCACCGTCTGCAAAGCTCTGACCTCTGAGTTAACTTTTCCCAATATCATATTATGGAGGAGTTTTTATGGATTGAATCTGAATCACCCCTTCATTGTGCCCCAACCACTCATGGATTGTCTGTAATGAGGTGGAATGTATTTGCTTGATTTTTTTTCTGATCATTATATTTATAAATCTTTATTTTTCAACATTGCAGTATAAGTGGAAAGTGACAAATCAAGTATTTCTCTTTTTGTACAGTTATACAGTTCTGTATAACAGCTTTAAACAATTCAATAAATAAGTTCAAACACATGTCGGCGTGTTTGTCTCTTTATGCTTCACAAAATCATTCAGAAATCATGAAGTACTCAGATTTTGTCAGAAACCTTTAGGTATTAGAGTGGAATTTTAGGACATTTTTTTCATATTTTGTCTTGTTTCAATCACAAACATCCATATGTTCTGATGTGATTGGATTTGATAGATCAGCACAATAGTGCATAGTTGTAAAGTGGAGACCAAAATCTAACGGGTGATGTTCGTTTGTATTCAGTCCCACCGGGTCTGTACTGTGCAGAAGCATCTTTCATTGTAATTCCCGCTGTAAGACTTTTGAAATGTATTTCTACTCACTTTGCACATCTAGAGACTGTATTTGGAAGGAAGAATTGACCACTGTTAAAGTTCAAGCTTCAGTTGAATCTTCTTCCAAATCGTCGATTTGGATTTGGGTCCGAACTTTTTCTGGACTGTTTTGAAGGATCATACAATGCAAAACAGTTCTAGTGCCTAAAAAAAATATCATCCAGTCCTTTTCTGTCAATAAGTTAGATTTTTTGGTACCTGGAAAACGATCCTTGTCAAAATGTTTCCAAAAATAACAAATGAGTGAGTACTGCCCCTCATCTGGCAACTCAAGGGGAGCTCCGCTCACTTCATTATTTGTGCAATGGCTGCTGGAAAAGGCAAAAGTGTTTAGTTGTTGACTTACCATCCAGAAACCACTGCTACATCCTTGATGCTTGTGCAGGAGACTCTACTTCTTCTGCTTCTGGGTCTGACTCAGTGTCAAAGATTTATACACGTCTACCACTGTGCATGCAGCCATTTACATGTGAATAAAGCACCAGTATAAACAATGAGTTGGGGTTTTGGCCAGCAACAGTTTATATGCTGGTCACAGCAAATTCAAAATACAAGTAACTACAAAACTCAACAATATATGGCTGGAGGGGTCCTGTTAGTCTGGTAGACACCAGACTAACAGGACCCCCGTATGGGGGTAGGAGCACACCTGCACCATACAGCAAAACAAATTAATTATAATAAAAATCTTCTACAAAAGGATATTCACTTCATTATGTTAATTAACAATTATCCACATTTTCTGGTGCCCCTAACTAGGAAGTGCATGGCAATTATAACAACCTTTATATTTTTGGAGTGAAATCAAAGTTTGAGGCTTGGCCATGTCCCTTCAACATGCACAAAAGTCAGAATTGTCATAAATTTAGATCTCCAGTGCCTTATGAGCAATCTGATTAATTTTCAAGCCAAAAAAATCAAAACCTCTAAGAGTTCAACCAAATAGAGGCTATGAATGACCAAAATGTGTCAAAATTCCAAGTTCATCCATGGTGGATGATTGCCTGTTTGTTGTAGACGGTGGGTGTAAGACTTCTTATGTAGGTCTTGGGAAGTTCTACAAGTGTATCTAGTTTCATATCTCTATGATAGAGGGTGTTTTGAATGTTCCAGTGGGGCGCTCTTGAGGTATTTCTCTTTAAATTTTCAGCAAGTCTGATGTGTTTTACAACATTCAGTGAGTTTTCGTTTAGGCCTCCAAAAAACCAACTAATTTGTGGAAGGAATAAAAAAAACACTGCAGTTACAACAGATCTTCACAACACACCTAAAAACCTCAGCTGCTTACCTTCCACTATATACTTGCTCACTACTTTGTGTATGTCCACCACAAAGACAATAATGCCAAAAGCATGCATTAATGCTTGTGGTTAAGACACAATATGGAAATGTTCAAAGGGGCAAAACTATTGGTTTGTTTAAGGACTTTGAACTTCTCCTGTGTGTTCTGGCTCCTTTCTGCCGTGTGTCATCTATCTGACTACTTGAGGCCGTCACATCTTGACGGCCTCAAGCTACAGAGTCCAGCTACAGAGTGTGTCCTGTAGCTGGACAGCCTTGTGGATCGGGTATAAACCGTCTGTCAGTCTGTTTCAGAGGTGATAAACTGCAGGAAGCTCCATGACCACGGAGCGATGGGTCGAGCAGCTCAGAGAAATCCAACCTGCACTGCTAGGAAAAATCATTTTGAAGTTCTACACAGCTTCAGGTCTTTTTCCACACCACTCACCCTGTTCCTCACAAACATTCCTCCTCCTTTCCTCATAATCTCTCATTGTGTTGTTGTCGATCTCTGTTTTTCTCAAGGCCAAGTAGCATCTTGTTTTACTGAAAGCCATAAGGAACCCATCTGAGATTGTTTTACTCAATAAACAGAAGGGAACATCATTCTGCAGCCTTGAAACTTTCACCAGCCTGCTGCATCATTAGAAAGCAACTGGACTCTACAGGCAGAGAGGGCTGACCAGCTGCAGACGACTGTTTTTGAAGTGAGCGGACAGGACGCAGAGGACTCCTAAAGCACCTCTGGACCGTCCCATCCTGCTGTTAATGGGGTGCCAGAAATGTTCAGCCCCAACAAAGTCACGCCTCACCGCTTGCCGCAAACACCAGGCTCCAGCTACACTGACCTGACAGATTTCCTGAGCTCCACAGGGTGGGATCGAATGCTCACTCCCTGCAGCAGCAGAATATTTGCCACCTGGGATCTCCCTGAGGCAGCTGGCCAGGCCGGCTGGCTGGAGGCGCTCGGTCCTGTTAGTCTGGTAGACGGGGGTAGGAGCACGCCTGCACCTCCTCAGCCGGTGAGCCTGTTATTCTCTACGACAGGTTTCCCCCTCCTGCCCCACCTCTTCTCAGAAGGGCTGGAACTGAGAGGCCACGACCTCCGGGCCTGAAATTGAAACTGCTCGTAAAAAGAGTTGGGAAAGGAAAAGAAAACACCCACCAAAATAATCCAGCAGACCTTATTATTTATCTTTGACTCCGTTTACCTGTTTCTGGATCAGCTGAGATGATCAGTTTACCTCCTTTACATGCAGCACACCTACAGGCCCATCTTGTGTCTGCAGCAACTCAACCAAATTAATATTTGTTACTTAAAACAATGTTGATGTCTTTGTCTGCCAAAGACAAACCCAAGTTTCAAAGCTGGCAGAATTATTTAATTAACATGTTGTAAAGGGGCATTATTGTGTATTTTCTAGACAGAGTTCACATCCTCTAACATAACTGCTACCCTGTGTGGAAAACCAGGTTCATAAAAGCATGGATGAGAGACTTTGGTGTGGAGGAACTTGGCTGGTCTGCACACAATCCTGTCCTCTACTTGAAGGAACACGTTTACAATTAATTGGAGGAAGCTGTGAGGTCCAACATCAGTGTCTGACCTCACAAATGTGCTTCTGGAAGAATGGACAGAAATAAATGTCCATAAACACTTAAATTGGAGAAGTCTTTCCAGACAAATTGAAGCTGTCCAAAATGCCGTGGTGGACCGAGCTCCGTCTCTGAGCTGCAGTTTCCAAGCTTCTGACTCTCAGAGCAGCTGTCCGCCAAGACTCCCCCACTCAGCTCCTTCAGACTGGCCAGTAGCAATTAGCAAACACCCAGAGGAACTGCTCATCTGCTGAGCTCATTCAAGCTACTTCTCAGAGAGAAACTGGTAAAAAAAAAAAAAAAAAAAAAAACGTTGTTAAAGCCTTAATAAAGGAGCCATATTGTGATTACTTTTTGAAGGCGGAGTTTCAGAAAGAGTCAGAGTTTTTAAAGAGACAGAGACCCAATTTCAGGCATAATAACTATGGTTTACTATAATAAGGATTAAATGTGCTGGCTCTGGTTGGACAACAACTTCAAGCTACACTCCACCATTACCGTCCATGTTTACTTCCGCAAACAATGAGAATTCTTCTACTTTAAGGCTCACTATGTGTGACGTCACCGCGCCCTCTACTGCGCATGTGGGACACTTTTAGATTGTTTGTGGTTCACACAGGAGATCGCTTACAAGTCACAAAAAATTTTAAATGTGAAGAACCACGCAAAAAAAGTGAATTTCAATGTGAACATAGCCATAGTTACTTGATTGTGCTATAAAAAGGCACTATGTGTAAAATACAAAATATTGCCCTTTAAATATTTCTAATCACATCTGGAGGAGCAAAGCTTTTCTTTCTCCTTTCTATCCTTCCTCCAGCATCACCAACACTGCCACACCCTTCCCACATGTCCACCCTGACCTCTGCTTGGATGGATCAGGCCGCCCAAGAGGCCCGAACCTGCTCCATCTATCTATAGAAACCACTGTGCGCATCCCAAGAGGTAAGAGAACATTTCGGAATGCAGAGTGAAGTTTCACCAGATGCACAGAGAAAACACAACAAGTCCAACAATCACGATTCCAAGTCCAATTCTTTATTCTTAAAAGGAAATGAAACATTCCTCTCCGGCTGTTATGTTGCCGTCTCCTGCCAGAGAGCCGGTCTGTTCTGGCTCCGTGTGTGTGGCTGTGTGTATACGTGTGTGTTGCTCGGATGGGGTTAACTGTGGGTGTAGGAACAGTGTCACGGTGCAAATCCCTTTCAGAGAGCCGAACAAGTTCCCCAGCATGGCTCAGAGTGTCGCATGACGGCGGCACCCTTCACACCAGCTCACACACTTCATCCATTTGTGCTTCCCTGAAATTCTGCCATCTGCTCTTTGAGGCAGCTTATTAGGAGAACTTTCAATGATTTGAAATCATTTATAAAAGAGAACTTTAAAGCTGGAGTATGTAACTTTTATAGAAAATATGTTACAATTTCATTAAAACTGTCACAGTGTCATGAGACAAATAATTGGTGAAAAGATGGATCCACCTCCTCCTTGAGCTACTATTGCCGCCTGAATGATTGCACCAATCCCAAACAAAAGAGGAGTGTCTTAGCACTGTCAATCAATCTTGTGTACTCACTGCTGAAAGTGCTTATGGCGGAGAAATAACTTGTGGTTACAGAAAGACTGTTTATCCACAGGCCATGGTAGCTAGCCTTAGCATTTACAACAGGCTCCACTAGCTGCAGCATAGCAAATAACAATGGAGGGGAGGGAGAGATGGGGATGAGCAGCCACATACAGAATGATTTACAGCGCTAAGACCTGCCTCCTGACTCTGATTGGTTGTTTCTAGTTGGCACTGAGAGAAGACGGAGGAGCGCTGTCATGGTGACAGTTTTAACAAACATGCAAAAATTACATACTGCACCTTCAAGTCACATCAGTTGGACTTCAGCGTTTAGGTTTGAAATTTCTATAAATTGACCTTGAAGTGTTGCTAAAGTAGTAGAATTGTCCGACCTTTGTAGGCTGTTTTTGCACTCATCCTCATTATCTAAGCGAACATTCCTGCATGTCAGCCACCTCAGCTGTGTCCATTGTTGCTTGCTACTATTATTAGTGGCGTGGAAGAGAGCAGGGAACCTCCCTGCATTTGTCTGTGCCTCAGCACAGAGAGTGGGCCTGGAGAAGGCTGCTGAGGAGCTATTTACTCAGCCTTTGTGCCTCCATGTTTGCCCAGCAGGGAGTGCCGGGGCTCAAAGGCCCTAGCATGTGGTCCGTCTGTGGGTGGGTGCTCAGAGAAGAAAGAGCAGAGATGTATGGGACGAGCCGTAAAGGTGGCCAGTGTGTGACACTTTCCTGCTCCATTCGTCCATCCTTCAGGTTCCATGGCAGGTGTTGGGGTCAGAGGTCAAAATGTCTGCTCTCAGTTCTTTACATAGATGAAAAGTATCACCAAGGTGCAAAAGCATTTTCTTAGTTTGTAAATCTGAATCTTGAAGTTTTTAAAGAAATTAAGTATTCTCCAACAACCAAGGCAAGCTGGTACTTTCACTATTCTTCAGCTTTCCAATAAATCTGAATATTACTGAAAAGTCCCATTTATTTCAGGAACCTTATCACTAAGTGAAACACATTGCACTGATTAATTAAACACAGATGGTTGTTTGAAAGCCTTTATTTCTGTTAATTCTGATGATTTTCAGCTATTAAAAATATTTAAAATTAGAATATTATATTACACCAATAAAACAAAAACAAGCAAAAACATGCCTATTGAAAAGTATGCTTATTAATACCTTACTAAAGGTTGTCAACTTTTAAAAGGTGCTTTAAAAAATCTAAAAAGTGTGGCATGCATATGTAATAAATCCCACTGAATCAATAATCTATTGAACTGCTTAATTTAGAATAAATCGGATTGAATGGAGAGCATCTGTAGACATCAGATTCTCAACTGGACTTTGATTAGACCATGCTAGCACATGAATGCCATCACCACTGTTTTGATTAAAACCAGCGTTATCCAAAGTTTATCTTCAAAGGTTTTTTTCCTGACAGTTTTGAAGTTTATTTGTCAGCGTGTCAGAATCAAGCCATCGGTTAACTAAGCCATTTGGAACTGCAGTGTTGAAACAGGATCACATTTAAAATATTCACCACACCGACCCTGGAGGAGCGGAGCTGGGAAGCCTCAGATGTGAACCATCCCACAACCATGGCTTCATTTTCAGGCCTGACCTGCTGGATGTTGAAACTTCGCCCCTGTCTTAAGCCTTCTTAGCTTCGAACAACTTTTCTTCCAGGACTACCCTGCATTAAGTTCCATCCATTAACTCCCACCAGCTTCCCTTTCACTGATGAAGAAAATCTTCCTCTTGCCATATTTCATGCTTTAGCCTAAAGGCCAGAAAGTTAGAATTTGATCTCACCTGTTCAGATCACCTTCTTCCACGTATTTGCTGTGTCATGAGCTGTGGTTTTGGTAATCTGCAGCAATCAGGACTTTTTTCTATGCTTTTTGGCCAGATTTGCAGAGCACATGACCAACAGTTTGTTTTTTTTTTTTTGTGTTTTTTTTGGGGCATTCTGAGTTTTGGATTTCTGCATGTCCTCTGGTGTTACCATGGGCCTCTTCTCTGATGCTCACTCAGTGAAGGTGAACATCTTTGTCTTGGTCTGAAGTGGTTCCATCCTATGCTTGTCCAGATGATGGGTTGAACAGAGCTCTGTGAGGTGTTGGAAACCTACTTTAAACTTCTCCATAGCTTCACTGACCTGTCTGCTGTGGTTTTGGTTTGCATGATGCTGTTTGTTCTCAAATGTTCTTCACTAAACGGCTGGATTCACGCTGAACACAGTGAAGTTAGCAACAAGGCAGTTCAAAGTGCTTTGCATTATAAAAACACCACAATACAAAGTCATAAAAAACATAATGCAGTCATTGATTATAAAACAACCAATAAACTTCATATTAGACAAATTTCATCATCAAAATCACCAAGCAAATATACTTCAAACATAATTAAGTGTCCAATTATTAATAATGAAAGGAAATTCTAAGCAAAAACTCAGTGTTTCGACTGTTTTGCAGTTTTCTGGAAATTTGTTCCGGATTTGTGGTGCATAGAAGCTGAAAGCTGCTTCTTGTTCAGTTATTTATAAACTACCAACAGTATTTTAAAGTCTATTCTCTCAGTGAAAGACTTTAGAACTGGGTGATCTGCTCTATCTACGTGGTTTTAGTCAGAACACCAGCATCAGCGTTCTGGATCAGCTGCAGCTGGAGGATTGACTTTTTTAGGCAGACCTGAGAAGACACTGCTGCACTAATCAATGCAACTAAAGATAAACAATGAGTTTCTCTAGATCTCGCTGAGACATTAGTCCTCTAATCCTGGAAATGTTCTTCAGGTGATAGAAGACGGACTTTGTAACTGTCTTTGTGCGGCTCTGAAGGTTCAGGTCAGAGTCCATCACTACACCCAGACTTTATTTATTACTCATTGGGTGACTTTTGAAGGCACAGAGTTTCATTTGGGGGTATCAGGGAAAAAAAAAAAAGAAAAAAGTATGCAACCGTTTCCCGGATTTATTCTAGAGACGTTTAGCGTGCTGCTCCTTCTCGGAACTCCTCCTGAAGTGTGTTCCAAGTATCCAGAGACTGCCATCCGTTTGGGGCCTTGAGTCTGTCAGGAGTCTAAACGAGCAGCTGAGAAAACAGTCAACAACAGATCCAGAGTGTTTAAAATTGATGCAGCAACGACCACCGTTCAGTCTGGGGGTTTCGGCTCAGCCCGCACAACACACACAAACACGCGGGCGCGCGCGTTAGATCCTTGGAATGTGCACAGGGTCCATCCCGTACCGCGCTCGTGCGTGCGGAAGCCAACGCGCTCTACATTTATCCAGATCGAGAGTATAAACAGTGAAGGACAGATGTCTGCTGGCAGATTCTTGAACAGAAACGCTCCCTGACTGGTCCGTGTGACAGCTGCCCCCCACACCTCTTCCCCCACCCCCGCTCCCAGCAGCAGGAACAAAAAGACATCTGAGACATGTGGATGGGGAGGAAAATTGAGAGCACTTTGTGAGGCCGCCACCACGCTCCGGTTTCATAAGGTCTCTGTCTGTCAGGCGAGGCGCGCTGTTTTTACGCATCGCATCCATTCCTCTCTGAAGCCGCACCGAGCTCTGCTGGGAGAAGACAGAGCGGCGGAGCTGTCTGTGGATTCACACCAGTTCAGAACTTTTTGTGTGTGTGTGTGTGTGTGTGTGTGTGTTAATTTATTCATGTGTTTAATTATAGATGCGTGTCTTTCTACGCGCGTTCTTAGAGATGAGGGAAAAGAACTGCGTAAAAGGCGCGATATGGGCAGATCTCGGAGAATATTTTTTGCAACCCTTTCAACTTCCCAGCTCAGATCGCCACCTGATGCGTGAACAGGAGAAACGGCGGACTTCAGAGTGATCCTGGCACGGCGGCACTCCGTACTCGGACACCCAGAAACCGATCCGAACTCTTCTCCAGACAGACACGCGGGGGCCATTATTAGCGCCGTGTTGTTATTTACTCATTAAGCTCTGTTAGAGGCAAGACCGAACAGGTTGCTGGAAGTAAAGAAAGAGGGAGCCTCGCCTGAAAAACTGGCTTCAGTTCATCAAGCGATGGTGAGACGTGAGTCACCGGAGCGGCACAAGTAGATTGGGGGTAAACAGTTTTTTTCCTCTTCTGGCTGTTTGTCTGTCTGTCCTCCTACCTCCAGGTCCACCTCGCGCTCTGCTGGATTGTTTACGCCGCCGCAAACAAACTCTGGAAAACTGAACTTTATTGGATATAAACTTGGATAATCGTCCAAAATTCCCATCTTTGCGATTCTATTTCCTCCTGAAATGCAACTTGAAATTTACTTTTTAAAAAAAGTGGAAAAAAAAAAACACAGTGAAAGTTTCAGTAATGATATACAATTAGTTTCTCTGGCTCTGTGTTCACTATCTACTCTCCCTTTCTCTCTCTCAGGGTGCTGAAACTCAACAGGCCAAAGAGGGGAAAACCGCATTCTGGCCGCGCGCACCAAGGCGCGAGGAGGAGGCGCCTCTTCGGCTTTCTCGATGGATTCTTCCAGCCCGTTTCTGCCTCAGATGAGAAATGCTCTGCCGTGGACAGTAGCGAGCCGTGACGCCACGCTGTGAAAACATGACGCACCGCAGCGCGCGGAGAGCCGCAGCAGGCGCGAGCGGCTCTGTTCCTGCGCACCGGGAGCGGATTTCCCACGGGACAGCTGGTAAGGCTTTTTAAGGTCCGGGGACTACATCATGTAGCTGGTTAGCGGTGCGGTTTTGTGTGCGCAATTGTTGAGTGTAGATCTGTGAAAACACTGAGCCGATTGTTTGATGTTTGACTTCCTTTCACTTCGGCGGCTTCTCTTGGCTGAAGCCGGGAAGCTTCCTGCACGCACCTGCCAGCTGCGTGGGACTCAGGGACACACTGACCTGCAGTCAGTTCGCTGTTAATGGAATCCAGTTTTTGTGCTCGGTTTGCATGAGTTCTAGAAAGAAGTGTTTACAAGGTGCGAGTGTGAGGGCTGTGAATTGTGGGAAAGTATAAATCCAAAGTGTGTGTGTGTGTGTGTGTGTGTGTGTGTGTGTGTGTGTGTGTGTGTGTGAGAGAGAGAGAGAGAGAGGCTTGAAGAGTTTGTGTTCTGTGGTAGGCTGCAAATCCACGAATCAAAGTGTTGCTAATACACTCATAGGTGGGATCAGAGACAGATTAGGCGTTTTTAATGCTCTGGCTTTAGCTAACCAGGGGCAGGGATGCTGCCTGGGGATGTTTAGGATCATGTTGTCATTATCACACCCACCGGGCTCAGCTCCGGGTTCTGTCTGTCCAGAACACACCAGATTTATCTGCGTCAACATGGTAAAGGAATTAGATGATGCCTCACTGAGTCACATACTTACAGATGAACTTTCATACTTGTTCCCTGACTCAGTGACCTGCTGACTCATTCGGTCATGTACATACCCACTGTCACTCAGACACACACGCACACAGAACATGGCAGACCTCTCTCTTCTTTGTGTCTTAAAGCTGTGGCGCTTTTCAAACATGCCTCTATCATTTAAGTTGCTTCACATTTTGTCTTGTTACAAATACAAAGTGTAGGTGACTGACCATAAATTCATAACTGTGAATTGGAAAAAGAGACGTTGTCAAAGTGTTTATTTTTTATTTTTATAGAAATCTGAATCGTGTGGCGGGCATTTTTCCAGCACCCTTTACTTTGGTATTGTGTAATGAGATCCAGTGCAACCGACTGATTCAGAAGTCGAATTGTCATTATTAAATAGAATCCTCCTGTGCGTGATTTAGGTTCGGAACACACCGGATCCGCTTTGGCGTCTGATCCGACAGAAAATCAAGTCAGATGATGTGCAGCAAACAGAAAACATTAAAGTTGGTGGAGCCTGGCAGACCACTCATGATTCCCTGCTACTGCGTCTCCGACTGTCCTCCCAAGACACATTTGAGGTCCGCTTTGTTCAGAGAGATGCAGCAGTTTGACGGGAAAGTCATGAGTGAGTCAGGAAGTGAGCTGAAGTAAAGTATAAAAACACATCTGCTTCGGGGGAAAATACAAACTAAAATATTTTACTTTCACAAATATTAAGTACACTTTTCCAGAAAAAAAGTACAGAAAAAAAAAATGAAAAGGTGAAACAGTGTTGTTGTTTGAGCTTAACGAGACATAGCTGTCGATTTGAACTCAGGTTGAGGAACAAAAGAATTAGTTAGATTCTTAGGTGGTAGAATCTGCTACCAGTACCAACCATCACTTTGACTAATTCTGACTTTTAAGGAAGAGTGACGAGAGGAGAGGCAGTGTAGAAGTCCACCCAAATAAGTTCTGTTTAAAGTTTACTTTAAGCCATGTAGGGGACACACACAGCACATGTGGAAGAAGGTGTCTGGTCAGAAGAGACCAAAAATTATTTTTAATTGTCATTAATTCTATCTGAGCTGGAAAAGTAACACTGAACATTGCCTAGGAGAGTCATGGTGATGGCAGCATCATGCTTTTCTTCAGCAGGAACTGGGAAGGTGATGGAAATCTGCTCCATCCATCCCGCTTTGCTTTGTCTCTTCCAGTTTCTTACTCAGCAGGTTGGAAGAAAACCAGTCAGCAAATGAATGTTTTGCCTCCAATCTGACTGAGCCTGGGCAAAGAAAAAATATCAAAGTATTCAGTATGTAGGTGTTCAGAGTTTCCTCTGGAAAAGCCGCTGTTCAAAAAATTAGAGACAAAAAGTTGTACTGACAGAAAACACGTCTCCGTTCTCAAACTCTATTCATGACAGTTTTGGAAAGCTATGCATCATTTCTGTCCACTTCACAGGGATACTTTACTTTGAGGAGATCCAATCCAATCACATTAGAAAATACTGATGTTCTTAATTACGATACAGAAAACAATCCAGGGGTATGAATACTTTAGCATCAGCTGAGGCATGTCACACATTCTTCACTGAACGTCTGTGAAATGCATGCAAGCCTGAAGTAAACATGCTGTTGTTTTCCTTGGTGCTGCAGCCTGTTCCCATGCTAAACAGGAGGACATGCTCCTCGCTTGGGGCATCTCACACCGTCCCGTCACGCCGCCGCAGCCTTTACTTCCTCCAATCAGAGGTCACAGGGTCAGCAGCCCCGCTGAGGGTCAGGTACAGCAGGCTGGCCTGTTCTTTTTACCACCCGCCTGCTGATGTGTGGTCTGCTTTGTTTTAACTGGCATGTGGCTTTAGTAGAGCTAGCGGTGCTGCTATTTGCCGTTATGGGTTTAACTCTTTGTTGCTCAGTTGCTGGTCAGAGTCACAGAGAGCAGCTTCAACTGCAGACATTAGCTCTTCTTAAGAAGCAGCTGGAAGCTCTGTGGTTGTGATGAGGCTGCTTCTGGCATCTAGCCTGATCATTTTAATCCAAACTCTAAAGGATTCATCTGAATTCAACACAAAAAAGGCAATAAGAGATACTTTTGTACTAAACATGTATTAACTACCAAAGTGTTAAAAGTCAGATGCACCAATTGCAATCTTCTGGCTGATGTTATGAACCGATGTTAATATGAAGTCAGATCTGCCAGTACTGATTTATTTTGTATAAAAAGTCACTAAACATGGCAAGAAAGTTGCTAAGTTGGCAACAGTGTGGTGATTATTGTTAATCGCGGCGCAGACGTGGGTCAGTCATCTCTCACTCTCACTGCAGAGCAGATTTTCATACCTCTGTGGTGTCGATAAGATCGGTTTCACATTTATTGGATGTTCTCCAATCTTCTGAAATTTGACAAATTGCCACCAGTTTATTGACTGATGGATTTATCGGTGCAACGTTATTTAAAGGGTTCTGGTTCTCAGTCGAGGAAATTTTTCACCAGAGTATTCTTCAGTTGTATGAATAGAGAAGGGCAGAGCTGCCCCTTCCCTACCTGTTGCTACACACTGCCGGTCAGCTAACTGAAAAAATGCTCCTAAACTTTATGACTGAGTTACAGTTAATTGGGCCATTTCAGTCACAAAGAACAGACAATCATGAACTTAAAGAGCACTACTCATCAGTGTTATTATAGTGACTGCAAACTGACTTCCTAAACAGACCGCCTGACTGTTGACATAATATTTAGCAGATGATTATTTCATATTTTTTGCTTAACTTTATTTTTAAATTCAGAATAAACAGAAATTTTTTTTACATATTATATATAATTTTGCAAGTAGTAATCATCACACATTATATTTTAACTGTAGCTGGCATTCAGATTTAATGCAACAAAACAGAAAATTACATTTTATTAAGAAAAATGAAAAAAAAAAAAGTCTTTATGTTTTTTGACGCTCCACTTTTGAAATACCCCCTCTTCTCTTCCCCTACATAGGAAATAATCTTTAGTACTAAAAAAAATCTGAAATTTCTGTCATACAAATGTTTCCATCAAAGATAAACAATGATAATTTGGATGTTTTTATGTCAGAATACAAGCGATGGCAGGTCAAAGTAAAAACACTGTAAATTATACAATATGACTAACATAGGAAAAAGAATAATTATACAGATAAAAATTTATAATGCAAAATCTATTGTGTGGAATTTTGGGCTTTTTTAGATCAATGTTTCTTCTACTTACTATTTCAGAACATAGTTAATTTTACAAATACTAGTGTGATTTCAAGCTTTTTAAAAGCAGAGCATATTAACCAACACATCATGCATAGCTGAAAGCTGCTGATATGCATTAGCTTAGCTTCATTATGAACTGAGGACAACCTGAAATCATTTCTCCCTGTTTTGCATCTCCTGCTGCTGGCGAGATCATAGAAATTCACGGGTTCTGCATAAGGGAGAATGAACACTTGTTTCTTGTTCACAGTCATCAGTTGTGTAAATATTTTCCACGTTTGGTGGTTTCCATTCAGAACCAAAATCATGTTGTGCTTCCAGCTTTGTGGCTATTTTTGTTAATTAACTTCCTACTGAGCGACAGACATGGTTTTAATTTGGACATGATGCATTGACCTCGTTAACATGTAACTTCATGTGTAGCCTTTCTCCCTGTAGCCCTGGTTGCAACATACTTTATGTGCAAATTTAGACAATTTATCTCTCATAATGTCATATAATTCACACACACATAACTGAAAATCTGTAAGTAACACAAGTAGTAAGTCGTGCAAAAGCAACAAAGTCAAAATCAAAACTAGTTCAAGAGTTAAAAGATATTATTAACTTAATGTACTGGTGTGTACATTAAGTACACACCAGTACTTAAGTACTGTAAGTACAAGTTGTACAGTTTGATTTGACAGTAAGATCCCTCATGGACATTATGAGGATCAGTCAGGAATTCATATTTATTCAACAAAAGGCAGTTTTTCAACAGGAATTATATTTTCCTATCATGTTCTGTGGCAGTTTCTGTATCAATTTGCAGTTTTACGCCAAATATGTCCAGATTTTAGCCCAGCTGTCAACAAAAATTATGCATGTGATTTAAAAAATAATTTCAGCAGGTTTAGACCACAGTTCACCTCACAATGCTCAGTTATTTGGGTATTAAACTTGTAAGTAATGAAGAACCTTTAAAGGGGACGCAAATCCCAGCAGCGCTACGTGGAACCCAGTATGAAAACCCGATAATTAGCAGTAACGTTTTTGGTATCCAAATTTATCCAGATTCATGATGTGTATGTTGAGTTCAACTGCAGTAGTAGGAACTAGGGGTGAAAAATTGGATTACTCCCAGAATAAAGCAAATAATTGTAATCTGGATTATGATCTATTATGAAAACAATAAATTACAAACCTCAAAATCTAACAGTGTGGTTAAACTTTTTGCTACTTCTATTTCAACTACATTTTCCACAGTTGATTCATGGTATGGACATTTATCATGTCATTCATCTTTAAAATTTTTTTTTTATCTTGTTAAGAATTGTACTTATTATAATAGCAATAAATTCCTTCTACTGATGTCTGAAATCCCCCAAAGCCCCCCCCCCCAATACTGACAGGATTGTTACTTTTACTTTTATTTTTAATGTTGGACCAATCGGCAAAAAAATCTATAAAATCAAAAATAGGATTAAATGCAGTTATGGTGTGATAAAAGCCAATTTCAAACTGGGATTTTTTGTGTTTGTTGGGTTTTGACTGCAGTGACATCTAGAAATGCTGTAGGTACACAGTTACCTAAAACAACAGCAAAACATTTTCCCTTTCATCTTTATTGCAATAAATACAAAAATAATCAGGAGTCCAAGACAGAATTGGTTGGTTGTTCAATAGGTTTAAATAATTGATTGAATACAGTTTCTGTGTTCTGTTTAGCAGTAAAGTTACTCTATTCAACATAACGCTGTACTGAAGTTAACTCTGAATCTGAATAGCTTTATTTTGAGCAGTTTTGTTTGTGACACACTTACACACTCCAATGATTATACTTTTATCATCCCTCATCTTGCTTAGCTTGATTGTATCCATAAAAGCAGGTCGATATCATTCTAATACTGAAGAGCTACTCCAATGCTGATAATAAGGCACAGGAGGTTAACAGCTAAATACATTACCAGGACTGAATTTGTCTAAATTCAGGGCCTGCAACATTGGAAGGTCACCTCCGAAGGCCGATTACGTCACTGCCATGTTGTGAAGGCTGTCCAAATTCAAAAACAAATCCAAATGCATCCTTCCTTTTCCCCATGTTTGAATGAACAGGTCTGGTGGATCCTTTGCAGCCCACTCTACCCCAACATTCAAGTTTGGTCAGACTGGATATTTTTGTTATAAATTTGGCAGACAAAGGGAAAGAGGATATAATATAGGCTGCTAGTAGCCTATGTTAATATTTGGTGGTACAACAATTAAAATTTTAATGCGGTTGTGTTGTTAGGCATTTGCTATTTGCATAGACATGTCATTTCTGAAAAAGTAAATTTAGGATTAAATAAGTACTGTAATAAAAAAAAAAAAAAAAAAAAAAAACTCATGGAGGATTTCATTCTCCATTTTACCAGTGTTGTGTTTAGAGTCGCCACTGTTGCAAGGCAACAGGACATGCGCCGAGATACAGGAAATCTGCACCGCCCAGTTTCACAGCCACTCACTTTCTTCAGTATCTGGGTCCTTTGGCCGGATGTGACCCTGAATCTCGACACATTCAGTGTTTAGCCAGCTAGCATCAGCTGAATGGTACACTTTCAGTGTGATTATCTGCTAGCATAAAATGTTTCTACTTTAAGCTGTAGTTCAATATGTGAATGGTTATCAAGATCATAAAGCACATTTTTTCATACAATTCTCATTTATTAAACTTCCCGAGGTTGTTTCTTCTTTATTTAGTGAAATGCTTTAGCTAGGTATAATCTAGTCTCTGTTGCTATGAATCTGTTTGAACCCCGGAAAGTGCCAGGTGTTTGGCGCACAAACATCCAAACAGAAGGAACTTGAAACCAAAAGACTAAAAGTATACTGATTGCTTAAAGGCATAAAACTATAAAACGCCATTTAAAAAAATCCTCCAATCAACAGATTAATGTGCTTGGTTCATTCCACAGCCAAACTGATGCCATAGAACATTCAACAAATTAAAGTTGGGCAACGTCTCTGCAGATAAATGGAAATGTGTCAGTAAAAGATGGATGCGTGTGTCGTGTTGGGAGCCTTGTCTTTGGCTGTGTCTCAACTTCAGTGTGTAACGTTAGTCTGGCTGTTTTGCCCCACCATTAATGGAGAGCACTCAGTGAGAGAGATTGATTATGCAACCTGAAGTGCCACAGGGCAGCTTCAATCTGGAAGTGCTTAGAGTACACAGCCAACCACAGTGATTCCTGCAGGGCAAATTGTAGGAGGCATGATCTGACAAAAAGGAATTTCAATTTGTTAGCTGTATTCCTTCAGACAAATGCTTCCCATGGTACTTCTGCTTTCTCCCCTTGCTTTGAAGCAGTGGACAGTCTTTTTGCAAAATCATGAGAGAAAAACTTTCTGCCTGTAATCTTGAGTTGTTGTGTTGATGTTGGGCTCTTTTCTTAAGTTCAAACAGCTTAAATTGTTAAGAACAAAGCAGCAGTTAATTCTTTCAGGGTTGCTGATGAAACATGTTGCTTAGTTCTGACCTTATCATGAAATCGGCCTCTTTAAAACAATTTTTCCTTTAAAATACAGAAGAATGTTAACTAGCTGGGTACCGCTCATGTTTTCAGAGGGCTTTTCGATACAACGAGCTGTATTCTTCTGAAATTAGCAGGTCACGTTCATTAATCATAGTGTTTGAGGGCCGCTTTGAACTATCGGGCTCAGGTCATTAAACCGAGCCTGTCTGGGGCACAAGCGGGCGACACGGAAACTCTCTGGGTTCGGCCAGACGCGAGACACACTCATAACGATCTGGATGTGTGAGTGTCTGACTTATGCCCACTTCTCAGAGCACAGTCTCAGGTTCAGTGTGGGATTAATTTGGAGAAATAATAACACAAGTTGGGAGCAAGAAAAGGTTGAAATGAGGAGCGAGGGAGGGGGGCTTGTGTGCTGTTTTCCTGAGACAGTTTTACTGGATATATGACTTTTACTCTGTGCATTTGGCAAGAAAATCCTATGACAACGGTATGGTTGTTTTTTTTTTTTTGTCTGTCCGTTTCCTCTTTATCCTTATCCATTCTCCCCTGGTGCTCCTCTCTTTCAAACACCGGAAAGTGAAATCCTACCCTGTGATCATTGGTCCAACATAGCTAAAATGTGTTCCCATTTAAGGTGAGGCTCACCCAAGCGCTCTCTGTGTGGCTTCCTCTTAAACCAACTTAATCAGGCAGGAATTTGGGTTATTAGGGTCATGGACACTGGGAAACAGCCTGAGCGGGAAACAAAGTGCAGAGAAGTGAGACGGTGAGGACACAGATGTGTCGCATCAGAAGGCTTTCTGAATCACAGTGTTCATGGGAAAATGGACTCTGCCAGGTGGACGACGACGTCCCATTTAATTTACCTGAGTGGATCACAAGACCCTTGTGAGTCTGCCGGACTGTGGATTTCTGGGTTGTTAATTAGAGCTAACAGTACTTGAACTAAACTTTCCAGTGACCCTCCTCGGTAAAGCTGAAGTGGAAAATCCAAACACTCCTAAGCCTGAATTCTGGCTCCTTCTCTTTGTTTGGGGAGTTTGCAGGTTTTCAGAAAGTACAAAAACAGAAAGGTTCAAAACCTCTGCCAGAGTCTTGAGAGAGAATTGTTCAGGACAAACTGCAAACCATGAGGGCAAGTTTTTTTTCCCCCACTCTTATCTCTTCAGTCTTCCAAATATTGGAACAATAATATTTTTTTTTATCCACGAAGATTTTCAATGCAATTTGGAATAAGTCTGGATAAGCACAGAAACATTAAACATTGGTATGGAAAAATACTCTAGTTTTTAGACTAATTCATATTGTATTACCTGCTTTAAAGAATCCAAAATGGATACATTTAAATGACATGGATTTTGAATTAGAGTTGATTAATGTAATCTGAGGTAAGGTGGATGTACTTAATGTAAATGTATCACAATATTGTAACAAACTGCTGGACAATGTTGGAAATCAGAGTCTGAAAAAGAACAAAATAGAGCAGTTACAGGAACCATGAGCATGCTGCGCCATGTTATCTTTGTTTTTATTTAACTATATTTATCGTACAGTGGGAATATACAGCATTATGCAACGAGATACTTTTTATCAGAGCTTCATCATTAGTTTATTAGGATCTCCATTGAATTGTGTCCCTTCTGTTTTTGTTATTTAGATCTTTGTCAAACGATTTAATTAAAAACTCATAAAAACGCCAAAAACTGGAAAGCAGAGAAGGTACAGAAAATAATCTTGAAAGTTCAGATTTGGGTTTCAATTGGATCAGAGTTGGCATAATTATCAAAAAAAATATTACCTGTAGTATTCTACCCTCTTAACATCTTCACTTTAAAAAACATGAATTTGTTTATCAGCCAACAGCCAATCAGAAATGTTAAGAGTAAACTCGCCATCATCATTTGTCTCTCATTTACAAATTTGATTATGTTCTATATTTTTTGTGAAATAGTACTTTTTATCTTACAGTGCAGCAGTGCTTGATGATGATGTCTTTTAACGATGCTGATGTGTAAAAATATTTAAGATGGCCCATGTGTGCATATTGTTTTGAGTTTAGTCACAGTGTTTGTGACATTATGCTTTGATGCATAAATGGGAATCATTTTTTGTTAAACTTAATTATTGAGTTAAACAGTTTCACAGTTTTTATGTTACTTTTCAACTATGGCTGCTCAAACGGAGCCAATGTTCATCCATTTAGATTACTTCTAGAACCTACTTCTGGGTTGTTTTTCATATAGCACATCTCCTTTTATCTCGACTATGCACTAGATAGCTATCCGCTGAAAAAACTAATTTTCTTGTTATAAACATAATGTAGGTAACATATTGACTGGTCATAATCTCTTAACAGAATCCTTTTACAAAAACAAAGCTTTTTTGCTCTCTACTTTCTCCCATAAGCAGTTTTTGGTTAATGAGCAGGAAAGATTTTCTATTTGTCAGATAGACCACAGTGTTTGTGGTTAAAAAAAAGAAAAGTAAAGAAAAGAGAAGAAATAGCAGCTGGAATTATCTTAAAATGAGATTTGTGAAGGCACGTACTGAACCAGAACTGTAAACATGTAGCCCCTTTGATCCAAAAAGGTAAAGAAAGCTTCAGCTAAGTAAATATTAAATGTGGAACAAAAGGAAACTAAGGAGTTTGATGGCATGTCACGACAAACTGGACTTAGATTGGGATTGGATTTTGTTGTCATCATTCATCAAGTTAAACACACTAAATTAAGATTTCCTGCAAAAGTCAAATGTCATATGCAATATTTTGGTAATTTAGTTCTTTTTAAGCATAGGGAATTATAGATTTACCTCTGGATAAATTACAGTTCCACCCCTTGGTTTGCTTTGTTCCTACTCATTTGTAATAAACCCCTTTGATATTTTTTAAATTGACCCTGGGGAGGGTTGCTTTGAATGATATTAAATTTGCAAAACAAAATTTGGGTATTGTTTTTCTTTCAGATCAGTTGGTGAATAACCCTGAACCAGTTCAGCCGAGCAATGCTGACAGATTGAAGACGCTGGCTTACGATGAGAGAGAAGCCCCGGGGAAGGGTTGCTTATGTGTCTACCAATAACATTAACAGCAATGTGAAAAATTTACCAAACAAGTAGTGATTACGAAGGTATGTGGGAGAACAAAAACATGTGGAAGCAAAGGGAAGAACCTGATTTGACTATCTGGGACATAACATAATGTCTGAAACATGCCGACATCTAAAATAACATCATGCTTTTTGAATGAGGTCTAAAATGTAAACTTGTAACCAAAAGCTTCCATAAATCCATTCATTTTCTTCTCCTGCCTAACAATAAGCAGCCTTGCTGAGGTTTTGGAGGCCGTCCAGCCGAGAAATGTCTGCAGAGTCCAGCAGTGTGTCTGCAGGTTTCTCTCCTGTATGCATGCAGTGGTGAAACTTCAGCTCTCTGCTTCACTTTTCCAACATGTGGGGTCACTAGTGGCATTAGGTGGTTCGGGTGGTTGGCATGGTGACAGCTTTTCCCTGCTCTTTCTTCTTTAATAAAGCCATCAGAGATGCAGCTCACAGCTGCTCATGGCCCATGAAAACATATTTTATCGCGTTCTCACCGTGACCCACTGATCCCAGGACCTTGTCAACTTGCAGTAACTTTTCTTTGGCAGCCCTAACCTAAACGTGTAAGGGCAGCAGTCCAGGCCTGTTACACTTCAAACACATTGTTCTCCACTGAAAGTGCTTCATTTATCCCCCCGAAGAACCATTAGACACGTTTCGTTAGAGCTCCGCTCCTTTGTTCAGAAAGAAAGCTGCAGGGTCAGCGTAGGAAATAACGTTTCTCTAAGATTTACTCCTCCTGGGCATCCAAAAAGTTTTCCTATCTTTCTAATGAGAAACAGATTAGTGTTAAAAAAATCTGCACAAAAATAAAGGTCTAAAGACATTACTTGTTTTCCCAGAATATGAGCCTTGTTAGCTCAGTTCATACAGGTTATCAACAAAATTATGCTGCTATAATTTTAGCTTTATGTCCATGTTTTATTTTTCTACTCTTCTTATTGGTATCAGAAATGGTAACTATGTCTGTAGGGTGCAGTACATGGCCAGGGCTGTTAACATACCCTGCATGTACAATGCTACGCTAGCTTCACTCAGAAAGTGGGACTGTTTATTCTTGTTCTTCTCTATTGTTTTTGCTTTTGTTAGGTGAAGGTTTTGACCTGTTAGCTATGACAGTTACTATATTTAATATCACAGCTGGGCATTGATTTGCTCATGACATTGATTTTAAATCTGTGAGAGCTGCAGATATTTTGAAGCTCAAACTTGAAATGCTGATATATTCACAAGCTCTGGTTTGGACAATGTGACTCTTCACCCAGGACGTCATGGCCTTTCACAAGTACTCAAAACATAAGTAACATGTAATCCATATATATATATATATATATATATATATATATATATATATATATATATATATATATATATTATTAAATCCTGATATATATATATATATATATATATATATATATATATATTATTAAATCCTGATATATATATATATATATATATATATATATATATATATATATATATATATATATATATATATATATATATATATATATATATATATCAGGAAAACATCAGGAAAAAGGAGCATGAGAAACTGGAGAAATACCAGGGCCTCAGAGAGGCTGTGTAATAATAATATCGATTTTGCGATATATATCGATATTTTCTTTCCTAGAAAAAAATCGATATTCATCCACAAGTATCGTAACATCCAACTGTCACCTTGCTCACTCACTGCTTGCTTCGCTGGGAGAGTGATTAGGTCATCAGGCTTAGAGTGATTCCTTCAGATGCTAAGTGTCAAGGTTAAAAAGGTATCAAACTATTCAGAGCAGGGTACTTGGTGCACTTTATTTACTTTACAATGCATGTAAGCTACAGTTTGTACTGTTTCAATAAAAAGAAACATGTTTTCTCACCACTTCTTTGATTCATTTTGTCCAGCTTCATTAACTCCATGTCCAACCAGAGCCAGGTATTGTGTAGTTGGTGCTTTTAATCAGTTTTCAGTTAAATTAATTAAATCCAACTCTATAGCAGTCACAAAATGTCACCAAAATCACTCTGTCCCTCTAAAATCTTTCAGAAAATCGCAAGAGTGTATTGAATTGTATCGTTTGCCGAATATCGCAATATATATCATATCGTGAGCAGAATATCATGTATCGTATCGTGTGATTATTGTATCACCACAGCCCTAACATACATACATATATATATATATATATATATATATATATATATATATATATATATATATATATATATATATATATATATATATATATATATATATATACATACCAATGGAGGCCTGGATTTGGAGCCACACACAAAATTAAAGTGAAATGTTCCCTTTATTTTTTTGAGCAGTATATATACAGGATCCTTTTCCTGGATCCTAAAGCAACAGGTGGGGGGAGGGCAGCGCCAGTCTATGCTAAATAAAGCCAGATAAAAGTGCAGTCTCTCTGCTTTTTCAGTGGAGTTGGCTAACACTATTTAAAACCAGCAGAATATTTTATGGACATTTTTGGGCTGTTGAACCATGACTTGTGTGCGTGTGCGTGCGTGTGTGTTTGTGTCTGGTATGGGTAGAGTAAAAATTTGTGACTTACTTTTTGTGTTCACCAGATGAAGGGCAAGGTGTGTCCCCATAAACACTCCAAAAGGCATAATGGTGTCATAAACCACAAACGCATGCATGCGTGTATGCGTGTGTGCATGTGTGTGTGTGTGCCTGTGTGTGGGATATGCTCCTGCAGAGTCATGTAAATTATTTGGTGGATGTGAAGGTTGTGTCATTAGGCCTGTGGTGGGAGAGATGGGAAGGTGATGAATGCCTAAGTAACCCATGGCAACTGTTCATATACTTTATCCTGTCATTAAGTTTATAGAGTTGTTTTATGTTTTGTATTATTTTTATTTTTTTTACCGTGATATTCATATCAAGTGACACCATGCTGCTGCCTGAATTTTAAAGTTTCTGTAGCTTCTAATTTTAGCAGACATGCCAGGCTAACATAAGAACTGCAGTTTTGTCAGTGCTACACTTGCAGTGGTGCAGTCACTGGTTGAAAAAACATAGGTTTTTTTGAGCCTCCCAATCAACTGGTGACAAGTCAGGAAGGGCCAATCAGGGTAAAGATCGTCTGATTCCATCATACATTTTTCCTGTGCAATTTTAATCAATATGAAATATGAATGAATACAGCATTTCTGTAAAATTTGTTTTTCATCATTTTTCATTTGGGGGAATTACACCTTTCATTAAACCCACACCAGCACAGCTCGAGTTATTCACAGCCACCCTGCTCCTGACAGATTATTCAAACTCCCTGCCTCTCGCCTGGCCTGATCCTGGCCTGAAACACTCTCTGACACCTCCACACTCACATGTTGTCAGTCAGTTAATAAAACCACCTGGACGGGTGAGATCATTCAGATTCCCCTCTTCTCTTCACCATCCTCCTCCAGGCTCTGTGACGTCCACATCTCTGATTACCCTCGGGCCTCCCTCTTGTGTGTGGCCTTCATAGTTAGCAATGAAGAGAAATGAACAGAAAGTAGAGACGTATCTCTTGTTTTATATCCAGAGAATGGAGGTTGCTGACAAAAAGTGTGTGCACACACATGCAGGGAGTTGAAGAGGCCAGGGCCCTGTCTAACCTATCTGAACCGAGGCATGGGACCTGCTATCTGTTTCTCATTTAGCCTGCACTCTGTGGTTTTCCTGCAGTGACAGGCCTCCGAGTGGAAACTGGCACTAACGAGCAATTATATCCTGCCTGCCTGGCAGGGATTATGGGATTACAGAGTGATCGGCTTCAGTCTACGCTCTCTTTCTGCACTCTCATTTTCCCAATCACCCTCTTCCCTGTTTTGGGCCTTATCTCTCCTTTTGCATTCCCCCCGTTCTGTGGCTCAATTATCCTTCCCTCATTTCTCTTTCCCCTGGACATAACTCATGTTTTGAACTCTACTTTCGCTTATATTTTTTTAATTATCTCATTCTCTTTATCACTTCCCCCATTTTCTTTTTTCACCCTTGACTTTGTGGCTGCCTTACATTATTAAAACGGAGAGATTCATGTGGTCCAAAGTTGGAGGGAAGCACTCGTAACGAGTCAAAAACAATAAAAGTTTAATAGACTTTACATCTGATTTGTGAAAATAGGAGCGTTCTAATTACTCTAAAGGGAGAGTTATCTCAGTTTTTATTGTCCTGAGCAGCCCTTTTTCCTGGAGGCCACTTCTTAGACTCTTTCACTACATCAGAGTACAAATTTAACAGGTGATGTAATAGCCTAGAGCTTCTTGCATACCATGTTTATGGAAAGTACTTCAAACCCTGTCAGCAGAGTGTCATACGCTAGATTAAAGCAAAGCTACAGAACCAGTTTGTACGTCTCTGTGTGTGCAAACGGAGCTTTTGGAGCCCCAGCAGATCTCCTCCAGCTTCACTTTCTGGGACCTCCCCAGGTTTCCCGGTGTCTGTTAGTGATCAGGCAGCTCTCCGGGTGTTCGGCCTCCCTCTCCTCCGTCTCCTCTTACACCGCAGGTGTCTTTTATTGAGCCGGCTGTGATTTACTGCTGTGTTTTTTGTTTTTTTCCCTCCCTTCTCCTGGATCCTGCAATCAGGCAACACAGTAGTGACAGGTTGAAGCTGGAGGTCAGAGCATTTTACATACATACATACATCCACAGCAGAATACGGCGCGTCCCTAATGGGAGGTCATTACCACATATATTAGACAAGAGAGCGCTCTTTCTCTGGAACAAGGTGAGATGTTTATAGAAACTCTGTGGGCACAGATCAGCTCTGAGGGGGTAACTGCACAGATCAGAAACGTACTGAATTTATTTTCCCCTTTAGAAACAGCTAATAGACAAAAAACATGTTGCTTTTATCATCTCTAAGGTGATGTTTGGAAAATAACATCACATTAAATGCAAATGTTTTAATTCAACTGAATGTTTTAATTCAAATAATTGTAATTTTTGGTTGTTTAAATGCACTCTGAAACACATCACATGTTCAGGCCTTTATAGGTGCTCAAGAGATGAATTAATTGCCATTGACTGAAATCATTTGTATATATTTGTAATATCATGCTAGAGATGAGACTTCATCTGATAACAAGATGAGAAGTTACAGAAAAAACTACAAATCCCCATTTATTGCTTTTGAGAAACAGAATTGAATTGAATTCATATATAATCGTTTAAAAACAATACACTATATATCAGAACAATTCTGATCACTGATTTTGTAGTGTATAATGTAAAGATAAATGATCTCACAGACATTGCTTACCATTGGTAAGACTGATTAATGTCTTTAAGACAACTAAAAATCCCTGTGTTGTGTTTTCAATAATATAGTCACAAACAGGTTTTTTTTTTTTTTTTTTTTTTTTTTTAGAAATACACAGTGTGTAATAATTCACAATTTAGATTTTAATTAGACTTAATCAAATGAATCCTAAAGACTTTAATAAGCAATAAAATATCCATTTGGTTCAGCTTTAAATTGGAAGGCAGCTAATCAGATCTCAACCTGAGCATCAGCATTCAGCCCCACTGCTTCACTTTCATTCACTCTTCATGAATATTTCATCTCTTAAGTCTGTTTATTTTTGTAATCAGGAAACAATAATGCTGCAGCACAAATTATTCTTTTTTTAGACCGGTTCCATCATGTTATATGTTTGCATGACCTGATGTGTATAATTTCTGTTACACTATCAATTTATCTCAGATTGTCCTCAGTTATATCCAACCAGTATGACATCAGGCAATCCACACCAGGAAAAGAGGCAGTATTATGTGTTTTCCAGGCGCATAATGCCAATTTATAGCACAATCAAGAAACTATGTTACTTCTTGTTGTTATAAAATTCTGCATGTACAAATATGACGTAAAAGAAATCTGACTTTGTAATTTAACGCCTTGGGCTTCTGTCTCTTTAAAACTTCTTGCTCATTCTGAAATGCTTTCAGGAAGTCATCACAGCATAGGTCCTCTACTAACTCTTTAACAAGGTTTTTTCCAGCGTTGCACTGAGAAGTAGTTAGTATAATGAGTTCAGCACATGCACTGTTTCAGCAGGTGTTTGCTAATTGCTGCTGGCTAGTCTGAAGGAGTTGAAAGAAGAGTCACCGGGGAGGGCTGCAGAAACTCGGAAGCTTGGAAACTGCAACTCTAAGGAGGAGCTGCGTTTTTAAGGCGGGGCTAGGTCCACCCTGACATTTTTCGTTCAGCTGAATGGTTGCTACAGGAGATTAAAGGATTTCTCAAACATGCAAAAAAGAATCAAAGCAACACTCTGGCTATGTTTGAGGAAATAACATTATAACATGATCATTAAAGTTTATTTTTACACAATACTGCCTCTTTTACGCAGCTCTTGTAACTGCAGCGGCTTCTGCTTTCGGGGAGTTTATCCTCTAAACAAACTGTGAAGAGCAACTGGACAGCAGCAGACCAGTGTAAATGGGAGTTGACAGGAAGTCTTTCTCCCTGCAGCAGACGTGCAGCCTGATGGATAAACCAAAGGCTTTAATCAGCTAAACAGGGCAAAAAAACACATGCTTGGCTTCTCTAATCACACGTAGAGACATGCATAAACACCATCAGCTCCTTAGCAGCTAAAGAACTGACACACTCCATGTTCCCCCCAACTCCCCTAACCTCACCCAGAAAAGGCTGCAGGCGTGGGGCTGTAAACAGCTCCGGAGTGCTGGGCTGAAATGAACCAGCAGACCGGCTGGGGTAGAATCCCAGTTCATTGATCTAAAAGCAGCTAAACGCTCCCAGCTGTGGCGTTAGGGACTCGGACCTGCAGCATCAGTCCCAGCTCACTTTGCTGCTCGGTTTTAAATCAGCTCAGGGACAGAGCGGGACGGGAGTCACTGAGTCAGCAGTCTGCTTTAAGTTCGCCTTGATGGCATGCAGGTTGTAGGTCTTAATTTTGCTCAGTTTTGCCTTTTCTTCTAGTTTCTTCCAGTCAGCCCCCTCGCATCCCCCTCAGTGTGTGCAACTGTACTTCGTCTGGACTGGATCACCACAGCTGGGACATGTAGGATTGCATAAATGCATCAGTGGCTCTTATCGTGAGCTGTGATCCATAACCTGTTGCCAGTCTTCCGTCCCGCTACAAACACACAACTGCTGGGATTAATTTTGACTGTTAAATAAACAAGCTGAGGAGATATCGCCGGGGATCTAGAGATCCGCGAACGGTTCGCGCCGCCGTGTGCTACATCTAGCGCGCAGCACTGCCGCAGTTCATTGCCAAGGTTAAACAAAGCCTCACACAGATGATAGATGTGGTTTCAAAGATGGTGGCGGGAGTGTTGTTTACTAAAATGTTCATGCCAGATTTAAACAAGTGAGATGTTTAATGCTGAATGGATGTGATTATTGGCGAGCAAGCAGGTTAACTTAAAAATAGCAGAGAGAAAGAGCTTTTTTCTCTTTTAGTTTATAAAATCTTGCTCTGTTTTGGCTGGCGTATTAGCACCTTAATCTGTTTTTAGCCTGAAATCAGCTCTCTCTCTCTCTCTCTCTCTCTCTCTCTCTCTCTCTCTCACCGTGCCACGGTACTCCTCAGGGCCGCTTCTGGAACGTTTTTTTAAGAGTGGCCAGCTGGGGCCACCAGAACCAAAGCCTAACCAATATTTCAGGAATGTCATGCTACTAAAGGAGCTGAGAGACACAATAGATCTTCATGCTCAGGTGCAATTTCTTGCTGACAACCGTGTGTGTGTGTGTGTGTGTGTGTGTGTGTGTGTGTGTGTGTGTGTGTGTGTGTGTGTGTGTGGGTGTGTGTGTGTGTGTGTGGGTGTGTGTGTGTGTGTGTGTGTGTGTGTGCGCGTGGGTGTGTGTGTGTGTGGTTCTACTGGTAACCAAATGCGTTCGCAATCAGACTTCTACATGAATGGCTTATGTCCCCAATGCGACCTACATGTGTAAAAGAAGAATGTGGACGAATTGATTCATAGACAGCGGCACCATCTATGGATGGATATAAAGGTTTATCAGCTTTGGGTTGGATTTGCTTTTGTAGTGTAAACACAGTCAGTTATTTAAAATTGACATGTAAAAAAGGCAAAATCTTATGAATTAATGTTGCAAACTACTGAATTTGTGTGTGAGAGAAATTTAGAAAGTGAGCAATTTCGATAAATGCAATTGGAATGCATCTGGAACTTTGCACATTCTACCCCAAGTCAAAACATGATAAATATATTGCATTTTGTATGAATCTAAAAACAATTTTGGATAAATGAATATTAAACAGTTTTAAAAAAATAGCATTGTCAGAATTTTTTCTTCAGAAACTCAAACATTTAGGGTAGAGCTGCCAGAAGCCTGGCCCACCCTGGGCTGCATTCCAGGAATGGAACAAATGTGGCTCTCTAGCAAGTGGAGCTGTTGCAGAGGAAAGCTTTTAGGTGTTTACTGGTTTGAGATTTTCCATTTTCTTAAATGGAAAAAGTTAGGTTACAAAACCCAGTATTTTTCTTCCATTATTCATGTGTTTTTGTTGTTTGTCTTTTTTTTTTTTTTTTTGCTTTGATTTTATTATAGTAAGTCAGGCCACAAACATCTATTGACTTGTTACTCAAAAACAGACTTAGGCAATCTTGAGCGCTCTGGTTTAAATAGAGCACTGGTTTTAGTTAATGGATATGGACTAAAAACATTTTATAGAGCAACAAAGTGGAAAAAAATTGATCCAAAAAGTTAGGAAACTCTACACCTTTCCTTTGACTAAGGCAAATGTCTGAGATTATTTTTTAGATCTACAGTTTATTTGTTTCTCCTTTATTTAATTGAAATGTTATCTTTAATGTATTGCTAAAGGTAAAAAGGAAATAACTGTCAGTAAAATTAATTTGAGGTCCGGCCATTGGGCTGACCACTTAATACTGTTAACCATGTTGGTCTGGAACCAATCAGAAATGGCAACTTAATTGCACTTAGGTCACAAAAATAAAAGACTTCAGACTTTGGAATTGTGCCCTAAAAACTCGAGACTTGGCTTGTACTCGTGGTCTGAGACTTGTGTCTTATTAACAGTTTTTATCTCATGTAAGGAAAAGTGAAAGGAAGCTGGAATGTGAGCTACAGACTGCAGCTGCTGCAGATTGTTTACTCTGAAGGCGTGTGTTTGTTTTTTAGCCAGTGACGTTGGTGGATTATGGGATGTTAGTGGCTCATAACAATCTGTTCATGTTATTTGTAACTTCATAACAATGACCACATGAATGTCTCTCCAAATAAACACTGCATCAAATGACTTTGGATCATTTCAGACCAAAATAAATGTACCTGTTAAGCTAGCAAGGACACTTCTGACTTATAATATGAAAATAAAAGTGTTTTTTGCAGGTGACTTCTGTGATCTGTGGCTGAGTCTTTGACATGTCAGCTTTTCTTTGCTCCCTTTAGACCAGTGGTCTCAAACTGCATTCCTCGAGGACCAGAGTCCTGCAACTTTTACATGTGTCCTTTGTCCCACACACTTGAGTTAAATGGCTAAACTGCCTCATTAGCATGCAGTCAAGCTGCAAATGAGCTGATAGTGGAGCCTGAGGCACAGAGACAACTAAAGGGTGCAGGACACCGGCCCTTAAGGGATGCAGTTTGAGACCTCTGAGTTAGAAGTTCCTTTGTTTCTTGGTCCATGCCTCTTTGGTCTTGGTTTGTATTTTAAAGCATTTGATTTGAGATTGTTTTATCTTTACTGTGGATCATTTTCTTCGCTCTAGTTTTATTTAAAGTATGCTGCGCCTCTCAATACTATGAATTAGTTTTTTTTTAGGTTTTCAGAGAAGATATTCTACAACCAGCATAAAACACATGTACCTGTTCTGGCCCATCTGTATTTTACAGACTGAACCAGCTGAAATCATTTAAGGACGCACCGATCCACGTTTTTCCCTTCAGGTACCAACATCAATATTTGAGGTTTAGTATCAGCTGATACAGAATTGACTTAAACACAGACCTAAATATGTTGAATTACAAATTTATTTTATATCTCTGCACCAGTACAGCTCACTTAAACACACCAATGGTTCCACAAGCTTGGTCAAACATGTGAAAACAACTTTCATTTGTTTTTTACAAATTAAAGTTGTTTTTAATTTGTTAGAAGTATAAAAACCAATGTGAAATAAATTACAAAGAAACTGACAAAAACAAATGGGTTGGAAAGTGCAATTAGAAATTCTAAATTTAAAATAAAATAAACAATAAAGCTTGACGTCGCTCGGAGCACGAAACATAGAATTAGACTGAATAGATCTGCCTTTTTAGATCAGGCACATTATCACCAATACCCAATCTAGATTCTTTTTTTTCAATATTGGTACTGATACAGGCATTAAAATCAGTGCATCAATGAATTTGTACTTTCAGTTAATGATGCAGTTACACAATAACGGTGTCAGTATCTTGATGGTTGGCTCTGTTGGTTTTCTTTTACTCAACCACATTTAGTAAGTTGGTCTGCAGCATAGAACCATGTCTACTAGAAACAGTGTGGATGTGGTTGGTGATTTTGAACACAACTGTACGTATTAATTGGAAACAGCTTCCAGATTATCTATAGATTAGAGAAATGCTTTTTAGATTACAGACATAAAGTCACATCTGTGTTCCAGTTCTCTACCTGTTCCATCACATTCTCACTGTTTAATGTTCGCAGGCCAGAAGGAGCAGCCAGCTACTGATTCCTTCTAATCACTGTTTGCATGTAGAAATGCTTCATTAATAAACACTGAACAAAGTTTGCTGATGTTGGCTGAGAATGAGTTCGAACTTACAACTCTCCCAACAGTGCTGGAATAATATGCAGTGATATAAATCTGTGTGTAACCCCTAAGTTTTTGTTGTTTTTCTGTATCTACTGTAAGCTGCTTGGCTGCATGCAACACTAATATTTTACTAATAACAAATACCAATGGGCATTTCCCCGAAAATACCAGGGAATGGATCAAAGAAAAACAGCTGCTTACACGCCTCTCCATTAAAAGATATAATGGACTGCATTAAGGCTGAAACAATTAATTGTATCAATAGTGATGAATCGATTTTTTGAAGCAAACACCTAATTTAGTAATCAATTAATTGTTAACTGAAGTATACAGAGTCAAAAAAGGTAATGTGCTGTAAGAACAACACAGTCAGAGGAGTAATTAAGCCAAAATTGTTAAAAAAAGATAAATTTTGCATTTAAGACATATATATATATATATATATATATATATATATATATATATATATATATATATATATATCCTAAGATCCAAAGAAAGTCCACAAACCTCTGATGTCACCTGTCTCTCCTGTTATGAGAGACAGGTGGCTGTCTCTCAAAATAAATCATGAGTTTCAATTACTTACACAGACCTAGTTTGAAACATTTAGAAGATAATCCTCTTTTTTTTTCTTTTTTTTTTTTTTTTACAGGTTATCATTTCAATGACGTTTGGTTTTTACAAAAGCCGAGGCGAATGACCTCATGTCACAGTTGCTCAGCTGACAACGGTATCTTCAGCGGCGCACGTACTATATATAAACATCTGCATCAGTTAGATTCCTTATCAGCTGCAGTGCCTCTCTGCGGTTTTTGTCCGGGACCTCCATGGAGGGTCCCGGCTATGCCTAGTTTCCCCTGCTTGTACCTCTGTCACAGAAATAGCCCCAAGAATGTCTTTGACAAGACTATCACAGATGCTGCCTTTTGTTGCTCGACCGGGTCCATTTCCATGGATGTATGAGCCGACAAGCCGACACTAGCCGCAGCTGTTGGCAGAAAACACATCTCTTTTTCTAAAAGCAGCAACAAAAACAGTCCTCATTGCTCTGAGGACGTGATTTATGTGACATGCTGACTTGTTCGGGGGCCCGCAGGGCGTTTCTTTTCTTGGTTACAGTATCTGGACAATTGTGAATATATACGCTTCACACTACCTGCATGTTGCGCCTTGGGTTTATGTTTGTCTTTTTGGTATAAAGAAAGCTGACGAGGTGAGGCCTTGTTCTTGTTCTGAAATTCCTCTCTGCCTTTCTTCCTCTGTTTCTCCAGGTAGGACCAGATGGAGGGTTTGGAGGAAGGATAGACACATTTCTTCTGTCATGTCAGCAAAGGCCAAGGTTTGTCAGGAACATCCTCTCCTTTGTCTTCATTTTGCGCTCAGTCCAGTTTCCTCACTCTTCCACTGATGTAAGAATAACAAAGTCAGCGAAAAAACGTTCAGTTCAGTTTATTTGTACAGTGCTGATTCACAACACGTTATGACAAGGCACTTTACAAAAACATAAATTCGGACCATTGACACATACATGCTAACAAACAAACAAACAAACAATACAACAAGTTCAGTTTATGGTTAAAATTAGTTAAGTTTTCTATCATACTGAGCATCCATGTAGCAACAGTGGAGAGGAAAAACTCCCGTTCGAAAGGAAGAAACCTCCAGCAGAACCAGAACCAGAACTTGGCTCAGTGTGAACGACCATCTGCCTCCACCATCTGGAGGCTTGAGGAGAGAGAGCAGAACCACGAGCACTGAGGAATAATTTCTGTTATAGAAAAATAAGATGTAGTCTCTAGAAGGAATAAAAAAATGGAAAACATAAAGTTAAAAGTAAGCCTAGACTTAAAAGTAGAACTGATAACTAAAACCTCTGCCTCCCATTCTAGTTTTCGAAGCTCTAGGAAGCAGCATAAACCTGCAAACTTAGAATGAAGTGCTCTGATGGGAACATCTGGACCAATCAGATCTCTGCTGTATGGTGGAGTTTGATTAATAAGGGTTTTATATGTGAAAGGGAGAAAGTTCAAATAGAACATGTGAATATATATCAAGAGTTTTTAAGGAATTCTGTCAAGGGCAAACTTTTCACCTTGCTTTTTTACCCCCTTTTTTTCAGAATTTATGTTAAATTATTTGTTGAAGTTTTCATAATTAGGAGGAAGTTACAGTAGAGTATTAGAGCCAAGGTAAGAAAATTTAAAACATGAAATTATGAGAATAAAGCCATAAAATTACAAGAATAAAGTCATAATAATACAATTTTATTCTCAAAATATTATTTTCATATGACTTTATTTCGTAACATTATGACTTCTCTTAATTTTACTTCTTCAATGTTTTATTTTTTATTAGCATGGCCCTAATACTCGTCATCATAAGTTTACCTACAGTGGCTTGCAAAGGTTTTCGCAGTCCTTGTTTGTGACATTGCAGCCACAAACATGAATGTATTTCATTGGAATTTAATGTTAAATTCCAACACAAAGTGGTATACAATTGCGTAGCACAAAGAAAATTATACATGATTCAAAACATAGTTTTACAAATAAAAGTTTGAAAAGTGCGGCGTACAAAAGTATTCAGCCCCCTTTTCTGTGAGTTAGGTTAGGGTTGGGGCATGTCGCTTCAGAAGTTTCCTGATGCCTGCTAATGACTGAACAGAGTCAGCCTGTGTACAGGTCCTTCTCAAAAAATTAGCATATTGTGATAAAGTTCATTATTTTCCATGATGTAATAATAAAAATTAAACTGTCATATATTTTAGATTCATTGCACACCAACTGAAATATTCCAGGTCTTTTATTGTTTTAATACTGATGATTTTGGCATACAGCTCATGAAAACCCAAAAGTCCTATCTCAAAGTGTTTTAATAACAAAAAAGTCAACCTTCAAATAATTATGTTCAGTTATGCTCTCGATACTTGGTCAGGAATCCTTTTGCAGAAATGACTGCTTCAATGCAGCGTGACATGGAGGCAATCAGCCTGTGGCACTGCTGAGGTGTTATGGAGGCCCAGGATGCTCCGATAGCGACCTTAAGCTCATCCAGAGTTTTGGGTCTTGCATCTCTCAACTTTCTCTTCACAATATCCCACAGATTCTCTATGGGGTTCAGGTCAGGAGAGTTGGCAGGCCAACAGTAACACCATGGTCAGTAAACCAGTGGTTTTGGCACTGTGAGCAGGTGCCAGGTCATGCTGAAAAATGAAATCTTCATCTCCATAAAGCTTTTCAGCAGATGGAAGCATGAAGTGCTCCAAAATCTCCTGATAGCTGCTGCATTGACCTTTCCCTCGATAAAACACAGTGGACCAACACCAGCAGCAGACATGGCAGCCCAGACCATCACTGACTGTGGGTACTTGACACTGGACTTCTGGCATTTTGGCATTTCCTTCTCCCCAGTCTTAATCCAGACTCTGGCACCTTGATTTCCGAATGACATGCAAAATTTGCTTTCTTCTGAATAAAGTACTTTGGACCACTGAGCAACAGTCCAGTGCTGCTTCTCTGTAGCCCAGGTCAGGCACTTCTGCTGCTGTTTCTGGTTCAAAAGTGGCTTGACCTGGGGAATGTGGCCCCTGTAGCCCATTTCCTGCACACACCTGTGCACAGTGGCTCTGGATGTTTCTACTCCAGACTCAGTCCACAGCTTCTGCAGGTCCCCCAAGGTCTGGAATCGGCCCTTCTCCACAATCTTCCTCAGGGTCCGGTCACCTCTTCTCGTTGTGCAGCGTTTTCTGCCACACGTTTTCCTTTCCACTGAGGTGCCTTGATGCAGCACTCTGGGAACAGCCTATTCGTTCAGAAATTTCTTTCTGTGTCTCACCCTCTTGCTTGAGGGTGTCAATGATGGCCTTCTGGACAGCAGTCAGGTCAGCAGTCTTACCCATGATTGCGGTTTTGAGTAAAGAACCAGGCTGGGAGTTTTTAAAGGCCTCAGGAATCTTTTGCAGTTGTTTAGTTACTTTGTTGATTCAGATGATGAGGTTAATTGCTCGTTCAGAGAACCTTTTCATGATATGCTAATTTTTTGAGATAGGAATTTGGGGTTTTCATGAGCTGTATGTCAAAATCATCAGTATTAAAACAATAAAAGACCTGGAATATTTCATTTGGTGTGCAATGAATCTAAAATATATGACAGTTTAATTGTTATCATTACATTATGGAAAATAATGAACTTTATCACAATATACTAATGTTTTGAGAAGGACCTGTATAATCTGAGTAGAAATCCAGCTGCTCTGTGACGCCTCAGAAGTTCAGAGAATATTGGAGAGCAAACAGGAAGTCCAAGGAACACAGCAGACAGCTGGGAGAAAGCAGTTTAAAGCAGCACTGCACATGGATGCTATAAAATGATTTTTCAAGCTTTTATCATCTCACTGTTCAATCCATCATCCAGAAATGGTAAGAGTCTGGAACAACTGTAAACCTTCCATTCAAGGTCGTCCAGTTGCTTCTTTCCAGCAGGGACAGGGATGATGGTCAGAATTGATATGAAGATGAATGGAACCAAATACAGGACAGTGTTGGAAGAAAACCTATTTGAGTCTGAAGACTGGAGACTGGGGTGAAGGTTCAGCTTCCAGCAGAACAACCATCCTAAACATAAAGCCAGGGCTGCAATGAAATGGTTTAAACAAAATTCATGTGTTAGGATGGCCTAGTCAAAGTCCAGACCTTAACCCAATTCAGAATCTGTGACAAGATCTGAAAACTGCATCTAATCTGACTGAACTTGAGCTGTTTGGAAAAGAAAAAATGGGCAAAAATTTCAGTCAATGGATGATCTAAGCTGGTAGAGACAAACCCTACAGACTAGCAGCTGTAACTGCAGCACAAGGTGGTTCCATAAAACATTCACTCAAGGGGCTGAATACTTTTTACACACCGCACTTTTCAGCGTTTTATTTGTAAAACAAGTTTTGAATCATGTATGATTTTCTTTCTATTTCACAATTATACAGCACTTTGTGTTGGTCTTTTACACTGAATTCCAATATTTATGTTTGTGTTTGTAACGTGACAAAGTATGGGAATGTATAAGGGGTTTATTAATAGCATGGCCATAAGTCAGTGGGCCACAACAGAGAGCTCATTTCAACCACACTGCCATGACTGCAGCAGTAAGCAGCTCCTGTAGTGTTGATGGCAATGCATTAATTATTAGTCTTCCTTAAAGGAGACACGACCAACATCACAGGACCAGCTCTAACTTTACTGCTCTGAAGCTCATCATGAACCACGACTTTAATGCCCCAATGCAACATTTAGTTAATGCCATTTCCTTCTGACAAAAATGTGTTTGAAAAGTTAAAAGTGTTAAAAGTTAAAAGTCATTGGATGTTTCCCATCCATGGACTCAGTTCTGATATAATCTTGTTGCAGGTAGACACAGGCCGGATTCAGTTTTAAAGATAGACTGTCATGCTTTCAAAATCCTGTAATATTTTACAGGATTTTGTAATTACAGCCAGAGTGTCCGGACATTTTTCTCGACAGACTGATAATGCCCTCTGAGCCCCCACCCTCTCTCTTCTTGTCGGTCTGTTGGCCGAAGTGAAGGGAACTCCACTAAACATTTCAGAGAGAGTAACAGACACAGCTACTTACTTTTTGCTGTTGTTTTATAAAGCTGGTTTGAAGTCAGCAGAACAGTCAGTAAAAAAATGTGCAAAGTAGGATAGTGTTTGTCATGAGAGCAGGGAAACAAATTTGTGCAACTGTTTGCATAACTCAGCCCAACTTGATCTGGGTAAAAACTGTTTTCAGCTACCAAAAAATGGACCCAAAAGCCTCCTGATATACATTCAACCAAGTTCTAGAGGCAAAATGAACTAGAAAACACATTTTAACAAAGAGGATGCGTATATAATTCATAGTAGGTAATACTAACCCTTTCACGCATAGCGGTCACTGCAGTGGACAACTATCTAAAGGCCATTTTCTTGTGTTTATTATGGATTTTTACGTTATCAATGTCCACAGACCACTGAAGTGGATGCTAGTGCATCATACACTATCAACTACTGGCCATCCACTGCAAGTGCAAGAAAACTTTAGTTAAATCCGATACGGCAGACTAACGAAAAAACATCTCAGGCATATCTGATCCCTCCTTCTACTGTAGAGGACTCTTCCAACCCCTAAAGACTAATACCACTGATGTATTTTTCCAACTTTATATTTTCAGAAATTTCAACTGATCACCTAGAAACATTTTTACTACATTTTTCCCACCATTTTTTATGCCTTAAGAAAATCAAAAATACTTTGGAAAAAATCCTGATATAAATTATCATAATTCATGCATGAAAGGGTTAAGGTGGCCTGCTGGTTTTCTGCTGCATGTAAATTCGATGTTTTTCACTACTTGTGCAGAATATAATTTCAAACTTAATCTGAAAATAAGTCTGACACTGATCTGGAATCAGATTTTTAATAATAGCAGCACAATCACAATGTCCATGTAAACATAAGCATCACCATGCAGCCTTTCTCTGTGAATGCTTGGATCAAAGTCAAAACATTTAGAAATAAATATTACAGATTATAAATGATAGTTATAAGGCTGGTGATAATAGAGCAAGAGTGATAAGAACAGTTGCATTTTTGGTTTTAAATAAAAATAATTAGAATATGTTTTCAGTTTTTGTTTAAGATTTTAAGCAACACTGTAAACCCATAAAACCATTGCTCTGTAGTTCAGTGATTCCTCCAAAACGTTTACATTTCCAGAAGGTGAACATTGGGAGCTGATGCTGATATCAGCATTTATTTTTCTCCATGTGGATCTGCTGCTGCGGCTGCTGGTACATTTCTGTTCAGACTGGTTCAAAGCAAACAGAGAGAAAAATAAATGAAAATGGTGCCAAATAAGTCGGCTCTGCAGTGGCAGTCGTGCCCCGTTCTCACACAAACAGAGAGTTTTGTTCTTTGTGGTCAGTTCTCACTTTATTTACTATAGCCACAGCCAGCAGAACTCTCAAGAGGAAAACAGTTTCAGAGTTATTTTCTTTTTGAAACGTTAAGCGAGAAGAATTCATCGCACTGCTTGGATCAAAGCTAAAGCAGAAAGCTGACTGTCGTCATTGTATAGATACAAACTCATACTTTTATTTACCTTTCTGCTGGTAGAAAATTGATCGTCATGCAACGTCACAAATAAAACACAACATTAAAAGCTGACTGTTCTAGTTCATAGTGCTTTTATTACCCACAATGCAAATCAGTAGGAACTGACAGGATGTAATTACACTGCAAAAACACAAAATCTTACCAAGTATTTTTGGTCTGGTTTCTGGTCCAGATATCTTATTAAACTTGAAATAAGACAAATTAACTTAAAGGTAAGTTTTTAGCTAGATATAAAGGCTTCTTTTACGTAAATAATTTCTTAATATTGATGAAAAAGTACTTGTTTCACTGGCAGATCATTTCACTTTATAACATATGAAAAACATCTTGTTATAAGTGAAATAATCTGCAAAGGCACAAGTACTTTTTTGTTAATATTAAGAAATTATTTACTTAAAACAAGCCTCTGTATCTTGCTAAAAAGTTACCTTTAAGTTAGTTTGTCTTATTTCAACTTTAGTAAGATATTTGCCCTAGAAACTAGACCAACATCACTTTTTAAAAAAACATTTAGTGTTTTTGCAGTGTAGCGTTTTGGTGTGCTGTGTGGAGCTAGAGGTGAGGTCTAGTTTGTATTTTCTGTGCTCAGGTTCTTCTGTGGGTGCTCATCTCCTTGCTGCCTCTGGTGGAAGGAGCTCACATGAGAGCTGCTGCTGCTGGTGGTGGACTGGGATCAGACCTGAACCATGCTGCAGGCCTTCTGGAGGCTCAGGAGGGGAGAGACTTTCCTGTCACGCTGCCAGAGGTGGTGGAGGACAAGGAGCAGGAGGAGGACAGCGAGCCTTACCCCACATGGCACGCTCTATACGGTACTGCAGAGAAAGCCCACTGCGCTGATCGAAGTCTGGGCTTTAATGGAACATGCTAATATAATACCATGTAAATGTGTTTATGCTCTTTAAAGCTGCAGTGTGTAGCTTTTATTTAAAAAAAAAAAAAAAAAAACTTTTTTACATATTTGTTGAAACTGTCACTGTCGTGACAGTATGATCTGTGAAAAAATGGAGTTACTCTTCCTTCTCCAAGTGCTAACTAGAAACAAACAATCAGATGTAGTAGATGGGTCTTAGTCCTGCCAATCATTTCCGTGTGTGCACCGCTGACCCCCGTACCTTTTCGCTCTCTGCTACAAAACAGCAGATTTTGTCATGATTGCTAAGGCTAGTTAACATGGATAAACAGTTTTCCAGTAACAGTGACTTGTTTCTCCACCATTAGCACATTTATCAGCGTGTTCATGAGGTTGATTGACAGCGCTAAACCAGAGAAGAAAGGTTTTCATACTTTAGCAGTTTTTGAGTAGTTTTAATTTCAGTTAGTTTTGACTTCAGATTTCCAATTCTATTTTAGTTTCCATTAGGTTGGACTGTTTGCTAGATCAGTTTAGGTTTTATTCATTTAAGGTAGAGTTTCAGTCTTTTTTTCTAATATGAGTCCATCTTGGAGCAAGACTGAAAAAACAAACAAACAAAAAAAAACTGAAATAGCTGTTGGTGCCAAAACTCAATAAAATCACCAGTTTTTAGAAAGTGTGGCCAAATGAATGACCAGACCTACAGTTATGAAAGGTATGTGGCAGAGAAACGTTAAAAAAAATCCAGTAAACACAATAACATCATCTGCAAGCAAGTCTCATGGACACAATGAAGTGGTCTTTAAGGCTTGTGGGATTTTCCCAACGTAATATTTTCCTACATATTATATCTGGTTTCTCTGCAGGACACTTTTAACTGAAACACAGTTATATTCAAAATAATCCCAAATTGGACTCTGGTGCTTTCTCTCTGCTTTTCCTGACACGACGCTCTGTGAATGCTCATTACAGTTTCACTTGCAAACTCTTGTTTTTATTTTTATATTGGTTAGCAGAACCGTTTCTTTTGCATCTAGTTTTTCTTATTTCCTTAGTTTTGGTTAACGATAACAACCTAGAAGAGAAGCAGCCAAGATGCTCATGCTAACGGTTTGCAGTTTGTCACAAGCTAAGCAGAGAACACAGCAAACATGGAGGAAGGTGATCTGGTCAGACGAGAGGAGAACTGAACAGAGTGGCAGAAAGCTACTTTGAAGAGATCATTCATGCTGCCACCACCACACATGGTGGTGGCAGCATCATACTGTGGAGAGGATTTCTATGGCCATTAACCAGAGGGCATAGAGAATTAAATTCATAAAACACATACATGTGTAATGTGGCCTAGCCAAAGTCTGGCTCTACGTTTGTGGTAAGACCAGAAAATTGAACTAGACGGATTCTGTCCATCCTGTCTGGCTGAGCTCGAGTCTTCTGTAAAAACTGGGCTGTCAAAAAAGAAACAGAAGCAACAAAATGCTGACTCATGGGAGTTAAATGCAAAAGTGTGCCACACTTCTCAAATTTCTATCTATAAAACTATTTGGGAACCATAATTTTCCTTCGACTATGCAATTATGCCCTTCTTGTGATGTTGTGCCACATAAAACTGTGAGGAAAAAGACACAGAGGAGAGCTTGGAATGTGTCAAAGTGTTAAAAAATATTCCCGATTCAACTTCAGAAGTTTTCTCAGATATACTATACGTTGGGGCGCGGTTGCCACCAAATACATCATGTATCCACTTGTACCGTGTATTTTCACATTAATTACACTTGAAATAAACCCAAAGGTATTTCTAATAAAGTTAATATAAATATCAAGCGCAGCATTATAGCTAAAGCCATAACGCTCCACTTGTGAAAGTAAGTCTGCAGAGCCTCACATTGACACTCAGACACCAACTCTGAGCGTCGCTCTGCCGGACAGGAAGAATTTGTTCTTAATAAATCACCTGGTTAAATAAAAGAATCCTGGTAAAGAACCATTCATTTGATTCAGGTGTGCAGGAGGAGTGAATCTAAAAGCATCAGGATCGTAGACTTGAAGAACTGATTATGTCAATAACTACACAGATCCAGCCTGTGTATCTTCTGTCATTCTGTCTGCAATGTCCTTTTCTTGTTGTTTTTTTCAGAGCCCTTTGTAGTGGACGAGCTGGATGACCATCCCAGCGTCCGCTGGGCAGGGCGCTCCCCACGCTCCTCCGACCCCACAGCACCTCAGCCGAAGGGGTCGCAAAAGAAGAAGAAGAGACGAAGGAAGAAAGGAGAGGACGAAGGAGAGGAGGCTGGGAACGTGGACAGAAGGGGGAAAGGTAAAAGCCGGCCCCCAAAGCAGAGCAGCAGGGACTGCCGGGTGGAGAAGAAAGAGATGAAGGTTAGGGACCTCGGACTGGGCTTCGATTCAGACGAGATCGTCCTCTTTAAGTTTTGCGTGGGCTCCTGCCAGAGCTCCAGGATAAACTATGATCTGGCGCTGAATGCGCTGCTGGAAAACGGCTCCCTTCCGCGCCGCGTCGCCCGGAAGGTGAGCAGGAACCCCTGCTGCCGGCCAGACCGCTACGAGCCGGTTTCCTTCATGGACACCTCCACCACCTGGAGGACCATAGAGTCGCTCTCAGCTGCCAGCTGCATGTGCATCGGCTGAACGGACGCTCAGCGCTGTGTGCAAAAAAAAGAAGACCAGAGGGAGGCGCTGTAGCACATGGGAAGTAACAGAGCCGTGTGTTGGGCACAGCTGGACGAAAAAGGGCTTAAATCAGAGACTAATGTGGAGCAGCAGCAGAGAACGAATAGACTGTTTTCACATCCATGTCGGACACGGGATTCAGGAACCTGCGGGCCCCAGAACTCCTCCGAAGAAAAAACCAACCAAAAACAAAAACTTCTATCTAAACGTGTTTTGACTTTTTGTTGGAAGAGACCTGAGATAAAAGAACAAAAAAGCCTAGTTAAAGGACTGACACTGTGTTTATACTGTAACTTTAACTAAACGCTTACTGCAAACAGTGAAACCAGCACCTCCCAAAAAACCCCAACAGTCTTTTTCTTCCCCTAAAGCCCCGCGTCCGCCCCTCACCCCACCCCACACACACAGAGACCTCACATTGTATCTTTTTCTATACGTTCAGGTGAACTCAGCCTAATGGATGCCATGCATCTTCATGTATTACTGTGTAAGAGTAAAATATATTTATTACAGATAAATTATTTATTTATTATGGCTTCATATGAGAGCTGTTTTATATGGACTCTATAATGTAGATACAAATATATCTATTTATTGCCAAGATTCACATTTCACCCTCGCAGCTGCTTTTTGTTGACTCCGTCTCAGTGATTCATTTCCACATTTTTCCAAATGCAGGAACACAAACCAGACAGTTACCGTAACTATAGTTACTGTCTCTCTCACACCGTTCAACCCAACCAGCAGAACGTAAATTATCCTCCATACTGTCGTAATGATCCTGATTTATTTTGTTTTACCTCAACGTCGCCTCTCAGTCTTGATTCTAACATGTAGACATGGGCCAGTAGAAAACTCTCATAACATGAAGTAACAACAGCACAGCTCCACGGTATAAACACAAACTTTTAAACATGACATGATCTGTTCCCCTTTAACAGAAAAGCTGCAGGTATTTCTGCAGCTGCTGAAATGACAACCTCCTAATTATTTATGCAAAATATTTATTATTGTTAAAAATCCAGAATGAACAACTGGTAATGTTAGAGCCAGAATATTGGACATTTTTCTGGTCTCCTCCTTACAGAGTAAAGCAAATTCAAGAAGCTGGTTTTAGTTGGTTAGTTTGGTTAGTTAACCAGGCTTCCTGGTTAACTAACCAACTAACAACCAGTTGGTTGTTGTGAAACAACCAGCGGTTGTTTAACATGCATGCCACTTGTAGCTTTGTCAGCCGTACTTAAAAACAGCATTACTTTGAAAGGAGTGCTGGGTGGTTCTTCTAGTTTCTACACCATGACTGCAGCTGGATTTGTCTTCTGTGTGAGCCAGGAAGCTTTGTGGGTGTAGAAGAGTTCTTTCAGCCAGCTGACCAGCAGTCACTGCTGGATCTGGAAAGTTGTGGGACCCTGTGCGAAAGCCAGGTGCAAAACCCCAATGTTTTTTTTATTCATGCAAATTACCATAGATGGATAGTGTGGTAAGCACTAAATTTATCATCGTTAGTTGTTGTCATCATTTTCGTTTTCTAAAACAAACTTAGTATTTGTTTGTTTTCACAAATCCGGGCTTGTTGCAGCGAAGAGGTGTGGGTATGAGATGATCACATCCTTCAAACTATTGAGTTTGCTTTTCTCTGAAAGGAGACGTTACACAAGTCCTGAATACCTGAATGTTTCACTTCTACACATAGACGCCTTGACAACTGAAAACACCTCACAATTTTCTGGGGGTGCCAGAAAATTTTAAATTACGTAACAAAACCTTCAACTGTCTTTCATGCATTGCAGTGGTTCCATAATTCATATGACGCTCGCTGTTACCCATCATTATTATTATTATTATTATTATTATTATTATTATTATTATTATGAAATGTTCTATTTTTTCTATGGCATTATCCTCCTAGGGAATAAAGTTTTCAAAAATCTAAATAGTATCATCATTGTACTGCTCAGACATCTGTGGTCAGTTTTCTCAACTGAAACATTTTTGGAAAATGTTTTCAAAAATGTTGCTGCTTTCTGGAGTGAGGTTGCAGCACCACCTGGTGGCCGAAGCTGAAAAGTACCGATTTAACCTGGGAGGTTTGCGTCGTAGCTCGCACCTCTGATCACAGACAAACAAACAAACCCAAATGACAACAACCAGCCTTAATGTTTTATTCATTTATTTATTTTTCCTCACGACCAACAGATCCAACATAAATCTCTGAAAGTGTCTGACTGACAAGTAAGACATTTTTTTTGTGTGAGTGCATAAATCTTAAAAATGAAAATATGCAATATGAACACCTAGCAAATGCACAATGTTTACATTAATTCTCCACACATTACAAATAAAGCAGTGCTTGAAATGAGAGCATACAGATCAAAAGCAACACATGATGGATGAACATCACAGTAGATGGCACTAACATTTCCACTTTGAGCATTAATCTCTGAGGATCATACACAACTTGTACCCATGGGGTAGATTAATATAATATTTCTGCGCCAGTGCTTAGAAGAAAAAAAAAAAACATTCCTAATCACAGATCCATTCTACAGCAGATGTTTTTTCCTGGAAAGATTTCCATCACTGGCCAAAGTGGAAAACGTGTTCTGTTCTGCTCTTCACTCCACAGCTTTATAATTCTCCGGTTCCACTATGCACAGCTTCAGACCTTACATTCTACTACCTCACTTTGTCTTGTGCTTTAATTTTGGGAGCTATGAAGACATCTGGCAGATGCTTGTAGAACATTTTCCCAAATCCAGTTTTAGACTAAAGAGCAGCATGTGAGTCAGCACCACCACTGCTGGATAGACTCATGGTTAGTGGCTAAATGCAGGATTTCCCATCATCCTGACCAGGCCTTGCTCATTGCATGAGGTGGTACGGTGTTTTTAAGATGTTCAACAAAATGTCCCACATTTTGGTTGGACACGTTGCTGTGATTGGGCTGAAAACACAGAAAACTCAACACTGCTGGAAGAAGAAATACAACCAGAACCGGAAAAATTAAACATTGGGTTATAAAAATAAAATACAACAGGAAACTAACAATTATTGGGGAAGTGATTCCAAATGAACTATGTTTAACTTTTGTAAATGTCTAATTTAAATCCTTACTCTGTGTGGTATTTTATGTTATTTTTCTTATTAAAATTTTGTTTGGTTTTGCTCCACAGTTAGCTATCAGAGGTCTGCAACCAGGGCCACATTCAGTGGCTTCCCATGTCTCTACACAAACATATAAATCTCACTGTGTTTCAGTTTCAAATAAAAGTTACAAATTGGAATTTTACTCTTCAGTATAATGCAGTGTGTGAAATAGCTAATACTTCATTAGCTTGTTAGATCATGAAACCTGCTGGCAGAAACCTGATTTTTAACATCACTGAGGCAATCTGCTGAGAGGAAACCTTTGAAAAATGTCATTTTTCCACATCTAATGAGATTTTTCTACATTCTAAAGCATGAAACATGTTGAAGTAAGACTTATAATTACCAGGAAAAAAATTAAGATATGGTCTACTAAAATTCTTCTTAAAGGGACAGTGTTATGTGTTTTCCAGGCACATAGTGTAATTTTATAGCACAAGCAACTATGTTAACTGCCGTTGTTATGAAAATGATTTATGTATCAAAAATAACATAAAAGTAATATGACTTTGCAGTTTGATGCCTTGAAATCGGTCTCTGTCTCTTTAAGAAGCTCCTATGCTTTCTGACACTCCGCCTTCAGGAAGTCCAATCAGGAGCTGTGTGGAAAACATCATTTGGTGAGATTCAAGAATTCCTCAAACATGCATGAAATAATCAAGGCAACACTCCAGGTATGTTTTTGAAGACCAAATAACAGAACATAAGGTAAAGCTTAAAAAAGTTGATTTTCCTTGATACCCAGGTTAATTCCAAACATGTGTTTAAATCTGCCTTACTCCCTGGTTGTTATGGGGACTACAGCTGCACAATATTGGAAAAACTGACATTGTGATGAAAAAATACACAAATTTTAAACAGATGACTTGAATAACACCTTAAGCTATGCTATCTTCCTGCCATCTTTGTCTGTATTTGAGAGTTATTCCTAATGTTATGGCTGCAAAATATTAGAAATCTTGCAATAGGGATGTAATACTGCAATGAAGACATTATGAAATGAAATTACATCAAACTTAAGTAATGCTATCTAGGTGACTAAATATGACATTAGCATGAAAAAATACAAGTTCATAACACTTTGAATATTTTAGCCAACAATGATTGCACTCCTTTGTGATATGAATATTGCACACATTGATACTGTGATGATGGCATATCGACTAGGATATAATGTGCAGCCCTTAGTGGTGATGCACATTTCCCTTTCTGCAAAAATGTCCAACTTAAATTTCTTTGACATCCCATTGTTTGGTCACTTACAAGCTTTATCTTACTTTATCTTACTCCAATATGCTGATGGAGTTGGTTTTCCATTAATCCAGCTGACAACTTCAGCTTGGTCTCAGATTTCCCAAAACATTTATTCCCCTAATTGTCCACCAGGGAATTTTCCTCTCACTCTGCTTCCTGGAGCAGCTTTGTTTTGTCCTGGACCTGGACAAACATGACTGCTACACTTTAGAAGAGAGCCACAGGTTTACAGGGCTAACTCTTCACTAGACTTGCACAAAAGCACAAATGAAATCAACTCACTGAGTTGCGACTCAGCAGGCAACAGCAGAGAGAACATTCATCTGGGTGATCTGGAAGGCTTCCTCACTCCCTGACGCAACACACACATCCACTCCTCCACAGCAGCCCACCATCCAAAAGAACCGTTTAGAGACAGGCCAACACCACATCCATAATCACTGTACACTATTTCAATCCAGCCTTGACCAGTGAAAACATTGTGCTTTTCATGTTTTCCTACATCAGGTCGTTCTGAGACACCAAAATGTTTTTGGCTGTTTCACAAATAAAATAAAGATTTCATAATAATGTTCAGTGTAGATCAATCCAGCTGAGGTCCGACTGATCAGTCTAAATATGTGAGGTTTTATTTCCCAGATGTTCTGACTACTTTAAAACACATAAACAACTCTTTAACTTAGCTCAGAATCAAAAAAGTTAAATAACACTAATTCCAGCCTCAACGGTTTGTCTTTTTTTTTTTTTTACAATGCTTTCTGTTTGCTCACCACAAGAGGGCGCCCATGTTCATGGACTGGTAATGCAAATAAGCAATAGAAAATCTGTTCAGAGCCTGATTTTCTTACATGGTGTTGTGCCAACCTCGGCAGAAAGCCTTCCTGTTTGTATCTAAAACCGCTAAAAATGCTCACCACCCAAATGATTTATGAGTATTTTTATTTTACGTATTTATAAAATTCAGCTGCCTTCTCTGTCACAGGCAGACTAACTGTAAACATTCTGACGCTTTGTCCTGTTTATGAGTGCAACTGTAGCATTAATGACATAAAATGCAGAGAGGTGGTGAAAATAATGTGGTGTCAAAGTGCAAATCATTCCTGGACATTATGGATTAAAGTACAAGTTAAGACATAGTTAAATAAATAAAAGTGTTGTTTTTCCTTTTGGAAGTTGCAGACTGTGTAAAAATTGAGCTTTAACATTTTATATGATGTTTGATTATTTGGGGCAGAGGTGTCAAAATGATTTTAATGTTGAGTCACATCAAGATCATGAATGTCCTTAAAGATCCGGTTATAGTAGAATGTATTGATGAAACTAACCATTATCAAACTGTTGAAATATTAATAAATATCTCCTCTTAAAAATAAATGTTGAACACATTTGGCAGGATGCTGATAAAAACTGCTTTGATTTGATTAATAAAATAATATTTAAGCACCCGACTGTTGTCCTACCATTATGTGGACTCCTAGAGTCTGAAGGGCCACATAAAAAGTTGTGGCGTGCCAGATTTGGCCCCAGGGCCATGAGTTTGACACATTTTGTTTGATGGAAGGAAGTAGAAAAATGGAAGCAAACAAAAACAGATAGAAAAAAATATACAGCCATCTGGGGAACAGAGACAGGGTGAGTGGAACTGAGCAATAACCTCAAGAAAACCTTCAAGAGGCACTTATTGGGATGCTTTAAATCATATGGTGTGTCGTCTTTTTCCTGACTAAAGCCTCTTTCTTTATATGTTGCGCCGCTGGCTCATTAAATGTCTCTGGGCGGCCCTGGAGCCCATCCTGAGGGCATCAGAAGCATTTGGCAGACTGACTGGAGCTCGGGGTGCTGAACGTGCAGGTAACGATGTCCACTCTGCGGACGTGCAACACGCCGCCCTGCCCTGGAGAAGCCGTGTCCGCCGCATCCTGTCCCGGGTGAGTCGTTGCTTCTGCTTCCTCTTCGCTGCCGATGATCGCCGCGCACTCCACGCTGAACGGGTGGAAGTTGACCCGCGCCGTGTCGTACTCCCACGCTTGTCGGAGCGCAAAGTCTGTGAAAGAGGTGTTCTTGATGGACAGCGGGAGCAGCGGCTCGTTCCTGTAGCTGGCCGTGCGCAACGACGCGTAACTGGTGTCGTTGCTGTGTATGGATGGGGGGGTGTTTTGACCCTCCACCCAGCTCTTTTCGTCCCCAGGGCCGTCCTTTGCCCGTGTGATCACACTCTTGAGCCTTCCGCAGCCTTTCAGCAACAGGTTCTTTCTGCACAAAATGTAGACCCAGGGGTCCAGGATGGGGTTGAAGGAGGCGAAGCGGATCGCCAGCATGTCGCCCTGGTAGTCAGGTCTCCCCCCAGCAGAGATGTAGGAGGGGTCGTAGAGCTGGTTCACAAAGATTCGCACCTGGCAAGTAAAAAAACAAGCAAATAAAACATAAACAGAAATATGTAAATTGTTGTTTTTGTTTGTTTGTTTGTTTGTTTTTTTCACAATAGAACCATGGTGAAGATAATTCAAACTTACCACTAACGGAATGGAGCAGACCAGAAACACGATGGTCATGAAGACCAGCAGCCAGAACATCTGGATCTCTGCGGCAGAGGTTACAGAAGACAGCCGGGGGAAGCGACGCCGTAACCCGCTGTGCTCACACAGCTCCGTCCTGACGATCCCCGTCCTCTGGTTCATCCCCACCAGAGACCTGCACACCGCCAGGTTGCACATGACAGTCACCGCGATCAGCAGCAGCATGACGCCGCCGTACAGGAAGGAGTAGCACGCGCCAACCGGATCCACCGACCTCCAGTCCAGAAAACACCAAGTGCCGGGGAAGTGCCTGACGTGCTGGCCGAAACCAAAGCTGGGCATGATGCACAGCACGATGTTGGCCAGGTAGATGACCAGGAGCGCAAAGCGCGCCATGGTCCGGTCTATGTGCTTGGAGTAGAAATACGCGTGGTTGATGGCCAGGTATCGCTCCACCGCCATTGCGCAGAGAATGGACATCCCAGCCGAGCCGAAGAACAGCATGGAGAAGGAGAAGAAGTGACAGAGCAGCACGCCTCCCGGCCAGCGGCTGGCCACGTACGTGGCGATGACCACCGGGCTGGTGAAGCACGTGCCCAGCAGGTCGGTGATGGCCATCCCGCACACCAGCGTATAGAAGGTGGTTTCCTTCTGCTCCTTCTTGGAGACGCACAGCACGACGATGGCGATGAGGTTCCCCAGAACTCCCACGGCAAACATCGTGGCTGAAGTGACCAGCGACTTGGACTCGAGTCGGAGCGCGGGGAAGGTCGTGAGGTTGTGGTTGAGGAGATGAGAGTGCATCGGCTCAGAAACATTGGTGTCCAGTTCCCCAAACGCAGCGGTTCCGTTAATCATTCTTAAAAAAACAAACAAAAAAAAAAAAAACAAACAAAAACAAAAAAACCCAACAACAACTAAGTTGGAACTTTGAGTAAAGTGTAGAAAAAAAGTTGGGAGGAAAAACTAATTCATGCCTGCAAAGTTTGTGAATCATAAGAAACTGTTCACTTTAGTCCTCAGCATGCCCACATCAAGAAGCAGCCGCTCTGTTTACTGTTTCAAGCGCGCGAGGTTGCAGGTACTTAAGCCGCGTGCTGATGTCAGCCGAGTGACGCGCGGGTAGTGCGCGCGGCGAGACGGGTTTCCAAGAAGCCCACTGCTGCAGCCAGAGTGGGATTAATATTCAGTTTTTTTCTTTTTTTTTATTTTTATTTTTATTTTTGAGCCTACAGCTCAGAGGTAAACACGTCAGCTGATGACACTCGTGAAAGCAGCTGTTGGAAGGAAATCTTCATAAGCCGTGGAGGTGAAATATCTCGAACAGATACTAACAAAACGAAATGCATTATTTAAAGGCTTCATGCGTGAAGACAGAGAAACGCGCCTGAGCCACGCTTCAGCACCAAGGTCAGCGGCCCCTCCTGGAAACACAGCCTGCAACTTCACCTTTTCACCTCTGGGCTTATTGATCTGTGGTGAGTCTAAGACTCTCCTGGCATTTAAAGCCGGACCTGTAGACAAACAGCCTGTCTGAACTAATTGAAACCTTCCCCTTGGCGACCCCCCACCCAGCTTTCTCTTTGGATGCCTCATCTTGTTTATGCGACCTAATGTAACCCACACATCATACTGACAGAACTACCACTTACACAGAGCAGAGATTTGTACATGTTATAAACCTCTGGACAGTGTTTTCCGATTGCTTCTATTGTAGTTGTTGTATTTACGGCTCTAGAGACCCCCTGTTTATCGGCAGTGACCTCAGCGTTTTGGTGTCCAAACACATAATTCACAAAGAGCCAATCTGCTCATCACATCTGACATTCCATTCAACCAAAAAATTGCTACATCTCTTATTTTTAAGCTCACAGAAAATCTACTGTTTATTATTTGCCCTCTTTGTCGATTTCATCTTTTTGTTTATAATACAAAAAGGAGTTTGCAAATGATGATTTCATTTCTTAAATGTTATCCAAACCAACTTGGCCCTATCTGAAAAAGTAGTCATCTGTCTTTGTTAAATCATTTGTTAAAACCTGTCAAAGCTATTAACAATCTAATGTAACTCAGACAGTACATAACATTTTTTTACACACATTTTCATAAAATGCAGTTTGTAAAATAATATAATACACATATAATAAACATCTGGAAACCAAAATCTATGCCCATTCTTCATGCTGCGAAAGCACAAAATCGCCCACATTGTGTTGTTAATTTTACATCAATCCCTCATATTGACCATGGTGACAGTGGACAGGAAAAACTCCCCTTTAACAGGAAGAAACTTCCTGCAGAACCAGAACCTAGCTCACTGTGACCAGCCATCTGCCACGACTGATTGAAGGCTCTGTCTTTAGTGGTTCTAAAGTTTTCCAGCAAAGACTGTGTTTTTGCAACTTGTCCATTAAGGACAAATCTCTGAGGTGCACAACAAACAGTTGCCATGACAACAGATCCACAGCTCCCATCTCAGCTTTGGATCTCAACAGTTTGTGCTGGCCTCTTGGCTACTTCTCTTAATTAAACTTTTTGTTGTTGTTGTTGTCCTCTGATGAACAACTGCATTCATAGTGAGATTACATTCCACACGTTGGATGACTTTGCTTAAATGTGTCAGAGTGAAGGACTAGTCAAAAATCCATCTAAGCTAGTCTCTGAAGTTTGACTTGACGCAGAGATGCATTCATGTAGAACTATGACTCTTCTTTTAAATTAAATTAAAAAAAACATTAGATGTCATATTAAGATTGCAGTGTGAAAGAAATTTGCATTCTGATGTTTATATTCATATAATTTCCCTTTGAAATCTGTATTATTTGAAATATGTCATATGTGAAAAGAAGTTATTTCAGTCACAGTTGAGTAAAAGTACAACTTAGAAGCAGAAGCATTAAAGTTGAGTCTTTACCTCCAAACTGAGACACACACACAGCAGCTGTGGAGTAATCTGATCAATGGAAATGAAAGAATTCATCATACGCATCAGGAAAAAAGTCTGCTTAACGGCAGGCTGCGGCGCTCTGTCTCTGTCTGTGTAAGTGGATTCCTCTCCTCCTCTGTTGGACTCATTCCTCCTGGGAGTGTGCGATTGTGGCTCTGAGTCTGGAATAAGGCAAAGCTTTCAGACGTCAGAGGCCCCGATACCCACTTATAGAAAAAGGAAACCGTTTCTGTCATGCACGACACCATAGCTACTGCAGCTTCATTAAGGGTCTCTCTTTGTGTGGGATCCCGAGTGTGTATGTGTGTGTGTGTGTGTGTGTGTGTGTGTGTGTGTGTGTGTGTGTGTGTGTGTGTGTGTGTGTAGGTGTAGGTGGTGTTCCAGCCATATGTAATCCTACAATTTTTGTAAATTAGTTATTTTTTTTATTTTGCAATCAATACATTTGGATATTTAAAAAAAGTTTATTTAATTAACTCCATCACTAGTGAAACATTAGATTCATTACAAACAGAAAATTTAAAATTTTTTTTTTTTGTTAATTATGATGTTTTTTTTTACTTGCAGCTCATGAAAACATTTAAAATTAGAATTACATCTGAGCAATAAAAAACACTTAATGCAGAAACCTGGGCTTTATGAAAATTATGCTTAACACCTTCTTAATGGTTATTTTCCCTTGGTACTTTTCTTTCGGCAACAAGCTTTATCAGAATTCATACTAATGTATTGAACATGACTTAAAACTACATAAAGAAAAAAAAACAGGTACAAGTAAACATAATCAATTCCAAACACACAGAAATCAAACAGAAGTAAAGCATAAAAAGAGTAATATAATTTATAAATGTGTTTATTCTTTAATAATAACAGAGTTGAAAGCAGAAACAACAGTTACACTAAGCTGCAGTCCATCTCTCCCAGGAAGAAACTATTAATATTATTGTGTAACTATTTACACATTCATAAAGCTGGAACTTAGACATTTACACTGATTGGGGACATCAAATGTCTGTCAGGTATTTATGACACTTAAGTAGACAACACTTTTTCTAAGAGTCAGTTAGGATTTTTTCCATTTGCTAAAAGCCAGAGCAATGGGAGATTTTTTTCAAAATCTTTTCTTGACATTATCCCCTTGACTTGGGTCAAACATGTTGTGTAACAGCTGGAACTTGAGCTTTGGACCATTCTTTCTGTCAACTGAGTCAGGTTTGTATTCATATCTTTTCAGAGCTGCCCAAAAAGTCTTTTGTGGTGGTGAGATTAAGGCTTCGTGATGACCGCTCCAAAATATTAACTTTATTGTTCTTATGCCACTTTGAAATGAACATTTCTGTTTAGAGTCGTTCTCCATTTAGAGGACACAGTTTTAACTTCCTGGCTGAGGTCTTGAAATATTTCCAAATAAAATTCCATGTGTGATGAGCAGCAGTAAAATAACCCCTCAGCATGATGCTGCCACCTTCTGCACAGTTAGGATGATGTTCTCAAACTTGTATCTCCTTTTCTATAGATCATTATAGACAAACATAGTAGCAAGTAACAACTTCTTCCATGCTGAGAGGCATCTTGGTAAAAAACTCATTTTACTGTGAATGATGATTCTTATTTACTTGCTTCACCCAAATATTTAGCTTTTTTCTTGGGTCAGTGCCAGTGGTGTTTGTACTTATGTTTAATTGATTGAATCAAACATCAGCTCTCTTACTGATATTTTCAGTCGCAAAAAGAAGTAGCATGTTTGTGGTGCCGCCTCATCATGCAACCACAGGTGAGCCTTTATTTAACTGGAATGTTTTGCATCCTAATCTGGGTTTTTACCAAACTCTGTAAAGGCAAAGTCATTTTAGTGTATGTAAACTTCTGAGCTTGAGGCAAGTCTGTTATTATCGAACAAGCAGAAAAAAATGGTCATCTTAACCAAACGAAAACAGGAAAATTCTGATTTAATGTCAGACAAGCAAGGCAAGTAAATTTAGTGTGTTGTTATAATTCAATAAATGTGCACACACTTACTCAATAACGTCAATAATTTATTTTCAAAAGAGATGTACCGGACTGCACTTTCAATATAACTTATGAGAACACCTATGTTTTGTAAAAATGCTTACTATGTTTAGTAATCGTTTACTATGAAACAGTGGAATGTCTGGTTTATTTACTTCTCCTATATTATGTTTATGATCAACAATATTAATCTGGGGGAAAAAAAGTTTTACAGCATGCAAGACATACTACCAATAAAAAAATCTTGTAGATAAAAAAATCAAACACTTTAGATCATTTATTTAAGTTAAACATAATAAGGTCCTTAAAATGACTGACAGGATGTTATCTGGGATGAGATAAGGAGGTCTTGATGGTCTTCAGAGAGATTGCAGAGCCTTGAGGGAACGCTGCTAAATGTTTAGGAAGAAGAGTCGACATATGAGGGAGCTGATGGTCTGTTTAAGTGGCTCTCTGCTTCTCACCAGGCAATAATGCATAATAGCTCTGGAAACGTATAGCTGCTTATTGCACGGGAACGTCTCCGTTCAATCACCTCCATCGATCTTCTGTCCGCAGAGGATTCAGCAGATCGGCTGGGTATTGATCAGAGCATGATTATTTAGCAAGTTTGGACCCTGCCTTTGTGTTGTTATGCAGATGTTCACACCGGTGGCTCTTCCACCAGACGACTGAAACTAACAGGATCTATATGTTTGTTTCTGATGACTCTTTGCTTTTCTTTTCTTTTTTTTTCAAAGAATTTACCTGGAAGTCTGTTGGAGAAACAGTATTTTCTCAGACAATTCATCTGGATGTCATTGTATCTGCCGCAGTTTGTCAAAGACGTTCAACTGATTCAACCTGCAACATATTTTCATGTCTTTCATTATGGCTGCGATTGTCCAAACAAACCCACGAACATGGTGCCCACGCTTTATATCACTGCTGTTTTTGCAGCCTAACCAGAATTAGTCATTCTCAGACTTACCTTGTCTTTTGAAAAAAAAAGGGAACATCAGGCAGACTTTAGCAAAAGGGTGTTGATTTTCCTCCAATGTGTGAGGACATTGGTCGGTTTTACAGCTCCCAAGGAGACCTGTTTGTTTCTTTAGAGGGGGGATTTGCCTCCAATTAACAAGTCAGATGGATTGTGTGAATACCAAGAAACGAAGCAAACTTGAAGACAAATAGGAAAAAAAAAACAATTACGTCATGCTTGTCTCTAGGTGACTGAGATTCCCTCCTCTTGGAGTAAAACCTTGGGTTGATGTCACTGTTTTGTGACGTCAGAGCTGCTGTGGTAATGCTCCGCCTCATTTTCCTGGGATGTTACCAGGTTCATCTGATTTTTGTGTCTCTCCACAGATACACATTTCTGCAGCCTGCCAGGCTCATCAGAGGTTGTATCGGTCCCTGTTGCTCGCTCCATCCACTCTGTTCGCTGCTTCACTTTGTCTTTTCTGGCTCCCAATTAAATTGTCAATGACTAATTATATTTTAATGCCTCAGCCATCTGAGCAGAATTGTATTGCTTTAGCTTAGTATTTGTACTCCTGTGGTGGAAAATGTTATTACAGAGTTAATATCTTACCACTCTATGAATCTTATGGTCATGTTGTGTTTCTATTTGAATGTTTATGAACTTCCACCAGATGAACCTGCCTCAGCTCCACCTGCAGGGTTAGTTGGGTGTGGACTAGTGGAGTTATTTATCTACAGTGAGAATATTTAAAGGGCAGCATGAATACTAGAGATGTTGGTTGATGCCTACGCCTCTCATCCCAAGGTTGCACACATGATGGAAGTGAATGTATGTAATGGGCAGACTGCATTGGATTTGGCTGATAAACTCAGAAAGTCTTAATCCTTAGCTTAGTTGTACAATTAAAAAAATGTCTTTACAAATTATATATCACAATAGACATGTGACCAAAATTCTAAAAGCTATTTCTAAATTTGGGTATGAAGCTTTTTAGCAACATAAGGCACTATGGAATGGAAATGAGTAATTTATTAAATATTTATTTGTATACTCTACATATTTTGCGCCTTAATGTTAAATATTAAGAAATCATGTGAAATTTAGGCATAATTATAGAAAAAGTAAATTATGTGTATGTTTTTTGATTACACAACTTTGAACCAAAATATTACTTTAGATTCATGAATAAATACTTTTCATGAGTACATACTCTCATACAATATATATTTTTCTATAATGAAGCAGGAAATAAATGCTTCTAGTGAAGTACAGTAAAGGAATTTTTCAATATTTAGCTGTCCTGGAAACACTGCAAGCTAACAACCAATAACAATCAATAACATTTTACAGTATTTATCTGTGCTTGACATACTGTAATGATGAAAAACAAATGGTTGTTCTAAAACATTTTTTTTTTTACTCAATTTGTTTGAGTATTAGCAGCATTAGTTAATCTACATGCTAGGATTGGACAGGTCTAATTAGCATCATATCTAAATTTACACTAATTCAAATTTATAATTGCGTATTTTAATAGATAGCAAAAACACACAAAAATATTTTTTGTACAATTTATAAATGCATTTAGGGATTAAGAGTGCTTAGATACAGTTTTCACGACACTCCTTAGAAGTTTCTTCTGTTTTGATTTTTCACTATGTTTAAGTTTAATTCAGATTTTTAGATAACCTCAGTAAATATATCAAGCTGTTGAAATATTGATTTTAGTTATATGTCATCATATGTCATCTGTGAAAGGTATATCATGTTTATCTACAGCCTGAAAAGGGTTTCAAAACCATTTTTAAGAACTATTATTCACAATGGTTAACAGATGGAACAAAAGTGAAAAGAAAGAAAAAAGATCTTCCCAGTGGTGGTTGGTCCACCACCCAGTGATGCTGTCACCATGGAACCCACAACGAAAGGTAAGACTGTTCATGTGCAGGTGATGGATTATTTCAAGTATCATGATAAAGAGAGCAACAACAAATCAACACCTAATTTTTCCTCTCTCTCCTAGTAGATATATGTTTTTTAAACTATATATCCTTAAACTTAAAAAAAAACTGCTGCTTTGTGTTGGACTATTGCATAAAAGCCCTTTCAAATAATTTAGTCTGTGGTTGCGATGTGACCAAAGGTGAAAAAGGTTCAGCGTTAGCATGGCACATGGTAGCTGCAGGTTAATTGGTCACTCTGAGTGTGTGTCCACATGATTTTTAGTGGATGATTGCAGCACAAATTATGACTAGGTGATTGCAGGAAAAGTGTTTAATTGTAAAAGTGGCACTAATGTCTCCCATGCTGTGCGGAGAACTATAAACTGAGGGTAATTTGTTTGCCACTCTGGCTGAAATTATATTTAGAGATGAAATATTTTATTCGAAATGAAGAGTTACTGGTGCTCAGGACTGCCTTTAAGTGTGCATCATTTGTGGGGAAAGTCCAGGGCTCAGTGTGTCACTGGGCAGAAGTTCACTTTCCAGCAACTATCAATTTGTGACAAGACTTAAGGAACCTATAGTCAAAAGAAACATTAAAGTAAAAATAAACGATTCGAACCTGAATCTGCCAGGCTTTGATTTATTTGGGGCTTACAAGAGCTGAATATGTCCATCTATGACTGGGTGAGTGAAGTACCCCAGTGGGGCTGTTTTTAACCCAGCAGTTTTGAGTTTAATTTTGATACAACATTTGGGAGAAGCTTGTTTCCTTTCAGGGGGGATTTGCCTCCAATTAACAAGTCAGATGGATTGTGTGAATACCAAGAAAAGAAGCAAGCTTGAAGCCAAATGGGAAACAAACAACAATTATTTTCTCCTTTCTTTGGGCGGGGAGCTTGAGTTTACTTCATGCTTGTCTCTAGGTGACTCATGTTCTCTTTTCCTTTGACAGAACATTTGTGAGAAGTTTTACCTTATAGAGACTGCACCTCCCAGAAACACAAACCTGTGATAAAAACATATTCATGAACCAGCGGTGTGAAAGATGTATTTGAATAGGATTTTATATGATAAAAACTAATTGAGATGAGTTGACTAGAAGTATTTTAGATAGAATGTAATTTTTTTCCCCTCCTTTCTCTCTTTTCCACACCAAAAGTGGCATAAAAAGAAAAATAAATTGAACTGAACTGTAGTGGCTTTAACTCAGAGTATTCATTAAATTGATTGCAAAGAGAAAGTTTGTTACCTCATTCCCCCCGCACCCCCTTTATATTCTTCACATAAGAGGTTCCGCCTGCTCAGACAGAGTGCAGCTATCGGCATTAATGGTCCTCCATACTGTGTTTTCACATAATGCGTCAGGTGGTGCTTGGATATTGCACATTTTCATCATGCAAGCCGCTGCTGTTCCAGCAGCACAGATGAGCCAGCTGATGTTCAACAGACGTGTGCCAAGTTTCTGAATAACACATGCAATGTTTCTAATGTGTGTGTGTATTGGCAAGTCTAATTAGTGAGTAAAGTCCTGGTTTGGGAGCAGAAACGGAGCGTGCAGGGTGTCGGAAAACAGCATGTAGATTCAGAACAGAGGAGTGTGTGGAAATGCAGATACTGTGTGGTGAAACAGCGTGAGCAAACAGCAGCTTTCAAACTCAAACAGAAAAGCAGACAGGATTGTTTTGGGTGATGCAGTTTGTCTTGGAATAGTTTTCAGTTGACTTACAATGGTTTCCATTTGTTTTTTTGTTTTTGTTTTTGTTTTCTCTTTTTTTGTAAAAATGATGAGTAATAGTATGCATCAGCGAAGTCTTTTCTTATTCCAGGAAAAGACTACACCTGTGGAATCTAATAAAAGCTTGATGTACAGCAGTGAGACACGAGGGAATTGGCTGCTGGTTGTTTGCTGGACTTCTGACCCAAGGGCTAAATTCAATTAAAACAAACAGCAAACCCTTGAAAATCAAGAGTATTGGGAACCAACATGTGTTACTAGCTGCATTTACATTACAAATTTGCACAAGTCCATTTCGATATTTTGCTATTCTGCAATTCTGCAATTTTGAAATTACAGTGTTTCCATTAAATTAGAAATTCAATCAAATTTACACATGAATAATTGTGTTCATAATCAGTTCACAAATATTATGAACTTTATGAACTGTGTAATGCTGTGAGAGAACTGGTGGAGCCAGCTGCACATTGTCTGGAAAAAATAAATCATCTTCCTACCACTTCCTGTCGTCGTTTTCATTGTTTCTGCCAGTAGTAGGTGTTGCTCATGGAACTGGTGTGATGCGAACAGAACTGCAGTTTTGTGAAATACATCTATTTTGATACAGCTGATAAACCATCTCATCCTACCGCAAAGACTTTGTATCAAGAATTATTTTTTCAAAATTGCTGTGTTTCCATTAATTCAATTTATTTTTGTATTTTCAATTTGCAGAATTCTATGATTAATGGAAACACAGCAGCTGTTTTTATTTCTGTGTTTCCTTGCTGAGTTTGGATATGTTAAGTCGCTACTTTGTTTTTGCTAGAGCACCAAATAACTTCTATTAGAGGAGTTTAATCTGTACACCTGACCTCAGTAAAAGTATTAAGACTTTTTTAATCTATGTGCATTCATCCATTTTCCAGCACAGGTCAGCAGGGACACACAGGACAAACAACTATGCATGCACGCGCGCACACACACACACACACACACACACACCCACCTACACACAAACACTCATACAGACCTATGGGCAATTTAGAGCGTCCAGTCAGGCAACCATGTATGAGTCTTGGCTGTGGGAGGAAGCCAGAGTGCCTCCAGTCAACCCACACATCCACTTACAGAACAAGCATTCCATGTGGAACTCCAACAGATGACCTTCATACTGCTGAGCAGCAGTGCTAACAACTGCAGTCATATTCAATAATTTTGGGAAATTATTGGAAATGTTATTAATTTCACTAACTCAATTCACTGAGTGGCAAACATTACACAGCTCAGTTAAACACAAACCTATCTCCTTTCAGGCCTGTTCAAACCTTTATTTCTGTTCAATTGATGATTTTCTGCTTACAGCTAATGAAAACACTATTTAAATTAAATTTTACTCCAGATCAATACAATCATTTTAATCTAGAAATGTGGGCTTAATAAAAACAATGTTTAACGCCTGTTTAAAAGTTGCAATGTTAAAAAAGAAACTTCTAACCTGGGATAGGAACCTCATCAGAACACTTATTCTAATTTATTGAATGAGTGCAGTCCAGGTGTTCAAACACATTAACCTTATTTAGACCTTAACACATTTCTTCTGTTGATAGCTGTTGTCGAACATAACTGAAACCATCCATTAATTTCCATGCATTACATGATTAAAAAAACAAAGAATAAGCACTTGGAATAGTAGCGGCTCCATTTGAGTCATTACCTGGTCAAAGTCAAGAGTAAGTTGCAAAATAAAGGGATAACAACAGTTAATGGGTGTGGTCTATGAATTCCATTTGACCACCTGGCTACTCAGCTCCTCAATAAACTAACTAAATAGATGTCCTAGAGATCCTGATCAGCATAAGAATCCCAGTACCTGTTGGATGGACAGCTACTTAAGTACTGAACTCTGAGGGGAGAGTTAGAAGGGAAGGAGTTTAGTAATTTGGACATTGAAACCAGGATTTAGACTTACAGACTTTGTCTATGTTTGAACCAAGCAAAACTGTTTGGTCTGAAGAGGAGGTCCATTAAAATGGCTGTAAGCAATGCAAAACTGTCAGAAAACACAAATTTAAAAACAGCTTCATTTGATTTAGTTCTATACAGAATTCATGATTTTTACAGTTGTTATATTGTGATAAATATGTTTTTTTTCCATATTTATTGAAACTGTCACTGAGTTGTCCCAGTATGGTTTTAGAATCTGTGAAATCTGCTCCCTATGTAAAAATGGACAGCTCCCACTCAAAAACAAACAATCAGAGCCAGGAATTTCTTTGCCCTCTCAATCATCCTCCTGTAAGCTGCTCAGTGAGTTTGTGGTGGAATTGGAAAAACCATTTATCCACCTCTCGCTTAGGAAAGAGCAAGTGAAGAGCTGAGCACGATAGTGATTGACAGCAGTAAAACCCTCCTCCTGCCTCTGATTGATTGTTTTTCACTGAAAGGTACATTTCTACAGTTACTACTGGGAGCACTGGGTGAAGGCAGAGGAGCTAGATCTTTTCACAGATTATCTCTAATACTGTCATGACATAATCATAATTTTAACAAATATGTAAAATATATACATTTAAATAAAAGTTACATACTGCAGCTTTAATGTGAGGAAATATGGTGTTTTTGTTCTATTTGTCGGGTGAAAAGTAAAGAGATTCAATTGTTTCTGTGGGCAGGTTGTTGGACAAATGAGTGTTATTATTAACAGGTAACTTTATTCTCTCTGCAGTGGAAAGACTGATAATTATTACTACAACCTCCACAGTCTGCAAAACCGATGAATCCGTGTGATTCAGGTGCATTAAATGCTAATTTCTCGGTGTGTCTTGGTGTATCACTTTCACCCACCCTGAATTAGTAGGAAACTGATAGGAAGTAATGCAGTTAGACAGAAATATTTGACAAGTTTTAGAAGGGAAGCTTAACAAAGCCAACCTTATTAAGGATTAGCATTGTATTTCATACCTATTATAAAACAAATCTATCACCATTTGTTGCATGGAATGGTTCTTTGTAGAGTATTTACACATATCCACAGACGGTACACACAATCTATAAACACACACACATATAGCCACATGCATATTGCATATAGAGTGGGTAGTGTGTGGGATGTTCACATTGGATCTTAAAAAGCCATGACTCCAGGCTAAGACGTGAATTTAGCAGCCAAAGCGAGGCTCAGTTGGGCTGATACTGGGAGTGTGTGAGCAGTTTTGGGTTTCCAGCTCCTCTTTTACCCTCTGGACATATTAAATGGAACTGATATTGTTGCCTCTTCATGAGCTCTATCATGATATACGCATTTAGTGGCCTTGAGTTGTTGGCTAACCTTGTTCTGTCCCAGAGCCTTCTGGATATACTTTACTTGGAACAGGAACCAAAGTGATGTTTTCTTTACTGCAAATATGGGCTCAGTCAAAATATTAAAGATTGACATTGACTAGTTTCAAATCGTTATTTTGTTGTGAAATCTATTTATTTGGATAAGTGCTTGGGCACTGACCCTCAGAGGTGCAGTATCAGTGTGCAATGCTGCAAGTTTTGGTATCAATTTGATTCCAAATAAATACACGGCCAGTATCACAGATACCAACCAGTACAGATACGTTTTATTATTTAACTTTGATGTCATCAAATTTCTGACCTTTAGGTATTTTTGTGTGATTTCCCTATTATTTCCTTTGAATTACTTTTGTTAAACTTGGGACAGAATTTGGACAAAGTTTAGGTGTCTACAAAACACTTTAATAACACAAAGTGCAAGAATGATCATTTGAGAGTAAATCAAAATAAAATATATTCTGAGGTAGAGCTGAGAAATAATACAAAAATATTTAAAAAAATCAAGAGGGAATCTAAAGCTTACTAAGCTAGTATCCATACTGTCAAGTCAGTATCTATTCTGATACTGACTTGACATTGATGGTATTAATATTTTGGATTAATCCTCCCATCTCTGTTGACTGTGCCTTTCCACTTTTTAATCTTTAGAACGTAATAAAATGTAATTAATTTCAGAAATTGAAAACAATTCTGTTTACTGCTGACTGATGCAAAAAAAATAAATCAAATATTTTATGTATTTTTGAATACTGAAAAAGTTTCGTCAGTCCATCAAATGATTAGCAAATTAACTTACTTCTATTCTCCTTCCTGCACTGCTGTCAGTGATCTCGTCAGTATAAATTCATAACTCACCTGGTTCTGAGTAAATTCAGGTTCGATGTTGATCTTGAACTGAATTGGTTGTTAGTAATAATTTATATTTATGTGTAACTGTGTATTTTTATAGTTTTGTTAAAAATATTGAGTCTTAAGTCATGTAAACAAGTATATAATTCAATCATAATTAAAGTGAACTGTCTGAATTACTGTATGGTGGTACCAGTGTTAGTCTTGGAGCAGGAAAATGCAGAGTTTGCCTGGCCTCTTTTAGCTCTTTCTGCATGCTGTTAGTTTTCTTTGTGCAAATAAGAGAACAAACAGCAGGTTTGCAGGTTTGTAAAAATTCAATTCAATGAAAATAAAATAGCAATAGCCAGGACAATTCTGACTGGCTCTTTAGGATTTATATGTAAGTTACTTTTCTTTTCAATGACAGCCTCATTCAGAAGTCGCATTGCTTACTGTACATTTGTACCGCCAGTCATGAATGCTAAGCTAAAGTTTAGCTTTAGCTGCTAACCATACCTGACAGCATTTCATTAATTGAATTTGCAGGAGAAGGATTTATCTAAATGACAAAATTTATGTTTGTATAAAAATGACACATGTTATATTTTCCTTTATAACAATTATTAAACAGATAAAAAGTTTCACCACGTTTGCATTAGAACAATAGGGAGCTGGATTTTCTTTCAGGTGCAATTAAAAGTTTTTTGAAACGTCTGATTAACAGAACAGTTCTGCGGTTTCAGAGACACATTGAGGTCTAATTAACTGATAGGAAAAAAACCCAGCTTCTCTGTTACCACCCCCACATGAGATCATCATCTCCACCTTCAAATTTGTCAGTCGTTTAAGTTCTCTAATTAAATATTTAGAACTGCGAAAACATTTGTGACATGAGCCACAGACAGATGACATTCCCATGTCTCCTGAGTAAGTTTCTGCTGCTGGTTTCCTTAAAGGCTCTCGAACATCCAACACTCACTCTGCATGCGTTTTTATTCCTCTGCTGCCAAAGTCTCTTCATCCTCTAGCTTTATTACTGCCAGCTCTCTGACACCAGCTCTGCCAAGTGGAGAGGAGAAAAAATATGACAACTAAGCAATTAAATAAAAACGTGATGTCACAGCTCTCAGGTTTGTGACTTGTGACTGTAGCTTTTAAAAGTTTGATGTGGATATGTTGTCATGTTACAGCCACAACCTTTAATATACGTTTGGAAATATTTTGTGATCAAAGAACACAAAGTTGTCCACAACTGCGAAGTGGAAGAAAAAAAGATTTTCAACATTTTTACAAAGAACATCTGAAAAGCTTTGTTTTCAGAACAATTTAAACCTAGGAAACCATTTTACTTCAACATGACGTACTTAGTAAATAGAGCCCACCTTTGCATCATTATATTTAATCTCAGTGGTGGGCACTGCTAACTAAAAATTTAGTTGCCCTAACCTTAATGCACCAATCCTAACCATTAGTTCCACTAATGCTAAAGCTAAATAATATTTCATGGAAGCTAATGCCAGAACATGAAATTCATCCATGTTGATACCAGCTATGAGTCAATGACAGATGTGCTGCATCAGCATATATCACTCTCAATAGAGTCAGACTTGTTACTGCACACCGACCTGAACGGTTGCGCTACAGAAATTAATTCTTTGAATCAGCTCTCACTTATGCTAACAGTTCTTGAGTACTAACCCAGACAGGGTTCAGCCTGAAAGCAGGCAGGACATCAATAGATTTTACACTGTTTAATGTAGAACTGCAGGTAGTCCTACAGTGATGCATTCTGGGTACAGAATAAACATCATTTACCTGGTCCTCTTCACAGGTTGAGAATCTGAGGAGAGGAAACGGAACAGTCTTCCCCCTCTTCAAAGTAAAAGCATCAATTTGAAAGTCTAACTGCTTGAAGAATTCTTTGTTTCCAGCATTAGCAGCCTTTATTTTACAGTTTTCCAACAGTAAGGGGCAGCAAAGGAACTGAGGGGCGACTGTGTCAGGCTCTGTAGCCTCCTTCGTATTCACGGGACGCCGTCTCTTACCACTGAGCCATGCGACACGCTGCTAGCTACTCGAAGAATTCTTAACCAAAACTTCCACTACCCTCATGCCAAGAAAGAGTACTTCAGATGGAATTTCTGCTGTAAGGATACTGTACAGAAAAGACCAGAGGGAGCTTGTTGTGGAAAAAGTAATTGCCAAACACTGTCAAGGTAAAAATAACTCAGTTAGGTTTATTAATATCCTGCACAGGATATGAGAGCTCACAAATGATACACCAGTGGTATTAAACTACAGTCCTCGAGGGACATAGTCCTGCAACTTTTAGATGTGTTCCTTGTCCAATGTGCTTGAATTAAATGACAAAACTGGAATCATGCTCCACAGAGCTCTGCTAATGAGCTCATATTGGAGCCAGGTTGTGCTGAAGCAGAGAGACATCTAAAAATGCAGGACACCAGCCCACGAGGGCTGGAGGTTGAGACCTCGGTGGGACACTGTTAGTCACAGCGAGAAGTTCTGTCAGCAGGAAGACAACACATCAGTTTAAAAATTGTTTAAATGTTAATAAGCATTAAAATAAAAATATGACGAGATGGCATAAGCATCAGATGAACAAAGTTGTGAGATAACACTGAGGGTGTTTTCACACCTGACAGTGCAGTAGACTCGGTTTGATTGGGGACCAAAATTTCAACATTTGTTATATTTTTAGCTATTGTGTTTTGCTTTCACACTGTACTGAACCAGACCTTTCGAACAACCTGTTCCCCCAACCCTCACTTGTAGTGGCACTGCACCAAGACCCAGTGCACCAGTGTTCACTTCAGCCAAACTGAGACCTGGTTTGTAGGTAAACCAGAGTTACCTTTTTTGATCCCCATCAGTGGTAGCTCTGTTGCCTTGCAGCAAGAAGGTTCTGGGTTCGATTCCCAGCTGGGGGGCTTTCTGAATGGAGTTTGCATGTTCTCCCTGTGCATGGTGGGTTCTCTCCATGCACAGGGAGTACTCCGGCTTCCTCCCACAGTCCAAAAACATGACTGTAAGATTATTTGGTCTCTCTAAATTCTCCTTAGGTGTTAATATGTGTGTGCATGGTTGTTTGTCCTGTTTCTGTGTTCCTGTCTGTTTCTGTGTTGCCTTGTGATGGACTGGTGACCTCTCCAGTGTGTACCCCTCAGTCTGCAGGCGACTGCTGGAGATAGGCGCCAGCACCTCAGCCTACCCTGCAAGTATAAACATGTTAGATAATGGATGAATGGATGGAAAGCAAGCTCGATCCATTTCATCTGCTCTTGGCAGGAAACGCTCCTTAAGTAGGTGGGAGTTTCAGTAGCTGCGTTACCTTTACAAATGTGTGCAAAACTTTGTCGATATTCCACTAATTTTGAAAAAACAGAAATTCGCAATTGCGGTGTTTCCATTAAATAAGAAATGCAATTAAAATTGCTCATGAATAAGTTTGTTCACAGGACAAGTCATTAAAATACATGCCACACAATCATTCTTCAACTACTTCCTGTCGTCTTCTTCTTTGTGGTTTGCGCCAGTGGCAACGTCCAGTGGTGGATCATGTGACTGGTGTGATGTGAAAAAGTATTTGAATTGTAGTTTTGTGAAATAAACCAATTTAGATATGGCCAAAGAAATCACCTCATCCTAGCGGTAAAAAATGTTTTGCTAAATTGGTGTGTTTCTATTGAGGAAAATTATTTTCAAAATGTGAAATTGCAGAATTATATGGTTAATGGAAAAGCAGCTAATTGGGGTCAGGAAGCCAAGCAGAGTAAATGAAATCTACCACTTCTGCTGAGAAGAGAAGGTTTTGTTTTGAAAATTTAGTTTGAAATATTTTTACATTAGCTACATGGCAGGTTATTCCTGACATTGAAGTTTAGCCATTCTCTTGCAGTCTCCTCTGTTTCAGTCAGCCACTATTGTCTATATGTAAAACCAGCCTGAGGGTTACTTTTGAGAGGAGCAGATTTACCCTGAAACCTCTTTTTTTAACTCTTTGCTTTCCATATTTGAAGATTCATTAGTCTCACTTTTAAAGATCTCTACCACTGAGTCTGCATTAATGAGGTGGGTCTCCATCTCTTCTCTGTCTCTTACAGTGAAGATTTCCATATAAAGGCCTGACACAACCTGCAGGGAGTTGGCAGGAGTTGAGGCTGGTGCTGCTGCTACACTATAGGAGGCAGAAACTGCATTAAAATCTAAATCAGGAGAACTTTTCTTCTCTTCTGGGCACAACAGAAAAAAAAATCAGCGGCTTGAAAGAACAGACGGAAAATATTAGCCTAATTATAATGACTACCAGCATACTGTGCTGCATCTGTTGGAAGCTGCAAATGAGAGTGTCCTTTAGAAAAAAAGGTGAACAAGAATGTATACAGGGCTTTTTCACTCTGCTTAAAGGGTAAAAAGGAGTCTCAGTTGCCTTCTGTCAGGATTTGATGGGTGAGGAAAGCTTCAGGTGAATACTGATCTCCAGCTTTAGCATTGTGTGTCTAGGCAAATATTTTTTCTAGTTCTCAAAGAAGGCCTCCTATTTCCCCTCTGTTTTCATGTAGGATGGATATGAATGGAGAACTTTCTGCAGAGATTTCTAACTTTATCTCAAGTGCGTCAAACCTTACTCTGCATTCAGTCAACCCAGTGACCCGGGGTCTTTTCAGATGAACTCGTTGTCCACGGCACCAATGTCGCTTTTTATATTTCACTTTCTCAGCTTTTCTTAAAGGCAACTAGAAAACAAACAATGAATTTCTTAAAGGTATGACAGTATTTTCACCTCCCCCGCCCCCCAAAAAATCATATACTATTCGTGTTGATTTTCAATATGTGTAAACTGCACAGAAATATGTACATCAGAATAAATGATTTAGTTGAGTTCCATTCTCACTGCCATCCTGCCTAAACATGGCAACCTCTTTTCACTTTCTGATACAAACATGCAACATGCTTCATATCCATTAAATTGAGTAAATTGTAATTACAAAATAACTTTGCTTAATGAAAATTCACCAATAAAAAGGAAAAAAAAAACTCTCATATTTCACTGAAACGTTTTCTGTGCTGGGATGAGGTGGTTTTTCAGCTGTATTGAAATTAGTGTATTTCTCAGAACTGCAATTGAAAGAAATTTTTCACATCACACGAGTCCCATGATCAACAACCTGATATTGCTGGCAGAAAAGACAAAAGGAAGTGGTAGGAGGATGATGGCACGGTGTGTTGAATGATGGAAATGGCACAATTGTGTTTCGATTAAATCCACAATTGTGGGAACACCACAATTGCGAATTGGTCATATGTCACCAGTCCTCATCTGGTACAACCCTCAGGATTCAAGCTTGCTGAGGTCCAACTCACCAAAGAGGATTGTGCTCTTCTGGGTCCAACTCGTACAGAAGTCGTTACGCAAACTGCTAAACAACAACAACAACAACAACAAAAAACTTCTTTCTGGGAAAGAGATCAGAAATCGGCTATGTTTTATTTCTCAGGTTCACTGAACTACAATTCTTGAGGAGATGGAAGATGTGCATCTCTTTTAATCTTATTTAAAAAGTAAGATTGTGAATCTTACCTTTGATTCTCTGTCCCTTAAAAAAGAAACATGGTGACTAAATTCATACACCGTAATTTCCAAATTCTTTCTGATATTGATCTTTCTTCCATTGTCTAAATTTGGCGTAAAGGTCACTGCAATTTGATTTGGTTCATCAATCCTTCTAAACCAAAGTGGCCATCGAAGGCTCGCTTAAGGAGGATTTGAAATGAAGCAGTTGAGATCGGCGGATTGTCTCTGGGGGCTTTTCATCCTGATCACCTCTATCCATTCTAATTTACCCGCCTCCCTTCTCTTTCCATGGCTTTTCCTTTTCTCAAAGGATCTAATTGCCGGAGACATTCCACAGTGTTTCTAAAGCATGGCTTTATTATGAACAAGGCTCAGTGTCACAGTGTGGATTTGCGTGTTCTTTTATTAACAAGGTGAGTCATGAGCTACACGGCTCCCATTCTCAAATAATGAGACACTTTTCTGATGGAAAAACTCTATGGGGTTTTATAACTGAGAGCTGAGTCCTATCAGCACACATTATCTCCACTTTACATAAAAATATCATTTCAATGTCTGGGTTGTTTTGAATTGTTTTTGAGGTTTGATTAATGTATGTTCCTTTCAGTCTCTTTCTTTGATTAGATCAGTCTTGTTTCTGTTTTACTTTAGTTCACTTCTTCTTAGTTTTTCTAGTTTATTATGTTTATTTCTTATCTCTATTATTTGTTGCCATAATTTAATAATGTTTATAGATCTAGTTATTCTTTAGTGTTAGATTCATTTCCTAGTCTGTTGTGTGCTCTCCCTCGCCCCCGGTGACATTTTCTCTCTCTCTCTTCAGTTGGCTTTCTGCTCTCTCCCCTCACACCTGCAACCCGTTAGCTCATCAGCCCAGATCTCTTGTTCCAGCGTTCACCCTCACACTATTTAACATCACAGGGAGTCAGATCAGACCAAAAACTATAAAGAAACAGGGAGAGTAGCAGAGTGTAACAGGGGGAATCAACAAGGAGTGTGAGCAAGAGAGGTGTTTCAACATGTTTACATCTGTCTAAACATAAAACCTGAGTTACAGTCATTTAGATCAAAGTTGTTAGAATGGTCTAATCCAGTGGTTCTAAGTTATCTTCTGTCAAACACTCGCTAGGGATCATAAAGTGTTTTATGGATATTTTGTATTCACAGTAAACCCAGAGGGTCATGCAGGCTTCGTCATATTTCCTGGTCTTTTTCTGTGCTCAGTAGTTACAGGCTTACAATGATTAGGGCCAAATGAACAGGGTTTTTTATTACAAGAATATAGTCATAATACCAGAAAGTTTTATTACCAGAATAATATTGTACAAGAGGCATTACACAAAACTGTTAAAATGAGGAATGTTGAGCATTGTAAGTTGTACATCGTATCAGTTTTATAAACAGGAAAACCTGCAATTTTAACACATCAGCATTAAAATATCAGTAGCATGAATTTGAAATTATTTTGCAAATGACTGAATTCATTTCAAAGAAAGAATCACCCAGACTTTCTGTGCTAATCACTTGAGATCTTTATAACTATCTTAGCTTTTTTCCTCATAAAACAACTTTTATCTAATAGTTTTATGGGTTTCTTCTGCTAATATTTTGTTTATTCTGCTCATATTGTGACTTCTTGTAATATTATGATATTTTAAATTTTTTTTACTAAAACTGAAAATTTGTCTTGCTCTAATTCAGTCAATAAAGTATATGCTATTTTATTCTTCTCTATTCTCTCATTACTTACCTCTGCAGCCAGTTTTCTTTTCACTGTCACAAACTTCTCCAGTTTGTATTCTTCCTTCCAGTGTACTACTTGTTCTACTGGATTTAACAGACAGACTGTTCACTGCTGCCACCTAATGAGTGGAGAATTGTTTATGGTCAAGTATAAAAAGACAAAAACCGTCCACCTGCCTCTTGAGCACTCCACTGACACCTCACTTCTGTACTAGGTAAGTACTGTACTGCAAGTACTGGCTAATTTGAGATTTTTTTAGTGAGAAGAAGAATTTCTCTATATGTGTAAGAAGAGAGGGGAGGGGCGCACAAATGTTTACCACACTGAAAACCAGAAGTAATTTTCTTTTCCCTTTCACAATGATGTGTGATGCTTCAGTGTTGTACCAACATGTAAAATCCTAATAACATCTATTGAAATTTATGTTACAAGGTACAAATTTCTACAAGACACTGTATATGTGTCCATGATATAGAACAAAGCATGTGGTTGATCATACAAGACCTGTCAGGTTTGTACTCTGGACCATTTGTAGTATTTTCTTTGTATTTTTTTTTATTGTTAATTGCGTCGCCTCTTTAAACGGACAGATCATTGACGCAGTAATCAATGAATGTGATCTCCAGCTGAGATGCTCATTGATCATCAGATGTATGTGATGGAGAGTGGCGAAGAAAACCACTGAGTAGATTACAGATTGTTTGTGTTGTTCTGCTGCATTATTGCAAAGAAATTCATGTTTACACAGAGACTAATTTAGCTCTGTCAAAGCATCATTAAATTATTTACCTTGTGTTTTTACAGTCAAACATAAAACATAAATTGCTGCGTGTTAAATTACCTAATAGTTATTTCTTACCTATTACTGTTGGTCTGCCAGAAACAAAATTAAAATTCAGCTAATCCAACACCAGTGTCTTGTTTGGCTGTTTTAAAAGCTGTTTCCTTCATAAACAGTAAAGTTTCATGCTTCATCCTCTGGCCATCTCCTCCTCTCCAACAGGTTTCATAAATAATGACTACATGGGTGATGCATTATCCTGCAGAAAAACAGGACAAGAAAACAAAAGAAATGACTACATGATGTTTAGGTCTTGCCTGGGGGAGAGATTATGTCTGCAGAACAATATTTGCTTTTTACAATGCTCAATATAAAAAGATGCGTTTATCTTGTGAGGCATTTTTATTTGGCTCCTAATGTGAGATCAAAATCTTTTCCATAAATCTGCGTTACAGGGATTGATGAGATACGCCTATTTTCATCACTTGGTGGGTGTTAAAGGGCAGGCTGAAATTGCAAACAACGTCCTTCGTCTCTTATGAAAACTAGTCATAGCCACGACATCCACCTTTAATGAAAATGGGCTTTAATGCATCTAGTGCCGTTGAATAAAAGTTGTTCTGTGAGCTCCAAACGCACCTAAAAAGAACATGGTGAATATATTACTTAAAGCTCTCAAATGAGCATATTTAATGGATTTAACACATCACATTTTCATCTGCTGCTTTAAAAGCAAGCAATGTTGCAGTTTGCTCTCTGTTTAAATGAAAAACATAATTAAAACACAGAAAGTCCTGTGATGTGTGGTAGCACAACACACAGGCTGGATCAGAGGCCAGTGTTTACTATAAATCTACCGTCAGTACATCCAGCTCAAAAACTTCCACTTATCAGAGGCCCCACATCATTAAATGATAATGTTGACAAGGTCTGGTGCAGAACGGGTTAAAATTCATGGCCATCTTCATGAATAATCTAATAGAATAATGCATGCATAAAAAGTCACTCTTGTTCCAGTGAGCACATTCTGGATGCCCAAGAAATTTCACTGTTAAGACTTAAGATGTAAAATGAAAACTACTAATTAGCATTTAGCCTGCAGGAAGGTCATAGCGGCTACATTTCAATTTGTAATTGAAATGTAGCAGACCGCTTGAGGATCAACCAAAAGCTCTTCGGCTCAGGAGGTGCAGCAGGTGAGTCATTAGTGGATCAGTCTCTGACTTATGCAGCACCAGACTCTTGTCAAACTCTTAACTAATGCGTCGGACACTTCCATGTAAATTTGGCTAAAATAAAACAACAATGTTGTGCTGTGGGTTGGATCAAGTTGCTTGTAGCAAACCGTGCATGAGCACTTCAACAATTCAGAGATTATGAAGCAGGACTTTTCCTCCAACATCAGTTCCCAACACCATAGATGTCTGTGGAAAACTGCATGTTTTTCATTCACTGTCTGTAATGGTGGCAGCATGTTGGAGTTGTTCTGTTACTTTCATTCTTATTTATTCTCTTTTAATATTTGTATTTCTCCTCTTCTGGCTTAAACATTTATTTTATTTGAGAATTATTCCCTCTGGTTTTCAATGCTGTGCTTCTAGAAATAACTTTTGATTATGCTTTTTGACTTACTGCCGAGAGAGAGTGAGAGAGAGATTTCAAAACATACTTTATTTCGAACAAAGAATATTACAATTAAAGAGCTTGAACACAGCACAAAGTCATTAAGTTACATTAAGCAAAAAACAATAAGCCGAGTAGGATAAAACAATATCTGCAAATATTGATAAGATAAGATAAGATAAGATAAGATAAGATAAGATAAGAAGAAGGGGCAAAACTGCAATACAACAATAAAGGCTCATCCAAAAGGACAGTAACCATAAATAAATACATAAAAACCAAAAAATACATAAAAGCACAAACGTCAGATCAGCAGTACATCCCCATAACCATTTCCATTCACATGTAGAGGATAATACATCCTCTACATGCTACTCTTGATCACCGTCTGGGCCTCCTAATAATTAGTCCAGGCCCTGCTAGTCTGCCATTTATCAGGTTAATGGAAAGTGTAATGGACAATTTTATCATGTGCTCCTCACCCCTTTTGTGCTTTAGATTGTGTCTGATGATGAGATCATGTGTCTGCATGATCTTATCATGAGATTGATCAAGCTGCTCTCCTACAGACTTCCACAGTAACAGCAGATGTCCTTGATCCTGGAGACTATCTAAGTGTTACTTTCCCAACCCAGGACTTATCTGCCCCCTTTAGCATCAAATAATAACCCTTAATAATTATCCTTAACAATAGACAAATGGCCAGACCATTTGTGTTGGGCTCCACAGAATTCTTGGTACATAACAATCAGGGATTCACACCTGTTGTCCAGTCAAGTCTCTCTTCTCTGACCAGAACCTATAAAAGGAAGCCAGATCCACTGTTAGTCAGCGCAGACTTGACAGACTCCTTTGACTCTGTATTTCTGTTCCAAGGTTTTAATAAATTTAAAAAAGTAAAACAAAAGTGAAATGAAGTCATACACAAATAAGTAAAATAAAAATAATAATATGCATCTTTTTAATTCCATACAAATGTTTTTTGTCTTAAATGTACTACAGTGCAGAATTACATTCAAGTAGATGTGACAAAGCAGCTCCTCCATTACAAAAATAAAATAAAACCAAAAGACGTTCTTTATTATTTTTTGTTATTTCACTGGTTATTATTATTATTATTATTATTATTATTATTATTATTATTATTATTATTATTATATTTTATTTTTATATACTTTTTTTTCCGGGTTCCCATTTCTAATAAAAAGAACATTTGGTCTGTTATACACTTAATGGATGCTAAAGGTTACATGTTAAATTACGAACAATTGTACAAAATATAAATTATTTCCCCCAAAAGCTGAATTTACCAGATTATATAATGTTTTACCAAAACAATTTATTAATCAGATTAAAAATGTAATAACATATCATCCAATGACCCCACAATTACCCAATTTATCTATTAATGGAATATTATTCACTGACCAAAAATTCAATAAGCACACAATTAGAAGCTGTCTAAACAAAACTTTATTCCCTGAGAAAATAAATAAAAATAACATTCTTTGCAAATTTGGAAAAAAAAAATATTGAAAGGTTAAGAACTCTTTATTTAAAACTCCTCATACAACCAAAAGCTAAAGAAACACACTTTAAAGTTTTATATGCAATTTACCCCTCAAAAGAGCTAAATCGCTGTAATATTTATAAATGCTCATTCTGTGAAAGCAATATAGAAACGATAGACCATGTCTTCTATGAATGCAATAAAACCAAAAATATTTTAGAATTGCTTAGAAAGGTGGATCAATCGAAAATTGCATTTCTTGAATCTATTTCTAGAGAAATGGTAACCTTTGGAGTGTTATTGAAAAACAAAACAATAGAACTCTGTTGTAACCTAATATTTAGTTTGGCAAAATTCTTTATTCATAAACAAAGAGTGCAGAGATCATCCTCAATTTTTAATTTTTTTTTATCTGTATTCCAGTTATATTTGAAATCTCTGAAATGTATTGAATCATATGAATACCTGACTGAATTATTACTGGAATTTCCCACAAATGTATGTTAGTCCTAACATATGAATCCCCTTGTTGCTATTTTAGTTAGTTAGTTTAGTTATTTTATTTTATTTTTTCCTTTATCAATATTACTTTGTATTTCCATTTCTAAATCTGCTAATATGCTCTAGTTGCACTGTTGTTGTTGCCTTACTTGTTTGTACTTACTTTGTTTAAATAAAGTTTAAAAAAAAAATCCGTCTAATAAACGTCACTGCTCACACTGCCAGTGATTGGTAGTTTCTGCAATGGGGGCGTCTCATCTCGTCTCTCATTAGTTGGAGTTTTAAACCTCCCTGATATGGTTGGTCGGAGAGGTCGGCGCGTGATTGGCTGATTTCACTGCCTTCAATTTTAAAAATGTGTTGCTGCTGATCGCTGTTCTGAACAGCTGCTCCAGCGTGACAGAAACACAAAAGTTGGTAGATCTTTTTTAAACCAAAGGTAAGAGCTCACTTAAAGGGCTTTCACTTCTTTATCTAATCACGTTTAGGTTTTAGGAATTCTGCTACGCTAAGTTTCATTGTGCAAGATCTCAGTTTCACTCACTTCAGCATCTTCGCCTTGTTCAATATCGATCAGGAGCTAATGTGAGCTGGTTTTTATCAGCCTGTTTCTGCTATGCTACCCGGAGAAGATGGCGCCCAGCTGCAGTGCTGTGTAGCGGTGGAGAAGCTGAACAGCTGCGGCCAGGCCACCCGGAGGCAGCTCATCCGCAAAGCCTCCGTTATCCTGGGCCGCAACGAGTTCCAGGAGCTCATCCTGCGTGTGCACGACGGGAAACTATCCCACAGTTACCTCCTGAAAGAGTTCAAGCTCTTCACCAAGTTCGCCAGCGATGGGAAATGCACCGTGAAGCTGCTCCCCGAAAACACCCAGGTGCTCCTCTCCAACTGTCCCCCCGACCGCCTGAAGCTGTTCCTGAAAACACTCAGCATCAAGCACCAGGTCTGGCAGAGCGGCAAGCCTCTGACCGACCGAGAGAAGCTGAAGGCCGGCCTGCCCCGCAGCTTCGAGGCCATCAGCCCTCTGCAGCAGAAAGACATCCAGAAGGTGAATGAGCTGCGGAGCAGAGTGGCTCCCTCCGGCCTGACAGACCGCATCAACAAGGGGCCAGCTGCGGGTACAGGTCAGCAGGTCAAACGTTCCCGAAGTGATGCCAGCAGCAGCCCGGTGAGTTACTGGACACCACACGCTGGTAAAATGTACTTTAATGAGAGTAACATTACTGGAATATGCTTTTATAAAAGTAGAAGTTAATAGTTTTCCATTAAATGACTCTGGTAAGGGTAGAAAGGCAACTGAAGTGTTTAACATCTGACTGAATTTGTAAAAAAAATAAAATAAAATTTAAAACTATGTGCCAATTCTGGTATTTTAAAGAAAAAAAGGTTAATAATATAAATTAAAACGTACAAATTTAGAAAGAAATCCTATTAGAAATTGACAAAGACTTGAAAGGGATGTAGATCCCTCTCCAGCAGCACATTAACATATAAGAGTTAAAATGAAGTGTAGCTTGACATACAGTATGTCCACCTGTTAAAATGGCCCAGTCAAAGTCCAGAACTAAATCCACATTAGAGTCTGTGGAAAGACTTTAATTTCTTGACGGAAGCTTTCTGCCCAGTTTGAGTTGGGACTAAAATCTTCAGAACAATTCAGCATACATGAAAAGCCCATTTAATAGAGGAACTTTTTTAGTAACTAAAAAATATTACACCTCGATAGATGCTTGAAAGTTATGCATGTAAATTATGGTTTTCTGCTTATAGTTAATGAAAATGTGATCTTTAAAATTTTAATATTACATCAGAACAATAAAAAACATGTTTTAATACAGAAATCTAGCCTTAATGAAACGTGTTTAACACCTGCTTGAAGGTTGTCAGTTTTCAAAAGCTCCATTTTAATCTGACAAATTAACATTGGAAGGCATATTCTAATCTAGTGAATGACTGCACTTTTCTTTCATAACTTTGCTCTTCTTCCTGCTGATCACATTAAATACATACGTTTGTAGCTGACAAACTATCAGAAATTCAGACTATAAATCCTTTTTTAAATTTTTTATTTCCCTTCAGGGAATCATTAGCAGAAGCTCTTGCATTATTAAAGTCCACTTACTCTGCTTCCTAATTCGATCTCCAGCGCTACGATTTCTGTAAAGCCATCTGGGCTTCAGAAACTCATCAGACGTTTTGGTGGTGATTACAGGTGAAGGGAAACCCCAGTAAGAGAGCCATCCTGTCTCTCCCGATACGGAAGCTCAGCAAAGAGCAGGCTGCTGTTCTCAGTGCAGTGTTGAGCGGCAAGAACGTCTTCTTCACTGGAAGTGCCGGTAAAATGTACAATCTTCTCTAACGCTCTGCTGAATTGCTCTTTGACAACTTAAGATCTATGTTTGAGGTATTGGGTTTTCTCTCCAGGTACGGGGAAATCCTTCCTGCTGAAGAGAATCCTGGGTTCTCTCCCCCCGAAGAGCACCTTTGCTACGGCCAGCACAGGAGTGGCTGCGTGTCACATTGGAGGAACAACACTGCACAGCTTCGCTGGTCAGAGGAAACAATTTTCATCTTTAAATGAAATTATGTCTAACGGCTCGGGCTGTGCACACATTTTGTTAAAACGATGCATTCAGGGTCTTGGTGGAAAGTGATGGTAATGGAACAATTTTCAAATTTTGAGTAGAGACACTGCTCTGTTAAAATGAGATTTCTCCATGATTTCTCTTCCTTTTGGTCTAATAAACTATCAGAATGCATCCTCTTCCTGTCTAATTCTAACTGGGCTTTTTCACTTCAGAGTGTCCATGCTGATATTTACTCAGGCCCGGAAGAAGAACTAATCTGGGTTTCACCTAACACCCGCTTTATGGATCATTAAGTGATCTTTGCTCATCTGCTTGCTTTATTCCAGGTATTGGTTCAGGCTCCGCCCCCTTGGAGCAGTGTGTGGAGCTGGCCCAGCGGCCCGCTGTGCTGCAGCACTGGACCAGCTGTCGCCACCTCATCATTGATGAGGTCTCCATGGTGGAGGCCCAGTTCTTTGACAAGCTGGAGTCCGTAGCCAGGTGGGATCAGGAGTGTGACAATATCAGCTGACTCCATTTCTAGAGTAATGATGAGTTTGATCTGGGAATGTCAAATGCTTATGCAACTCCCAAGCCAATTCCTCATTAAAATGATAGAAATCAATACTATGTAAATGTCATTGTAGATTAAAGTGCTTTGTTACATGGTCTAAACCAGGGGTGTCAAACGTACGGCCCGCGGGCCGGAACCGGCCCGCCGAACGATTTAGTCCGGCCCGGGGGCTAAATGCATTATCATTATTCATGAAAAAACATATACTTCGTTTAATTGAAAATCTATACTGTCCACGAGGGGCGCTGTGTTTTATTCAGAGCACACAACATGATGCAACACTGCAGCGGAACTAACAGCAGATGGCAGCACTGAGCTTCAGGTTCTGTAAACAAGTTCGATTCTATGCTTTACCAGCTTTTTATTTTGGCCCTGGTAACCTCATATTTCTCGTGCATGCTAACATACATACATGTTATGTATTCAAGTTTTTCTATATGTATGCATTTTATGCATCAACAAATGTACTTAATCAAATGTCTGTTTAAAACAGCTGACACTTAAGATTTCAAATGTGTGAAGCCAGATAATTTGTTCAAATTGCTTCCCAGATGTTGAAAATTGATTTTAAATCTTTTCTTAATTTTTGTCTGTTGTATTTTGTGATGCAGGACAGTGTTTTTAAGTTCCAAAAACTGTGAATAAATGTTTTGCAGCATTGTACAATCACTGAGATCAGTTATTATGCATAATGCACTTAAATAAAGTGCATTATGCACTTTATTTAAGTGTAAAAATAGAGTAAAAGTATTGTTGAAATTGCAGATACCCTTCTTAAAAACTGAGATTATTCAAAATATATTTTGTAAAAGTGAAATTTGTTTAATATAAAAATCAACAACAAGTCCACTTTTATTGGTTCTATTTAATCTTGCAATGAGTTTACTTGTGTGGCCCCCTGCAGATCAGATTAAGCTGTATGCGGCCCCTAAACCAAAATGAGTTTGACATCCCTGGTCTAAACAAAGACCATGCAACACAACTACATCAGGTTATTGGCCAAAATTGGTGTGCTTTGTTTAAATTGGCTAGTTTTTTGTTTTAGTCTAGAGCCATTTTGCCCTCAGCCCAACTATTGACTTACAGATGTTTTTTTTTTTTTTTTTTTTTCTTCTTCAGACTTTAGGAAAGGGTTAGGTTTATGACCCACTAAGTGATTTTTCTTTTCCAGAACAACATACACTTTTTGATGAATACTAGTCCCGTTTTTCTTAAAATGTATTTAATAGAATTTGCTTAAAGTGTCTAATGACAATGGCACTGGTGAATGTACGGTTTTTGTACCCTTTGTAGCTTTTGACTTGATCCTAGCTAGCAGACAAGTGTTCATATAAACCTCAGTGTACCAGATCATACTGAGCTAATATATGGAGTACTCTTCATGTATTGGATCAAAAGTGTTCAAGGCAATAAAGGGTTTTTGAACCCATTTTTTTTAGCTATATATTTTCATACACTTGGACAGAGTATTGGCACATTTCATAATATCTTTGCCATTTCTACCACATTCTCTGAATCAAATGCTTTATTCTTCTAATATCTGATTGGGGAAGACAGTAATACCTTGCTTTTATGCAGATGATGTACAGCTGTGCTGTTTAAGAATTAGGAGTTCTCCAAACAGTCTAAATTACTGCACAGTCACAAAGTTTCCTGGATTCAAATCCCATTGGGTTTAGGATAGGTGTGTGTACTACAGACAGTAGATGGAGAACCCAAAATAAATGGTAACACTTTATTTGAAGGGGGTTGAATAAGACTGTCATGACACTGTCATAAACATGACATACACCTGTCATGCACATGAATAAGTCTTCATGAATATTTATGACTGTTGTCATAAAGCGTCATTCGGTAAATTATGACACTTTTAATACAAAGTTGACATTATTCAAAATGTCTTTATGACAACTTGACATTAACTAGGAAATCATTACTGTTTAAACTTTACCTCTTATAACATAAAGTTACCTATTTTTTAAAGTGAAATCAGTAATACTTTTATAACAAATTTATATCAGTAATGATTTCTTGGTTAATGTCAAGATGTCATAAAGACATTTTGAATAATGTCAACTTTGTATTAAAAGTGTCATAATTTACCGAATGACGCTTTATGACAACAGTCATAAATATTCATGAAGGCTTATTCATGTGCATGACAGGTGTTATGTCATGTTTATGATGGTGTCATGACAGTCTTATTCAACCCCCTTCAAATAAAGTGTTACCAAATAAATTAACTGGTTTAAAATATAACTTTTATTTATTTTTTGTAACCAAACTCTGAGAAAGTCCATGTTTAATTATTGACCCAGAGAGCATGGTTCCTCTGATCAGGCAACAAACCGGACTTTTGAACTCAGCTGTCAAGTGAAATTTAAGGAATTTGTGGTGCGTTTTTGACTAACCAGTGGATCCCCTTTTTTTTAATATATATATATATATATATATATATATATATATATATATATATATATATATATATATATATATATATATATATATATATATATAATCACTATAAGCTGTGATTTGTGGCTAAATAGAAGGGCAGGTAAAGTGCATGCTGAGGTTACTGTCCTCGATGCAGCTGTTCTGGGTTTGATTACCAGACCTGGACTATTAACTGCATATCAGAATTTATGACTTCTTTGACAGTTTTAAAACTGAACTGTTAGTGTTTCAGCTGGCCTCTGTGCAGCTCTGCTCCCACACAGTTTTCTGAAGTTGGTGTACAGGGAAAGTCTCAGGACACGTAGAGCCTGCAGCAGCCTGTACAATCCTGCTTGTGGGAGAAACCTGAATGAATTAAGCTTAGTGGAGAACTCAGTTTTAAAAGACGTCTTTTTTTCTTCAATGGTTTAACTGATGTCTTTGAAATTAACTCCAACTGTTATCAAAACTTGAATGGCAAAGCTTGAAATTACAATGGAACAATCACTCCTCCTGACTGATGGCGGTGCCTTTCTGTAAACACAAGCTTTATTATTCTCATGTCTGATTAGTTAAGTTGCATGAGTTAAGGTCTGACCCCGTACTGTAGAACTGAAACTCGCTGTGTCTCTTGTCAGGTCGGTGAGGAGATCCACACAGCCGTTTGGAGGCATCCAGCTCATCGTCTGTGGAGATTTCCTCCAGCTACCTCCAGTTCCTAAAGAAAAGGAAAAGGCCAGCTTCTGCTTCCAGGTTGGCCTTTTGCAGAATTTCTTTACTGATCTGCTGAAGCTCTGCAGTAGTCCTGCTGACCTACACTGGATCTTATTTTCGTGAGATAAAGCTACATGTTAAATGGATTAGGACCCTCAGTATTGGTTTTTCCTGGTATATGGATGCATATGCTACGGCTGGCCTGAGTGCACATGAGTCATTGCTGCTGTCTGTGTTTATTACTAATACAAACAATGTTCTTTAGTGAGCATCTTCCTTCCCTTTGCACATTTTCTGGGAATCATTATGGAAATTCATGGAAAACCTTCTGATCTGTGAACTTTCAGGCCAGGAGTTGGCGGAAGGTCATCCAGGTCAACATGGAGCTAACAGAAGTGAGGAGGCAAACCGACCAGAACTTTATCTCCCTCCTGCAGGCAGTGAGGGTGGGCAGGTAAAACACCCTCATGGTTGGCTCTCCATTATACCTGTCTGAGCCAATCTCACAGGAATTTATTGTGATGCTGCTGCTTTACATAATACATTTCATGGCTTTTTGAGAAATTCTTTAATCTCCCATGGCAATCATTCAGCTGTGAACAACAACTGGTTGGACTTAGCCCCGCCTTTGAGGCGCAGCTCCTCCTCTGAGCTGCAGTTTCCAAGCTTCAGTTTCGCAGGAGTTTTAAGAGACAGAGGCCCAATTTCAAGTCAAATTTCATTTGCCATGTTTGTGATAGTGGTGTTTTATCCATCTATGTGCCTAGAAAACGCATAATACTGCCCCTTTAAAGTCTTACATTTGCATATATAAAATTAAGATCTTAAAATGTCTTGAATTCATTTTTGTAAAATAAGTTGGCCTTGCATGTCTTAATCAAAGATCTTAAATTCTACATGTCTGTCTTTTGTTTCTCATGGGAATTTCTACTTCAGGCAACTCTTTGAATCGTGTTCAGACATGTTCATTGCGTTCTGTGACTCTAGGCATGTGAGGTTACTGGTAATTAGCTGCTAATATACCCTTGCTAACTATTTTTTATTTATTTATTTTTCCACCAATCATGGCAAATTCATCAGCAGTTGGCTGGAGTACGTTTGTCTTTGCCATAGGTGCATTTCTGTTGCCAACCCATAAGAGGCTAAGCGCATTATGTTCCAAATAGCTTGGCACTATGGGGTTTAAGGCTGTAGAGAGAATGACATAATATGCAATTTTCTAAAGTAAATTTTTGTGGTGATACAGGTCTTAAATTTCATTCATACATTTAAGTTGGTGAAATGTGCAGAAGCCCTGTCAATGAGTGACACAGTCCTACAGTTTTTATTCCCACATGGAGATCGACAAGCTGTGACAGGATGAGGTGTGATATGTCTCTTAGCTTTGCGTGTCATGTTCCCTTTAACAGGGAATGACTATGGAATGTTTTCTTCATTTCTTGTAAGTTTCATGTTTGATTTATACAGTTTCAAAACATGAGACGGCACAGATCTCGCTTCTCCTGCTAGAATTAGAATTGGTGAATGTATTTTAGTTTCTTAATTCTTTTGTTTTTTCTCCCCTCCAAGTTATAAATGTTACACCCAGAGCAGCTCCATCTCCGGTATGAGTTTGAGCTTTTCCTGAAGGAAATGTTCTGTGTCATAATAACTCAGGGTGTCGGAGGAAGTCACAGCCACACTGCTGAAGAGCGCCTACCATCAGATAGAGCGGGACGGGATTCTGGCCACCAGGCTGTGTACGCACAAGGATGACGTGGAGCTCACCAATCAGAACAAACTCCAGCAGCTGCCAGGTCTGAATGCTAACTGCCTGCTCCTCCATTAACCCCTTAAACAACGTCTTTACCGGCGTTGCATTGAGAAGTAGCTCTGATGCGCAGTTCCTCCAGGTGTTTGCTAATTGGGGAGGAACAAAACCGATAATTATTGAAAATTTTCTCCACTGTGCCACTAGAGTATCAATCAGAAAATTAAAAAAGCATAATTAAATGCAGTTGCTATGTGGAGTTTGGTGATACAAATCACTTCTTGAAGCAGCATCCTGAAGAAGCCCATTTCAAAAGATAATCTTTTGCAATAACAGTATTTGTGCTTATGATGCTTGTATCGCCCACCCCTAGTTCTGGAATCTTTTTAATTTTGTAAGATACAATTTCATCAAAACCCCTTTTAATTAGATGGGGGGGGGGGGTCAGTATTTATTTATTTTTTTCGTGTGCATTTTTTGTCAGTGACCTACTGTAACCGAAGCGTTTCTCCTCATCCTGCAGGGTCGTCGCGGGCGTTTGAGGCTCTAGACAGCGACCCAGAGCTGGTGAGGACCATAGATGCTCACAGCCCAGTCAGCAGGCTGATCCAGCTGAAAGTGGGAGCCCAGGTAGACTTCAACTCAATGTCTCCTGCTGAGATCGACTCTGTTTGAATAAAACCACTTTTTAAACCTTTTTGCATCCCAAAAGGTCATGCTGACCAAAAACCTGGATGTAGCTCGAGGTCTGGTGAACGGCGCCAGGGGAGTGGTGGAGTCATTCGACTCAGGAAAACAAGGTTTGGATCAGTTTGTTTTGTTTTGTTTTTTTTTCTTCTGTTGGCACAGTACTTGAACAGGAGCACAATTAAAAGTCCCCCCCCACTTGTCAGTGTGTGACAGAAAAGCTCCTCATATTTTCATTTAATTAAAACCAAATTAAAATTAGCTTTTGTTCTTTCAGTGGGAGAACAAAAGTGTTCAGAATGCCGCAGTGATGACAGAGTAGGCTCATCACTGTGACAGTAGTGGCTCCATTCAACAACGTTGCAGCTCCAGGAGATCAGCTGAACCTGCTTAATTTAGAACAAAATAAACTTCAGAATTTACATTTTTTGCCAGCTTTTATAAATGTACTGACCTTTTGTTTGTAACGTTCAGACAGGAGAGGTAGAGATTTCAATTTAATCATTAAACCAATTGTCTTTATTCTTGTTCCTAAACTTTGTACCCCACTATTAAAAACAGAATCCTTACTTGACACCATGTTGTGAGATTTGGAAATGAAGGGACCCGTTTCTACCAAACATATTTTCTTGTTCGCCATCAAACTCGTATTGATTATTGCTGTTGTAGTTTTCTCACTGAACCCTAAAGCTGTGTGATTTTCTGTGGGAGCAGAAAACCACAAGCCTGTCTCAATGTTAATTAATGCAACAGTTCTGGGTAAACTGCCACAGACACATTTAAATAATCTTCATTTTTAAGTGGGTTGTACCAGCGGTGCTGGCAGAACCTGGTCCAGGAATACCGTCAGATTAAAAAAAAACTAAATATTGGATCCAAAGTGATTTGACAGACAGTGTGACTTTAAAATGAAGATAAAGAGGGGGGGAGAAAGTGAAGATTCTGAGGTGGTTTTTACTTTCATGAGCATCAAAAATAATTCTACATCAGTTCATCAGTCTCTTCTTTTGCCTTCTGCTCTTCTTGAACCTCCAGTTGGTTGTGGCTGATGGCAGCTCATACTGAGCCTGGTTCTGGTTCTGCTGGAGGTTTCTTCCTGTTAAAAGGGGAGTTCTTCCTCCCCACTGTCGCTTCATGCATGCTCTGTATGAGAGATTGTTGTAAAGTCTGTACATGAAGCAAACAGCTGCCTGTCAACGACTCCATGTTGTGCCAATAGAGAAGTCTTTTTCCTGATCCACTGATCTCCCTCGTTTGTTGTCAGGATTCCCACGCGTGCGCTTCCTGTGTGGGGTCACGGAGGTACTGAAGCCAGAGCGCTGGGTGTTTAAAACCGCCGGCGGGATCCATTTGAGCCGACAGCAGCTACCGCTGAAACTGGCCTGGGCCATCTCCATCCACAAGAGCCAGGTGAGTCCAGCATCTGCACTGCAAAAACACGAGTCTGACCAAGTAGTTATCTAGTTTCTACTGCATATATCTTAGTTTTGTAAATTTCTAAGAGCTTTTTTTTTTTTAAGTAAATAATTCTTTTATATTCATAAAGTACTAGTTCCACTGGCAGATTATTTTCACTTATGGGAAAAATGAATTTTACTTGAATTCAGTGATTTTTTTTTTTTTTTTTTTCATCTATAGTTCAGCAGGAGACTCAATGTCTGACAGAGAGAGTGAATAAGTTTGCTTATAACTGCTTCCTCTTTGTTCCCATCCTCATCAACAGAGAAGGACAACTGAAAATGATTCTCTGAATCTTTTATGACTCTTGTGGTTGGAGGGCTTGTTTATCACACCACTCTGTGCTGTGTCTTTACTCCAGCTATTGATAACTAGTTTCAGGGGACTCATGTTGGTTCCTGACTGGTTTCCACTAAACCACCTTTTTTTTCAGAGCACACTATTGGAGACATGGCCACGTTCCTTTTTCTCTTGATTTCCTGTTGCTCTTGGCAGTGCTCCTGCCAAGTGTTTCTATATCCTGTTGCTGGTCGGGAGAGGGGGGAGAAGAGGTGATATTGGTGGCAACAAATATATTTGGAAAGGAAATGACTGTTTCACCCTGCAGCCGCTGCTGCTACTACATCCTGACCCCAATAATTGGCTGGAGAATGGAGAAAGTGGGCCTCTGGATAATTGGGATCACTGGTTGTGAGCACTGGGAGCAGGGGTGGTCTACAGCGCAGGTGTCTGCAGATATAATACAATTAATTAACAGAATTTAAATTACCTTTTTTTGTTTTCTACTCTGTATTTAAGATGGGTTCTAGAGTAGAAATCCAATAGTTGCAGTAAAACTGAGCATGAGGGGAGAGTGATGGCAGCTTCTGCACCAGGAGACTTGGCCTGTATTCCAGTTGTAGTCGGAACTGGGAAATTCTAATTTCACAATCAGAAAAATTTGATTTCCTACAGGGAACAATTCCATCTACCCCGTTAGGTCTTGTAAGGCCGACTTTGGGTCTCGATACGGCCGCTCCTCACATCAACAGTGACCTGTGGTAGAAATGCGTTTATTTTTGTCAGACACTTACGTGTCTGACGAAAGTGTCTGGAACTTTAAACTGAACAAATGAAGTGGTGTTACCTTATGGAACGTAGCGCTTAAAGGGGCAGTGTTATGTAAAACCGACTTTTTGAGCTTTACATCATGTTATGTTATTCTGTCATTAGAAAAAAAACCTTAAGTGTTGTTTTGATTCTTTCATGCATGTTTGAGAAACCATTTAATCTCCATGGCAACCATTCAACTGTTCAAAATGCCTGGTAGGGCCCAACCAAGTGCAAGTCAGAGCAAAGCTGGAGAAAACCTTGTTAAAGAGTTAATAGAGGAGACGTCTTCCTGAAGGCGGAGTTTCAGAGAACGTTTTAAAACGACAGGCCCAATTTCAAGCTGTTAAGTTATAAAGTAAAACTTCTTTTGTCATATTTGACATAGCATTTTTTTAACAACTGAAGTGAACATACTTACTACTTAATTACTTACTTAATTGAGGAATTTAGGGTAACTGTGCCGCTGGGTTGTTTTAATATGGTACTGTCTTAACCTGCTGAGTAACTGCACTGGTTAAATGCTGGATTTTTTTTGTTTTAGTCTAATATCCTGCTGCAACCAGGCCTGAATTTATAAGTAAATTTTGCATACCTTCACCGGAAATGTGGCTTGGTAGCTTACATAAAGAAGGAATGTGGAGTGCTAGTTCATGCCTGTGAATTCTGAATGTTGCATCATCTTCTGGTGCATTTTCAAATTGGGGAAGTTGTGGAGACAAAGCATAATAATCCACTTTGATAAAAACTTGTTTTTTTTTTTTTTGTTTGTTTTGTTTTTTTATCCTGATTCGAGTCTCGACTAGAAAACGGCTTCAGATTCATTAGATATTGAAGTGCTGCTCTCTCATTGTTCCCCCTGCTGAGTGTGTTGCTCATTTTGAACAGCCAGTTTATTCCTTGTCTGTGTTTCTTGTGAAGGGAATGACTCTGGACTGTGTGGAGATTTCCCTGGCTCGGGTGTTTGAGAGCGGCCAGGCCTACGTGGCCCTGTCTCGAGCTCGAAGCCTGGAGGGCCTTAGGGTCATGGACTTTGACCCCCACGTTGTCCGGGCGGATCCAGATGTTCTCCTCTTCTACAAGAAGCTGAGGAAGGAGCGGCTGCTCATGCAGGTGAGTGTGGAGCTCTCCCCGTCTTCCAAAGTTTGGTCTTGACTAAAAGATTTCATCTTCAGTGTCACCAAGTTTCCAGAAAGTGAGAATTGTGATGTTTTTGTGTTCAGAACTGATTGAGTGGGTTTTCCCTGCAGGCCTCCGTGGATAATTTCTACAATAAAGAAAATGCTTAGGAGCATCTGCATCTCCTGAGCCACTATGCACTATGTGCATGACTAATGCTTTTAATACAATCTGAATTTTACTTAACTCATTGGATGAGTTCCACTGCCACCTGCAGCTCATTTCTGCAACTTGCAGTTTTTATTCTTTGTTTTTTTGTTTTTAAATCATGTTATGATTTGTAATTTATTGAGGTTTGTATTTAAATAAACTTTTAGCCCTACTAACAAAGTCTTGTCGTCATGTAGATTGCACGAACGAGAAATAATTGAGTTTGTAAGAGTTTATGAAAATGCTGAGTCATGTGTATGGCAGCCAGATATAACTGGATTTACCACTTTGGCTTTATGGTGATTATTTGAGTAGCTTAAAATCTGAACTAAAGTGACTCAACAGCTTCACAGGCTTTATGTAAAATAAAGCCTGTGAAGCTGTGTAAAATAAAGCCCGAATTGCCTTAGAATCTAAGGCAATTCGGGAAAAGTAAAAGTTTAACAATTCTGGGGAAAAAAACTTTATAAATCAAAGATGATGTGAACAGCAAAGTCACTGAATCCGGTGTCACTTTTGCCACATTTGGTTAGCCTTTTACTGCAAAATGGCTGACATTTTCCCTGAAGACACAATTTTTATATTGACAAAAATTGTAAACAAGTCTTCAGACTTTGCCATGAAGTGAATTGTGTTTCCATTAATCGTCTTTAACATTTCTGCAGCTTGGTTTGGGTTGACCTTTCAGTAAATTCAGTTGACTGGGCAGGACTGGCTCAGACACACACCTCTGAAAATGCTTCATGTGTTTTGGATTGATTGGTGACACCCTAACCAGACGGCCTTTTATCAAGGGCCGGCCACCCTGGAGTTAGCCAAAAGTATGTAGTTGTATACAAGTAACTTCACAATGTTATTGTGGGATGTTGCATAGAGAAAAATTAAGGCGTAAAGGTAATTTTATTTATATAGTACATTTTCAGCAACAAGGCAAAACAAGGCGCCTGGTCCACACGTAACAGAAATTCTGGAAAAATGAATAAATTCTTATGCATTTGGGCCTTTCATCCACATGAAAACTGTTTATCACTAAAAATGATTAGAAAAACTCTAACAAAAATGGAGATTTGAGTCTTGCGCATTACAGGCACCAATATATCCACATACTTTCTTTGACAACTGAGATTGTCTTGTTTTATTAACTTTGTATTATAATGCTCTAAAAGTATGGCCACACAAATGAACCATACACATTTAAACATGTGCCTGTTAGGAACATGTGCCTGTTAGGAACCACAACTTCCTAACAGAAAGTTTTGAAGCAATCCGATTCATTCATAGGTCTTAGTTTTGTGCTACACTGCCCCCTATGGGTTTAGCATGTTTGAAACGACACCAACGGGTGGATTTGTTCAGGTTAATGTGGAAGAACTTTTCTGAAAATGATAAAGTGTGCAATTTTTAAAACAATGTGATGCAGATGTTTGTTGCATGTTGGCCTCAGACTCCAAGGCTTAAAATTAAGCATGATATGTAGCGTGATTAGGCTGTTTTGCCTTTGCAGAAACAGGGTTTCCCCCAGAAAACTTGCTAAGCCAGATGGTGGGGGTGTCGAGGTGGTCAACCGGCGGTCTACCATGTTTTTGTATTAAAAGATGTTAAGTTGACAGAAAATATTAAAGTATTACTGTGTAATTATATGTTACAGGAAAATATCTCCAGTGAAATGCTATTTAAACCCACAACTAGTCTAAAAACAACAAATGTGCACTTCTGTTTAATCCAAATTAAGTCAGCAGCTCCATCAGGCCCCAAGAGCTTTAGGGGCCCCATAAATGCTAATATTTTAAAGCAGCCCACAGATGCATGAATGTAACACTTGTTTATTGAGATTATCAATGCTGTTAAACTTGATTCAATTTCAGCATACATAAATTAAAAGATTTTAATTGTTTAACATTTAAATTAAAGATTTTAAGGACCTGGCAAGTTTACTTTGTAAAACTTCAAAGTACAATATTCATATTGTTTTGTTACTATAGCAACAATCTGATGCTGTGAGTTTAATCTTTGAATTTACAAATACAAGTTAGTAAAATGCGATTATAACTTATTGCTTTTTAGGCTGGCCAACTAAACTACTCCCTTCTCCCATATTTAACTAACTCTAACACAGAAGCTGTTAGAGGTGCTGATGATTTTAGCAGCTAGAGGGGCCCCTAAGTCAAAGTCTGTGCAAGGCCTCATGCAGCCTTGGACCAGCCCTGCATGATGAGTAAATCTGCTGCACTGCGCAGAGATGCGCAACAAATGGGAGATTTGGCTTTAGTAGTTGTTCCATTCTTGTCTGTTGAGTTTTAATCGTCACAGAAACTATTCTGGTTGGTCGAGTTTATGGGACTTGACGGTCACGAGTTTCTCAGATCTCCGTGCGGCTTAACTCTAAGTAGACCAGTGTTTTTCAACCACTGTGCCGTGGCACACTAGAGTGCTGTGAGTGATTGTCAATTGTGCCGTGGAAATGATCCAATTTCACCTAGAGTACCACATTTTCCGGACTATAAGCCGCTACTACTTTTTTCCTAAGCTTTGAACCATGCGGCCTGGTGCGGCTTTTCTGTGGATTTTTCTTCAACCATCTTTAGCAGGAAGTGAATCATTCGAAGTCAAAATTGTAAATCAAAGAACACACTAATTTTCATTTTGAAAAAGCACATGCTAGCAGCAGGTACGACAGAAATGTTTTCAAACTCATATGATGCAGCTTTTAAGTTGAGGGCTATCGATCTGGCTTATAGTATGGTGCGCTCTTTAGTCCGGAAAATATGGTAGTTGGTCTTAAAAGATTTTTATTTTAATTATCTGCAAATAATGTAATCTTCGAGGGTCTCTGTTGTAGTAGTGACTAGCAGCGTAATCATGTAATTTTCTTACCAGTAGATGGCAGTAGGTACAGAGCATTTTACATTAAAACAAGAGAATTAGTGATGCATGAATGTTACAGGTAGCGGTGTATCTAACAAGATTGTAACAGTGATGGAAAAGACAGTGAAGCTCAGCAGTAGTTGGAAAGAACATGGGTCCATTTCCCACAACATATCTGTGTGAAGTGAGCTTCTCAAGCCTGGTTACTATAAAAACTGAAACCAGAGAGAGACTGAGAGCTGTTGAGGAAGAGCTTTGTCTGTCTTCAATTTCTGCCAGGAAATCAGCTGTTTTCATCCAAACATGCACAGGTTTCACGCGAGGTGGGTAAAATATACAGATATTGACATTTTGTACATGCAAATCTTCACATTGTAACAGTCAATATGAAGTAAAATCTTTCCTAAATATTATTGCTTCTTTCAGAATAATTATTTTCTGTATTCCGGCTAAAGGAATGGTTGTGGATTAGTTTGTAAAACACTTTGAAGTTTTCTACAACTTCTTTAAATTTAAGACCACATTGTTGTGGCACTGTTCAGGTGTATTTTTGAAGTGGACATGTTGCATGCAATTTGAAATTAGAAATATAAAATATGATAAAAATAAATTTCTGTGTTTATTTGATTCCTATTCAAGACACTGATAAGAATGACTATATATAAAATATAGGCGGCCTTTGTCTACATTTTTGGTTGGTGGTGTGCATTGTGATTTTTTTCAATTAAAACAATGTACCTTCGCTCAAAAAAGGTTGAAAAATACTGAAGTAGACAACGCATTTGATATGATTTGATGCATCGTGTAACCGGAAAAATAATACTAAATTAATATAAAATCAGCGTGATGCGTGACTCCGAGGAGAGAGTTAAAGCTCCTCACCAGGCCGAACCTGCATGATGTGGTTAGCGCTGCTCGATATCCACAAACTCTCCGGCCAACCGGGACCACAGACATAAACTTTACAGGGAGGACAGACACAGAGCCACACACTGGGCAGCGTGTTGAGATGTAAACGCCGCATATAATTGCTCGTTCACAAAGATAAATCATTCTCACCGCTCCACAATGCGCCTCTGAATTCGCTACAAGTTATTCCTGCGGTTCACATTGAGCTGCGCAACCAGAGCTAATGCGGCGGGTTTTAAACTCTTACCTAGAGTTCTCCAAAGGATCATAATTCCTCACAGTAAGTTGATGTAAATATACATATAGGTCAGTCTGTGTCCAGTTTGAGTGAAAGGAGGCGCGCGCGATCCCGCTAAGGTAAAGCAGCGGCAGCGCGCGAGGCAAAGCGCAGCGGTGTGATTGGTCCGCGCGCTGTCTGCTTTAAATGCATAAACTATAAACCTATCTATTATAAATCTATCCCTAAGGATAAATCTGCTCTGCTAGTGAAATGCTCAGAGCAACAGAGACGCTTGCAACCCGGCATTAAAAAAAGAAAAAAAAGCGATTTTTGTTTTTCTATTTATTTTCCTTGAAACGTAAACAACACAGGCTTATAATACACTGGGGGAAACCCTGAGAAATCCTCAAGTTGGAGATTTAAGGGGGTTGATCTCTAGCATCATTAGAAGTGCTTTGAAATCAAAAATGTAATTTCATATGAACTTATTCATTGCCAGGAATAACAAAGAATGACATATTCAGACAGACTGACGAGGAACCAGGGATAAGAGGAAAATATTTATTTCTAAGTCGGAACAGTGATTCCAAGGCCAAACCCTGAGGTAAACGTTTCATCCTGGAGCGCCATCTTAACTCTGGACTGATTTCTAACACTGCTGCTGCACCAGGGATGGGAGCAGCAGTGTTGATGAATAATAATGGTATTAAGAGCACATAATTACAGAGGACATGCATTAAGTCTAACATGATTATGGGAAGCATGCATCATGGTGGCTGCTTAGTTGATCAGGATCCTACAGCTGCAATGGGTGAGGATGGGGGGACGGTCATTTCACATTGTGGAACAACTTGTGTGCAACCTGAAAGCAGAGAAACGTGATTAGATTCTTTACTGAAACACACTCAATCAAAATCAGCATCAGCATCTTCAGCGTGTTCAGAGAGGATTAGAGACCAGAGCTTCTGTTCTCAACCAATAAATGTACTGAAGGACTTCAAGTTGTTTTTTGTTTGCTTTGTTTTTTTGTTTTTTTCCTGGCTGCTGGTGAGCTAAAAAAAAAAAAAAAAAAGAATCAGTTGTTTTTCAGCTGCTGAATCCTTACTATGTGTTTTACATGCAGACTTTATAATTTTATTTTCTTCCTCCTGCTTTATTTGCGTGGATGCGAGTTTAATTTTAACCAAAGTTATTTAATTCTACTCAAACACTCGTCTGTTCATAGTTGCGACTTGCAGTGTTTGCCTTTAACTAAAAGTTAAAGAAATAATCTTTTTTTGGACTTAAACTCTGGCTGAACTGAGATCAGTTTTATTTCGTTTCCAATTCATTCTCATCATATGACATTCTGAATGTGTGTGGCTTTTTATTTGCTAAAGCAGAAGCAAGAGCTTTATTTTTGTCAAGTGGCACTTTAGTCATACATACTCTTGTGAGCAAAACTTCGTATTTTAATTGGTTAGATGTAAAAGTTAAAACTGTAAAAAAGTAGAACAAAATATTATTTTCTAGTGATAGATTTGAACAAAAACAGATATGAGTAGCAGCTCTGCTAGTAAAGCTCAGTCTCTCCAAACTTCTCTGTAGTTCAAACTGCTGTAACACTTACACAGTGGTCCCGTGCGTGCAGGAAGTCAAACAGCTCTTCTGTGCACTCCTCCGTAGTGCTGGACCTGGAGCTGACCCTGGCTTCACACACCTCCAGAAGCTCCTTCAGGTGCACACAGTGCTCAGTCTGCTCACATTTGGATCGTATCGTTTCCAAGGGGTCCTGGAAGGTACCAGAGACGGAATGGCAACAGCAAATCAGTATGATTTCCCCTCTGACCCAGAGTTAACCCTCAGCCAGAAGCAGACAGTGCCTCGTTACGGCCTTTATTATAAAATATTTGAAATGCATTAAAAGATGTAAATAAATGTAATTATATTGCTTTTTTTAAAAATAAAACATTTTGTTGCCTAAAATACAATAACAGCATTCCATTAGTGAACTCTATAATTTGTAGCAAAGGATGAATCTGCATTAAAAAAATACATCAACATGTGAAAAGCTAAAACCCTTTCTGCTGGACTTATCAATGCAGTGTATGGTTGAACTGGTGATCAGTTTTGGATTAACCAATTAAGAAACATTTGTTACAGCATTGTCTGCAATAACAAAGTAAAATTGTGCCATACAGACATGATTTTACAAAGCAAAGTATTGGAATCATCAATCAATTTCCAGATGAAGCTTTTACAATCAAATCTGTAATAGGTGGTCTTAGGTTTGTGTGGTGATATGAAATATGTTATTTTAGACTGAACATGTGTTTAGCTTTTAGGCAGCTGAACACATGTGGAATCCTCTATAAAGTAGAGAATTGTGGTAAGGAACAAAGAGTTTCTAGAAAATGTGAATTTAATGAATTGAAGAAAACAAATGCTCAAGTTTAGTGTGAAAGCACACACATATTTTTTTATTTTTAATTGTTATGTTGTACAGCACTGTATCAACTGTGGTTGTTTTAAAGTGCTTTATAAATAAAGTTAGTATGGTATGGAAAAACACTCCATCTCCCTCCTGCATATGTGTTTCTGTCCCTGTTCTTCAGCAGCCACTCATCTGCTTCCGTCCAAATGAGTGACAGAATTTAAATACACTTACCACCATTTCTTCCTCCTCTTCTTCCTCCTCTTCTTCCTCAGCAGGAGCATCCTCCTATTCAAGGGCAAGAAGAATTCCAATCAGTTTAAACTGAAATAAAAGCCTATTCAAGAACTCAAGGTGAACTTACACTGACATTTTAAAATTCACTGGTAGCCATCTTTTATTAACCATTCATAGATAAATCTAATTTCTAAATTCGGATATCTTTGCCCTGACTTCGCTTAACCAGAGTCGATATTAACATGTCTTTCTATGTTATAGTTGTTCCAGTTTAAAGGCTGACCCTTCGCTTATACGGTCCACCGCTGAGCTATTAGGTTACACAACCCGGTACACTATTTTAATTTGGCTCCTGTTTACATATATTTGTCTATTTACTGTACCTCTTCGTCGGGGTCTCCGGACGTGAGCATTTTTTTCTCGAAAACCATTTCTGCGAGTTTGAAACTTGCCAACAAATCAGCTACCTGAAGTGAAAGCCTGAACTGAAGTCCCTGTTCGAGGACGCGAGGTCGGTCACACGCCGGAAACGAGTAGAACGCTCTCTCCGTCTACAGTTTTCTATTGGCGGAAATGTTTTATCGACGTTTATTTTGTCTAATCACATACAGAGTTTGCCTAAGTCCCGCCTTAGTGAAAACAGGAAGCGCGGAACTGTTTTAGAAGGGTGCAAAGGATCCGTCGGATGAAAAAAGTTGTAGCACATCGTGATGGGGCTGTTCCTGGATACTTCCAGAGTGATATTTAGTAGGGTTAAAGACCTGAGAGCCCTGACTTCTAAGCGACACCGAGTGAAAGGAAAATGGGTAAGTCACCAAAAAACAGGCAAACAAAATAGCTTTTAGTGTTTTGTGTCTGAGAAAACTTTTATTTTTAAGGGGTTCGAGTCAGTGGGTTCGCACCAATTATCACCCGGCGAAGCAGTGTTCAGGGTGGGCGGAGTTTGGACAGTGACAAGTACTCCGTTCCGATCCACCAATTCTAACATGTGACTGGCATAATAACCATAACAGTTTTTTGGAGAGAAGATAATATTTCTTGAATGATATGTACAAAATGTGTGTATAAAATCAAATCAGGTGATTTTTTTATTTTTGTGTGGAGCTCGAGCGAGTGAGGGTGGATCAGAAAATTAATATCTTACATATTTAACATATGTAAAAGAAGCTAATGGAAATGATTTAACTTTTAATACTTAACCACAGAGCATAGACGTTCTCTTCTGGCTGTTATAATGTGCCCAGTTCAGTTTGTCTGAAAAAAAATACAAGACAGCCTTTTATATTTCAATAAAATTTCATATCCTTTATGATTTTATGAAATTATCAAGTCACATTAGAACCTTATATATCTATGAACTTGTCTTTTTCATGTCTTTTTTTTGTCATTCAAAAAGACCTGTCAGTTGGTCATGAAGTTAACTCAGAATTATTGCTAAATGTGTTTCTTCTTTTCTCTCCTACAGGCTGCCACACAACCCAAGCAGCCTCCCACCAGAATGGCTCTGCAGCACTTCGATGCCACCTACAGCGCCCAGCTGGGGGCGCTCTGGCCCTCAATCCGAGTGGCCCTGCTGTCAGAGAGGAAGTATGGAGCCCTGCTCAATCATTTCTCCCATAATCCAGATGTGGAAGAACTCCAAGGTCAGGGATGCAAAGATTTCATAAGCAATGGAGAGGGTAGGTGTGCATTTCATTTCCAATCTTCGCTGCGACATCCGATGATGTAGTACACACAGCTTCAAAACACAAGCTCCATGATAATCTCCTACTGAGAAGCGTTGCAGAGAACCACGCAGGCTCTGGTGCAGAGCTTACTCCAGCATTGGCAGCAGGTGGCTGTGGGAGCATTTTCATGCACAGTGAGGCAATAAAGTGTTGCAAAACAGCCATGTGGCATGAAGTGAAGAAGACACTTCTGTCCAAGAAAAACATGGAGGACAGAGTTCAATTCAGCATTAAGTGTGACTTTTGTTCTCCAATGAATCCTCCTTCTGATTGTTGTGGAAATCTGCGATGCGTTATCAGATGTGATAAAAGCCTTTTAAATGTTTCTGACTCAGAACCCAACAGGAGTGTCTCTGGTAGATCTTTTGGTTGTCTTGTCTACAGCTAATTTCCCCTTTTTGTGTTTTTTGCAGCCTTCATGTTTCCGGCCTCTGCTGATCACCACTCTGAGCTTAGACCTGAAGAAGACTCCAGCAGTGTGTCTACAGTGACTCATGGTGGTGGTATTCGGCAGCCTTCTCCTCTACGGCTCAGTCCCAATATCAGGTGCTTGGTTTTTCCAAGAGGAGATATCACACGGTTCAGGCCTGCAAGGTGAGCGAAGGTCTCGTACAGTCCAATTTATCGGCACGCAAATAAAATCAGGACGACCTCAACACATGAAGTGTTGTCTGAATCTCACTTCTCTCCTGTTATCTTAAGACCTGACAAGTTTGGTTTGTTGAGTTACTACCTGCTGGACGCGGCGTCCATGTTGCCTTGTCTGGCGCTGGATGTGCAGGAGAGTCACACAGTTCTGGATCTGTGCGCCGCTCCGGGTGGAAAGGCCCTGGCTTTACTTCAGACCCAGTCCGTCAGTGAGTGTCCTGCTCTAAGCCAGTCTTCATCAAACTCTACCCAGTCTGGTTAGTCTCCTGGCTCCTCCGACAATTATCCACTGTGTCGTTTTTATGTCCCAGGGTTTTTGTGTGCCAACGACTTGTCCGTGTCTCGAACGTCTCGATTGAAACGGGTTCTGCACAGCTATGTTCCGAAAGCGCTTCTGACCGATGACAAACTGCGCATCACATCGTTTGACGGCACCATTTGGGGGGAGATCGAAAGGAACTCCTTCGATAGAGTAAGCCCAGGTCACTCAATCATCTTCTTCCTGTTACTCTGGTGACACGCTGATCTGATACCATCTTCACTTCAGGTCCTTGTTGACGTCCCCTGCACCAAAGACAGACATTCCCTCATGGATGACGACAACAACATATTCAGCAGGAGCAGAGTCGGAGAAAGGCGGAGCCTACCACAGCTGCAGGCGCAGCTTCTGCTGTAAGAATGATGGAAACACAGAAACAGACCAAACATTTAATCATCAACCACTGATGATTAAATGCCAAATATGCAAACATAATGTCACATGTCATAAATATTTTTCTTAAAAATATTCATGTGTTTACCATAGTTTTTTTTTTTTTTTTTTTTTTTTTTTTTTACTCATAACGTTATGACAACACATAGCACCAGCTTGAAGGTCATGCCCAGCCTTGGGTTTGGTCTAAAGAGCAAATCTGTGCTGCACTAAGGTGTAACACAAACAGCAGTGAGACTGCTAGCTTCACATGGTAATAATCGTCAGGAACGCTTCTGCAGCTGTCTTGTCACAGTGTCTACCTGGACAGTGATCAAACTCACTGTAATAATATTGTCTGGTAAAGAGGTGTAAAAAACCTAAAAATAAATTAATCTTTATTCCCGTAGCATAATCTCACATTGAACAGTTTAGGAAAATCTAACCTTTCCCCTTAAGTGAATTTGCACAATAAAAAAAATCTCTGGTGACATGCAGAGATGCAAAATGAATTCTTTAAAAATGAATTCCTTAAGTTCTTTTTTTTTTCTTTTTTTTTTTTTAAAGAAAAAAATTCTTTAAAAATTATTTTAAACAAAATGTGACACATGTCTTCCCCCTCACTGGAGCTGGAAAAAATCTTAAAACAAAAACATTCAAGAAACGGAAGAAATGTGTTTTCCCAGAACTGAATTCAAATCAGATATGGCTCTTAATACCTTTACCATGTTTCTATGAAAAATGAAAAAAAAAACTATTATTGAATTGATTAGTTGATCATACACATACAGTTCATCAGAACTATAGGACTACTGTTAATCAGGTGCAACTGTAATCCAAGTTTGTGCTTCCTGTGTAGAGCGGGAATCCTGGCTGCTTGTCCTGGAGGTGATGTTCTGTATTCCACCTGCACCCTCTCTGCCAACCAGAACCAGGCTGTGGTGCAACAAGCTGTCCAGCTGGCTGAGGAGCAGCACGGCATCCAGCTTCAGGTCTGTGGATCAACCACACAAGCAGAGGAAATGATGGAAGACTTCCGCATAGACTCATTAAATACACTAAATATTAAGGCACTAATGTTTATTTTTTTCTCCCTTTCCCTATCAGGTCATCAGTCTCCGCCCTCTGGCTCAGATGTTTAGCAACACATTTCACTTTGCTCCTAACCTCCACCTGGGTGAGATGGTCATCCCGCACTTAGCTGCTAACTTTGGACCCATTTATCTGTGCAAGCTGAGGAGACTCACCTAAACTCTGCTTTGTGGACACAAAACACAACAAACATCTTTCCACTTTCATCCCAGATCCTTTTCCTCTGGGATTCACCTGCAGTGTTATTTTTCTCCTGTAGATGTCCACAGTAGCTAAGCAGTAAAGGTGCTTGATGTATTCTGCAACCACCAGGGGGCGGTGTGCAGCTCTTCTGCAGCGCTGTTCTGTGGTTATTCATCAGGTTTGATGGCTTTGCCTCATAATGCTGCGTGTTTCTCCACAGAAGCAGAAGATAATGAAAAGGCAGCTCAGAACTTCTTTGACCATTTGGCTTTTCACATCTGAATCTGTGCAACTTCCATTACTGTAGCAGGGCTGATTCCATTTTGCATCAGCATCAGTCAGAGGTGAGGCGCTTCCTCTCATCACTGCCTAATGGGAGGCGTTCAGGGGCCGTCTGCCATCACACCGCCGATGACCCTGTGTGCTGTCCTGGCTAGGCAATGTAGCGTGAAAAAAGGTGTGTGTATGCCTGCATGTGTGAGAGAATACATATATATCTAGTACTGTATATTTGATGAGATCAGATGAATCCACATCCCATCGTCATTAAGCAGCTCGGTGCGGTGCGGCGGGGACGGGACGCCAGCCATGCGGCTCCCAGATGAACATTAAAGAGGCAGCAGAGAGCTAAAATGGGCTGGCTCGCCCTCTCTCCTGCCCCGCCGCTGTTTTATTCCACAGATGAGTGCAGATAATTTCCTGTGCGATTGTGAGTGATTACTGTATTACTGTGGCAAAAAGGGGGGATGTATCTGGGAATGCAGAGGGAATTAATGACACATAAAAACTATATATTTTTTTTGTACCGGATGCGTTGGTCCCTCAGATGGCTCTTGTGATTACCTAAACGTATTGTAAATATGTGTTTCCGATGGGCTCCTCCATAAATTTCCATGTTTTAGCGCTCAGGAGATGGCAGACGGTTAGAGATGAGTTACTCTCTGCAGACTCCACCGGCTGCCTGCTTTATTATTGAATTAGCCAATGAGGCGCTGTGCGTTTGTGTCCGTGTGTGTAAGCCTGTGTTATGCTGTGTATTAAAAAGATGAATATTATGGATTTAACTACGCAGCCTTGCTTCTGTTGTGTTTTCAAATATAATGCTTTTAATAAACATGTAAAGCGCTCTAATAGTCTTCAACACACGCCGCTGTGTGACAGACACACAGCCATAAAAATCAGACATTATGACTTAACTTTATAAGCAATATAACTGAGCTCCCAGTGCAGTCTGATGAACACTTTAATGATTTGAATCCATCAGTGTGATCAGGCAGGATATGTGTGAGTGTGTGTGTGTGTGTGTGTGTGTGGAGTTTCATGTCTGCAGGTGAAGCACTGGCAGCTGCAGAGAGGATTCCAGCTGCTGGGGGTTAACAGTTACCGCCACCGCGCCCAGCAGGAACTACAAACATGGCAAACTAAACCGTAACAATGCTGCAAAAACAAAATGGGGAAAAATTTACCGTTCTGCTCTGAATGACAGCTACCTAATTAACCAGTCATCAGAATGTTGGACCACCAATACAGAAGTAGTAGCCTAGCATTACCTTATGCAATTTTGCTTGATTCTCATCTCCCTTCAGTGCTCTGTGTGGGATTTCTTCCATTGAGTCAGTTTCTCCGGTTGAATTTAAACTGGGAGATGAGAATGGAGTGGAAGACAGTCAGACTAGGTCCTATGTGTTTGGTTTTCTCCAAACATGGAGCGGCTCATTAGGAGATGAGAAAGAGAAAGCCGAATACAGCAATACTGAACAGCTGAGGTTTTTTCAGATGTAACTGTAAACTCAAATCATGTTGAGAAAATAATCTTTCTCCTACAACCCTTTTAAACAACTCATTCTAGTCCAGTCTTTAATATGCTGAGCTGCAATATTTAACATGCTGGAGCATCCAGTCCTTTAAAAATGGCCTGAATGTTTTCTTCTTGAAAATAATTATCAGAATATCTAGAAATGGTCTTTTAACCCTTCCCAGATTAATGAGGAGCAACAATTCCTGAAAAGGAAGACGGGGTCCTTCCATGAGTTTCAAAAGGAAAAATGTGCTTTAAGGTTTCCTTATGACTAACAATGATTTTCTTTATTCCTGTAGGCGTTCAAAGACTGCTCCTGTTAAGATCTTCCTAAAAAAAACTTCCCTAAACACACAGCTGATGTTGGGAAGATGGTGTGCTTTGTAAGATATATTCCCTTACCATACATACTGTGGCAGCTCAAAATGCTTCCAATTAGACATAAAACCTCGAGCCTCAGTCTTAATATTGACCAATAGATTTTTGTAGTTGTTGTGCTCCGTTTTGGTTCTGATCAGGCCCACTTTGGGAGCGCCACATTAGCTTCAAGCTGCCACCAGATTAAGAAGAGAGAAATTTTTATGTTTTTTTTTTTTTTTTTTTACCTCTCTAAGAAGATTACCCAGGGAGGGGTGAGATGGCAGCCAGGGTGTTAGAGAGAAGACAAGAGGAGAATGGAAGACGAAGCGGAACTAAAGGAGGGCGGCCCTGGATGCACAGTTAGCCACCTGTTGTCACTCGTCTTCTTCTACTGCCTCTGTGCTTTCGAACACAGTACAGAGTGGTGGTTTCCTGCCACAGTAACACTTTTTAAAATATTCAGCAAAAAACAAAAAGCTGAGTGAAGTGATTAGTCATGAGTAAACCCTCCACTTCATTAGCATGTATGCGTGCAGCTGTGAGGCTGATGGTGCTCGTGCTTCCCTCTCCTCTGAGTTTCCTGCTGGTGGTTTCCAGGAGGGCTTTGATGTGTATCTGAGCAATGCGCTATTAGAGGGATTTCCCCGGGCCTGACAGCTCAGAGAATATGCTGTGAAATGGCAATGCTGCCGGGCTAAAAGAATGCTGGAAACAGGATTAGGATCATATTCTGGCAGACCCTGTCACTTCCTCAATGGACCGAGGTTTCCAACGCTGGCACTTTTCCATTCTTGCTCTGGTTAAAACCTTTAAGAGAACCATGGAGAGGAGGGAGGAAAAGCACTGATTGAATGGTACACTGTGATTTTTGTGTGGAGCTCTTGATCCGAAAGATGTGTGTGTGTGTGTGTGTCTGAGTATTTGAGGAAGAGAAAGTCAAATGCAGCAAAAACACGGCAACCTGTTGGTCATGTGCAAAACACTCTAGCTCACTGTTCACTCTGCTGCGCAAAAATATTTGTACATACTTTGCTTTGTGAAAGAACGAAAGAGTTTAACTGCCAGAACCTGAAAATAAATTAGGGCGCTTTTCTCTTTTAAACGAAAAAAGTTTATTTTTATATCAATATGCAAAAGCCCTGAAAATGGAATAAAAATAAATAACCTCATAAGATTTATATTTCATTAAAACCAAAATATTTTCTCTTTTAAATAATAGTCTAAAACGGTAAAACAGCAACACCTCCTGGATTTTTAGGTGTCATTAAAAAAATAAACTTTATCATTTTAACAAAATAAACTAATCTCGCTAAAAGAACATTTCACCTTAAGACGAGAAAGTTTTTGTTATAACAAGACATAAAACTTGTCTTGTACTGTGAAACTTTCTGGGCTTAGGGAGTTTTGCATCTCAGGTTTTCTCATTTTCATGAGAAAATGATTCATTTTTAAGCTCTAAAGTTAAACACTCCAATACAAAAGTATTCACAATCCTGAAACATTTTCACATTTTGTGAAGTCACAACCACAAACCTTATTGTGTTTTATTATGAATTAATAAATTCATTTGGACTGATGGCTTTTCAAGATTTTTGCAAAAATCTTGCAGCCAATTGCATTCAGAACTTCTCCAACATACCTGAATCAAATGACTGAATAACCTCATCAGCATGTTACCATGTTCTGCAGAGATCTGGTAATGATGCATTCATTAGACTCAGGTGAGTTGCAGTAGGGATGCATCTAATAGTTGGAGGAAACTGAAAACTGAAGTTTGGAAAACCTTGAGACTGGGATAGAGGTTCACTTTCCATCAGGACCAAACCATCCAGAGCTACAGTGGAACTTTAGGGAAAACTGTGTGCGAATGGCACAGTCAAAGTCCAGACTTAAATAAAATAGATATTTTGTCAGAAGACTTTAATAGCAGGTTCACAAACATTTTCCATACATTCTGACCAAGATTGAGCAAGAAAAGGTAAAAGAAAACAAGTCTGTAGATATGTGAAACTGGTAAATACACATTTTAGAAGACTTGTTTTGTAAACTGTTTCTACTAAGTACTGACTTTAGAAGGTTGAATGCAAATGCACAAGTTTTACAGGTTTTTATTAGGAAACCATTTGACACATTGAAATTTAGACTGTCAATGCAACCATATGCAAAAAAAGTTCAGGGGGTAGTAAATATTTTTGCAATACAGTAACTGCATTTATATTGACCACATAGTTGCACAATTTGACATGTTGAAAATAAATTTGCTTAATGAAAGCTCAGCAATTTCAGAAAAAAAAAAAAAACTTTGATGAAAACGTTTTATCGATGGGTTGGGGTGGGTTTATGGTCGTATTTAAATTGGTTTATTTTGCAAAACTGCAATGGAAACACTTTGTTTTCACACCTCAAGTCACATGATCAACAACCGGCTGTTAATTCTGATGCAAACCATGAAGAAGAAGAAGGAAGTAGTTTCAGGATGAAGCTTTTTAATGACTTATTGTGTGAACAAACTTATTTGCAAGGAATTTTAATTGTGTTTCTTATTAAATGGAAACACCACAATTGCAAAATTGTGTTGTTGGTTTTGTCATTATCAGAATATTAATAAAATTTTCCACCTATTTGTAACAGAAACACATCTACTGTAATGCTCTTGTCTTCCTAGGTTTTACCTGCATGCAAACCAGTTTATATCCTCTTCATATTTTTTTTTTCCAGTATTTAGTGTCCACTGGCTCAAAGTAGATGGAGATGCATGTGCTTCTGTACACACTGTACATGGTGGAGATGATGGAGGTTCATTCAGAGGCCTGAGTGTTAGAGATTGAAGCACCTGATCCAGCAGTGAGGCTCAACACACTTGACCCTACAGCAGTACAATCAAGCAATCCCTGTTCAACCCCTGGGGGGTGTGCGTGTGTGTGCGTGTGTGTGTGTGTGTGTGTGTGTGTGTGTGTGTGCTTGGGGGATGGGTGTTAAGAATAGAGGGAACATTGTTATGTTCTCTGCTCCAGATCCCCATGGGAGAAAATCCTGCCATGTACCTGAACAGATTCCTCCTCTGGATAACAAGGACACACGCTTCAGATATACATCCACACTGCGGTCCTATCAGTCACACAATCCGGACGCCCTTGGCTGAGGACACGCACACACCCGCACACCTGCTTGTGGTGTAATAAAACACAACAAGGTGAGGGTGAGATGTTACACCAATGTTAATGCTGCTAATCTGGTGAGTTCATTATCCTCTTCTATCCGATCTTTTTGGGAAGGACTCGTTCATAACCGTCGCTAGAAGTAACCCAGCTCAGCCGCAGAGGTAAATTAGTCATTTACACACACACTGAAGGGAAGCAATGCGCTTAAGGCTGATTAAATTAGCAGCACAACAATGTCCCACTGCTATAATAAGGCACTATTATGGAAAGTTTACTACAGAGGAGCAAGGTTACTGTTTTAGACGCTGTAAGGTGCATAGTTGTATGTATGTGTGTGTGTGTGTGTGTGTGTGTGTGTGTGTGTGTGTGATGTGGTGGGCGGTGGTCTGTACGTTTTGACAAACCATCCTGTTAAAGATATAATAGCAGCATAATCACCGCCCCAGGCCGTCATTCTTCAGGATAATGGCCTTCCTATTCATTGGGGACGCATTGCATCTCAGCCCCCACTTTTTTTTTTTTTTTTTCATTTTCAAATATTTTAAATCTGAATCCTATTTCTTTGTGCACATGGTGTGTTTTATTGAAAATGTTTCATATCTTTTTCTGCTCTTACAGAGTTTTTTCAGGCGATTAACAGTCTGTGGTTCTGTTTGTTTGCTTTGACCTGCTGATATATATTTAAAAACATTTAGAAATATTTTCAGGCTTTGCTGCTTTAGATGTTTAATTATTTAAAAAAGTCAAAATTATCATGAAGCTGACCTGTAAAGCTGGATGTTATGGATGTTAAATTTCTTATTAGCTGTTACCTTGTTTAGTATTACTGAGAGTAAAAAAAAGTATCTGTATTCTATAGAATAAGAATGTAGATGCTTTAGCTCTAAAAGGTAGAAAAAAAAACTGTCAATATTTCCAAATCCAGCATGTTTCACAAACAGACTGAGGTTGAAGCTCAAAAATATAAAACTGGGCAACTTTGCTGTTTTCTGTTTTCTTCCTGTTACTGAAGTTTTCATTTCTGCTTAAAAGTGACAGTAAACACAATTTCATCTCAGTTCTTCTTAAAAATTGAACTTTTAACCTGTGTGTGCTGATTTAATTCATGAGGAACCTTAGTGATGATGAAAATAAGTAACCTTCTTCCTCCCTTAGCAACAACTTCCCATCTAGCCAACTACTGATCAGGACATGTAGCTATGGATTATCATCTTCGAGATGTTAGCAGGTCATGACAGTCATGAGGCTGGCGTACAGCAACAGTCTTCAGTCAGAAGCTTCTTCAGATTTGTTGTAAAATTGACTGCTACCAGAGATCCCTTCTGGCCACAGCATCACCACACGCAGCGACTCTTTACACATACTTGGATGATACTTACATTTAATTTCCCCTTGAAAAGAAGTATTTTTGAATTGAAATGAACAATCTTAACATTTTAATTGAGTGACGGATCAATATTGAGATATAATATTGATTATAAAGTCACAAAGCAAGATATTAAAAGACAACTACGTTTTAAACTGATTCAGTTAGAATACAGCTGTGAGCGCCCCCATGTGGTGTAAATCTTCTGTACAAAACATCGCCACTACAGATCTCCAAGCAAAGCTTTTATTTGCAATTACTTTACAACAACACTAGTTCAAGTCTACATTATTGGGAGAAGCAATAGAAACATCTATGCAGATGGTCCTGTCCTTCTCTCCTCCTCCATCAGAAATCTATTCATCACTTAAACCAGCAGGATGGACAGAATGGTGAGAGGACAGCATAAAAACGACAACAGAGTCCATACAGGGCGACACAACGGGCCTTGGCTTATTTATGCTATGAAATCTTATTCATAATTATGTTTTTGTTTTTTCTTTTGCTACTTTTCACTCCAGTTGCACATGAACATCGTATTTGTTTATGTGTTTTTATTGATTCCCAGAAGTAAAGATGTGTATATCTTATGAATGACTTTCAGCAAATATCACCTTAAAAGCTGGCAGCCAAAGTCCACCATCAGTTATACATCATGATAAGGAGCTTTACATTACCTTACAAGTAAACATTAATAGATAGACCTTTTATGTATATCATATTTAAAAAATAATGTGCTTTTTTTTTTTACATTTGAAGAAAGAATCTTGCAGCACACATGAACTGAAAGTGGAAGAAAGACATGAGAGCCCTAATTAAGTACTTACAGTCAGTGTGGCTTCAACACAATATGAGGGGGAGGAGAGTTTTTCCTTCTTTCTCTTTACACAGGATATCGCTGAAGTCAAGGCAAAAATCATGTTTGAGGTTTCCAGAGTGCGAGCTGCTTAGAATGGTATGCATGCTTATAATTGCATTTGCCCCAGCTCCCTCAGCCCTGGGCCAAGTGTAATTAAAAGCTCTTAAAATTTAGTCACTGAAATAATTTTCTCATTATCAGGCCAGCGTCTGCAGAAAGCAGCACATCACCGCCCATTTAACTGGGAGATGAGTCGCTTTGAACGGTGCTGCTGGGTTTAGATGTCATCACCGTGTTGGGCCGTAGAGGACTTGTGCTCAGCCACTTTACAGATAATTTTGTCACTATTGATTTACTGTATCTTCCAAAGTGCTTTTACATAAGTAAAAGAATACTATGAATAATCATAGTATTCTTCTAAACATCGTCACAGAAACAGAGTGCATTCACCATCAGTTGTTTACATCCTTTTCAGAATTGTTCAGTATATTCACATTTCACATCAAAAGTCAGTGTGAAATGTGTTTCTTGTCACTTGGACTGTTGCCCCTTAGTGCATCATTCGGTATTATACAAGTTGTATTATTGTTGATATTTTTACAGAAGGAATTACTTTTGGACGGCAGGCTGCAGCAGAAGGTGCGAGGACATGAACATCTCACCAAAGGGGACAGTTTGGGATTTTGAAGAGAGGTTCTGCTGCGAGGTTAGAAGCAGTTAATATCTTACCTGTAGTTTACCGAGTTTAAATTCCTTAAATGAGGTGACATTTGATGCAGCTTAGATCCAGATTAGTTGGTACAGGAGGCTGAAGCTAACGGCTAGTCCGTCAGGAGGCGCGGTCAAAGCAGAGCTCTACAGTCTGAAGACAACTCTGATCACAAAAAGCATCACATAAGAATCCTTTGTCTTCTGTTGGAAAAGCTAAATATGTTGCAAATTGGAGAGTGTGACATTTAATGGAATTTCTGTGTTTCTGTGTGAAATGTTCTGCAATAAAAAAATCTAGAACAAAAGCTCTGGTTTATCAAAGTATTTAGGCTTCTTGTTAAAACGAGAAACTTTCTCATTACAATTAGTTGCAAAAGTTTTTTGTTATAACAAGACAAGTTTTATATCTTCCTAAAACAAGAATGTTATAAAAATGCGCTCCTCTGACAGTTTACACCTTGTTAGAAGTCATAAAGGAGCTCACTATGACTCTCCTTCTCACTGTTTCTTCTAGAAAACATCTTAAAATCCTGAGGCGTTGCTGTTCTACTAATACATTATTTTTTCAACCATATTTTTGTTATAATAAGATATAGATCTTATTATAATGAAATATTTACATGCTATATTTAAATGTGAAGTTAATTCCAAGTTCAGTTAAGTTCACTAAAGTTGAAGAAAAAAAAACACCTATGCAATTATTGTTCTGTTTTATTTAATTGTTTAATTACTTTAAAGGAATCATTTAAAATGCAACTATTCAATGAAACATAACAGAAAAAGAGTTTCTGCTCAGAGTGGCCATCTAAAACAAAAGAAAAGCAGCTTCAAAAGCAAAAAATAATTGTATAATTAAGGGAAATCTATTTAATGGATTTTACAAGTTCTGTCTTACCTTCCTGTTGGGTGGCTATTCTGCTTTACATCTTCTGTTCTCACTGTGAGTTTCACACACAACTTCCTCCCTCCACTTCCCATGTAAATAATCAATCAATAATCATTAATTATGTTCATGGGATTATTATTATGGATAAATGACAGCTTAAAACATATGTGAGAATTGTTCAAAGGTTCATAAAGGACTGCTTTAAGATGTTTGAATAGCTGTTGGCTTCAGCTAATCTGGATTTGTACTAAAGAGAGCAAAGATGCAGAGAAAAGCCTCTTTCTGACTGGTATTTATTTCTGGTTTTCTTTTAAGTCTGACATGCAAGTTCTGATTTCGACTGATTCCAACTTTTTATCCAAAGAACTACTTTTAAACAAGTGGATCACAGTACATGTTGTGCGTTCATGCAGTTGAAGGCCAAAACAATTCTTAGTTTTCATATTTTTATTGAATAAAAAATATATATATCAAACACCGATCAGAGCTAGTCAAGGGAAAATTAGCCGATTCCCAACTCTGACCGACTGATTGGTGCATGTCTACTAGAGAGTTATCCTCTGCTAGAAGGTTATTAACTGCTTATGTCATCTTAACAAAAGCTCAGTTCTAAAAATCCCAAATGACCCGTTTTAAGTCTGATCTTCCTCGGTCCGAACCCTCCTGGCAGGCTTACCAGAGCTCTGCATGGGTGCTAGAAATCTATGACAGTCACACAGACATACAGCAGGATGTGTAGGTGTGGTGCAGGTGGAGCTTCTCGCCTTATACACAGAGCGTCAGAGCGTCTCGCCAGAGCGTCAGTTGGACAGCGTGTCCAGTCCCAGCGAGGCGGCGTGCTGCTTGGCCCTCAGACGCAGGTTCTCGATGCTAGTGGTTTTGCTGTTGTGGCTGCTGAGTCCGCCTGCAGCTGAGGCCTGCAGCAGTGGGCTGCTCCACACCTGCTGGGCGTGATGGGACAGAGACTGGTAGTAGGACTGGCAGGGCAGGGAGCCCAGCGGCGCAGGGGGCATGTTCACGTTCACTCCCAGGTAAGGGAGTGATGACGGGGCGGTGAGGTCAAAAGCTGCCGGGTAGGGCACCAGGTTGTTGGTGGCGGCCATGTGCTGGCGAAACTGCTCCTGCAGGCGAAACAGGCTGAGGGGGGAGGACGAGTAAGAGTGGCTCTGAGAGAGAGGACCTGCACCGGCCAGGCCGCCGGAGGACGAGGAGGGCGTTATGGACGGAGAGACCAGGGGGGAATCTGCACAGAGAAACAAGTTCTCATCAGTTTAACAGTCACTTCCTGCTGAACACTGGCTGTGTTTCTATTAAACACAGAACTGCGCAAATTGAAATTACAAAAATAAATCTTCTTAATGAAAACACATTTATTTGGGAAAAAACCCACGTTTTTTGATAAGCAGATTTTGTGCTATGATGAGGTGGTTTTTCAGCCATATTGAAATACATGTATTTTGAAAAACTGCAATAGAAATTGTTTTTTGCATTACACAAGTCACATGATCAAGAGCTGGATGTTACTACTGGCGAAAACAACAAAGAAGACGTCAGAAAGTAGTAGGAGGATAATGGAGGCATGTTTTTTAATGATTTATTGCAGTAAAAAACTTATTCACGAGTGATTTTCATTGTGTTTCTTTAATTTACCTTCAGCTCCACGCAATTGTTAAATTGTGTTTTGTCGACATTTGAGGAATATCGACAAAGTTTCTCTCTTATTTGTAATGAAAACGCAGCTACTGATTAACCTAACTAAAGAGAGCTCTAACAGCATCATGCAGCTCTTAAAAAGTTTTGTCGTTAGAACTTGTTGAATCTACCACTTTTCTGTAAAATCACCAGCTACAATTACCCCAAAACGTAGCTGCTTCCTGGTATAAGAGGCTTGTCGCTCCAACGCCTGAATAAGACGACCATCTATCTGATGGCTGAATTATAAATACATTTAATGTAACTGTTTACATCTGTCACTGCCATGATTTTTATTGACTTATCTCATGAACAAGCTTTTTTACGTGATTTTAATTTCGTTTCTTATTTATTGGAAACACCTTAATTGTGAAATTGTGTTTTTACAACATTAGCAGAATATAGAGAAAGATTTGTGCACCTTTGTAACGGAAACGTAAATAACATGGTTTCTCTCTGTAAAACTTACCCGGTTTGGGGCTGAGCCTTTTGCAACCTGGGGAGGGATCACCCGGGGTCTCACACTTCATCTCCTCTCTGACAGACTTAGTCTCGTCCTCCTTATCGGTGGCGTTGTCCTCTGTTGCCGAGTCGCTGCCCGAATGCTCTGCAGAGGTCACGTTCAGCTCCATGTCCAGAGGAACGTGGCGGACCAGAGGAAGGTCTGTTTCCAGGGAGGAGGAGGAGGGAGAGGAGGATGATGGTGGGACCTGGGTGTCAGGAAGGATGGTGGCAGGAGGAGGAGCTTCCTCCTTCTCGCTTCCTCCTTCCCCGGACACATCCTTCTGCTTCTGAAGCTGCTCCTTCTGCAGGCTGCGCTGCTTCTTCCGGAACTTTGCTCTGCGGTTTTTGAACCAAACCTGAAAGTTAAGACAGGACAAGATTTGACACAAGAACAACCCATTGCATCCTCTTCATGAGACTGACTTAGAAAGACACAGTCTTCAGTCAGAGGCTTCTTCAAATTCATTGTAATACAGATCACTACAGGAGATCTTTCCTGCCCACACTATTTACAGCTAACACTATTTACAATAACTCTGAAGAATATTGAACTAATATGATTTACAACAAAATTTAATTTCCCTTTGGGATCAATGTGAAATGACAGTAGAACTTAACAAATTTGACAAACACTTTTCAACATATGTGAAATTTATGACGGATATATTTTCTTCTTTTAATTTTCATAGATTTTTTTTCCATGTAAACCATCCTGAACAGATTTTATTTAGTTTTCTATCACAAAAATCCATCTTTGAGACAGTTGAATTTCAAGCCAGTATTCACCTAAAAATTCTTATTTAAAAAAAATCCACCACATAAACAAGCTCAGTAAGATCCCTCAAATTCTTAAATATTTACTATAAGTTCTAAACCTGGGGTGTCCAAGCTTTTTGTCTGCTGGGCCAAAATTGTCAAGTGAAAAGAACTTATATTTTTAATAAAAACTTATACTGTAGTACATTCCAACTTGATAATGTACTAAACAAATGAAGTAGCCATTCGTTTGTTTGGAAAGAGATGTGTAAACTATTGTAGAGCCAAAACTTAAGGGTTTTGCAGATTTTCCACATTAAGGAAAAGATTTGTCAGGTCCTGAAAAAATAGTAAAAATGTTGTCAGTTTGGAACGAGGCAGGATTTAGGTCACTCTGGATTAGAACTAGATAGATTTTGCCTTTGCAAAAAAAATGCAAAAAGTGTGCTTATGTAAAATAGAATACTTTGCATTTTAATAAGATCTCATATTTGTCTGTAATCTCTCTGAAGATAGAAACTTTTAAAAATAAAAAGTTTCTATCTTCATCAAGTATCTGTGCTGAATGTTGTAAACACTAAATTCCTGAGGTCATTTTTGCCTACCTGCACCCGGGCCTCCGGCAGGTTGGTGCACATGGCGAGGCGCTCCCTCATCACCACGTCCGGGTAGTGGGTCTTCTGGAACGTCTTCTCCAGAGCCTCCAGCTGCTGAGCGGTGAAAGCTGTGCGGCTCCGGCGCTGTTTGCGGTGCTGTGAGCCGTAGCGAGCCTCCAAGATGATGTCTTGAAACGTGCAGCCGTTGGAAGAAAAAACAAAAAAGGGGGCACGTTTTATTTCACTGTCCTCAGATGGTGTAGTTTGTCCAGAGGTTGGAGAAAGTTTGATTTCTTGTTGCAAAATAGCACAGGAACCATGAGCAAATTACACTATGAATGTGTTTTTTCTCATAGAATGAATTACATTTTTAAATCAGGAATTTCACACTGAGTTAGAGATGATAATGCATATTCTGGTATTGATCTGATACCAAATAAATAGTACTGATAAACACTGACTTTTTAAATTTAAGTTTGACATATCAAACTTCTGACCTTTCATTTTCTTGTCTTTTTTTTTTTTTTGTTGAATTATTCTGTTAAAATCTGGGACATAATTTGAATAAAGTTTATAGCTACTTATATAACATGATATCATAAACAATATATAGATAAACAATATCAAAATCAAACAAATTTGTATGGATTTTTTTCTAAGCAAAGTGAACAATAATTATAATTTAAATGAAACAAAACAAAAACTTTTTTGAGGTAGACTAGAGAAACTACAAAATAGAAATAAAATCAGGAGAGAATCTGAAACTAAAATATCAATCTTACCATGCTGGTATCAATCCAATACTGATATTGATATTTTGCAATGATATGTCTACTTCTCTATGTAATACTTTAATTACATATCTATTCAATAACAGTAAGTTTGCATTTATGTCTTATGTCTATAGTATACTCTATAAAATTTTTATAGCCGTCAAGATGATTATTTATTTATTTATTTATTTATTTATTTTGGCCACATTTAAGACAACTGTGTTTAAACACTGACTGTCACACACTCTTTGTGTGAGGTGAATGTGTGGGTGGGTGTGTGTGAGTGAGTGTGTGAGCAAGCGCTCAATTACCAGCTAGTCTTTCGGCCAGTGTGAGCGCGTGCACGGAGGGCCGGTAGTCGGGCGCGTGCTGCGCCTGTTGAGCGGCCTGCTGGTGCAGGTTGTACATGGCGCTCAGGGAGTTCATGGCGTGCAGAGAGTAGCCGTTCACCCCGTAGTGCTGCATGATGAGAGGTCGGCACCTGCGGAGCGCAGCAGAGCAGAAGAGGAGAAGAGAGGGCGGCTGTGAGTTTTCCTGATGAGGCAAATGGCAGCAGAAAGAAGCTGCGCTTTGGACGCGCTGCGGTTGTTCCAGAGAGGAGGGGATCCCGGGCTTTAACTGTGCGAGCTTTTTATTATAGCTAAATGACAGCAAGGGATCCGGGGGCCATCACATTTTATCGTGCGCACTCAGACTAAAATGTTATCCATTAACATCCAATTATCGCTCTGTTCAATTCATTAATTATACAAAAGACTTTTAATTGGGGTAATTATAGCTCGTTTCAGTAATGAACCGTGACGGATGCTTTATTCATGAACGTATTCAGCCGTTCTCCGAGAGGCCTAAATCCTCACTGAGAGCGGTACACTGACAGATCAAGGCAGTGATGAAATGTGTTGGGAAATAATAAAAGGTGATTGGTTCCGCGTCTCGGCTGTAGAACCCGCTAACCAAACCATTTCATATCAGACTGAGATCAGATGTCAGCTTTCTAAAATTTAACTAAAAATAACTCAATTTATTGGCCAATGTTATTCTTCAAATAAAATATTAATGAAGAGGCCACATGAAGAATATATTAATATTTCCCGGTGTATGACAATTGTTTTTATTTATTTACTTTTTTTTGAAAGTTCAATCCAGCGTTTATTTGGTCTTGCAGCTTCAACCTTATTCGCAACTGCAAGTCGATAAGGTGAAAATCAAAATAGCTACTTTTATTAAAATTAGCCATTTCAAGTGGATTTTGTTTTTACTTGACATGCCACCAAACAAGTTCTAAATTATTCATTGATTTGTTGGTGAATTTAAACAAAAAATAGTCACGATTTCAACTTCTTAACTGGTGCTCGTGTTGAGAAAAATCTTCTGTGATACATTTGTTTAGATCTATCAGTTTGCAGTTAATTTGAGCAAATGTATTACAGAAGATTTTTCATCTGTTCTCAACACACTTAATGGTTTATTGTAACTGAGCTGAACATTAAATAAATGTTTTCTTTATCGGGACTGGAAATGATTTTATTGCGGAGTGAAAAAAAAAGAAATAAACTGAACATTAATAATAATAATAATAATAATAATAATAATAATAATAATAATAATAATAATAATAATAATAATAATAATAATAATAATAATAATAAAGTTAAGTTAAATCTAAAATGTAATATTGGACATTGGTTTTTCAGGAGTTTATTAAGTTTTAGTAGCTCTGTGCACGAGTGCGCGCCTGTGTGCGTGTGCACGTGTTGCCTGCAGTGCCCATTCCCAGCCTATTAAGTGGCTGCGGCGGCTGATGAATGTGATCAGAGGGCAGTGGGGAATAGTTTAATTCGCCGGGACAGAAGGTGCTTCGCTAAACATTTACTTTGCTCCCTGAAGTATTCCAGTTGAATGCCCGCACCCCCTCCCTGCCTCCGCCGTCCCCTCCCGCCGCTCTCTGGCGGCCTCTTATCCCACCGCCCTGGGGCAACGTTTTGGCTGAGATGTATGGCTTCTCCGAGGGTAAAAAAAAAAAAAAATATATGCATGTTGATCCCCATTTGGCTCCCCGTCTAATGGAAGTGCAAATAGGTTTCGACTGCGGGGCCCTCCATTTATCATCAACGCTGACGCGGACGGACGCGCGGCCGGGCCGACAGCGACCGATTGCGTGCTGCGCTTCAGAGCGCGCGTGCGTTCTTCGTGCAGGGTGATGGGCATGCACTTCCTCTCAGTTGCTTTTATCTTCTTATCTATTCAAACCCGCTTCTCGAAATGGAGCAATTATAACTGCGAAAAGATTCTGTTTTCACCTGCAAGGCCCACTCAAACTTCACGTAAGAAAATCGTAATTAAGCTAAAAATAATTACTTTAACTGTTTTGGGGCCTTTAAACTGTCCCATAATCACTGACAGCTTCGCTCGTCCAAAACAAATTCTGCACAATAGCTGTCAGGGTCGTTATTGTCATTCATAACCCGCTCCGAGCTTCAGGCGCAGACTTGGGGCCTGCTCCCGGCTGGCTTCCTCAACGCTTCCATTATCAAACCGTCATTATGGAAATTTGCCTCGTACAGTGATACTCTTTGATCCGACCAAATTAGGAAAAATGTTATTTGCTATATCCTCTCTCGGGGGCACGAGGCGACCCGACGATCCGTTTTTTTTTTTTTTGCTACGTCATCCAGTGTAATTTGTCAGCGCGAGGGATTCCTCTTTAATTTGAACAGTGCAGCTGGAATGGTTACGAGTATTGTTATTATGATGCTTTTTACTCAGAGCCAAAATTTCTATTTGAAATTGTTGTGATGTCAGTGTCAAACTAAAGTAAGACAGTGTTTCTTTAACCTGTAGAGAGTTAAATATAACTTTACAGACTGGCCGGTAATCAGCACGCTGTAGACATGAAATACTCGATGCATGCCTGCAGAAATTTTGCATTGACTCTTAACCTTACTATAGAAAATATGGTCATGAATACTAGTTGACATTTTTAATTATTGACACCGTAGATTTTGCTGTTAATTTTCAGGTCTAGGTCAGGGCAATGGCTCAGTTTCAATTTGTTCCTCCAAAATAAAAATGAAGAATAAATATTCTTTATTAGAATATGTCTCTTGACATATTTCAGAGTAGTCTCCCATTAAGCTGCAACTTAAGTGAGATCATACACCAATAAAAAATAAATAAATAAAATGTTTAATTTATTTATGAAACGCTAATTCAACAATATATGTGACTTAAAGGGAAGATTCAAGCTAAACAGGCTCAATTATAAAAATTTATATCGAATCATAGTCAAACAAATATACTCAAATTACAAAGGTATGTTGCAGGTTCAGTTATACGCAGCACAGTCCGATCATAATTAGCAATAAGAAACCACAGATTTAGTTCATGTTGGTAGTTGGTGAAAAATTTTCTAAGGACTGCATCTGTAGCCTAATATTAATTTCAGGTTTTTTTTTATCCATGCAATAACTTTCTTTAGTTGTTTTTTTTTAATGAAAACGACTTTAAGAAGAATCTCAGGCTACCTAGTAAAGGTCAAATAGTAAACGACGATAATAATAAATACATAAATAAATAAATACGGTAAAAAAAATGAAACTTAGCTACCTTTAATTGAAACGGCTCCTTCTTTTCTGTCCCCTTCTCCTAGGACAGAGTCACTCCAGCTTCCAGAACTCGGTGTTTCTCCGGTTTCCGTTCTGTATTTACCACCTATATATCGTGTTCGGTTCCTACAACCGGGTCAGACTCCTTTCGGCTGCTTCACCTCAAGTCAAACCCGCTCGCGCGCGCTCCGCGGTACCCCTGTGATCTCTGGCTGCTGTGGGAAACCGCCATCTGCTGGTGCTCGAGACATCCCTGCGGAGGCATTTTTAAGGAGAGCAACACGGGGGTCGTCCAGGCTTTTGATTGGCTCTGCGTTCTGTCAGTTACGTGAAGCTGACGTCCATGAGTTATTTTCAAACGTGATAAGTTTTGGCACATTATCTTTACTAAGATCCTCCTCCTCCACTTTAACTGTTATGTCATTTTTTTTTCTAAGCTGATAAACAACTCTGAAAATGCTACCTTAATTTATTTGGCCGCTAAATCTGAATAAAACTGATTATTTATTTAAACTAAAATGTAAATAATTGGTGAATGGGTCAAAAAAAAAATCTCAAGTTTACCCCGATAAGCTATTCCCATGAATATGAAGAGTCCTCCCTCTATTTCGGAGGAGAAAAACAAGCACCTTATAGTCTGTTTGCTTTTCGGCTTTTCCCTGCATGCCTCTGGAGGACAGAGACGGAGATGGCCCATAGATGCCAGGGCGCTGCCTTTACACTCTTTGCCGGGACTGGAAGGATTTTGGGATGGGGTAGGAAAGACAAGACGCCATCTCAGCCTTCAAAAAAAGGAAAAGAAAAACCCTGTCTTGAAATGACTGCGGGTAAGAGGATTAAGGCAATAATGCCCTTCTCTTCTTGAAGGGTTTTTTAGAGAGGATTTCTTCTCCCGGAGCAAAACCGTTTAGGTAGGGAATTAAGGGCAGCGCAGTAGCCTTTCAATGTAAAGCTTGCATATTTTGTTGAGAGCTTCCCTGAGAACGTGCATGGCCTATAGTTACTTTAATTTTTTTTAGCAGCAGTAGGTAAAATGTTTATTTGAAATTATGTTAATATTTAAGCAAAGATGTCCATGAGATTTGTCTTTTCTTGTGTTACAATAAAACGGGGCTGAAATAGTGAATACATTATTTTTTAAAAAATTGAATAAAACATAATCTGGTTAGTAAGTTTAACAAGTTTTATTTATATTCTCTCATTTTTTTCAGTTTATCAAGTTTAAATGATAATTTTTTAAATAAATATTGTTTTACCTAAATATTTAAATGGGGAGAATTTTAAACTTAATTTGTTTAAAATGTCTGGTATAAAGTAGAGTAAAATCTAAAATAAGAATTAATAGTCGTGTTTATAAATGATAACAAGTGTACAAAAATTTTCTACCGAGTTTAATTTGAAATTATTTACAATTTGGTCTATGTGCGCTTCAAAGTGGGGGGGAGATCAGGAAAAAAAGAGAAAAAAAAACTCGTGCGCCTCTCTGGTTCTGTCGCTTCGGTATTGGGCTTCTATCACTCGGGTTTTCTCCGAGCTCTGAGAGAGAAAGAGGATTAACTTGTGAACCAATGGAAATAAGAACTTAAACGGGAGGTAAATCTGGCCACTGTCTCTTTGTGAGCACCGTCTCTAAAGCAATTAAAGCGAGAAAGAGTTTCTTCTCAGCGCCTCTCCACCTAAAGCTCCTTAGAGCGACCAGAGCTGTCCAGCGCATCTGATGGGCTTATGGGACGCCACTGCCCCCCCATCCTCCTCCTCCCCCACCGGCCCCCAACCCCACCAACCCCTTTCACTGCCTAACGCAATGTGGACACACAACACTTTTATAATAACAACAAAAAAAGTAATGCACAGAAATGCCCAAATTACAAATCAGCTAATGAACAGTGAAGGCCTCACAGGCAGACTATAATCAGTAAAAACAAGCAATGATTTGAGCTTTAATGCAAAAAAAAGTATATATGTATTTGTACTTATTTGCATGTGCCAATATGTAACAATCCCACTTGTTTAGAATATTTCTTACTATTGCATTCTGCACCTCCAATACCTAATTAATGCTGCTAATGACGCTTTCTGCTACTTCATTAATATATCAGGCGGCAGGCCACAGCCTCCACTGTACCATTCAAGGGTATTCCGGCATCTGTTCATCCCACAGCAATTAATCATTTTGATTTGTGCTTTAAAATGGACTTCTTGCAGGGAGGACCTTTTTGACAAGAATAACAAAGCAATTTTGCCAGCAGGCACCTCTCAGACACCTTATTAGCAGCACACCTCCACAGTAAGACCTGCTCCCCTTGTTCTTTTTTTCCCCTCAAATCCAGCCTATTATAGAAATGAATTTTTAAGACACAGCAGCAATGTTATGGTTTTATTGTCAGCAGCGTGCCTCTGAGTCCTCCTGAAATCCCTTTTTATTGGTGACAAGATCTCGGAATCTCGTCAGCAAATCCCTCCTCTAAAAGTTTTCAACCTGTCAGTTTCCTGGAAAAGCTGGATAATTCCACCCCCCCCTCCTCTTTTTTTCCATCTCCCTTCATCCCCTTCTCTCTTTCTCTCTTCCCTCTTTTCTCCCTTGTCTCAATCCCTCTGTCTCGTTTCTTTTTCCTTGCCTTCCCTGCTCTCGGTCTTTTTCTCTCTCTGGCCCGGATCCCTCTGCACAAGGGCCCCCATTGTATAGTCTTAATCCAGAGGCAACACAGCTTTAGGGACATGCAGGGATAAAAGGCCCATCAAGCCCACAACTTTATGGGGGCAAATCTCTCCCTAATCCTTCGCTTTATCTAAACAAAAGCCCCTCTGCCCTAATCCACCTATATGCGTTTGAAAAAAAAGAGAGGAAAAAGCAACGAGAGTGGCACAGAAAGGAGAGGAGGAAAGAGAGAAAACAAGAGATTGTCAGAAGGGGAAAAAAATCTCACACTCTCGGATCAACCAGGAGAGATCATCATGGGAAGGTCAGGATTTTTTGGAAGAGGGAAGCTCCGCTGACGGGCTCTCACCTGCAGATGTTTGAAGTGTGCTGACCTCTGACTTGAAAGCAGATTTTAATCGATTCCCTATTCATTGGCAGTCGTTGCACTAACAGCATCCTGCAGGACACCTGATTCTGAGATCAAAACAGAGTTTCAAATTATCGATAATGGCTAGTTCAGTTCAAGTTTGACCCATCTAAATTTACTGTTTCGTGAGAAGAGAAAGAAAATAAATATGTCATTTACTGTCCCACAGTGGGGAAAGTTAAGCATACATATTCAAACAAAGAAACAGACAAATTAGAATAGGAGACTGTACATTAAGGGCAAATTTATGTAAATAGGAAATAGGCACTGTTCCTGCTTGTTAAAGATGACCCTTTCACCAAAAGAAAAGTACAGAAAATGCCATTTTTCCTGTTGTCACAGTTCAAATAAAGGTTTGATTTATATGAAACATTGTTTTTAACAATCTCTTTACAGTGTGGTCAATATTTTTACATAGACAGGACATATTTTTGAATAGATAATGTTTAGATTGAGGTTGTATTTTATTACAACTTTCACACAGTTTTCATTGCTTCGACATGCGGATAAGAAACTTATTTCCAAGTTGTGGGGTCAAACCCTGGTCATCTGCATGGAACATTAATGTCCATATTTGTGGTGCCTGTTCTCCCACTGCCAGAAACATTTTTATCCCAGTGCTTGTGTGTGTGTGTGTGTGTGTGTGGGGGGGGGGTGTGTGTGTGTGTGTGTGTGTGTGTGTGTGGGGAAATAAGGTTCATAGCTGCAAGGAAACATGTAGAATTGGACATTTTTAATCATTTTTTGCACACAGAATGCCTCCCTGTGCAAAAACCGCTATCACCAAATCAAAAAATCACCTCTGCCAAAATGCATATTTATACCACATGCTAATATAGTGAAAATATTATTTGATATATGTTTAAATGGACGAAGACAGGTTTTAGAGTGGTGCTGAAAAAGGTTTTTATCTATAGAACAAAACAACCCAAAACTTCCCTGAGAATTTGTCCAAGTGCAGAATTGTTAAAAACAAAATAATTAACCCTTCTGTTATGATTCAGATCAAATTGACCCGTTTTAAAGTTTAAAAAATTTTTTTAAATAGTTGGAAGTATTTTTTTGCATGAAACTTTTTCTATTTGTCTTAATAGGTGAACTCTACATATAAATTGAAAATGTATTCATTTTAGACATTTGTAATCCCCCCTGCGTCTATTTGTTACATCGATACTGTTTGGGTCAATTTGAACCGACAGTCAAGTTAAAGTGCAAAAAATGATTAAAAATGTCCAATCCTATATGTTTCCTTGCAGCTATGAACCTTATTTCACCACACACACACACACACACACACACACACACACACACACACACACACACACAAACACAACACACCACATACACACATGCACACGCAGACGCACACAGGGCCACTTTCTCCCTACTCTCTTTACTTCACTATGAACTGCAAGAAAGCAGGTGTTCATACAACTTTTGACAGGAACTTTTTCTGTTCCCGTGGGCAAACTCCACCCACACTGAGTGACACTCAGTAGAAGTGGAGGAAAACATAAATTCTCTCTGCATGACTCATTTATCTTGATTTTAATTGGCGGGTCAATTTGACCCTGAACAGTATATGTGTCTCAAGCTCAATTATAAAGATCACCCATTGGAAAAAAAAAAATAATATAAAAATGTACCAAAAATCAATTTCAAGGAAATTATTGTTTTTTTTGTATCTAGATTTTTTTCAGTGGACATAAAAAATGCAAATTCCATTTTTTATGTCCAAATGAGTAATTGAGTAAGTTGTCGTCATTAATCCTTAATTTCTGAGAAATAAAAATCATTGCACAAATATTGATTGATAGGGTTAGTATTGGAGTTAATAATCAGATACAAAAATATTTTGGGGGAATTTTTTGGTTTCTGACGCAATTGCATGATAAAACACTCCCCGGGTCAAATTGACCCACAAACATTATTGCTGTACCTCAGAAACAAACATAATAGGAGGGTTAAGACACTTCAAATTTCTCCTCTATGATTTTGTTCCTATACAAAAAAAACTCTAAAGAGGAATTGTTTTAAACTCTGATGACTAAGAAAATGTAACCAAACTCATTGATCTCTGATGTGTAGCAGAGAACAGTGACGCATGATTAATCTGGATGGGTTGATATTTTTATATTTAAATGAAGACCAGAACGTTCTTTTTAGGTATATGCACACAATAAATAATTTTCTTTTGTTTGTTGTTAATAAATAGCAAAAAGAGAATTGGAGCTAGGTTTGATTTCTAATTATTCTGTTTGAATTAGACATTGGACAGTTTTACAAGCTACTTAGCATATTCAATAAATTAGAATATGTAATCTGATGAAGCTTGTTTGTCAGATTAAAAGTGACTTTTGTCATTTTTAAGGAAGTATTACAAATACTATTCAATGATCCCACATTTTTGTATTAAACATGTTTTTTTATTGGTCTGATGTAATATTTTAATGATTTTGTGTCTTGTAAGCAGAAAATGTTTTCATAGAGTACATTTCAGCAACAAGGCAGTTCAAAGTTCTTTATATCATAAAACATAATATAGTAACCAATTATGAAACAAGCAAAGAACATTACATTTTGTCTAAAGCCTATTCTCTCAGTGGAAGGACTTTAGAACCGGTTCCTGGTTTTAGTCAGAACACCAGCAGCAGCGTTCTGGATTAGCTACAGCTGGAGTATTGTTTGTTAGGAAGATCTGTGAAGACACTGCTGCAGTAATCAATGCGACTAAAGAGAAACGCCTGCATGGGTTTCTCTAGATCTTGCTCCCACATTCGTTTTTTAAGCTTGTAAATGTTCTTCCGGTGATAGAAGGCAACTGTCTTTAGGTGACTCTGAAGGTTCAGGTCAGAGTCCATCCCTATGCTCTAATCCTGTCATCTACATACACATCACATCCATCTACAGTCTGGGTTCCCAAACTTTTCAGCCTCTGATCCCCAAAATAACAGCAGAGACTGGTGACCCCCTTAAAATACATATAATAACTTATCTTTAATTATTTAAACATAAATACATAGGGTTACATTATAAATATTTTTAAATGAATTTCTTTTAAAAAATGACTTGAAGGTATATTACTGTACATTTTATAATGATACATTGAATAGTACATTTTTTCATTTCATGACATATTTATTTGTCTAACCCTACATACACCTCAGGAATTGCATGATTTTGAAAAATAATTTATCTCCCCACCCTCCAACCCCACACTTTGGGATGAGTAATGCCATCTAGTTAATGTCTTTATACTTACATGAAATGATTGTCCCTCCATTAAAGAATCCCCCACCCAGCAGCGACTTTCCCTACAGAGACAGTTTTATGGAAGACTCTTCTGGATTCATCCAGTCTATAACGCCATTGGACGTGGTCTCCCTTTCCCTGGATTTTCCTCTAATTAAGGAAATGCATGCATGAGGCCAACTCTTAGCAGCAATGACAAAGCTAAAGCTTCTCAGAATAACCAGAATCCCTTCACTTTCGCTCAAACATCTGTCTTTATGGAAGAAAATCCAGCTGTATCAGCTCTGTGCCAGACAATCAGACTCTAATCTGGAGCTGGATTTAGAAGATCGAGAGCCAAGGTAAAGACAGATGTAAAGTTCAGGGAGCTAGTTAAAAACTTGCGACATTACAGGTGAATATTTAAACATTCTAACTATTTAATGTATTTTTTTTACGCTTTTTTTTTTACTCTTTAAAGCATCATCTACTGGAGGTTTTTTTTTCAAGCACAATGCCACACTGTGAGTTTTTCCTCGACTCTGTGACACTTTCAATGAGTTGCCTTCATTAACACCCTCAATTACCTTCGCCTCTTTGGCTCCGTTCCCTGCTAATAGAGCTCACCCAGAGCTAATGAAGCAAATAGTTGGGACAATTTAGTCATTAGAGATAATTAAGACAATCCAATGCAATCCAATCCAGAGCAGGGCAGGAGAGAGAGGGAGAGAAGCCACCAAACGAAACATCATTCTCAGTAAAATCAGCCAGAGCAAGCATAATTCGTCAGCCTGGATTGTGTGAATCGTTCCCTCCGGTGGTATTGTTCATAATACTTGAATTATTATAAGGCTGATCAGCAGCTGGCTGCAGGCAGCTCCGGTTCCCCCATGCGGGGATTACACCTGGCCTCAGGAGGGGGAAAATGTTTCCTAAAGAGGCACACAGACAGAGGAGACGCGATGCGTTCCACCACAATAAAGCAGAAATCCTCTTCTTCACAGCATATTACAGGAATGAACATAAGGGATTGTGTCATTGTTGGCTCATAATCTGGCTTTAAACTCCTTGTTTTACAAATGGGTCTCTTTAAAAAGCTTTTCTTTTTCTTTTTTTTTTGTCCAGATCTTTTTTCCTCTTCTTGTTCATCATCCTGTGTTAACCTGCTATTTCCTCATCAGCAGTTTTTACTGTTTCTTTGTCTGCTCAGATGGCATTATTTTTTGAGAAGTATTTCAAAAATGATCCGAATTTATCATGTTTAACACACACACAAACACACATAAAAATCAGTCTGTAGGGTTTTATCTTTGTATGTGAAGTGCATTTCTTTCTTATTAGCTTGTAATGATAGTGTCACAGAAATAGATGAGAGATGTTGAAGTGTAATGATTTTGGAAATACCATTCCAGATGAGGTAAATCTCTAACATGGCTGCCTTTCTTTTTTTTTTCTTTCATTTAGCAGAACAAGCAGCCTGCAAGAAGTAAGTCCTGACAGAAAAACCCAAGTTCCCCATACTCTCTAGTATCTTCTGCCATTACAGTGGAATATTTTATTGATATTCATGAAAGAACTAATTTACTCTGTAGACTTAAGCAAAAAGGGCAGTATTATGTATTTTCCTGGCATATGGTTCCATTTTATGGTACAATCAATAAATTGTGTTAGCTTCAGTTGTTATAAAATTCTGACTTCAAAATTCTGATTTCAGGGGGGGGCATTTAGTTTATTTTTCTGTTTTGGAACTTCGGAATTTGGACATATGTAGCTCAGCTGAAGGAAGCAGGATGTGATTTTTAAGTCACTAAGTCATGATGCAGCTGATTCAATAAAAGATGTAAAGGAAAAAGGAAAAATGTAAAGGAAGCTCTGCCAGGATTGGCCGGGGAGAATTTTCAGGCCACAGACAGTTTGACACTAAGGAGGGACATGTGATGTGGCATGTTGTTTTGAATAGGTTTTTTGATTTCAACAACCTTACAGAATTTTGCAACAGTTTCATAAATTAAACTGACTTTTGGTTGCCCCCTTTCTGCAGGAATGAGGAGAGAACTTCAGCAGGTGAATCTCACATATGGGAAGGCAGGAGGTGTTTGTGGTTTAGTTGAATACCTGCTGACTTTAGTTTAAAACTGTAATTTTCTTTCTTTTACTGCTTGCCCATGCTTCCTGTTTGCTTTAGTTATTAAAAGCTACAGAATTTTGTTTAGAAACACATCATGGCACAAAGACTGCTCACAAATCTTATTTCTTGCTTATGCTGTTAAGAAGTTCTGCCCCCTCTGCAAAAGATCCAGAATGTGGTGCAGACATAAAAATAGATTACTAATGATAAAACAAAAGAACAGCACAATTCAACATTAAAAATATTTTTTTCTCCTTTTTTTGATAGTTTGGTTTCGCCATGAATCCGGCTTGTGTATTAGCAAAAGTATTCAGACCACTGAAGTTTTGCTCATTACCACCAGATACTACACTGCAGTTTCAATGCCATTTTACTTCACCATAACTGTAAAGAAAGTTAAACTTGGTTTTGAAAGTGTCTTCATACTGGAAAACTGACAATGTGGCATGTATTTGTATTCCGTTCTGAGAGTCAATACTCACATTTTCCAGACCATAAGTTGTTCTGGAGTATAACTCACAAAAAATGCTTCTTAGACTGAAGTTGCATTTAGTCGCATTTATTTAGACCTTGTTGAATGTGAGGGGAACCTATTCCATGTTGATGATATGATTTGGTGACATATTGTGTTCAGTTGCTTTTCAACAAACTAACGGAAACTGTCAACTTTGTCTTGGAAGTCTGCTGGAAAAGCTCCAATCCACCAGTGAAGTGCGCAGTGCAGCAGAGTGAAAAGGAGACGCATGCAGGGAGGCAATTTCATGGCATGAACAGTAACATCACAAAGGCCCGCCTTCAAAGTAATCCATTTCCTTGGCAACTACCAGGGTATGAGGCATAACTGCACCTTTTGAATGTTAGCACCGGCAGACAGACTGTCAGAACAGCAGCAGCACGTTCTTTATGTAGTCCTCTGTGGTTTCTGCAGGTCTGGTCATCTTCCTTTCAGTCCTGCAGATGGTAATGTTTAATCATTGGTTAAACATTACCATTAGTATGAATTAAAATTTAACACATCAGTCAAAAATAATGTGTTACAAGTATAAAAAAAAACAACATTTTTATGTCACTCTGTATTATAAGTTCCAGGATCAGTCAAACTGAAATAGTGACTTATAGTCCAGGAAATAGATTTTGTTGTTGTTATTGCAGAATATCTATTAGATATTCTAATAGATATCTAATAGATATCTATTAGAAATATTAGAATCTAATAGATATCTATTGGTGTTTACACCAATTTTTCACATTTTACCTTTTCGTCTTCTTTGAAAAATATCTCAAGACTGAATTCAGATATTCAGAGTGGAAGGGTGGGGGCAGAGCAGCAGCATAGAGAGTGAACGTCTAATGTCCAGTTAACAGATACCCCACCCAAGCCATGGGTCTCTGCAGCTCCTCCAGAGTTACCACATAACTTTTGGCTCCTTTGCTGATCCTCCATTTCTGGGTCACTTGAGAAATTTTTACTTGCCAAAATCTGAGCAATGATGCTCTATTTTGAGTTTTGAAATTTATTGTTGAGGTAAAATCTTGATTTAAATGTTGTGAAAACTTATTTGTCCAGTCTGTTATTTATTTAAAGCTTCACCTTTCTTTCTGTCTGCTCTGGCTAACAAGCACTAATGAAGTCATTCTGACAACCAGAGGAACCGCAGGAGCTTTTCATCGGGTTTTTGTTAAGACTGATTCGTTTGGGTGATTGAGACTCATGACAGATTCGTTAGCAGAGGCTCTGCGGCTGATGGATACAGCTTACTTCGGGTGGACCGAAATGATTTATGGGATATCAATGTTTTGGAGTGCTTAACTGACCGAAACTGATATGAATGAGAAGTCTGATGGAGTCTTTAAATCAAACAGTAATTTTGGATGGTTAGGAGTCATAGCTCTGCTAAAACCTCTGATTCGAGTCAGCTGATTCCTCCTCAGCTCCTGCTTCAGTTCTTCCAGCCTGATCCTCCTGCTCCCCCTGCTCTGCTCCCTCTGCTGCCTCTGAATGGAGTCTTGCTGGGCCCAACTGACTGTGTAACTAGCGGGCTGGCCCTCACAGTGGGGTGTGGGATTGTTAGAGAGACTGTGTTTACATTTGGTTGAACTGTATGTTTTTGCCACGAGCGCCATGGATTCATCCTGCGTCCTTAGATTTAAAACTGTGATTGCTGTCACCACCATTTCTACACACACACGCACACACACACGCACACGCACACACCCACCTACACACATGTGCACACACACACACACACACCCACGCACACACACACACACACACACACACACACACACACCTACACACATGTGCACACACACACACACACACACACACACACACACCCACACACACACACACACACACACACACATGCGCACGCAAACCATCCTATCACCTCTCAGTGTTTCTCCACAGCAGGGAGTAGGAGGAGGAGGCTAATGGATATGTTTGTTTACCTATTTGTCCATGACATGATCAATCGATCAACTGGCTAATTCACTGTCACTGTGGACTCACTACATTTCCATTTAAATAGATTTCTTTGATGCTTCATGTTGGACTTGTCTTTTCTTTGAATGCAAATACGTACAGTAAGGATGTTCATAAGCCACCTCATTATTATTTAAAGAGGCAATGTTATATAAAAACAACTTTTTTGAGCTTTTTATCATGTTATAACATTAGTCTCTCATCAAAAACATACCTGGAATGCTGGCTTAATTCCTTAATGCATGTTTGAGAAATTCTTTAATCTCCCATGACATCCATTCAGCAGTGCAAAACGCCTGCATGGACCTAGCCCCGCCTTCCTGGATGAAGCTCCTCCTCTGAGCACTGGTGGAGCTGTGCATCAGCTGAGCTCATTATAGGAGCTTTTTCTCAGTAATATGCTGGTAAAAACATTGTTAAATTGTTAATAGAGGAGTCATGTTGTAAAAGAAATGTCTGGCTCTGATTGGTTGTTTTTGACTGGGAGAGGTGCAATAGTAACTCTGGGAGGGGTTGGAGGAGATTGATCTTTTCTCAGATTATCTGTCTCATATTACACAGTCACAACATGGAGGTAATTTCAACAAATATATAAAAAACAATTTTTTTATAGAAGTTACATACTGCAGCTTTAATGGATGATTGGACTCAGAGATATAGGAGGCAATGCCCCCTTTTCTGTGACGTCTTCTGGGACTCAGTTTTTTCATTGGCTTGTTTGGCCATAATAGGCTTTATATGATGACTCTTCACCTCTGTCAGATCCTGCCATGATCCAAACAGAAACACACATTCATCACTACCAACACACACTGGCGCACGGTTCCGATCAATAGCCATAAATTTGATCCTTGGCAAGCTGACATCTGCACCCTGTTTCTCCTGACCACTCCTAAGGTAACCCACACCCACAGACGAGCACTTTTCCTCCCCTTCTCTCTACTTCCTTCCCCTGACACACTTGTCAAGGACCTCGTTGACCTCTGACCCTGCCCCACTTGACAAAGTTATTGATTTCTCTTTTTTTTTCCTGATGACCCTCTGAATCTGGTATGAAAAAAGGCGAGAGCCAGGGAATTAGTCTCCACAGTCAGGTAAAATGTTTGGGAAGCTCGGGATGACGAGGAAGGATCGATGCTCTGATGGCTGAGCTTGCAGCATTAGAAACAACAGTCAGCCATGGAGAAAATCAGCAGCACTGGAGGAAAGATGAATGAGGAACAGACCGGGAGAGGTACAAAGAGGTGGAAAAATTTTGTTGTATTTTTGTCAATTTAATTGTAAATTACTGTTAGTGTACTGCACCTATGAAAACCTTTTCACCACCTCGGATGTTTTACCCTTTTTATTATTATTCCAAATCAATCATGAGCAACAAATTGTGACTGATTTCTACACTAATGACAACTAAATAAAAAATATTTAACATAGCACAAATGAATGCATAATATTCAGCTTTGTTTTCATTCACCTTATAATTGCACAAACTGGAATTATGAAAATAAATTTGCTTAAATTGAATTAAAAAAAAACAAAAAATGTTTTTTTTTTTTTGTTTTTTTTTTCCGCTCTAGGATGAGGTGGTTTCTCAGCTGTATCAAAATTTGTGTATTTTGCAAAACTCCAATGGAAACAATTTTTTTGCTTCACACTAGTCACGTGATCGACAATCAGATGTTACTACTGGCGGAAAAGATGAAGAAGACGTCAGGAAGTGGCATGAGGATGATGGTGCGGCATGTTTTTTGATGATTTATCTCGTGACAAACTTACTCACATGTGATTTCATTTGCATTTCTTATTTAATTGAAACACTGCAATTGGGAAATTGTGTTTTTTCAACATCAGTGGAATATCGACAACAGTTTGTAAACGTTTGTAAAGGAACTGATTTAACATTTAAAACTCTGCACAACATCTCTTATTTTGTGAGGCTCTGCTGGACCTTTAGGAGCTGTAGGAGAAATATTTCCATAAAGTGCTTTAAGCCGTCAGCTCATGACTGAATCCTCTGAGCTGACCGTCACCTTAGTCAGAGAACTTTGTTAGGTGTGTTCTTTTGTTCTTGCTGATCTCAGCTAAATGTACACTCTAAAAAGTGTTTTTGGCTGTAGTTCATCTTATGGACTTATTTACATTAATTTAACTTAATTATTTTGCTTTTGCTATGACAACTTACTTTTTTGTGTTCATTTAACTCAAAACTTACAAATCTTTAACCTGAAGGAACTTTTCACTTTGACTTTACTTAAAACAATTGAGTTCAACGCCAGTTTTGTATCCTAAGTCTGACCAACTCAATTTATTATGATCATCCAACTCAATTCACTAAGTTCTTCCAACTCAATTTGCTAAGTTTTTATAACTTAATTCATAAGGGGGTTTAACATGACAAATTTAAGTCATTCTTACTCAAATCATTTATTTTGTTCTAATAAACATTTAAAATCTCTTTGATTTAATTCTACAGAAAGTCAACTCAAACTTTTAAGAAGTTCCAAACTAAATTTAAATAATCTTTTTACAGTGTCATCTAAATACATAAATCTTTTCCTTAAATAACCTTTTTCACTTTGACTTTACTTGAAATAATTCACTGTCCCATGTCTGACACAATGACTCAAGCTTACAGGGACACAGTCCCAGTAAGTGACTGTGGCTCTGTGGATAGAGCAGTCGCCTTGTGATCAGAAGGTTGACGGTTCGACTCCAGCTTCCTCCTGCCGTATGTTAATGTGTCCCCTGGGTACTTAATCCCAAGTTGCCAACCAATCTGAGCATTAAATAAATGTGTTAATATGTGCTTTCAGTGGTCAAAAGTGCTATTTAAGTTTATTTACCATTTTTGAAGTAAACTAAATGATTTGAGTAAGACTGACTTAACAAATTGAGTTGGGTGATTATAATATATTGAATTGGTTAAACTTAATAAATTTAGTTGGATAAACTTAATTGAATTGCTTGTTACCTACAGAAGCAATTCAATTAAGTTGGTTCAACTTTTTTCTTTTTAGAATGTACATGCAAAGTTTTCTGTGAGCTTGCTAACAGCAGGAGCCTGAACAGCTGGAAACTGTTGGAGTATTTGCCCCCTGTTTGTGCTAATTCAAACTGCGCCCAGTGGAAGGACACTATGATCGCAGGGGTTTTTTACACCTGGCAGCCCTGATGTAATGCTCAGCAGAACTAGTCCTAACTTCAACGAAATATAGTGATAGAAATTAGGGATGCACTGATGTGAAAATTTGGGCCGATGTCAATATATTAGTATTGTTGTAATGACTGATAACTGATATCTACCCACATATACATATATGATATATATTTCCCTACTCTTTTGACACCTTGAAAAACACAACCCTGTAACACAACTGAAACAGTGACTTCCCCACTGTTTCAGTTAAACGCCCCACAGTCCTGCTTCCCTGTCACATGACCAACCTTCGTCTTTCCGCCGCCAGAAGCAAACACCAACAAGATGCAAATAAACATCAGTTGTTGGTGTCGGCCCAGTTTTATTTATCGAAGTTAGTGCCAATACATTGTGCATCCCTGATGAAAATGCATGATATGACATTATGAAGCAGCTAGCATGTTATACACGTCGTCAGAATGTTAGCATTCTGATCTCAGGTTTATTTACATCTTCACACCCGAAAGTTTAACTTTGCCCTGGTATTGGAACTTCGTGAGGGATACCTCAGAGTTCATCGGACAAATAATTAGACTTTACGCAGTAGAACAAGCGATCTTCGACTCCTTGAGCTTGTTTTCTTTTCAGTCGTTCCCACCGATGTGTTTGCATTTCTCTCTCAGAGTTGGATGCAGAAAGCTTCCTCAGCAATCATGGCTCCCTTTTAAAAACACAGCTTGCAAAAATCCTTTCTCAGTCCTCCATTCCTCATGGATCAGGTTGGAGATTTCACAGTGGTGTTTGGAGGTGACACACTTCTACATAATCTCTTTTACTTATTTAATTTCTCGCCATCCTCTCCTGTGATTCTACCCCTGTCACTTTAGACGCAGCTGAGAGACTGATTTGGCTTCCATAATCTGTTCTCCCATTGCCCCCTCCTCTACTTGGAGGAACCTTGAAATATCATATAAGGAGATTATTTCATTCGTAATTGATTGAGTGACTCTTCAGCCCAGACCGAAATACTTCAAAGTGTGTGAATTAAGACTCGGGATGGGATGACTGAGGCAGGGAGGGTGGAGGAGGCATCGTGGCTCCATTAGGCTACCGCTGAGGTCGAGCTGCTGAGCCTCTTTGGCTGGCAAATAAGAGCTGAGTCTGATCCTAAGATGGCAGCAAGTTGGCTAAACCAAGAAGTATTGGTCAGAGGATCCCCGTCTGCCACAGTGGCTATTTGGCTACGTCTTTATTTCTGAAGCAGATTCAAACGATGTGGAAAAAGTTTGTAGAAACTTTGATTCAACTTAGAACATCATTTAGCATGTGGCTCTGTTTAGCTCTCCTTATGTGTTTTCTGAACATTTGGATGCTATTAAAGGGCAGTATTATATGAAATTGACTTTTTGAGCTTTACATCATGCTATAACATTATTACCACCTTGTCTTGATTCTTTCAGGCATGTTTTAGAAATTCTTTAATCTGCTATGTCAACCATTCAGCTGGATGGACCAAGGTGCAGCTCCTCCTCACAGCTGCAGTTTCTAAGCTTCTGAGCTTCTAGCTCACAGAACATCCCTCTACTGTGACTCCTACACTCAGCTCCTTCAGACTAGCTAGCAGCAATTAGCAAACACTTGGTGGAACTGCGTATCTGCTGAGCTCATTATAGGAGCTACTTCTCAGTGTAACGCTGGTAAAAACGTTGTTAAACGATTAGTAGGGGAGCCATGCTGTGATGACTTTCTGAAGGTGGAGTTTCAGAAAGGAGGAGTTTTAAAGAGACAGAGGTCTTTTTAAAAAGACCTCTGTCTTTTTAAAAAAGACCTCTAAATTACAAATTTCACTTTGTAATTTAAATTACAAAGTGAAATTTATTTTATAAATGCATCATTTTTAGAACAACTGAAGGTAACTCGGTTACTTGATGGTGCTCTAAAAATGATAAAATGTGGTTGGAAAACACATAACACTGCCACTTTAAGACTGTCAGGTTAATGAATATTTTCAAGAATTTCATACAAGAAAACTTAAGTTTGCACAAGTTTGCTAAAACAACATGAGTGTATAAATTGGGTTAAGCTGCTAACCTTTGTATGAATTTATAAAACAATATGTTAATGCATAAGTACTATTTTAGTCCATCTACGTCTCTGCAGGCAGGTCTAAAATTGTTCTTAGAAACATTATTTCTCTTAACAAAGAGCAATAAATATCGATTGGATTTATTAGATTATTGTGAAGAATGAACAAGTTGTGATATATACATTTGCCATGAAGGGGACCAGGGTCGCAACTACATATTATTCAGGTGGATGTGAAAACCCCACAGGAAGGTACGTTTAGGTGAAGGAGCGTAGAAAACATACTCTCGCTCTACCTAGCTCGCTCTAGGTTAAAAAATATCTATACATTTTTGAAAACAAGGCCACAGCAAATAGAAAGGTTTTTAATCTTGTTTTAAATGAACTCAGGGTGGGCACACTCTTACAGTGAACAAGAAATTTATTCCAGATTTTTGGTGCAGAAAAGCTGAGAGTTGCTGATCTTAAAGGTCTTCGTGGTTCATGGTGTTGAAGAGCAGAAATGTAGTCCGGGCTTTTATCTTTGAGTGCTTTATAAACCTATAGTGACATTTTAAATTCTATTCTTTGAGCAACAGGAAGCCAGTGCAAGAATCTCAGATCTGGACTGATATGCTGACCCCTTGTTGTTTTTGTAATGACTCTTGCAGCAGCATTCTGGATAAGCTAAAGCTGTCTCATTGATTATTTTGTTAATGCAGTAAAAATAGCATTGCAATTATCAACTCTACTTGAAAACAAAGGCATAAACTAATTTTTGTGATGAATCGTCTAGTTCTTACAATATTTTTTATGTGATAATATGCTATCTTTATTAAAAATTTGATACGGTTGAGGCAATTCAGGTGAGGATCTATGATCACCTCCAGATTCCTGACTTTGTCAGATCATTTTAAAATAACAGATTGAAGACAGGTGATCATTTTTAATCTATACTCTTTTGGTCCAAAAACTAATTCTTGGGTTTTATGAGCACGTCATCCCCAATGTAAAACATGGTGGTGGCTGAAAACAGTGTAGCTGAAACAGGACCGTCCCGGTTACAAGCTGCACTAGAATGGAGACTGGAGTAGACGTTTACTTTCCAGTAGTAAAGTCTGCCAGCAAAGAAAACGATTCTAGATCCGCCCCTGTGGTCTCCATCAACATAAGACCTAATACTTAAATTCAGCTGGTACAACGCTGCCTGGCTGATTTAACTCAGGCACCATGTTAAAGCTCATCAGGCTGCCTCCCATCAAGGTGTCGATGAATAAAACTTCTGAGTCTCGTATAAAGTCCATACAAACTCAGTTTCTCCAATCTTTTCTGATCTTTTTACCTTTTAACTCTCCATCTCTGTCTTTCCCTCTGCCTCTGGTTTTTCCCCTGTCTTCCTTTCTCTTTCTGACATCCTTTTGTCCTCCCGACACCCAGCACTTCCCTATCAGCCGGACCGAGTGCTGATCTTAATCCTCTTACTGCACGGCTCCATTACCCACTTCAGCCATTTTTGCATTCACACCAAAAAAAAGAGGGGGATCCTCTGCTCGTTCTCCAGACCCCAAAAGCTCAGCCCTCCAGTTCCCCCCCACCCTTCCTCGCATGTAGACCCTCCAACCTCTCATGACTTCTCTCATTTCAAAAGACTGAATTTCCAGTCAAACATGGATATCTGTAAGTGGGATGATATTCAGAACGGTCAGGAGACGGTGATGCTTTGGACGGAGGTTATGCGACTAACTTTTGTCCGTGAGGCCTCGTTCAAAGTGATGACGGTGTAAATTCCCAGGTGGGCGTGGCCAGGCTTTGGGATTATTTCCTGTTTTGAGTTGTTTTTAATCCTTAAATGCCACTCCTGGTCCTGATGCAGAGCCACACTGCTGCGTGTCAACAGAGTCATTTACCTCTGCATTGTTGGAAATGCGCAGCAATCTTCTGCTAGCATTTTTATTCATCTCAAATGCTTTTACATGTTTTCTAATTCATTATGTAAGACCTTCGGTTTTCACTCATTGGTTTTATGATCTCTCCTTTTTCTCCCCTTTCTCTCCTCTCTAATTTACTGCTTCTCTCCAGGGAGAGATTAACCCTTAATCCCCCAACGTCCGCTGCTTTAATTGATATGATTTAACTACTACAAGGCCCTGGGAGGTTCCACACTGCTACCTCAGAGAGAATGTTCCCTCCCCTCGCCTCACCCTTTAACCCTCCCGCTCTAGATCTACTCCCATCTATCTCTTTCATCTCCTCCTTTGCCATGAGCCCACCCCTTTTGTTTTTTTGCCCCCATTTCTTTTCTCACTACTTTACTCCCAAGGGACAGCATGTAGAAGCAAAGCACTGTGGGAGTTTCTCTGTACCATGAGACCAAATGTTCAGATGAAACATTAGAGGACTGTGTAGACCTTAAAGAGGCAATATTATGTGTTTTCCAGGCCCATATTGACATTTTATAGCATAATCAACAATGTTACATTTAACTATGTTACATTTAGTTGTTATAAAAATGTTTGATATGTCAAATATAACTTAAAAGAATTTTGACTTCCTGATTTAATGCCTTAAAATTGGGCCTCTGTCTCTTTAAAAATTCCTGTTCTTTCTGAAACTCCGCCTTCAGGAAGTCATCACATCATGGCTCCTCTATAAAAACTTTAACAATGTTTTTATGAGCGTTGCATTGAGAAGTAGCTCAAATAATGAACTCAGCAGATGCACAGCTCCAGCAGATGTTTGCTAATTGATGCTGGTTAGTCTGAAGGACTTGAGCAAGTGCTGCTCTGTGAGGTGGAAGCTTGGAAACTGTATCTTGAGGAGCTGCACCTCGAAGGTGGAGATAGGTTCACCCAGGTGTTTGGACAGCTGAATAGTTGCCATGAAGATTAAAGGATTTCTAAAACATGGATGAGCAAATCAAAGCAACACTCCAGGTTTGTTTTTTAATATGGGAATGACATTATAACATGATAAAAAGCTTTAAAAAATTGATGTAACATAACACTGCCCCTTTAAGTGGATTTGGATGGTGAATATTGTAAGGTGGACATGTTCCTCATTTAACTCTAATAAAAAAAACACCTCAAGTTCTCCAAAAATCCAGTATTATTTGCCCAAAGCGGGAATTTAACAACCATCACTGGAAGTGTTCCTGGTCTTAATGCCAGACTTTTACCATCCGTGCTCTCAAGCTGTTGTTGTACATGATCTAATGTACCACATTTGATCGTGTACTGCCATGAATCATGACTTGAGATGATTTAGATCTGCAGAGGCCATATTTGTATCCACTGTGTGTCTCTCAGTGGATTTAAAGCTAAACCACAGAGGAAAATCCCAGGATTTTCAGACATTTACCAGCAGAAATCCAGCGATTAGGCCGCTTCTCCGTTGCTGATAATCTTCAAATCTTGTTTGCGGAGGGGGAGGCGGGTTTGTGAAATCCTATTTTACAAAAGCTACATGGTGGCTCCTTCCATAACCTTTTAATGTTTTACATGAAAAAGGAAAAACAAAAACTGAAGATTTGTAATCTATAATAAATTAGATTGATTTATTTGGGCATTACTTTGGGAAAGTTTTTTCTTTTGACTTAATAAAATTGATAGAGTAAAATTTTTCTTGTGTGCAGCCAATACATCAGGTTCCCAATGATAATGACGTGTTTAGATCTACTCTATCTGTGATGGGGAAGTGTCACAAACAACCTTAAATCTGCTTTGCTAAAATATATAAACAAAGGCCTTTTTCATGAATTGTTGCTAAGTGCAACAATGTTTCCAATCAACAACATGATTGAGAACCAAGGGAGCAGGAAGGAGAAATGTTCCAAAAAATCAGAACATTGTAATGGTAAATTGTTTCTCCGCTAATAGCACAGCATGTACCCAAGTTGAGTGACAGTGCTAAGACCCTCCTCCTGGCTCTGACTGGTTGCTTTTGACCAGGTGCAGCGCATTTCTGCTAAATATTTAGCTTACTAGCAAAAATATTAAGCTTCATGATTATTTATTCATATTTATCTTCAAAATAAATATTTATCGCTAGGCTAGTTAAGTGTTTACTTACATCTTAATGTTAAATGCATAACTAATTAACTAAATATTTTGCCTGCTAACTAAATAATTAATTTTAAACTAAATATTTAGATGTCAAGTTAAATATTTAGCTCCACAGATATTTAGTGAGCAAGCTATTTAGTCCCAAGCTAAATATTTAGCTCTGGGCTTGCTAAATATTTAGCTTAAATACTACATATAGTTAGTCCACTAAATATGTAGCTTGCTAATAAAATAAAATGGAGCAAATTATTTAAATTTGCAACTGTTTATTGCTAATTAAATATTTTGTTTTGAAATTATGGATGAACGAATTACATGGTGAAAATATGAAAAATTATTCTTTTCTCACTTATGACTATGTAACCCAAATTATTACAGATGACAACCGTCTGATAGTGGCATGAAAACCGTTCAGTTTGTCCATCTTAAATTCCTCTTATACATCCTTCTCCTCCTAAACCTGTCCAGAGTATGTTGACTCCATTATCAGTTCGGCGTTAAAATGTCACACCCCCTCCACAAATTATTTCAAAAAGTCTCTCTTTCGTTTCTTCCTTTCCTAAAAACACTAACCATATGCATGCCCACCACCAGGTACATTACGCTGTGCTTTACATCCTCATATGAGGCCTGAGGGTCTGTGTCGGTGGACTCTTCATCATATTTCTCAGGCTGATGGAACATTCTGCCCAGGCCTGGAACCATACTAAATAGAGGGCCGCACTGTCTGCTCTGGGCTTTAGCATGCATTTGTAATGTGATCACTCTCAAACCCACAGCCTCAGATCACAGCATCCTTCCCATGGTGAGAAGCAGAAGGAAGGAAACTGCTCTGAGCAGGAGCAAAATAACAACCAAGGACATTTAAGGTGACAGAAAGTGCGTTTCCATTAGCCATACAATTTGACAAATTGAAATTTAGAAAGTGAATTTGCTTAGTGGAAACGCAGAAAGAAAAAAAAACTCACGTTTTTCAATGAAAAGTTTTTGCACTAGGATGAGTTGGATTTTCAGATATATTGAAATAGATGTATTTTGCAAAACTGCAATAAAAACACTTTTTTTGCATCATGAGTCACATGATCAGGATGTTACTATTGGTGAAAATGACATAGAAGACAACAGGAAGTAGTAGCAGAATTTCTTTAAATTTAATTTCTTATTTAATGGAAACCTTACAATTGCAAAATTGTGTTTTAGACATTAGCAAAATATAGAAAAAGATTTGTTCTCATTTATAATGGAATCACAGCTACTATAAAGTAACTTTAATATTCTGCAGAAAAACGTTTAGCTTTGTTGACTCCTGAATACCAAGTCAAGGCCTTTCCTGAATTAGTTGATAGTTAATGTCATAGAGAGCATCAGGCTGTGCTGCAGAGGTTAAGCTCTGTGAAAGTGCTGAATGAACATGTCATCAGACCAGAGACATTCTGGAGGTTTAGAAAGAAAAGAAAAAGGTTTAAAGCGTTGCCACGGTCAGGGGAAGGAGGGTATCAGGTGGGGCGTGTCCACATTCTGCATTACTTTGGAGTTTACCTTTCTGCTTACTTTAATGTCCGTGTCCCCTCCCACACATCCCCCCTGCCCTGCTCCACAGCCCCTGTAAATCACTGTGGTAATTCCACAGCAGGGTGTCAGGTTAATATTTACTCTGATCTCATGGTTGGACAGCCCTGCACACACACCTAACACACCTCATCTGTTTACAGCAAAAAGTGACATCAATAAATCTGCAAAACTCCCTTTAGCCAAAATCAAACTTCAGAGGCCTGAGATAAAATGTGTGATCCTTAAAATAGCCCATAAACAGCAAAACATTTTCATTGCAATATTTAGGTTTGAACTTTAAAAAAAATTGAGTAGCAAGGTCTTCTGAAGCTGGAATTTAAGGTAGTAAAACTACGGGTTTCTCACCATGTCTGACCTCAGTGTTCAATATGGCTGCCTTGTGTGGTAAAGTTTGATTAACATGATAAAAGCAATTTGATTCGAACTTTTGAAGATTTTTATTTTATTAAAACCTATCTGAATGTTGAAATTATAAAATAGGTCAAAAGCAAAAATATGTTAACAAACTAACTGGCAGCTCAAGCAAAAAATAACTGACCATCCCAACGAAATGACACCCGGGACCATTACAACATAATGCAACCACTGACTGTAACAAATAACAGTTCAGCTCAGTTTGTTACTAAACTAAACAGCAAAAATGGATACCAAAAGTATTAACATTTAAATACAAATACATACTTAAATACAAAAGCTTGTTTAAATAAATAAAAGTTCCCCCTCTGCAGCAGGGAGGGGTGGTGTAGTCCAATCACCTGCATGGATTTAAGTGTGCCGCCATTCTTGGCCACCATCTTCAGACTAGCAGCTAAAGGGATCAGAACTGATAAAAGAAATAATAATGAATCATAAGCACAAACAAATATGGACAGTGGGTTTGGTCATCACAGTTTCTTAAAAAGATTTCCTGCCCAGCCTGGATTCTTCTGGAATTCAGCGTCACGGTAAAAAACCTCCAACAAAACTGTACGATACTCCAGAGATGAGAAGAAAACTTTTCATCTCCTTTCTTGCACTGGGTCTCCTAGTTTGTCACTGCACAACAGTTGATGCACATAATTACCAGTGGTACCAAATCAATCCAGAATAAAAATACAAAAAAAGACTACAGATTAAAAAGGATTAAAAAGACTACAGTGTTTATCGGTAACACTTTATTTGAAGGGGGTTGAATAAGACTGTCATGACACTGTCATAAACATGACATAACACCTGTCATGAACATGAATAAGTCTTCATGAATATTTATGACTGTTGTCATAAAGCATCATTCGATAAATTATGACACTTTTAATACAAAGTTGACATTATTCAAAATGTCTTTGTTATGACAACTTGACATTAACCAAGAAATCATTACTGTTATAAATTTGTTATAAAAGTATTACTGATTTCACTTTAAAAATTAGGTAACTTTATGTTATTAAAGGTAAAGTTTAAACAATAATGATTTCTTGGTTAATGTCAAGTTGTCATAACAAAGACATTTTGAATAATGTCAACTTTGTATAAAAAGTGTCATAATTTACAGAATGATGCTTTATGACAACAGTCATAAATATTCATGAAGGCTTATTCAACCCCCTTCAAATAAAGTGTTACCCATTTATCTTCCAAATATGTCCTCAGATCAGAACTGTTATTATGTTAAAGTCCTAAAGAACCACCAGACTTTCTGCTTCTTTATGTCTGCTGTTTGCTGTTGAAACACAATTTTTTTGAAAGATTCATTTGTTTTAATTCCAACAACCTGAACTATAACGTGACAAAATGTAACATGTAAAATGAAACTTTCACCAAATCTGCAAGGCAGCTTTGTGTTTTAAGGATTTTTCTCAGTCAGTGTGTGTCTCTGTGACGTAATGCGTGTGATGTTGGAGTGTTTTTGTGTTGAAAGCTTCGTCTCCATGGAGATGAGCTGTCGTGGTTGAACCTCAGGTCATGAGGGCATAAACCCTGAGTAAACCTCCAGCCCACTGACTCCCAGTCAGATACAGAGGCTGATGGTTCAGCAAACTCAGGGTAGTAAATACAAGGAAACTTACAGCATGGTAAAGTATCTATATTCAATCCATTTATCATATTTTTGTCATATTAAAACAAATGCATACTTTTTTTTAATTGCATACTTCTTTCCCTTCAGAATAGATGGATTTCCATTACAAATGTTGCAAAACGTGGTGAAAACCCCCCCACAATTTTGCAGTTGCAGTGTTTCCATTAAATAATAAACGTAATGAAATGTTCTGTTCCACTGTGTTTCTATGAAGCAAATTTGAGCAAAAATATTTTCAATGGAAATACCGTGTTTCCCCGAAAGTAAGACAGTGTCTTACTTTCTTTTTATCCCCAAAAGCCCCACTATGTCTTACTTTCGGGGTATGTCTTATATTGGAAAAAAATTGTAGAATTTTTTGTTTTAACCATAAAACGCAGAAGTGGGCAGGAGGCGGCGCTCATTAAGATCAGAGGGAGGTGGCAGACGCAGCGACGTATGGAGAGGGGGACGGTGCGGACGTGGGCAGGAGGCGGCGCGCAGCTAGATGAGAGGTGTTTCCCCGAAAAGTAAGACATATGTCTTACTTTCGGGGTACGGCTTATATTAGCCGACCCCCCTGAAACCCCCGATACGTCTTACAATCGGGGGTGTCTTACTATCGGGGAAACACGGTACAAATAGTGACTTTGTGTCGGTCTGTCATGTAAAAGTACAATGGTCTGTGTGCCTGTCATTTGACAAAATATAGAAATGTTTCCATGGATATGAACATCAGAAGAACATTGTATGTCTGTACCTTGTTGAGCAAACTTATTTTAGTTTCACAGGCAACAACAAAACCATAAAATATCCTCAAAAGGGTTGGTAATGGCAGAATGTATCGATAAAACTACCTGTTAACAAACTGTTAAAATATTTAAAAAATAGTTGCTTCTGCTTTTGTGTGATGCTGTTCTAGCAGGGTAATAGACACTGAAAGTGTAAAAATAAACTAATGAATACTAAATTTATACTTTTACTGCTTTATTCTGTTCTGACCCTGTTCCTAAAAAGTCTGGGTTTATTTTTGTTAAAACCACCAGGGATTCTATTTAACTATTAATAAAGTAATGTGACTCACATAAACACCTATTTTACTTCTTTTGGGCCCCAACAAGAAATCAGAACAACACAAACGATCAGCGTCGTCTGTCTGTTGATTGAGAAAAATGGTCATTTAGTTAAACTGAAAATCCAATGTCTGCCCCACTCAGCCCTGTGATCAGCACTGAAAAAAACGCCTGATCCAGACGATCCTGAAGGGAGAGAGAGAAAAACCAAAAGCTGGCTCTTTCTCTTTATCCCCAAAGCAGGATAACAGCCTGCGTTCGGGGAATACCCACGCCTGCCAATTGCAGTAATGGCCCCTAATTCCAAATTAATTCAGTCTAAATGAACTGTCAGAGGGAGATTGATTTGTTGAAGCCGCTGTCTTGATGAGCGCTGTCGTGGGAGGAAGGTGATTAGGCTGTGAGACCTGCGTCAACCCCATGCAGCCCGGGGCCTTTTTTCTGTTCCTCCAGCAGGCCTGAGCTTTGGCGCCAACAGCAGCTGGTTGTGGGATGACAGGTACGGGGACGTGGCGTGGCCTCCTGGGGCCCACGTCCACTGAGGAGGCAGGAATGGGGAAACCAAGTGATCTGGGGTAAAATGTTTTGTTGGAATTGATTGGACAATCTGTCTCTTAGGGGAAGGTCGGTGAAGTTTTGAAATACTGTAAAGCCTGGTAATAGTATATCATTTTGTCATTATTTTCACAATTACTGCACGTCTGGTGTATTACTTTCAGTTTCAGCAAAGAATTGAATTCCAGACACGTCAAAAAAGTTCTTTCTGCATATAGTTTCAGGCCTTTTCTACAAAGACAGCCTTATTAATAGGCTCTCTTCAAAGTTAATTAGCTGTGGAAACGAGGCCAGGGGCATCGGCGTTCTACCCCAGAGGACTTTGCTATCCCTGCTGATTCCCAGGCTAGGCTAATTATTTCCCAATAACCTTACTTACTGGCCATGCTCCCTCCTCTGGGCCTGAGCCTAACAAGCGTCGCCCTGCAAGTCGCGAGACTGTTCTGCTCCCAAGTTTTTAGCCGCCTGCCTCCCCGCGTCGCCCGCCGACGCCGACATGATTTCCTCCTCTTCCTCCCTGTGAGAGGAAGCGAGTTCAGAAGCTCCGCAGAATCTGCCTATGCGGAGGCCGTGGGTGGCGGCTTTCCAAAGAGGCGCTGCCGTTTGAAGTCGAAATTAAATTCCTTCAAATTCGCCATTAACGCTATTGCTTAAAGTATTGGACACACTCCGAAGTTCCCTGATGGCATTAGGTCTGCTGTCATTAAGTTTGCCCTCTCCTGCAGCTCTGCTTGGAAATATCAATCTCTGGAAAACCTAAACAGCTAACCTTATTACTCTGCCTGTTTAATTTAACTGTTTATTTACTTTTTTTTTTTCCTCTGCCATAGCCAAAGCAGAATCTGTCTGCTCCCATACAGAGTGCAACACACATGACTGAATATGGGCCACGTACATATTGTGGGGGGTGAAAAACTGTTTATCATGCAAAGAGGGAACATCACAGGCTAAGAGGGGAGATGGCTAAAAAAAGTGGAAGACATTAGACTGGCCTATATTAGAATATTTGAAATTAAATGTGAACTTATGATCCTCTGACATACTTAAAGATGAAAGGTAAAACAAACTCTCTACAGACTAACATTTATAAAAACAGCATTTTGCAGGTGATAACTAATGAAATTCTCTATTTACTGCAGCCTTTCAGTAAGTTGAACAAATCAGTAAAAGCACAATATAGTTTGGCAAAAATGTATTGGGCCTCTTAGAGATTTTTTTTTTTTTTAACTTTCATTTTTGTTTCGGATAAAAAGATTTTATGAAACAATGAAAAGCTGAGTAAGTATTAAAAGTTTGGAATCTCAATTTTTTTCTCAACATAGAAAAATTTATCAAAACCAGCCTGTGCTATTTTATCCAAAGACAGCATTTTTTAAATGAACGAATTGATCAGTTTGTTTTCATTCAGTTTCACCTGCCACACCCAGTACTCAATTATTGGAGTATAACATCCATATTTTAAAATAATTCACTCAAGACAAGATATTTTCTGGAAGGCCTTGCTATGTTAATACTGAAAGTGTTGCTGCCACCAACTGATTTGGAGGAGAACTGCTTGTTCCACAGGTTTGCAGGTGAGTTAACGCCCCAAGGGAACAGCCAATTGCTGGATGTTCATACCCTCTATCCACACCCACAACTGACAACTGTTAGATCTGTATAATCAATAAAACATATTAACTGAACTTTTCTGACAACATGAGATCCATTATGTACAGTTGAAGAAATTAGGGCATAGTGGTGAAACTTCCCAGGAGTCACCACTGTATGCACTGACGGCTCACCCAGGTGGTCAGAAGAGAACCCGTGTAAAGCGCTGCGAGCCCCACCTGCCTCAGTTAAGGTCAGAGATCATGATTCAGCAATAACAAAGAGAGACTGGATCAAAATATCCTCCATGGGAGAGTTCCAAGGAAAAAGCATCTGCAGACCTAAAGGGATACAAAGATCTGTCTCACATTTACCAAAAAAAAAAAAAAACTCTTCATGGTCCCCAAAATGTTTTAGTAAATATTCTGCAGACTGACAAAACAAATGTAGCTTTTTGTAAAGTGTGTGTCATGATAGGAATGTGTCAGATGTAACAAACATGGCTGTGGTAGTGTGATGCTTCACCTGGTCAGGACCAAGATGACTTGCTGTGGTTGAGATAACCATATTTTTTTTCACCAGGACAATCATCTGAAGCAACTACCAGCAACTCCACCTCTGAATGACTCAAATAAGCGGCCTAGTTAAAGTCTAAATGCAAATCTGCATGAGATGCTAGTAAGATATTGCAAACAAATGGTAGTTTTTGCAGCCAAGGATGGTACAAGGAATTATTATTTTGGGGGGTGATAACTGTTTCCATGTATAAGTTCAGGTTAGTTTGGATAGAGTTCCTATTAATAAATCTGAACCATAATTTATAAGCTTAATTTTCTATTTACTTGTGGCTATCAACATGATAGGAATGTATCTGCTCCTTTATGTTGCATTTGTGTTATTGATCATAGCCTGTTTGTTTCTGCAATAGTTTTTCTCATTTTGACTACACAGCATTAATCCTTCCTTAAAGCTGCCCCATTACAATCCCCACTAAGTGCACACCCTGAGGCCGCCACTCACCCTGTGTGTGCAACAACCAACTAATGCTCAGAGAAACATGTTTGTCTTTATCATTAAGAGCGATCATAACAGATTAAATCTGAGGTTTCTTCATAATAGCTTAAGGATGCATGTTTCATATCTTTGGTAAGTTGGTTGTTGTTGTTGTTTTTTCAGCTTTAACATGTAAATTCCCGACAGAGTGAACAACAGGAACCATGTGAGAGGTGTCTGACTTACATTTGTTGTGTTACTCCAGTAATCTAAATGTTTACATCAGATCAGGTCTGGAGGAAGCTTAAGATAAAACTCTTCCTTAGGTTTTGATGGAATAAACACTAGAGATTTGCAGACCAAACAGTCATGACCTACAGGGATCCAAACTGTTTGTGATCTCCTGTTGGTGTTTTTCTTTCTAGGTTTTTTGCTGGATGGAACGTTTTCCATCCTGCACCGACATTATAGTCCAAATCAGTTTGGATCTCAAGTGATGTTCTGTGAAGTTCTCGTAGGTCATACTCTCCTTACACGTAGTGGAAAAATGTCCCATCACTGCGAGCTCGTTAAAAATTTTAATAAATCCTCAGACTGGCTGAAGCTAATAGATGTTTGCCTTTTGTTGTAGCTGACTTCAGCATTTTGAAAGAACTAAAAATTCTGTCTTAGAGGAAATGTAAGGTCTACAATTTCATAAAAGACAGTTGTTGAGAAGAACAGCATCCGTCTTTCTATATGAAGTTAGGTATCAGCCCACCACAATTGCTGCTAATTGTCTGCTCTACCAAAGATATTTATGTAAACCTTTGGATGTATGCAGCAGCATCAAAATGGCATGTTCCTGTGTTTTTCAGGTCCCCCAATTACTTGAAAATCATCTGAATTAATTTACGGTATAAACTGGTGAGGCAATTTCATATAAGAAATGTCTGATTAGCTAAAAAGCATAATGCCAGAGAACTACCTTGAGGAACTCCTGTCATTAAATCAGATGTGTCAGGAAGACTTGTTTCCAAGAGTAAACTGGAACCTCTCCAATCCATCATATTATGATTAGATATGTTTATCTCTACATATGACTTTTAATTATTCCAAGCAGTTAACCCAATTAATTAATTTTCTAAAAAATATATAGGCAAAAGTCCCAAGCCGGAACCTTCGTATTGTGTTTTTGGTACACCCCTAAATCTGACGCACAAGTGGCAGCCATAAAAGACAGAGTTAGACAACAAGCTGCTTCTCTTGGCCCACTGGGCATTCATTTCTGCTTCAACAATGATCTGATGGAATTAAAATGTAAAAATGCAAATTTTCCTAAAAATATTAAAGAAAATCTTTTATTTTGTCAAACCAAACATCTCAGTTTTCCAGATTTGTATGTTCAAGATAGTTTAAACAAAGTCATTTTGTTTCAAATGTAATTTAGAAATGTAATTATGAAATGGTTGTGATTCAGGGGAAGGATAATTCATGATTACAATAAGTAGGCCATACCTTGATTTCATCCCAACGTCCATCAATGCTTTTAAAAGTGAATTTTGCAGCTGAGCTCATCAGTCTGATTCTCCTCGTTCATCTTTTCACTCGTGTTTGTGACTCTGCTGACCGCAGACCAGGCCGTTCTGCTGTGAACTGGGTAACCCTCTGCAGGAGACACTTTTTGGGTCAAACAATGCAATGAGATTAATCAACATTATACAATATTAACATGTTAAAATGCTTTTCATTAATCATATGTGTTAACATTGACAGCCCTAATTCAAGCAAAACAAAATACAAAAAAAAAAAAAAAAAAAAAATTGAGATAAAAATTTTACTAAGGGATTGAATTTCCCATTGTCTTTTCCTCCACCCCCTCCATTTCCAACAAAGTTTCCTTTTGTCCTCCCATAATGCACCTGGGGCCATAACAGAAGCCAGGCGTCTCATTTCCCTGATGGACCTCTGCTCTGTCTGACACCCCTGTCCATACACTCGTTAACAACTTTACTGGAGCGGCTGCCCCTGGCCATGGCGTGATGTCTCCATGTCTCACTCTTACTCCGTCTCTTAACATCCTTCTTCCTCTGCTCCCGCTCCCGCCTTCCTTTGACTCCATTTCTCGGATGTGGAACTCCAAAGCTGTTTCCTTACTTCCCTCTTGTTTTTATTTTACCCCTTCATTCCTCTGAGTTATTTTTGCTGGAAGCGGCTCATTCTTTCCTCTCAACCAAACGGCATAAAGGGGGATGGGATATCTGACTGCACACATCCCAAACCCTGGCAGCTAAGCCTGTCAATACTATTTAAATTCAATTCTTTGGCCCCAAACTAGCTGCTACATTATTTAACATGTGTGCGGTCAATCGCACACATTATCTACACAACATTACCAGAGAAATAGTGTTCGTGCAGAATCTGCCCACTAGCGCCTGTTGAGCAATGTGGTTAACAGCATCTTTGTCACACTGGACAGTCAATGCAGAGGGCTTAGTCTCTGAATCCATCAGGCAGATCTACTTATCTGTCTTTAACCCAGGTGACATTTTCTTAATTCAGTGTAAGACAGAGAAATACTGGTGTCTTTTATTGGTTGAATTAGGAAAACTAAAAGAGTACAGCCATTACAGAGTGGAGCAAACATCTATAGGCATAACACTTCGTCACCGCTGTCTTAGTTTATTTTGTCTGCCAAAGCAAACCGTTCAATCCAAAGCAGCAATGAGAGCAGACGTATAATGTACCTCGAGATGTGGGGAAGAATGGGCTCTGATAAAAAGCAAGGTCTCATTTTAGTCCTGAGATGTTTTCTCATCTTGTGAGTTGAATGGAGAAATATTCATTAAGAAATAAATCAAATGAGCCATGACGGCAACAAGGTTGCGGCGGAAATTCAATTTGTATTCATAAACCGCCACGAGCCGGGAGGTGATAATTCATAAGAGTTGTGTCACTGAAGCTGGTTTGTTCTTGTTATTTAAAAAGAGAACCGTGTTGTTGCGAGTGCGCTGCTGCTGTTGTGTGCGCCTCACACACTCAATCCCCTCATAAAATAATGAACTCTTTGGGATCTATTGATGATCATTTTTCCAAGTGTTGTTTAAAGTCTAAACTCATTAAAGAAGCATAGCGCTGATGTTTTTTCATTAATGTGATGAAATTGGAGGTGTTTTCTGAATTGCTTTGAAATTATTCTCCTCTAATAGCATAAAATGAGCAAAAGGCTTCACACGCCATCAGTAAAGTTGTTGTGAAAAGAAGTTCTTCTGAACAATGGTTTCCCACCAAAACATATAAATCATAAAGATTCATGTTTAACTTTACCTGCAGGATGCGAAATAAAGTTAAAATCTTGATTTTGTTTTCACAGATGATGTAGATTATGGAGTTCACTATTTTTTTTTTTTTCTGATACCCAGAGTTGGGTTCTGGGACCCATCCATGGAACACCAAGTCAGATAGCTTGAGATCATTTCCCAAAACTCAAATTCAATACAAAAATATACCCAAATACCATATTTTTAGCAGGTCACATAGTGGAGCAGCTGTTAATATTGATTCCTTGCAGCAAGAAGAAATCATTCAAATCCCAATTATTGTTTTTACAATTAAAGCTTGCCTAATAATGAAATTTGTGTCTGCATAATAAATAATCTACTGCATGCAGAGGAAATGCACAGACACATTTGGAGCGCTGTCGGTGTCAGCAGTGGACCAAAGAGGCATCACACACTGCTGGGTTTATTACTCCTGCTCAAACCTTCACAATGTTTCAACTTTTAACATTTTTCCATTTTACAGTTACCAACTTTAATATATTGATCTGAATTTTTTGTGACCAATATAAAAACAGTATATAAACAGTTTTTATATTTACAGTCCAAACAGTGGTGCATAGTTACATTTACCTGAGTAAATGTTTGGGAAAAATTTTACTTTTAGGGAGTATAGTAAAAATATTTTTACTATTCTTGTAACTTTTATTTGAGTGACATCACTATGAAATATTGCTACTCTTAGCAAGGTCAGTTTTCTGAATGCTCTCCCCACAACGAGTCACTTTGCTGAATCTGCCACAAATCTGTGTCCTTCACAGAACAGCCACTTTTACCCTGAGATTAAATGCAGATTCTACAAAGATCCTTTTGACTTCTGCAGGAAATAGTTTGGACTGGGTTTATTTAGGAGTATTGAAGTAAAACACATGCCACAATTTTCAATCTTTTATAAAACAAATTGAAAACTAAGCATCTCCCCTCTTTCAGTTCATAATTATGCACCAACTGGTCTTCAGTACCAGTACATCTAAAAAAAATTGTAAAAGTGCAATATTTCTTGCCAGTCAATATTCTAATTTTTTTAGATATACTAGTATAATACTTTTTAAAGATATGGATTATAACTTAACAAAATGTAATAACTTTCAAAGCGTATTAATACCACTGCAATCCAGTGTAGGTCCTACTGGCTGGATACTTAAATCTACAGGCTGTTTTCTGGAGTTACCTTACCTCTTCAGCTGGAAACATCAAGTCTGTGAAAAATTAAGTACATTCTGTATGTAATGTATGTAAAAAAGTATTATGTAAATTTTTTTATCATAACTTCTCACATTTCAATAAATGATACAATTTTATTCAGTATAAACATAAAATAGCTTTCCTCATATTTTTAAGCATAACCTTCAATCCACCACACAATATGCTGCTTTACTTATTGTAAAGAGTCCTCACACATATTTGCAGTCTTTAATTTCTTCTGTCCTAAAAAAAAAAAACATATTTAGACCAGAGAGAAAAAGATGTTTGGCCTGAGAGAGAAAAAGAGGATGAGTTCTCTGGAGATTCTGCCAGAATCCACTACCTAAGTGTTCTTTATCTTTTCCATATGCTTTTGTTGTCTAATCTATCTCAGCAAATCCCAGATTCAGAAAACAAATAAATGGATCAGTCTCTCTGCTCACTGCTGCAATCCCCACAGAGGTGCACTGCTGCAGCGCTGACCAGTGGCAACAGGAGGGAAGTGCAAGGGAGACATGGAGCTGTGAGGATGGATGGATGAGAGTGCTAACAGGAGACAGAGCTTCTACTTTGGCCCTGGCGTCCTTGATCCTCTCAGCTTTCTCCATCCTCTGCGCTCTTCTTTTAAGGAGGATTGGAGTTTATTCCAGACAATCCGCCCTGGTTCAGGAAGTGGAACTGGAGGGACTCAGGGAAATGAGAGGGGACTGGTGCCGTAGACCTTATCAGGTTTGTGTGAAGTAGTTTGGGGTTTACAGATAGCTTGCACTCCGTTGTTCACAAACTGTTGATGCAGGATGTTCATAGTGATTGCTGAGAGATCTCAGAGTGAGGAAAACTCACTGGCTGTCAAAGTTTCCAAGCTGGTTTGGAAACAGTTTGTTGAGTTCTGAGTCAACACAAATATGTGTTGTTTACCATGTAACTATACTTTGTGTTGGTCTTTTGGGACTTCAGTTAACTACACTGAGTTATATAATGTATTATATATTTATTCTTTGGAAGATGAAAACTTAGCTCTTGTTTAACATGTTTAATTTACATGTTAAAATAGAGCTATGGGTTCTTTCAGGGTGATTGAACTAAACTGGCCTAAACTCAAAATAACAAGAATAAACAAAAGTTAACAGCCTGGTTCCACTCACAGCCAATAAAATACACTTGTTAACACATGAACTCTGTCAGAGATCTTAGATACAGTGTTGTATCAGCATTTAGCTAAATAATTCTCCAGTCTTCAACAGTTCTTGAAGTCTAGTAGAACCTGAAAAGAACAACATGAATTGTTAAAGAGGCAGTATTATGTGTTTTCAAGGCACATAGTGACATCTTATAGCACAATCAAGTAACTATGTTGTTCAAAAAATGCTAAATATATCAAATATGACTTAAAATAAATTTGATTTTGCAATTTAATGCCTTGAAATTGGGCCTCTGTCTCTTTAAGAAGCTCCTACATGTTTTTATTTTTGGAAAAATTAGCCCAATTTTCCTATTTTTTGCTTGTTTTTCACATTTCGGTGTTACAAAATATCGAACCAATTTAAATATTAGTCAAAGACAACATAAGTTGTATTTATTATTAAGGAATAAAACATCCAATCTATCTATTGGACAGCTTTATGGTGTTTTTTCACAAAATGTTGCCATCTGAATTAAGAAAAATTTTTAAAGGAAACTGAAGCAACTTACTTAATACTGACGTATCAGCACAGATCATTTTTAGTCTTTTTAGCAAGCAACATATACTGCCACGCTCTTTTGACACAAAGCACTCACAGGGGACCCAGTCCTCTCACCAGAGTCCCTCCCAGCTAAAGTCAACGTTGCTTCCTTTTCTTCCAGACTAACTCTGTAAATCATGATGAATGATTCCCCCCTGCAGTCAGGACAGGATGTAAATGTGAAACGTCTGAAATCCTGTATTTCTGTCATTTTGGTCAATTTAGATGTTGCTCTTTCTTTAGGCATCTGGAGCATAGGACAATTTATATAGAAAGAAAGGAGCACATTTCTTCCAAAAAAAAAAAAAAAAAAAAACTATGACATTTTGAGATTAATCTCAAGAACTTTTGAGATTAATTTCAAAATTTCTGATTTTTTTTTCTTACAAATTTGTTGACTTTTGGAACTCAGATATGTCCTTGTTTTTTTGTTGTTGTTTTTTTCAGAAAATTTCTGAGAATAATCTCAAAATTCCATAGTTGTTGAAGATTAGGTCTAGCTATGTATTATGGCCCTAATACGCCACGGTGGGTATAAGATATCAATCTACAAATAAAGAAAACATAAAAGTGCTCCACAGATGATCTCCTTCCTGTGTTTAATATCAGTTAACTGCAGATAAATGACTCCCTGGAACAGAACCATGTTGCTGTGCACATCCTTCATGCTCCCCCCTCCTCCAACCACCGTCACGCTCTAGGCCAAACTAGCAAGTGATCTGTCCCATTCATTAAGGCCGGCAGCAGCAGCAGCATGCTGTGTGAACAAACATCCCTAATCACAGCCTCTTAAAGACTCTTAATGAGTCTCTGCTAATTAGGCCTCCCTCTCCGAGTCAATCTTTTCTCTCAGTGCCGCACTCCGTTAGCCCAGCCTCATTTGTCTACTATAGATTAGTGTGCAGAGCAGCCTCTGTGTGTGTGTGTGTGTGTGTGTGTGTGGGGGTGTGTGTGTGTGTGTGTGTGTGTGTGTGTGTGTGTGTGTGTGTGTGTGTGTGTGTGTGTGTGGGTGTGGGTGTGGTGTGTGTGTGTGTGTGTGTGTGTGTGTGTGTGTGTGTGTGTGTGTGTGTGTGTGTGTGTGTAGCCCAAATCACACTATAGAAAATCATCAGTATTTAAGGTGAATGGTTGGGATGAAAAGTCAATCAGTGATTAAAGAGAGAGCTGGGTGTTTTTAGGGGGTTACTGCACTTAATTTGCCTGAATTTTCTCCACATTAGATAAACTTCTAACAAAAGAATTGTTCTGAGTTTTGATCCTAGAAGAGATCATATGATGTGTGATTGAATTTTTAAAAAGCACTGAAACATTTAACATATGCTATTTTGAGCCAAATATTGGGATGCAAACCTTAATAAACATATGTAATTTAGTGATGTCCCATTCTTAATACTCTGGCTTTAACATAATGTCAGCCGTCTTTTCGTAGATATGACAGTGTTAGCTCCGCTGGGATATGACATCTGTTAACATGGTTTTGGAATGCATTTGTAGGAATATTGGATCTATAAAAGAATATATCACCTGGCTTATTGTCTCAGTTTTGAATCATCCCAAAGTCGGATTACTGGGTTGATCTCTGTTCAGGTCGATCAGTCAGTAATCTTCTTCTTCTTTATGTCCTCATGTACTTTGCTTTATATGCTGTTGCACCAACTGTTGGGAAACAGCTAAAGTATGAGATTGCCTAAAATGTATTTTAGTATTGACAATTCCTTTGACTAGAACTATGCATCTCAAAAACATTGAATATTTTGTAGAAGTGGATTATTTCTTGCTAGTCATCTCCCAAAGTAAATTATGTTCAAGTTTCTTTGCATCCTGTCAGATTTGTAAGTCCTCTTTTCCTGAAGATAAGGACTTGTTGTATTTATCTTCATCTAACTCAGGTATCACTGATGTTCTCCATCAGGCCTCTTTTGTTCCCTTTTTTTCTTCCAATTGCATTCAGGTTCTTGCAGGATGTGTAGTCATATCCTCATGTCACCTTGAATCATCCAGACATAGACAGCCTGGCCCTGTGACGAAGGCCCTCAGCAGCAGCGTTCATCCGCCTAACTGGACCTAACCTGGATTCATATTCAGTATGAACAATCCAGATCTACACTGGAAAAGATACCATCTTATATGCAAACCTGTGTCATCTGAGCACTCTGACAGGGTGTGTGTGTAAGTGTGAGTGTGACAGAGTATATAAAAAAAAAAGAAAAAGAGATGAAATCTCAGAGGAAAAGTTGAGAGATGAGTTGCCCTGGGCGGGGACTGATCTCTCTCACACAGCAACGTTTCATTTATATATTTCTTTTTGCTGTATTTAGACGTAAGATGTCATAGTCAAACATTTCATAATATGTCTGTCATCAGTTAAAAGAGTAAAGGAAAACTTCATCTTTAGATACTATATTCATGAAGCAATCAAAGTATTTCGTCAAATGAATACCTTGATCCTTGCATTCTGTTTATGATCAGCATGCCAGACATCTGTCTACAATCTGTCCACTTAAAGTCAAATCATGTTTATCTGTGTAGTACATTTCATCAATAAGGCAGCTCAAAGTGAAGATGAAAACATAAAAACCTCATTAACACATCATACTTTTAATCGATGTGGAAACCAGTAACAGACATTGTATTTTGTCGAGTGCCATAATTAATATAATCAATACATATCAAATACGTTAGTCAATGCTTCGATTAATATGGTTCAAAATCAAATCTACCCAAGTGGCTTTTCAATTTAGATTTAAAGGAACTCAATGTTTCAGCTGTTTTTTTTTTTTTTCAGTTTTCTGTGAGTTTGTTCCAGATTTGAGGTGCATAGAAGCTGAATGCAGCTTCTCTGTGTTTGGTTAAAGAGCTCAGACTTCACAGCCACACACTCCCTGTGCTACAGTGAAGGCCGTGACAGATTACAGAGCAACCAATAGAGCAAAAGCAGAATTTGTCACTGTCCGCGGCGGCGGATCAATGATAATTACCCGGCTGACATGAGTAAAGCTATAACTTTACAGGATCAAGAACAGGGAGAGAGGGAGATGAGGAAGAGATGGAGAAGGGATGAAAGGCTCTGGGCCACGCTTAGCTCCGAGCCGATCGATACTCTGTGAGGTATAGCTGTGACCGGCCCCGGGGCCCGGCCTTACAGAAGCTCAACAAGCCATTACTGGCCTCTCTCACAGGGCAGCCTGCTGCCTGGCAGTCCACAACCAGGATTTATCTGAGTGTGTGTGTGTGTGTGTGTGTGTGTGCGTGTGCATGTGTGTGCTGTTCCGAAAGGTACCACAAGGAAATCTGTTTGGTCTGGCAGGCAACAAATCACCATCAACCTACTAAAAGACTATTAAAGTATCAATTATGACCTAGCGAGGAGTCTTTTTAAACTTTTCCAAAGAGTCGGCGTGTGAGCTAGTCTCTCTGAGGTTTAAGGGACTTACTTCATGTTTCTTTCTGCACCATCCATAAGCAGCAGGTAATGCTTCTGTAAGCAGGTGGTACATTTAGTGAAACTGAAAGAGACTCATCTGAGCCACATTCAGATCAAATGTAAGGAGATAGTTAAATAATTCATCTAAAACCATTCTTACTTACCTCACCATAACTGCTGGACTCTTCACTCATCCTTCTTATTCCTATGTGCATCACACTTATCAATGCAATATAACATTTTTATCTCACTAATTCTTTCTTCAGCTTCTTTCTTATGAATACTTCTTCACATTAATTTTTCTCATGAAGAAGTGTGATTTCTATCACTAAAGTGCACACAGCACTTTAATCATATTTTAAAATTTGATATTTATTACTCTCAATGAAAAAATTGTAAAAAACAAATGTCAAAACTAAAAATTGTGATGAAACAGACTGGTTTTGGGGGTTTTAAACATCAATAAAATTGATTGTGGAATTCCCAATATCATTCATTTTAACTTTATTCCTTCTTCCAGTGGAACCATCTGATTGGGTTTGTAAGGTTTCTGGATATTTGTCCACTGAGACAGAACCTCTGCTCTGAGTCGCCTTCACCTCTAATCAAGACTGAACCAGGAAAACCCACAGTGTTCTGTCATGCTTTTTCCTGGAAAATCCTGCTCCAAAATTTAACTACCGAAAGTTATTCTGAACTGTTAGTGAACGGGATTTTGACATTTTAGTGTATTACTTGATGATGCATGCTACAGCTGCAAGTTTATCATCATGGAAAAAGTCTCCATGGTGTCACATTGTAACAAATTAGGCGGACAGGGCAACAGGGCAGCAGATTGGTCCATTCATCAGGGGAGAAATAGATCATGTCACTTCTGTCTGTTGTGCTGCTCCTGTGGGCCTGCAGACATGCGCTATATCAAATGGCACTGTAGGAAATGAGGCCTTCATGACACCTAATAGGTTTTACTGAGTGGATGATGACTGTATGAAACGTACCGGGAGATCACAGAACACAAAGTTTCACTAGTTCAGTTTAAGTCCATTGAAGACATTCCTTTAATCCTACTTTTATTTTGAAATGGATTCTGTTTGGCTTCCAGAAGCGCTTATTGCAGATGTCCCATCAACACCCCTGAGTCGAAGACCATTACCGATTGGAATGTGATTGTGTTTGTCTCGATGTTCCTCTTACATCAGAGTGTCTGACAAATGTCATTTTTGTAACCTCTGCAGGGTTCAGTGGACACGTTCTGTGACTGTATGAGAGGAAGGAGTCAGGCAGAGGAAGAGCGACAGGCAATCATTTCTCCGTGCGAGAGGCAGAGCGGGTAGGCGAGCAGATGAAAGCCCATTTTCCTCTGATTAAGTCCTTGGAAAACATTCCATTTGTCAGTGCCACGGCGGCTGAGACGGGCGGCGGCCCCGCACAGCCAGCCGACTGTATCTGTTGACTATGTATCTGCTGCGATTTACATCGCTCACTGACAACATCACCATTTCCCTCCTCTAATGTCCTCCTTCCTTTCTGTCTACACCTTCCTCCCCATCCCTCCAGCCCTCCCCTTGTCCTGCCACCTTGGCCGCCGCTTTCCCCTCCTTCCCCTCACAACCCCCCATCCCATCCGCAGTGCTTAATGCCTGCCGCCCCCTCTGCCCCCTCAACAGCCTATTTTTGTTTGATCTGCCCTCATTGCAAGGTTGGCTGCCACCAAAGAGGGGAGAGCAGAGAGGGACCCGGCTCTGTCTCCATCATAGTCATTTTCAATGTCATAAATTTCAATTTCCAATCTTTTCTCTCCTTTTTTTTCCCCACCTCCAAACACCTACCCCTTTTTTCCTACTGCACCCATCTTGGGAATTTGTCAATTCTGTTTCTCTCTGTCTTTCCCTCCTCGTTCGTTCCTACTCCCTTCTCTCCAGAAACACCTATTGGCTATTATCCCATCTCACGTCTTCCCCAGACCTCTGCCGCTCCAGGAATGCAATTTTCACCCGGCCGCATCTGTGATGAGATCCAAATGAAAGATCATTAATATCTGGTTCAAAAAGAAATGGAGTTTGTCTCCTATTTTAAATATTGCCATTTTCCCTCGTCGCGCGCTCGTCTGGCATTGTGGCGCTCCTCCTCGCCGCCAACACATCAGGGTGATACAGAGATGATCACTTTCTCTCTCTCTCTCTCTCTCAGCTGATGATTGCATATGGGAGCATGTGTATGTGCATTAAAAAAAAAAAAAGGTATTCGCTCTGTTTGTCTCTCCGAGGGTCTTTAAGTTGAAAACACTGACAGCAGCAAATGAAGCAGCTGGGATTGTTGTTGTGGGAGAAAAGATGGAGTGGCACCATTAGCAGAGACTGGGGCGAGTCTTTATCACAGAGTGCAGAATAAAGAGGAAGAGAGCGCAGAGGAACTGTTTGACTTTATTACCGTGGGCACAGAGGATCAGGATTTACTTTTTATCTTAGAAAACAATCAATGACACCTGCACTGACAGTAAAAGAACACATTAGGACTGTGAGGCAGACACAGTAATTACTCAGCTTAGTATTTATTGGGTTACATAATCAAGTTTACCCACATCTAATAAAGCAAGTTAACATCTGGAGGACTAGAAAATTGTTTTTCAACCTGAAGGATCTTCTTACCTGAAGATAACAGGAGGGCCAGATTTAGGAGTATTTGTTTCCTTGGCTAGCGTCACTTTTCTTGTCCTGCACAGACAGGCAAATTAAAACCGATTAAGAGTTAGGAACACATCAATTGCTTTTTTAAAAATAGTCTCCATGGTTGTCATTTTTAAACACTTCCCGATAAAACAGCATCATAAATGTGTTGGTCCGAAGACCACCCCAAAATGTCACAGTAACTATGGTCAGTGTGGTCATATTAACATGACATCATTACTTTGAGCCATTCTGATCTATTTTATTGTTTTAAATCTTTAAATATGTTGAATCAGAAAGCTATGAACTATTTGTATGTTTTTCATGTACTTAAACCAGATATGTCTAAACATTTTGTCTTGTGAGCCAAAATTGTCAACTTGAGGGTGAAAAAAAGTCATATTTTTAATAAAAACTTATATTGTGAATTTTTTTTTCTGTTGGTAAGTGATATTTAATCTACTGTATAGTCAAAATTGGGGAAGGGATTTCCAGATTTTAATATCTTGCAGATTAAGAGAAATATGTGTCGGGTTTATGTTGCTTGGTGTATGGAACTGAATAGATTGTGTCCTAGCAAAAAAAAAAAAAAGCAAAAAGTGTGCTTATCTAAAGATGAATCCTTTTATTTTAATAATATTGAAATTAGTCTGTTATCTTTCTGCTCCAATTAAAAATAAAATGCTTCCATCTGTATCAACCACTTGTCCCATTGGGCTAAATTTACATCACTTTTGAATTAAAGTCAACGCCCCACAAAATCAGTGCAGGGCCCGCCAGTGGCCCCACCGTCACACTCTCGAGACCCTCAATTTAACGTGTCAGATTTCTGGTGAAAACACTGAAGAGGAACATTAGGCGAGCGAAAGACTGCGAGGCGGGGAGAGGACACAGGGCCCAATGAAGCTGGGGTGAACTGAATTCCTATTCTTCCCATAACATGTGGCAAAGACAGACCATTGGATCAGATTTTTCATTAGCTAATATAACTGCATGACTTCTGACTCAAGCAGCATTTAACTGGAGCTTAATGGAGCTTTCAAAGACAAACAAATACAAATTCATTCCCAAAGTATGAAAGTCATTTAAAACTCACAGGCGTGGCTTTGATGAGAAACATAAACAAGAGGAAACAAAGTAAAATGCAATTTGGAAATTAATCAGCAATCATTAGCCTTGGAGTAGAGAGGAAGTCTCGTCCTCTCCACGCCTCGCCGTCTTTCGCTCGCCTAATGTTCCTCTTCTCATTGAGGCATCATGGGTAGCCCGCTCACTGCTCAGCCAAGCGTTGCCCATTTGCCTGCTGTCTCGCCGGCGCGCGCTCTAACCAAACTTTACCTCCTACCTGGCAAACCTCTGCGCTCCCTCCCTTTGCTCATTAGCATCGCATTAGCATTTCAGTTGACTTCAATCAGCTTTTAATTGAGTCTGCACACTTTTGTCTTCTTCACATCATCCTCGTCTCTTGGCAGGAGTTTCATGCTGTCAAGTTGATTCACATCAGCTGTGGATTTTTTTGTTTGTTTTTATTTAAAGCTGTAGTATGTCACTTTCATAAGAAATATAAGAAATATAAATACCCTGTTGTGAATTTTAAGGCTAATTAGCATGGCCACCGATGATTATCAGGAATATCGGTTTTCCTGTAATGCTAAGTTGTTTCTCCACTTTCACAAAGTTGTTTGACATCGCTAAGCCCCTCCTCCTGGCTCTGATTGGTGGATTTTGGTCAGGTTCGGTACACTTCTTTAGACAGCAATAGTAGCTCAAGGATGATGTGGAGGGGATCTATCTTTTCACAGATTATTTGTTTTGTACTGTACTGTCAGCTTTAAGTGAAAAGATTTGGGATCTGCATTAGAGAAAATGGTTTAAAATCAGATATTTGGGTGTTTCTTCACGTTTTTACTTCTTTCTGGTCTTATTGAAAGGTATACCCAGCTGTTTAACAGAACAACAGGTTGTGAGTTTTGCATGATTGTATGTCATCAGCATTTCCTTGTTTTAGAGTAGTGAAGCTCTCAGGGTGTGAAATTTGTCTAGAAGGACAAACCGTCTGCGTCGTATCGTGACAATGTCAGAAGTTCTCCTTTCACGTCAGTGAAGCTTGAATGGAGTCAAATGAGTTCCAGTCGTCTGCCTGGAAAAGGCCCAGTAATTAACCAGTTGAGTGGAGTAGGGCGAGGTCAGGCTCAGGCAATTAAGGAAGTGACAGCCCATCCAGCACGGCGAAGGGCCGAGGCCTCATCAGCGAACAGATATCCAAGGAAATACACACCGTTGGACCTTCATCCATGTCGGTTACAAGCAAATTCATTTAAATAAACACACTGGCTCTCTGGCAGCTGCTGTCAGCTGTGATCATTTCACAAACTAGAGCAAAACAGGCTTCTACCCTTCTTTTACCCTCTTTGATCTCATTTGTTGCTAGCAGGTAGAAAATTTTATTTTTTTTCAATTACAGTTTTTTTTTAATCAATGCAACTTTTGAAAAGTTCCAGATTATAATGATAACTTTTGCCTCTCCCCTCCTCAGATGGAAAGGTTCTGTCTGTGACCTCGAAGGTTGAAAATGTGCATCTGAAAAAACTGGATTTTAAGTTGATTAAAGCTGCCCTATTTAACTCAAAGGTGTTCAAAGTGAGGTCTGGGGGCCACTTGCGGCTCCTTGACTAATTTCTGTGGCCCCCAACCACATTTCAAGAATAAATTAGGACAAAAGTACACTTTTGAATTAAAATCTACTTACAAAACTATTAGATGCAAAACAAAATGTTCACATTTTCCAAGCTTTCAGATCTCCTTCTATTGTCATGGTAACTTGGACCACATCTACTCATTGACATGTACTCTAAAGTCCACCTTAGTGCACTCAAACTGCTTTTAAAAGCTCTGTTAAAACCTGGATAAATACAGCAAGTGTTTTATAATAAAGACTTATCTATATCTTATTTTTTTAGTTTTATTCAACTTGTGGATCCATGATCCTATTCCTATGAAAATATATAGATTTTATTTGTTTAAATAGAATAGTTCACAAGTACTTTATTGTTGAGACGGTTAAAATAAAAAATACAAAACATTTTGGTAATTTCAGTTTATAAAAACATATTTTTGGACTGCGAGTAGTTTGGCCCATGTAACAAAATGTTTCAACACCCATGATTTAACTTTTGTAAACAATGTTTTGTTTTATTTTTTACATATTTGTTAAAACTGACTCTTTGTTGTGACAGTATAACATGAGACAGAAAAGAAATGCAGTGCTGTCAGAAACAGCCAATCAGAGCCCAGAGCAGGGTCTTAGCGCTGCTCATTGTGCTGATGGGGGAGAAACAACTCACAGGAAAACTGTTCATCCGGCGTCATCAGTGGCCATCTGACCGCTTTAACAAGTATGTTTATAGAAATGACAAAGTCCAGCTTTAAAGCAGTGAGTTGGAGTGTGGAAGAGTTTGGTCAGCGTGTCTCTCTGTGGTTTTGCCTGACCTGGGCTGACCTGCAGGGATGCAGCCTGTAGCTCTGAATAATAAAATGTGCAGATAGATGAATGAGAAGTTTTCCCACTCAGAAAGCCGTTCTCTTTTGTAAAAGTATTCACCCCCCTTGTGGATTCTGACATTTCATCATGTTGCAACTACAACATTAGAACAAACCATTCACTCCACTTACAGCTGCAGGTCTTTGGATCTGCAGCTGTAAGTGGAGCAACCCCACAGCATGATGCTGCCACCACCATGTCTGAACAGCAGTTTCCAGTGAAAGCATTTTGCATGCAGACCAAATAGTTCCATATTGGTCTCATGAATTTATAAATGCTTTCATAAAATCTGTATCTGCCTACCCTGTTTATTGTCTTATAACCTGGCACAGCAAATATCTGTACACTTTATTCTTAATATTTTTAATATTCTTAGTTCTCATTTTGTCATTTTGTCTCCTGTATCTCGGCCCCTCCCAACCCCCCGGTCCTCAAACTCTCCACAGTGGATTGTGTGAATGTGTGTGAGGCAGTTTGAGGTAGTGGGAAACGGCGTCAGGCAGTTATAAATGACCATCATTTCCCAAACCACTCCGTTTGCCATTGTGGAGCGCACGTCGCCTCGGGGCGGATGGAGATGATGTGTGTGTGTTAGAGGGTGTGTAGGAGGATGTAAGGGGGGTAATGGAGGAAGTGACGGGGCTGCCTGTCCCAGAGGAACACCCTGACTGTGACGAGTAGCACAGATCCAGGTCCGGACAGCTCTGTAAAATCCAACATAACAAAACAAAGAGACGCTTGTAAGTTATCAAAAGCTGCAGAATAGGCAGAAACATCAGATGGGATTAATATTATTGCATTTGTCCATTAGTTATGGTTATTGTGTTCAGCAGAAGAAAGAATATTTTATTAGATTTAAGTATTCATTAATTCCTCAGAATCTTTGAATCCAGAACGGCTCAGAGTTCTGATTCGGTACTCTTTTGAATTTTTTCTCTTTTTTTCTATGTCAAAATCAATGGTTACAGTTTTGCAGCAGTAAGATAAACACAACTTTCACATGACTCTGACCAAACTTAGATTCCTATAAAACTTGATCAGAAATTTGCAGGAATCTATAAAGTTCTAGTGTTTGTTGAGACTTGGAATGGATCAAGATCAGATTCTCATGGTGTGATGACCTTAGTAGCCTGTCAAATTGTCAAATGGTGTTCTAAAACAGTATTATGTTAGTAAAAGTGATAAATTATCTTCCACACCATTACTATTTGCTGTTTCACAAGCTAAAATATTTCCGAACAGCCAATCTTATCATCCCTGTGTACCAGGGAGAACTGGAACGGGCTTCTTTTTTTTCAGCCAGCTTTCTGGCAGTGGTGAGCAAAAGGATTTAAGAGATTCTCTCTGAGTTTCTGAAAATGTTCTGCTCTCTGCTTGATCTGCTCTCCAACTGGAGTTTCTCCTTTTTATGTGAAGTTCAGCAGCATAATGCAGAGCTACATTTTGTCACCTTTTTGAAATGGCTCAAAATATCAGGCCCAAAAAAATCACCAATTCTTACTTTACAAAATATCTTGTAGGCAAATATTGACTTAGGCCATTATTTACAAAAAAATAAAATAAATAAAATAAATAAATAACTATCATCATGTTATTACCTTTGTTGTTTGAAGAAACATATGGAGTCTCTACTCAAATTGCACATTAAAACCCTGACTACGCTGAGGCTCCAATGCAGCAGATCATTTCCAGAACTTATTTGTTTTAAGGTTGCTCTGATAAGAGATTGCAGAAACGTGTGCCAACTAAACCCTGCTGCTTTCTGTTTTTTATTTTGTTTTGTTTTGTTTTTTGGTTTATTTTTTGCACATGCCTCCTCTTTGTCTCACTGGAAAGTCTCATCCAGCTTTGATGCACATTATAGAAGTCAACTCATTATTCTAACTTAAGAATCTTTTGTCAGTGGTATTTTCTCCTCTTTTAGCAGTTCAGGATTTCAAATTGCTAATGACGTTTGCCCGGGCTCTCTCCCGCTGAGCTTATATTATCCTCTTTTTCTTTTTCCTCCTTATGGTCTTTGGTTTCACTCGGAGCTCAGCCATTGTGATTAAATTGGTTTATGAAAAGCAGCTCCATGAAGGATCAAACTTGTGGACAGGTCTTTGGATGTGATGTGGTTACAGACAGACACAGTCTAAATCCGTTCACTGCAGCACTTCACTTTAATTAAATGAACAACTTCTCTCTGGTCTTGTTTTTTGTGTTGTTTTAAATGTAAAATGCAGGACTGCTGCCCAGACTGGAAGGTTAGGATATATTATGAAGTAATTGTCATTAAACATACAGCCAAAAGAGTTACAAAGCAGCTTCAGGACAACAAAGTCAATGTTTTTCAGTCCTGGTCCCAGTCCTGTAGAGAACTTGTGGGCAGATCTGAAATGATGTGTGTGAAGGAGGCCACCTTCAACCCTGACTCAGTTCCACCTGTTCTGTCAGGAGGAACGGACCAGAACTCCAGCAAACTACTGGGAGAAGCTTCTGGAAGAAAATTCAAAGGGTTTGATCCAAATCATACAGTCTAAAGCAACAAAATACTGAGGAGAGGTATGTAAACTTATCATTTGAAAGTAATTAATAAATACATCTCTCACATATACTTTCTCATTATTGTGGAATTCAGCACAGAGAAATAATTTTGGTAATTCTTACTGACCTGAAATGATTGGTCTGGTTTAACTTCGGACCAGCCAGGTTGGCCGTCAGAAAGCCGAACCCGCCACTGGTCAGAGAGCGAGGACAAAAAGCTGCATTGTGTTTTTATTTTGGTGTATGTAAACTTCTGGTTTCATCTGAAATTATTGATCATGCATCCCTCCTCACTTTAAATGTTCCTATAAATCATCCATCCATCCATGTGTGCATCATGTTTTTTCAGATTCCGTATGTTAACATTTTTGTAGGAAAGATCTGCAGCATATTAATGGTAAACTTTTGCATTTACAGTTTACAATGTCATTGTAACAGCATCATAGCCATCCTATTTTCATTGCAATTTGAAAAGTTAGCACTGTGTCTTTGTAGCTCAGTAGTGAAAGGAGCAGAAATGGTGAAGGAAAGTGCGACAGCTTGAATTGTCCAAAGTCCCAAACGTCTTCCACAGAGGCCTGTTTTCCTACAAGAGACAGGTGAGGAATAGAGAGGACTACTTATGGAGCCAAATAGCATGTGTTTGATGGCAGGCCCTTCTAAATCCCACACTCATCCATCATAAGTGGCATGCGTGGACTCTGAAGGCCTGATAATAGCCTTTTGCATTTTCACACCACTCTTTACCTCGTGGATTTGATCAGAAAGAAAGTGAGAGAGAGAGAGAGAGAGAGAAGAGAGAGAGAGAGAGAGAGAGAGAGAGAGGACGGAGTGGGAGAGGTGAGGAGGGTGAGAGTGTGTATATATTGTAATAGGGAGGCGGCAGGGGTTAGAACCCCTCGTCATCTCGCTTGCAGTCCTTCAAGACTGCTTGTCTTCTCTTCTTTTCCCCCCCTCGACATTTTAGGAAAATCACTCTCTGAATTGGAAAAGGGACCCCGGGGCCACAGGCGCAGGATCCGTGTTCTCTGGATAATTGACTCCCGTTGCCTGGTAATTCATCGCTTGCATATGCCAGCTAATTCATCAGGAAGAGGAGATGATGCCGACCTCGCACCATGGCCCTGCAGCCCCTGCAAACGCACTCACACACACGCACACAGTCGTATTTTTATGACTTGTAGGGACTTTACATTGACTTCCATTCATTTTCTACAGCCTAACCCTTACCATACCCCTAGCCCTTACCATCACATACTGACCCTTACTCTAAACCTAACCATCACAGACCTAACCCAAAAACAGCATCTCCCTCATGGGGACCAAGAAAATGTCCCATGAGGGGAAATGTTCCCCACAACCCCACATTGTAGACAGAAATAGGTTCCCATAAGGATATAAAAACCAGGTACACGCACACACACACACACACACCCCCACACACACACACACACACACACACACACACACACACACACACACACACACACACACCCACACGTCCTTGTACATACACACACGTGTGGGCGCATTCATACCTCAACACTTACCTGACGTTTGTAATAAATTGCATACATGTATGCACAAAAAGCACATCCGTAGCATGGAGGGCCGAGTTCACCCTCCTCCACCTCCAGCCTGCCCAGCAGAGCCAGGAGCCCAGAATGAGAGGAGGGAGCAAGTGGCAAGTTAGAGGATGAAAAGTCCAAAATGATAAATGGGCCGCATTGTGGCATTATGAATGAATTATACCTCGGAAATACCTTGAGCAGTGGCGACTGTCAGCAGGTATCTATACTAATCTGGGTGAAATTATGGCCGTTTTCAACATGGAGGAGGCCGGCAGAGAGCCGTACAGAATTAATTGAGCAATCAGGCCATTAGAGAGAAGCATCATACTGAGCCCCATTTCTGATGCAACAACATTCATCACTGCTGACCAGGATCCCGCCTGCTTTCTTCTTTCTCTTCTCTCTTTGCTCGCTCAAACAGAACCTTCCCATCTCCGACCAGATTAGGAACTGGGCGCCAACAACAACAAAAGCTATCTTTTGTCTTTTTCCCGTGGCCGTGTCAGCGCCACCTCTATTTATCACTGTTGTCACGCAGTCTTAAAACTTTCAATTTGCACACCTCTTCCCATTTGTTTTACACCCCAGCTCCCCGGCCCCATCGGTGGGTCCGTGTTAAATTTTCAAATGAAAGTACATTAGCAGAAACCCGTCCAGTGATGAATGAGGCAGACTGCACTGCGAGGCGCGGGACATTTGTTTGTATTGTTGGTTTCTGTTTAAAGTCTATCTGGGGGTCCTGACATAATGGTGTGGGGTTAGGATGTTTTAGTGAATGGGACTGCTGCTGCTCTGGAATCACTGCTGGATCAGCTGCAGTTTAGACAGATGAGCCGTTTCTGCACTGAAACACAGAGGGAGGTAAAATGTGATCTGTGGGTCTGCTGAGGAGTTACGGAAGCCCAAGTGGCTGCACTAACATTGGACTTGATGAAACCCAGTGGAGCAACACCAGCAGATGACATGTTTCCACCAATCATTACCATGGAAACGACACATTGGACCATAAGCAATGTGGATTCTGGGCCTCTCCACTCTTCCTCCAGACTCTGGGACCTTAACCTGTAAATAAAATCCAAACTTTATTTTAATCTGAAAAGAAACTTTTGACCACTGAGCAGTCTTTTCTCCTTAAAGCTGCAGCAAGTTACTTTTATAAAATAAATAAATGTTTGCATATAGTTGTTGAAACTACCACCATGTCTGACAGATTGGTGTGAGATAGTTAATCTGTGAAAAAATCAAATTACTTTTCTTTCTCACGCTCTCAGTTCTAACTACAAACAACCAATCAGATGCAGTAGGAGGATCTCATTGCTGTCAATCATGCCCCCCTCCTTGATCTCTGCTACCACGTAGCTTCTTCCCATCAGCAGATTCTGTCGCTAGTTAGCATGGCCACAGATGATGATGGATAAACAGTTCCGATAACGGTGAGTTGTTTCTCAACTATTGACACATTTAGGAGCAACAACATGAGATTAATTGACAGCACTTAGCCCCTCCTCCTGACTCTCATTGGTTGTTTTTGGTCGGGTATTGGTGCATTTCTTCGGGTGGCAGTAGCAGCTCAGGGAAGAGGTGGAGGAAATCAATGTTTTCACACATTAGCTATTTCATATTATTATGCCACAACATGGTGACAGTTTTAACAAATATGGGAATAACTTATTTTGTATGAAAGTCACATACTGTACTGTGACTTATTACTTGGAATGTGACAGTTGCAAACCTTGTTTCTGGACACATCTGTTCAAGTTGCCTTGCTTAAACTCCAGTTCCAGTTCATGCCTTGTGAATCTTTCCCCAGTCTTTTGAATAGATTGAAATTACCCTTTTATGCCTTTTTAGAAATATTGTAGTATCTAAGATACCAAATGTTTTATATAACCAACTTTACAGAATTTATCCAAACTTTACAGATTTTTAACACAAGGCATGTTTTAACATGAATGCTGGAAAAAAGGCTGTTACACTTGACGAATGAAAATATGGAACTGACTTCCTTTATCTGTAGAAGAGTATACAGCATAGTTACGCCAATTGCTAATGGGGATCCAAAAAACAAACAAACAACTGCCATAGTTTTTCCTTCCACAAAACTTTCCATTAAAATACCTGGAATTAGCACTCTCAACAGCAAGTTTTTTTCTGACATAACAGAATATTGTCATTGAAAAAGAGAAATAAAATGATATCATACCCTGCTTATATATTAAGCATTTATTATATGTAGCTTTCCTTCCTGTAGCAAACTGTCGGTCTCTGTTCATGTGCAGCTGCCATGTCTACAGTATTTCCGTTGAGTACGTACCCATACCCCATAGATATTCTCTATTTAAATCTCTTTATTTTATTCTAATCTAATGTGATAGCAAAATTATCAGAAAATCTGAATTTAGGGTTTTCAGAAGCAGCAAGACACAAAGAACAGAAGTGAATGCTTGAAATATTTCAGTGAATAATAGTTTGGTATGATTTTTTTTAGATGAATTACTTAACTAAATTAAGCATTTGATTATAGTCTAGTTTTCTGAGGCATTTTCTGTTGCTATAGACAAGAATGCTAACTATATATTTAAGTCGAACCTTGATTGTTTTGCCATGTGTTCACAATCCAGTTAAGCTAAACATGTTCATTGTCATAAATCACATCCTGATAGTTCTCAGACTTCTTCACATCAAACTAGATCACACTCGCAGTTTTTAGTTATAATTTAGGCCACTTTTTTCCTTTTATTTTTTTATTTATACCATGCATATTTATCATTACTGATTTTAGCTTTTAAAAGTACTGCTTTTCTAAGACTGCAGATATTTTTTCATTGAGTCATTAATTTGTTTATTTTACAAATATGTTTCCCCAGAGTATTTAATAATTTTCCTGAAAAAATTCAATTACAATTTATACAAATAAACACGTTTCTAATTCTGCCCCAATAAGCCTGATTTGCTATGAATTAACTCTTGAAGATATTTTTGATCTTCCAAATATTTCAGAGCTGTTAAACTCGCTGATCTGAGCTGATTCAGATGTTCTCTCACAGCTGCTAAAACCGGGAAGGTTTCTTCAGATATCTGACCTCTGCCTCCCTCTAGTGGACAAGCCAAAACTGCAGAAACGACATCCAAAACCGCAACGAAAATAATACACGAAAAAAATAAAGCAAACACAAAGGGATGCACTAACAATATTAGCAATACTAAAAATAATGAACAGAATATATATTGCCATAGAAAATATGGCAAGATCTAAAGGACACAATAAAAAGCAAGTTGATTATCAAAAAAAACCAAAAACCATTGGATCAAATCACATTGAGATTTAAACATTGACTATCTCAAGAGAAGTATCTCATGATTTAATGTAATGTATGCTCCTTCCATAAAAACATCTCCTATGTATACATCCGAACATACCTAGCAGCTGACTCCCAGTCTGGTCAGTTCCCTAAAGCCATCTATGCTCAGATGGAGCAAATGGGTCTTCCAAATGGACCATGACCCTAAGCTTACAGGAAGTGGTTAAAAAGTGGCTTTAGGACAAGGCTTTGTGATCTCAGTCCTTTAGAGAATTGGTCTGAAAAGTTGTGTATAAGGTGCCCTTTAAACCTGACACCCTTCCATTGTTTCTGTCATGAGGAACGACCAAAACTCCAGCAAACTACTGTGAGAAGTTGGTGGAAGGAAGCCAACAGGCTTGACTGAAGTCATGCAGTTTAAAGGTAATGTTACTAAATGAGTAAACTTATGATTTAGAAGATATAAATAAATAAACTCCTAACATATTATTTCTCTCATTATTGTGGCATCTAGCAATGATAAATAATTTTGGCCGTTCTAGCTGACCTGAAACATGAGATGTTTGTTCTGATTTGACTTTAGACAATAATAAAAAAAAAAAGGTGTGTGTCTTTTATTTGGTGTATGTAAACTACTGATTCCATTCATGTTGATGTCAATGTAAATAGACCTAGAAGGTGGTGTGCTTTTAATGCAAAACAGAGAGAGGGCAAGGACTTCAGAAGTAGAAGCTGAGAACTTGGTTGTGTTACGCCTCCTGCTGGAACATACTAAAACTGCCTTAATTCAGAACAGTTTAGATCACTTTATTAGTTTTTCGGGTTTGCAAATACACTAAAACAAGATGTTATCCACAATTAGTGATATATCACACTTCAGTAGCAAACAGGCCCCTAAATCAGCATCTTTAGCTGAATCCTACACACAGTGAAGAACAACAAACATACAGAAACTACAACACTTTTACTAGTTTGTGTCTTTCAAATAACAGGCTTTTCAAATGATCACACCTTTGAACCAAGAGATTGAACAGATTCCTCAGCTTGCGAAACAGGTAAAAGCTTAATTTCAAAAACATTGATCAGACATTAACACCAGAGAAAAAGAGGAGTGTGAAAAAGAGGAAGATGAGAAGGAGAGTCCACAGTGGACAGCAACAAGGACGAGATAGTCAAACCAGACTAAAGAATGAGGGTTTTCAGGTACTGCAAACTAGAAATCCAATATGTCTGCCTTGTATATAAAACTTAATGATGACCAAATATGGGAGAAAAAAAGATATTTGCACCTCTGAGATTGTGTTTCTCATTATTACATGCCCACAGTACTACACAACCTCCTTTAGAACATGTTGATTCAATGTTTGGAAATTCAAGATATGTGAGTGGCTAGGCTAACTGATATTAGTAGTACATGCTATTCATACTAATATGAATTCATATTAACATGTGTTGTTAATCTCCTAATTATCAATTGATGAATCACATTGGTTTTCTTGTTGGAACAAGAACCCTGGTAATTTTGGCTTAATATTAATTAAAACACTAGGGGGCAGCATAGTTTTTGTTATGTTTTTTTTTTTTTCTTTTAGATCCTCAGCATATCTTAGTCTTTATTCTTGTATTCTTGTGTTGGTTCATATTTTGAGTTAGGGTGAATTATAAAATTTTACATTTTAAAGTCAAACCAGAATAGCTCAACAACAGAAAAGGTCGGGTAATACTTTGTATGCTGGTTTTGTATTTCATTTGAGCTTTTTGAGTATCAGTTTATTCATATAGAGCCAAATGCCAAAACATGTCATTTCTTTGTGATATGTGGCCTCTTACAGAAAAACAAATCCTAATATAATGCATTCTTTGAACATGCATTTTTAAAAGAAAATAAAAACAAGCAAAACAGAATAGCATGGGAAATGTCTGAACAGTAAGTTATTGCTGAGTGGGTTTTATTGAGCCGGTTTTTCCACATGTTTCGAAGTTTTGTGTTTTCAGTTTTCTTTGAGCTCAGCTCCATCTTCCGGTCACTCTCGCGCCAGTCCCTTGTATCTCGCGCGCTGCTTCCGGGAGGGGATTCGCATTCTCCACGACAGACCAATCAGAGGACAGGTCTCCCAGGAAGCGTCCCGTTGCTATGAGGCTGTGCTGAAGGTTATAGCAGTTCTGGACCGGCAGTTGGGGTGAGTTCTGCACAAAAGTTAAAAGCAACATGAATCGTTGCTAACTTAAATAGCCAGGAAAAGGAGGAAATATTATTTTGAACCTATATCTTAAAATTTTCGCGTCTTCTTTATATTAGCTTGTTTTTTACACAGTCTTGGGGCTACAGAAAACCCGAATCAGACGCAACAGAGGAGGAAAGTTAGAGGATATTAGAATTCCTCCATTAAAACGAATACGATAATTATCAAAGGTTTTTTGTGTCAGAGGCTCGAGACAGCTGAAGTTTCGGTAGTAACTCGACTACACACGGACACGCCTCTCACCGGGTTTCTGTCCAATCCCATCGCTATTAGTTCTGCAACCGACCTATCATCGCAGCTATGTAAATCGTCTCTTGAATACTGCTGTCTCGGGACTGTTTTAATGTGAAGCTGTCAGATTTATCTGTCAGACGCAGCGTAGTGGAGTTCAGATAAAGAGTCAGTAGAGTCCGAGAAATCTCCAGCAAAGCTTGGCTGTTCGCTACTTTTTTTGCAAGACGGTCGGATTGAGTTTAATGTACAACATGACATTTGAGGAACTAAGTGGGGATTATTCTCAAGAAAGGTAAATGTCGTTTGTTATGCATGATTTATTTAGCATAAGTAGCTTTGTTCCACAGTAGATGACACCGTAATAGCACCGCTCTTACGGATAAAAGCCAATATGGAGCTGCAAAGTTTCTGTAGATGGACTGGTTTGAGCTTAATGTAGTATATCAGACTCGGTATTGTTTTTTTGTGTTTTTTTAGGTTCATATGCTGTTTAAAGTGACTTCAGCCTTAATATTAGTTAAGGCTCTCTAATAGCCTTAGCTAATATTAAAAGTATTAGTTACAATTCTCTTAAACGGATCAGGTGGTTAGCAAGAAGATTTATGTGTCGTGTCGAGTTCCAATATTTCTCCTTGAGTTCTGCACTTCACGATGCATTCAAGTACACCTCGTACAGTAGATTGTCTGTATCGAAAGAACCATGACATGATGTAATGTCACCGCTGTTTCTGCAACATTTCCCGAACAACAGCCATACTTAGCTATTGCTACTGTTGTGCTTTGATCGTTATTAGTTGATCAAAACTCTTTGAAATACTTCGCTATAGTAAAATCATCCTTATCACTATCAACCTAAAATCTAATTTAGGAACTTTGAATATTTTTTAATAGCAAAGTCGGACTGTCTGATTTTTATTATTATTATTTTTTTTTTCTTTCACCAAAAGTAATTTTGGCACAAAACATGGCCAGTTATTATTTTAGGACCATTATCTTAGGAAGGTGACTATCTTTAACTCAGTAAAAAAAATGCTTTAATCTTTTAATGTCCATTTACACCAGTGAAAACACTTGAAAATCTTACTTTTATAGTGTTGAATAATATCTGGCTGACCTTTTGGATCACATTTGACTTTGTTTCACTGTTGGTAGTCTATTGCACAACTTGACTTGAATGCAGCGTGGAGTCTAAATGTGGTGGGGAAAAAAGGCTGTTTGACACAGCACCATTAACGCAGCTCCAGCGACATGAACATGCATGTGTCTGTGCTTTGCAGAATGGATACGGTGGCGAAAGCCTTGGAGGAAGTCCTCACCTCTGCCTTGCCACAGGGCTGTATTACGGTTGGCGTCTACGAGGCAGCCAAGTCCCTCAACATGTGAGTACAGACTGTGTTGCTTGTATCTCTAGCAGGGTTTGCTGGTCGCTACCTCGCCTTAACGCTTTCCTCTCCAACAGAGACCCTGACAATGTGGTGCTGTGCATCCTAGCCACTGATGAGGACGACGTTAAAGACGTGGCCCTGCAGATCCACTTCACGCTCATTCAGGCTTTCTGCTGTGAAAACGACATCAACATCCTGAGGGTCAACAACACCCACCGGCTGGCAGAGATCCTGGGGGGAGGCGGAGGGAAGCAGAGTGGCGGGGAGCCCATGGACCTGCACTGCGTCCTGGTCACTGTAAGTGCTGCTCGCCGTGTTTTCTGTTCTGTTCGGCTGTAATTGTGTCTTGGATGGAACCTTTGATCTCCTGGCTGTTGGCACGTGAGCGAAACTCTTACTCACAGGGGAACTTGTCCGCACTTGTTCCTGTGCCTGTGATAAAGCGATGGCAGAGCTCCTCCTTCTTCTGACTTCTGAAGAATTTCATGTGGAATCTGTTGTTATGCAGAAACAGGAGCTGGCAGAGATCTGACTCAGGGATGAAAGAAAGACATTTGCTAGGATTCTAGCAGCGTTTTACTTTTTTTTTTTTTTCAGCACATCTCCGTTTAACACAGCGATGTTACTTGTGGTTTTGTCCACTTGTTAGATTTTATTCATTCATTGTTTGAATGATTCTTGTCTTGAATGTTTAGGGAAACAGTGGGTCTGGCTGCCCTGCAGTGTCAGGTGAAATTTACCCTCAGAATAGGTGGAAAGTGAGAAATTCCTCCTGTTGAACAGTTGACTTTGTGGTAGACTATATATAATCGGTGTAGTGGAAAGTAAAGGCACACAGATAAATCAGCTGGCGGATAAATCAGCTCTGGTTTTCTTAATTTTGGGAGATCAATCAATACTTACACGTGAAACCGATGTGATCTGGATCTAATCTAGCTCTGCAAAGGTCTGAAAGTCAACCACTGTCACCTTTTGCTCTTCAGTGACAGAGGACTCACCGTTAGCTCCGCCCACCAGGTCACGTCTCCATGGTGACCACCCCACTGTTGTAAAGTTGTTGTCACTATATTTAGCGACTTTTGAGACAAAAAAAAAATCGTTATGCCTACATCTGAACATCCGGCTTTTTAAAGATCAGCTATAAAACTGTAATCGGTGCGCCCCCTGGTGGAAACACCACAGCAGCCAAACTGAGCCAGAGATGGTGTTTGGATGATTAACTTCAGTTTCCCTTCTTGCTTTCAGAGCCCTCACTCCACATCATGGAAGGACCCCGCTTTGAACAAGCTGAACAGGTTCTGCAGAGAGAGCCGCTGCATGGACCAGTGGGTTCCCATCATCAACCTGCCTGAGCGATGAGCCCCCCCAGACCGCGCCGCAGCGAGGAGACCCTGTCCAGAGCCAAATCATTTCTGCACAGGAGGCATGCTTTAAACCCCACCTGACACCATGCTCCCACCAGAGAACCAGGTCTACTGCAACGCTGGTTGCAGAGAGCACAAAAAAATCAAAACAAAAAAAAAAACAAGAAAGAGAAAAAAAACATGCTGTCAGTGTGGGATGTGTTCAAAACCAAAATAAAAAAAAAAGCGTGGGGTCGGAATTTCCACTTCGAACTGGGTTTGTTTGGAGTTAACGTCCGCGGGCCTTGGCGAGCGGGAGGAGGCGGCGGACTCTATTCGTCTGGAGGTGGAAGTGTTACGAAGCGTGTGTGCTTTTCAGTGTGACGCCCCGCAGACGAACACAAGGACTGTACGCTGTTTGTTTGGCAACGTCTCCGTGGCGATGGGGAGGACCGGGGCAGCGACCCCGGAGCACGGAGCTGCTGAGCCGCTGAGCGGACCCAGGCCTCAGGCTCTCTGCAGAAATAAAGCACTTGTTGAAACACTAGAGCTGCTGCAGTTTAACTTATTCATCACAGCCGTTCATGTTCAGGTTGATGTTCTGATTTCAAAAGGGAAAACCTTCATTCTGTTTGTTTACTGTTTATTCTATATCTATCAACACACCAGCTGTTTTTTTGTTGTTGTTTTATTTTTTTCTAAGTGAACTAGTTCTTTTGTTCAAATTTAAGTTATTTCTAATTATATTTATGCATATTTATGTTATTATTTTTTTTACAAACTTGCACGATTTGAATATCAGACAAATGTTTTCCTGTCAATAAAATCTTCTTGGAAACAAAATGTAAAATGTGTGGGGTTGATTTTTGTTTTGTTTTGTTTTTTTGCTGAATGCTGAGCTGCAGTGAAAGAGAGCATCACGTGTGGATGGCAGGGGGTCAGGCTGGCCACTGTGGCCCTGCTGTGGCCCCGGTGCCATACCTGGCCTAAACAGAACAATGAGCGGCACAACCCGCCCGCTGCTCAGGCTTCTGCCACGGTCAGCAGGACCGAGCGCATTCATCCAAACAGTTCAACAACTCTCTAAAGAAAAGCGTGTAACAGAGACATCAGGCTGTGATTGTCTAAGATTTGAGCGACTTAAGTTTTGATTTGGCGGCTCCTGAACTGCTGCAGGTCAGAAGAGAGCAGAGCAGAAACAGTTTAGTCAGTGGGTGGTTTCTGGTATGCAGGCCGTTGTATAAGCCCTTCTGAGCCGCTGACGCCTCCCCTCCTCCCCCTCTTTATCCATTAGTCACATGATCACACCAGCAGGTGATCTTCCAGAAGCTGGCTGCTGGTGACGTCACTCAGCTGATGCAAGGCAGGCAACCCCCTCTGAAAGTGCCAAGTCATAATCTGGGCGAAAGGGTGAAACGGAGTTTCACAATCTAGGTCATGTGAAAGCAGCCAGTGGAAGATTTGCAGAATTTCAGGTTAGAAAAAATCATTAATGAGGCATTCATTTTTGCTGTGTCACTTTAAAAAGTTTGCACACCCCACGAAAAGTTTCAGTTCTTTGGAAAGAAATTTTCACATTAATGTATAAATTTCTATTCTTTCTCTGAGAAAGACAATTATGCAACTATACCGTAACCCTTCCTAAAGCTGTTCTAACACAGTTTAGCTGAAATAAGTTGAGAAACTTATTGTTGATCTCCTGTAGCAGTCTGTATTACATCAAATTTGAAGATGGCTCTGACTGAAGACTCTATTTTTCTGAAAGTTTCATAAAGATGATGCTCAGGGCTGTCCATACGTTTCTTGATTGTATGCTTATGTAAAAAAAGTACAAGTTTATGTCATAAACATATACATTTTTATTTGTATAAAAATATATATAAATAAATATATTTATTTATTTGATAACTGATTGTGCAGTTATCAAAAACAGAACTAGCATACTGCGACACAAGAGATGAGCAGCTGAGCAGGATGACTTTTGGGGTTTTTGTAGCCACCAACCAGTCTGCAGAAAGTCTGTCCCACTCCTCACTTTCAAATCTCCCCTCAACAAATTACATCATCTGAGCTTTGACTAGGCCGTGATCAGCCAGACTGAAGCATGTTGACAGTTCTGAAAGTTTTAAATATCCACAGTGGAATGGCTGATGTTAAACTATTTTTGGACATTTTTTTTTTTAATTCCTCACCGGACTCACAAAGTGCCAGGATCTCTTTTAGTTCTGCTGATCACTTTGACAGTCAGCAGAACTAAATGAAATGTCTGGAGTTTGAAAACAGAAAGCCATTTGCCTCTGAGCTGATGTGACTGTATGTGATATTAAGTGGAAATGAATGTTCTAAGTTATTCGTCACCAGAAAAAACATTTTTTTTAAAAATACATTTTACAGGAAATATTACAAGGTTTTTACTTCAGTGTCCTTCCTCGGTTTCCGCTCTGCCTCACTACATTTTCCAAAACCCACTGGGAGCGCGCAGCATAAAAAGTGCAATAAGAGAAGTCTATTTAGCAGTTGCTATTTTCCTGCTTTAATGGATATAATATTCTTTCATTTTTGGTGTACTGCATAAAGCCACCATTTGTGCGTTTATCTGATTGAACATAAAGTCTTCATTACTCTCCCTCCAGCCTACAGACAGTTACTGCCCTGCTAATTCTAGCCTTTAGAAATCATTGGAAAGTCCTTAAGGCTTTTCAGGAATGTGTGACTCAAAGTGTTTCTTTGCCTTCCAGCCGCTCCTCAGGGCTCCATGGTGTCGGTTGGCTCTAAGTGAAAGGTCACCTGTCCTGTGACTGGGGGGGTGTGACGCTCTCTGATGTAACACAGTATTGTTGTGATCGGAGGCTGAAGGTTATTTTAAGCCTCATGTTACAAAAAGTTACTCGCAAAAATGTGGAAGAGTTCAAGGGTTGAACCAGAACCAGACATGGAGAAGCTGCATTCAGCTTCTATGCACCACAAATCTGGAGCAAACTTCCATAAAACTGCAAAACAGCAGAAACACTGAGTTCCTTTAAATCTAGAATTTCATTATGTGTGAACTGGTAACTGGACTTGATTAAAATTTTAAATCGAGTTCATTGCAAGGTTTGTAATCAATTAATCACATTTTAATCAAAAATCAGATGTCAACAAAATAAGCAATATTTTCAAGTCAGAAACCCTTTTTGCTGCTAAATTATTGCATAAATAGACATGTAGCTTTGCTAATAAGCTAACTAATTTAAACTACAACTTGAAAATAACAACTTTTCCCATCAGATCGGTTTGCAGAAGTTGCTTGGATTTACAGGCGTACCAGACACGAGTGAATTGATTAAATGCGCAAAAACTGTTGACAGGTCAAAATTCATGTAATTAATTAATCAAAAATAAAGCATTAAAGTCTCGTCCCCAGGCTAGTGAAGCATTTAACTGTCAGATATGAAATAAATTCGGGAGGAGTATGGCCTTGTAATGAGAACATTTCATAACAAGACATAAAAATATGCTCCTCTGCCAGATCACGACTTATTAAAAAGTCAGAAAGGGTTCCAATTCATCTCACAGTTTCCTGTAGACGACATCTAAAAATCCCAAGACATGTTCCTGTTTTACTGTTACAACCTTTCATCTTCATAAGAGAAGATATTTTGGTTTAAATGACATATAAATCTTATTATAACAAGTTTTTTTTTTTTTTTTTTTTATCTTGTTGCAAAAATAAAGCTTTCTATCTTAAGCCAGATACTGCTCCTGAATTTATCTCCAAGCTGTTGCGGTTAAATGTTTCTGAACTGGTGTGAACACATGATCACAAGAAAGCTTCCTTGATCTTGATCTTCTTTTTGCAAGGCAGTAAAATAAGCCCTAATTATTTCTTTCATTCTGGTTTGGTCGTTTCAGCACACCAGCAGACCAGTGCCAGCTCAGTTTTGCAGAGTAAGTGGAAAGTCTATAAAATGCTGGCAGAGGTTCAGGAGGGGCCACAGTTTCACATCTAGAGATCCCCATTCCCTGAAAGAGGAACCAGGAGCAGAGCAACACGTAGAGGCTGCTGCCAGCAGCTCCTCCTGTCACCAAACTGAGACGCTACTTGGGCTTTGTTATAGTTGGGATGTGAAAGAGTGAAGGGACTAGATAGCCGAACCTCTGCAGCCTGCCCCATTACACACACCCACACACACGCACACACATACACACACCCTTTTCTGTCCCAGCGCAGCACATTCCAACACACTGACACCAGAACCAGGAAAGCTTTTCACAGCGGGACCGGAGGCCCCCACTGGCAGGCAGAGAGACTGCTGGTTCCCAACATTCAGGCTGTTGGACCGGGCTTACACTGGGCTTATTTAGCATTGTTTTCAGCAGCAAATTCACAATTGCGATGTTTCCATTAAATGAGAAACGCAATTAAAATCACACATGAATAAGTTTATTCATGTGATAATTTATTTAACATCATCCTCCAACTACTTTCTGTTGTATTTTTCTTTATGGTTTCTGCCAGTGGAAACATCTGGTTGCTCATTTTTTACTGTCCCTTCTCTTGTAAACTCTGGAGAGACATTCAGAGCTGGTTGTCATTTAGAATGGAGGACATCCAAGAGATTACCATAACTCATATATTATATGTTGATGACCTCGAGAGCCAAATATCTGATGCAATAATCTTTCTTGCTTGCTAAATATCATCTATGCTGCTGTAAGAAGAGAGGTTCTACCCCTTGTTCTGATCTTTTAACCAATTTAAACTTTGTTTCTCCTCACTGAAATATTGTAAATCTCTATATGGAACAAAAAACAAACAAACAAACAAAAAAACACCAGTATGTGATGAGCTTGTCTTTTACAATCTTAAACTCGTGTTTGTGTCTTTTTCTATGTTTCACTGTTCCTGCACCTCAGCAAGAAAAGTTTTTTAATGACTTATCACGTGAACAAACTTATTCACGTGTGATTTTAATTTTATTTCTTATTTAATGGAAACACTATAATGGTGAAAATGTTTTTTTTTTACAGTAGCAGAAGATTGACAAAGTTTCTCTCACATTTCGAATTTAAAGCTGTAGCTGTGCACTGTAAAGAAAAATGCTGACTCAGCTTGACTACTTTCCTTGTTGCGTTGACTCAGTTTGTTATATAACTTTAAACACTTAAGAGTTATTGCTACGTTTATCAAGTTAACGGTCTTTAGTTAATTGTATTAGATTAAAAGTGTTTAGTTAAGAGATTTTTTTTAAGTTTCCCCAATTTATTTAAGTTTTTACATTATTACTTCAAGTTGAATTTTTGTATATCATTTTTTTAACTACTGTTAAGTTTTTACCACTTGTGTTATTTTTAGCTGTTTTTTTCCTCCTGTTTTCTCACCGCAGACACACCTGGTTCATCCTGCATCACCACTTCTCATTTGTGGGGGAAAAAAACAACACAAAAACTGCTGATTTTTAATAAAGGAGGCATCAACGTTTCACCACTGCTGCTGCTGCTGCTTTGTGTGTGAGAACCGCTGCATCCTCTGCACTACATGTGCAGCTTTAACAATGTGGTATGTATGATCCTGTATGATCTTCCCATTGTGTAAAGACAGAACACACCGCAGTGTGTGCAGCCTCCAGCTGGGCAGAAACAAGGTTAGAGAAACCCGGCGGACTCCCAGGATGAGCAAAAATAGTTCATCTGCTCTCCAGGAGCGGAAACTGGGCCTTGGCTCTGTTCTAAATTTAGCTCCAGCGTTCCCTGTCTTCTGAGGGCCTCAGTGAGAGGGCCGCAGCTCCTGCTCCCAAATTAAACAGGAATAGACCACTAATGACAGGAAGTGAGCCCACAGAAAGGCTGAGACACTCCTGGTCAATATGTTTATGAAGTCTTAAAATAAATCTTCATTTCAGTAGCATCATCCCATTTGGAGCATTTTGATGAAACAATTTCATTGACTGAGTAACTTTACAAACGCAGGGTAGAGTTTCTGAGAACTTCTTATGCTAATGACTTTGCGTTTTGCTGGAGGAATAGAAATATGATGACACACAGAGGCTCATGACTTTCAGTCACCAGGCTGGAGGAGGAGCCATGTTATGTTGCCAACACACACAAGTGAGCGGTTAAAGAGTGGCACCTGAAGGTCACCCAAAGCAACTTTAGACAACATTTATACAGCAAAATGTGGTCTGATCAGGTGTCAAACAACAGATGAATTTGTGGACAAGCTCCTCATGCCCAGTGGTAATTATGGGGGATGATGTGTGGTGCTATGGGCCTAATTTGAAGTAAAAAAAAATAGAGTGAACTGAACAATGATGATGCAAAATATGGAGCCAAAAAAAAAAAAAAAAAACACAAACATTTTTCCAGGACCAGAATCAGTCTCTACCAAATCCTGCAGGTAAGCTGTGAGTTCAGCTTTAAGTTAAAACTAAATTTGTTAAAACTATCATCCTGACAGTTTCAGACAGATAATATGTGGAGAGACGGGGCTCCTTCCTCTGCTACTATATCTGTCTGAAGGGATGCTGCGCTCCCGGTCAGAAAGAACCAATCAGAGCTAGGAGGAGGGGCTTAACGCTGTCAATCCGCTCATGAACTGTGGAGAAACAACTTACGCTCCAGGAAAACTGTTTATCCTCAATCATTGGTGGCCATGCTAACTAGCCTTAGCATTCATAATGGGCTCTGTTACGGAGAACCAGCTGCAGTGTAACAGAGGGCAAGGGAGAGGGTCTGAGCAGTGTGTACAAGAGAATGACTGACAGCAGTAAGATCCTCCTTTGGACTCTGATTGGTTGTTTCTGGTAGAGGGGAATAAGACCACAGAGAGAACAAGAACAATTAAGAAAGTCAAGTAAAGTCAACTAAATTATTAATTTGTGTTTAAATTTAAGTGTGTTTAAATGTTTTTTTTACATTAATTTAAACAGATGTTTAAATTATTAATTAATAATTATTGAATGTAATAATTAAAGTCACTTAAAGTCTCCGACATGTTCTCTCATTATTGTGGAATTAGAAAACAAATACTTTTCATAATTCCAACAAAGCAAGAAAAGTTTAGTCTGATTTAACATCAGAAAGCAAAAACAGGTGTGTCTTTTTATTTGGTGTATGTAAACTTGTGGTTGAGTAGGGTTTCTGAAGTACCAACAGCAGGGGTTGAATTTGTTAGAAACATTTGGACAAATCCAGGATGTTTTCCCCACTGCTGAATAAATGGAATCATATTAAAGGTTGAAACCTCTCAGTGAGAGAGATTATGCTGCTGCAATAAAAGCTAACACCTTTACCCGAGTGCCAACAAGCCGGCCTGCATCATAAGAGACCCCAGTCAGCTTCCTGTATTGTTAGTCACTAAGAGGTGACGCGTCATGCTGTAGGAATGTTTCACTTTATTGAGCTTCATCAAATCTCCATACCAATGTTGGTAAATTAATAAACACATTTATCCAACAGAAAAAAAAAGCATTTGGTCACAGTTAAATTAACAAGAGTTACAGATTGAATGAAAACATGGCAACACATGACAGTTGTGTTCTTAAGCTTTTGTTCCCAAATCATCGACAGCGACACCCTGAGCCGATTCACTGCAAGTAAGAAAAACAGACGTAGAGAGATGACAGTGGATCAGCATCAGGCGTCCGTATGGTGAAGGCAACAAGAAAAGAAGAAAGATTTTCTTTTTTTAATCGTTTTAAAGGAAATACAACATGTAAAATGATTTCTCATAAGAGGGAAACATGAGTAAGGCTGATTTTATTCCTACTATTTAAATTTACCACAGCAGATAAGGCATGTTGAACTCCCTCCACCTCCAAAGCCCCCCACCTCCACCTATAACACCAATAACAGATCTGGTAGAATAAATGTAAAAGCTTTTATCACCTCCTCCTACAACCATTAAAAGTTCCTGGAGTTATTTGCTGTGAGTTGATAGGTAGAGCTCACAGTAGTTTGCAACATTTGGTGAGTTTTGTTCAGCCAGAGTGTGCGTGTGCATGTGTGTGTGTGTGTGTGTGTGCGTAGATACAAAGATGCACCAACAGATGAGTCAGATTTCCAATTTGACTGGAAACCAGAAAGTCTGGTAGACACAGCAAACATCTTTGTTAAATATATTCCACAAAACATCGTTGCTTCTTCCCAGTCGGCCATGTTTGTTTACACTGAACTCACGTTTGGTCTCGAGATTTTGGGAAATTTTCCATCTGTCATCTGAGTGTTGGTGAATGGAATCTGTGTGTGTGTGTGTGTGTGTGTGTGTGTGTGTGTGTTTATTTATTTATTTTTTTTTCAATTATAGTTTTTAAAAAGGGTTGGAATCTGTTAAATTTGGAAGCTGCAAATCAGACGTTTTAATTGGAAACTGGCATCTCTACTCATAAAAGAGGTTATGACTGCAGTAGTTCAGGTTTCAACACAAAGGGTTAGTTCACATTGGAGGTAGAATCTAACAGTAAAAAAAAAAAATCCCCATTGATCCAGAGTTAAAAAAAAAAAAAGTTAATTTGAGATTAATTCAGTGTTTTCATAGGCAGGAGACTTTCCCCAAAAACTTGGCAAGATGAATGGATTTAAAAAGTATTCAACATGGAGAATATATCTGCCTCAATTTTTTTTTATTAAATAATTTAAAGACGATGTGAAATTTATCAAACTAACAAAAATGCTAACAGGATATTCAATGGAATGTGGATTGTCATTGGTCAGTTGGAGATGTGACCGGCTGTTTGATACTACTGTTTTCATGTACTTTGATTTAATACTACCTGCTTCTCTCTCAATAAAATACATCATGGCAACATTTGGAAATTTTGATCCCAAGAATTTAGTGGCACAAGCTGCACTTACATGTGGAAAACTGCTGCAGTGGTTCTCAATCATGTGAAGAAAAGGCTTTTATAGAAAAGGCCAGTTGGGAGACTTTGGTTGTTGGCGTCCATTTAAGGCAAACCAGAGAGGCAAATAACAGTCACTGCCCACTGGAGACACAATTGGATAAACACTGACGGAGCAAACCCATCACTGAATGCTGCTTTTACTGGTAGAAGAATTAGAAAATAAGTTTGAGACTTTAAGATGTAATCAAACCCACGCAGACAAAGATTTCTGAAGCAGATGAAGTTCACCCTGAACAGTGGCAGGTCAGTAGTTTTGGTCAAAATCCCCCAAACGGGAGCCGCCGCACGGCATTCTGCACCGACTGTTAAAACACCTAATGATATGATCGCAGATTCTCTCTCACCCCTCCCAACATGAACAATACAGCAACGTTGATAAGCAGAAGAAAAATAGACAAGGCTAGAGGGCTTCCACTACAATAAAGTGCAGGGCTTCTTCTCCTTGAAGGGGTTTTCTGAAGCAGGGATTCCCGCGATGAGGGGGTCGGATTTCTGATGGTGGCTGCAGTACTTCACAATGTCCGCGGAGGCTTGGGAGATCTGGAGAAAAAAAAAAAAAAACAGGAAACAAAAACACCACACTTTTAGTTCTCTTATTTGGAGATGTTCAGCGCACCAACGCATCTGGATCGCCGGTTTGGAAAAACCACAATCCAAACCAACATGTGCGTGTGAAAAGTAAAGTAAGCAAAGGCGACGCACCAGATCACTCAGAGAGCCTTTCAGTCAACTCATCCCAATAAGTCTCCTGTTTATTATATAAAATCAACTCATTTGAGCTTTACAGCATGTTATAATCTTATTCCCTCATCAAAAAAAAAAAAAAAAAAAAAACGTGGATTGTTACCTTGATTCTTTCATGAATGTTTGAGAAATCTTTTAATTTCCATGGCAACTGCAGTGAAAAACACCTGATTGGATATAGATCTGCCTTCAAGGTGCTGCCCCTCCTCACAGCTGCAGTTTCCAAGCCTCCCTCCCACAGAGCAGCCCTCCCTGTGACTCCCCCACTCAGCTCCTTCAGACTAGCCAGCAGCAGTTAGCAAACTCCAGGTGGTTCTGCAGATTTGCTGAGTCCATTATAGGAGCTACTTCTCAGTGCAACTCTGGTTAAAACATTGTTAAAGGGTTCATAGATGAGCCATGTTGCGATGACATCCTGAAGGTGGAGTTTCAGAAAGAGCAAGAGTTTTTAGAGTGACAGGTGCTTGATTTCAAGGTGTTAAATTATGGAGCCATATTTGGTGTATATCACATTTTTTATAACAACTGAAGGTAACAGTCACTGAGCTGTGCTGTAAAATGGCACCATGTGCCCGGAAAATATATAACATTGCCCCTTTAAGCTCCCATTCCATACCAGCAGCTTTCAGCTGACCAGGAGTTGGAAAGAACACATGCAGATGATCTGATTGAGTCAGAGCCTTCCTTCACTTCATCGGAGCATTGTTCCTAAAAGCCTTGGTCTCTTATAAAACTGCAAAACAGAAGTGGGTTCCTCCTCCTCTTATTTGGCCTTTACCCAGAGACCCTGCCTCTGTTCGCAGTGTGGCATGTGGACTCTGTTGTTCTGAGGTTTTTTACGCAATCCCTTACCTCATTGTCTTTTGTCTCTGCATAACATCCTGTATGCTTTTGAACAGTTGTCTAACTGTGAAACTTCCTGACAGCATTTCACACAGTTTTGTAATTTAAATTTGGAAAATAAATATCAAAGTGCCAAGAACTATATATGTCCAGAAAATTATTTTCTCACTATCATTTCTTTCTGACATGTAAGAAAATGTGATTAAAATTAAAACATACAAATAAATCTAAACAGTGCGATGTGAGCAGATAATGGCTGCTAATTTGCAGTGGGTATGGGTTTCCATGGATATAATATTATTTGTTAAACATTTGCATCTTGACTGAGTGACTCAGACATGAGAAATGTTAAGGTGAAATAGCAGTCCAGTGTTCTGCAGTGTTTAAAGCCAGTGCTTCTGATGTTTTATCAGACACCAATTCAAAGACATGTGGTCAAGACCTCCTACATAATAACACTGACTAACCCCTACAGGGTTGCAATCTTCACCACCAACTAAAGGGATAGTTCAAATACTACAGTAGTTTGTTTATATGTCTTGATAAACTTATTTATGATCACTTTTAAATATTTTGTGGACCCAGATATTGTGTTTATTTGGTTTTTGAAATCTTCACGTTTACAATGTTGATTCTTCTATCTGACTTCTGTGATTCTGTCTGACCTGCTGGAAACTTTTGGGACAAATCCAGATTGATGGTGACCCATTATTTCCCTGTCTGGTCTCAGAGTTAGTCCCAGCTTGTTGGCTTTCTGTTTCTCCAACTGCTTTTTGAGAACTGATCACAGGTTAGGTTCCCAGTTATGGCACAGTACCAAAATTAAGACTGTAGGGCATCCAGTGGTGGCTACTCCATTGTCACAGGAAGCTATATGAATTCTGAAACTAGCTACCGATCTGACTAATGATAGGCTTTCACCGCAAACTGAGCAGCCGGCACTGGCAAATGAAAAGGAGAGTATTCACTAGCGTTAGCCTTGGAGAGACTGGTGACTAGAATGATTAGTCCAGTCACCCACTGAAATGGGGTAACCTCTACTGTCCATTAGCATGGATAAGCTGGCATAGGAGAGGCAATTAACATGTCTAGGCTGGTCAGCTGCAACTTGTATTATTTTCTTTAAGGAAAACTTCATCAAGAAAATGGTTTGCGTCCATGACCGACTGCTTGGAGACCCGTGGTACTGCACTGATTATTGGATGAAATAGAAAATTTGATAAAATTGCACCTAGAACTACAGAGCACCCAAGGGCCAAAACACACTGGATCCGTTTTGGCATTCAATCTGATGAACAGTCGGGTCAGATGATGTACATCACCTGGAACTGGATTCTGGTAATGTCATCGGGGCCTTGCAGATTGCTCAGAATTCCTTGAGACTGCGTCTCCGAGTGTCCGACCAAGATAGACCTGAGGTCTGTTTTGGTGTAATGTCATGAGTGCTATGGGATAAAGCAACACACGTCTGCTTTGAGAGAAAATACAAACTAAAATCTTTTTATTAACAAAAAAAAAATTAAAAATTTTGCATTTTGTTCGAATAGCTTTTTCTTTACTCCCAGATTGGCTTGTGTTTACATTGGCGGGATTTCTAGTACATACTCTCACGTGAATATTCGCTATCAGGAGTCCACTGATGAACTGTTGAGTTGGAGTCTTTAGCGCCAGCTAAACATCTGATCGTAGCATGAAAATGTCTGACTTAAGTGGTGTGTGTTGGGGGTAGGGAAGGAAGTGGAAAGGAAAACAGACAGCAGCAAGGTTCGACAGTCTCAGCCAATGAAGATGTTTGTTCTGTGGTTTACCTTTATCCTCTCAATTTTCGCCTCTAGTCTCAGCTGCTGTACGGTCTGCCGGGCCTGGCTCAGGTTATTGGCACTCGGAGCTTTAGAAGACATCTTGATAAGTACAACACTGTAACAAGAACAACAAAGCAAAGCTTTATCGTGGCTGTGGAGAATGTGGGATATCTCACATGTCACACCAAGGTGGAATTAAACAAACACAAAGTAAAGAAAATGGTCAGGTCAGAGACAGATCCAGAAGTTTTTCAACCCATTTGGATAATAGCTATATATTTGTTTTATTTCTTCATACAAACCTAGCTGGGATATCAGCTACTCATGAGCTCCTGCAGCAGCTTCTGTAAGTACAGAAATTCTTTGTAGCAGTTCAGACTCCTTCTGATGTCATGCCAGTACATGATGTGGCCACATCATTGAGGTGATGGGTTGTAAACCCCTGTGAGGTCGACTCAACCAATGCCAGGACCCTTATTTTCCATTTCCTGTTTCTGTGAAGCACCAGCACCTACTCCACAAACACAAGCAGCCAAGGTGGAAACCCAGGTCATAAACCTGGATCCAACACACAAGGAGTAAAAATAAACCAGACTGAGCCAGAGTGGATTAAAGCCTTAATAAGGTAAAGATGCGAGGACTGATAGGAGATCCACTTTAGGAGGTTGATGCGTTTATGACAGCAAAGCACGGCAGTCTGGACTGTGGTTCCACTTCCTGTTAATCATTACCAGACCAGCTAGGAACAACAAGCCCGGACACATCACCCCATCCACTTGCTGCTGGATCACAGGTTTTACTCTCTGGGTTATTTCTATTGTTGTTTGGCTGAAGTTTCCCATTAAAAACAAAACACACACACACACACACACACACACACACACACACACACACACACACACACACACACGCACACGCACACGCACACACACACACACACACGCACACACACATTTGTAACTCTCTGCAAATGCCTTCTTGAGACATCACATTTTCCAAACCTACTACTAAGAAGGAAACTGGAAGCTTCAAGTATAGGTTCTCTCCACAGTTCATCTTTAAAAATCATGGGCTGACTAAAATGTTGTATAAAATCTGTTGCAGTTTGCCGGCATGCTGTGGATAGTTTGAGGTTGTTGGACATCAGCCCCTCAGGATGAGACAACAGATGACCTCAGTAAGGACTGGAGGTCATTTTCTACTTAATGCAATACACCAGAATGATGCAATAATAGTAGTGGATATATAGTAAAACTATTAAGCTCAACTCATGCTAATGTTTTAGGAGATATGTATTTTTGTCATCATAATTTACAAGCTATAATAAAGATATTGCTTTGAAAGTTCAACAAATCTTTGATGAATAACATCCTTTTGCTCATGTTCATTACTGTAGTGTATTCATCATGATTATCACAGCGTATTTTTTACCCATTTTTATGTATGATATATCAGAGTCTACATCGGTATCAGTCACTTTTTAACGTATCGGTATCGGTCCAAGAAGTAAAACTGGGCCGATGTAAGGATTTATGTTTATTTCAATCATGACAGTGATGGAGATGCAGTGCAGGTTAAAAGCAGAATGTAGGTGGTGTGGTCACCTTTACACACTGCTGAAAGTGAAAGGAAATGTATACAACATAGGGAAATATCAGTTATCAGCCATAACAGCAGTAGTTATCGGATAACAATATTGCCACAATTTTTATATTTGTAGAAAAAGGTTATCCAGCCTCAATAATGTAGACCTCAATAACTTCAAACAACAGCAGTAAAGGAATGTGAGGTAAATGTAACAGTTCACAGGGTGACTCGTCCACGTTCACTTCCACTTGATCTTGTGCATGATGGATAACTTCCAGGCAGCGGTCAGAAAGCTCTACTTTTTGGGAACAAAGGATGAAGGAAGAATTATGACAAAAAACGGAAATGGGAAGGAAGTAAACTCTCTACTTTGCATCCTCTTCCAATGAATGTATAATCAGTGCTTCATTTCCATTCAAGGAAAAGTAATCAGTCTAAAGAAAGCACCTCCCAGAATGACTCAACCAGCTAACTGATACCATCTCAAAGAAACATGAAAGCTTCTTCCAGCAGAACGCAGTGTGAACATCCTAAGGAAAACCTTCATGACTCAGTCGTAAAGGAGAGGCCCCAAAAGGCAGGATGGAAAAAAAATCCTTTCATCCATTTACAATGAGGGCTGTGTTTATTTATGTCGTGTAAAAGAGAAAAGGGTGTGATTCTCCATTACAGGGGTCACCAACTCCAGTCCTCGAGGGCCACCATCCTGTAACTTTTAGATGAGTCTCTGCTCAAACACACCTGGATCAAATAAACTGCTTGTTTCCAGCCTATTGCAGAGAGAAATGAATGCTGGTGAGGGAATTCAGACATTTTGGAGCAGAGGTGAATCTAAAAGTTGCAGGATGGTAGCCCTTGAGGACTGGAGTTGGTGACCCCTGCTCCATTACATGAGAATCGCTTTATGTAGAAGTTATTGTTCATTACACATAAATGCAGGGATAACAATTCTGCATTTTTTGTGAATTTCTCTTTATTTGATGGTGGAAAATTAAGGTTCACAAGTGGGACTGAAACAGGGAAACCAATAAAGTACAATGAATTAAAAAAATAACAGGGAGTGTAGTGCAGAACTAATATTGATAAACTGCTGTTGGAATAAGACTGTTTTCACATGCTGTTTTTGTTTGATGCAAACCCCTAAAAACATTAAGGATGTCCAACTTTACAAAAGGAACTGACCACATTATCATGACAAGTTTTGTTTAGAAAGAGCTTATTAAAACCAGAAGATTCTCTGCAGAATTTTTACACGTCAAGTTAAATAATTAGTTTAGACAAACAGACTTTAACATTGCGGTTCAAAGTCAATTATTTTGAAGCAAGACAGTTGTAACAGGCTGAGCATGGGATCATTTATCATGTTTTTGTGGCTTTTGTAGTTATTATCTTCCATGTTTTTCATCACAAAAATTTCTGAAGAGCAAGGCAGAAAGTGGGAGAATCCACAGAACTGGCTCCAATCTGACCTGCAATTAAAGGTCTTGAAGAGTAAAAATTCACCATTCGTTTTGTGATATCACAGGCTCAAAATAATTAATTATGATTAATAAAAGGTAATGCAACACTGAACTGAATAAGCTGCTTTAATGCTGACTTTAGCACAGTATCAGACTGGAATCAGACTGCAAGTTGCAGGAATGTGATTTGTGAATCTTAAGAGTCTTACAGAGATCTGCCTCTACAGCTGACAGAAACAACATGCAACTATTCTTTTGCACAAGACATCTTTATTGTGTTACACAGCTTCTAGGGAATGTAGAGACGATGCAGAGTTTTGCTAACACAGAATAAAGTTTTGCAGGAAAGGCAAACCAGCCAAAGTGTGCAGAACCTGTGATGTGATGCCAGCTCTTAAGCAGCATGATGTGAGGCTCTAAGAGAGGCAACATTTGAACTCCAGTGTGGCTTTAATAACCACCACATACATACAGTAACCTGTAAAAGGATCAGAAAGAAGACCACCCCTTTTACAACATAACACCACACACACGTACACACACACACACACACACACCAACAGTCAGGCAGGACCACCTACTGCCAACACCACACTGCTCTACTGTACCTTACACACACACACACACACACACACACACACACACACACACACACACACACACACACACACACACCAACACATGCGATTCATTAGCAGTTTTCAAAGCGCTAAGAACAGGGAGCTATTATGAGTCAATTCCATTAATACGGCCACTCAGAGATGAAAACCCGTGTTTTGAGACTCAAACTGTTACTATGCTCAGGCTCAAACCCAAAGAAAACTCTTAAAGGGGTTGCTGACGAACACAAAGACTTCCATTAAGAGGCGAATGAGGAGCCGGTCCTGTCAGCTGTACAGTATGTGTGGTCTCTTCAGTGACTCTCCGAGGCTTTTAGTGCCACTGTGGCTTTTGTCATAAAGTAACACTGTTGGAAGTAAGCTACTCTAAGGCGTAAGAGCTGTCTGATGCACTTCACTCTTGGCTAACAAGAGGTGATGAAAGCCATGAGAAGTATTTGGTCTCCAAAGTCTCCCATGTATGGCTGGATTTTCATCTAACTAACACTGTTAGTTTAGGCATAGAATACAAAAGTCCCACCAAATTTTATACTAACACTGTTATTTGTGCGAGAGGCAGGGCATACACTAGGGTCCATTACAAGTCAACACAGAGGACTGACAAGCATGGTCACACACTCACTCACACACGCACATACACGAATTCACAACTACAGTAAGTGCATTTCACAGTAGCAAATTAAGCTAACTATAGTCACGTAATAGTCCATCCAACAGTCATGCAGATTGTAAGCAAAATTTAGAAATGTCGCAAAAAAAAGAAAAAAAAAAAAGAAAATGCAAATCAGGTGTGTTTTCATCTACTGCTTTGGAGCAAATCAACTAGAGCTGCACCAATCCAACAATACAATGTATTGGTTCCAATATTGAAAAAAATTCTATATCAGTTATCTTTAACAATGTGCAGATCTATTCAGTCTAATTCTATGCTTTGTGCTCTGAGCAATATCATGTTTAATTATTTATTTTACTTTATATCAAGAATTCCTAATTTCACTTTCTGAAGCATTTGAAAGAATGTTGCCTTTCATTTTTGCATTTTTGACCAAAATAGTCAACCTATTGTTTGTCAGTTTCAGTTTATTTACTTATTTTACATTGGCTGTTCTACTCTTAATTGTACTGACTGAACAAATTAGTTGTTATTTTTACATATTTGACCAAACTTATGAAGTTATTGACGTATGTAAGTTTGCTGCACTGATGCAGAACTGATGCAGAGCTACCAAATTAATCAGTAGTTCAATACATTTATGTCTGGGTTTAACAGAAACATTTTGCGTCAATTCAGCAGTTTTTCTGTATTGGATCAATAACAATCAATACTAAAACTCAGATATTGGTATCGTGTCAAAAGTTAAAAAAAGTGGATCGGTGCGTCCCTAAAATTCAACCAGTCTACACAGAGCATAATTGCATCCGATGTTGATGCTACATATGGCTGTAATAAACAGGAAATGGAGGTTGCAAACTAGTATGGATCATACACTTCTGAAAAAGCTACTATGGGAGAAATGAGGATGAAATGATAAGATTCATGGTTGGTGTTTGGTTGTTTCTTCTGTGCTCAGTTAAATTTTCCAATTTGGTTGTTAAAAGGAAGGAAATGTTTTCTCTCTTTGCTCGTGTTTTCAACGTTTGTAGTGATTCTTTGTCAGCGGCACCACATGGCGCTCCATCAACGCTTGTACATTATGCCACAGAAACATCAATTACAAAGAAAACCTCAAGAAAACGTAAACATGACAATGAAAAATGCTCCCGAAGTTAAATCCATCTCTTGAGTTTAACCAAAACAGTTCATTAACACTTTGGAATAAACAGTGGAATAAAAAGATACAATCCCATAAAACGTCTGCACGATGCTTCAACAGACCTCTTTGGAGTTTATTACACGGCAGACTGAAAATGGTAAGACGGTCTGCTTGTTTTATAGGAATACAGAGCAAAGCAGGGAAGTAACATCCAAGTTTGCAGTAATTCTGTGGATGTTCATTACAAGCAATTTTCTTGAAGTTCTTACAATTCTTCTATAGACAGAATCTCACAATTTTTTATCCACTGTGTTGGAGCGTTGTGCAGTTCCTGCTAAGCAAGGCTTTTGATCTTATATTTTCTACAAGAAAAAGTAGTAGAATAACTAAGCTACGCAAGCTGTTACAAAGCAAAAAGTTACCAAATTTTTAGGAGTGAACCATTGCAGTTTTCTGGCTAATCACCAATCTTTAAAAAGCTCGACCTGCTGATTCCGATTTAGGCTCACACAGACTTTTTTTTTGTCTGACAAGTTGTTAAAGTTGTCACTAAGTTGGCAACACTGGGTCAACTGTTGTTAAAGGGATCCAAGATTAGTTGAACATGTTGGTCTAAATAAGTTGTAATTTTCTTGTCAATAAAAAAAAATGCTGTTTGTGATACGCAAAAACTCAGAATTACTTCATAAATTTTATATCGTGATATTTTTCACCCATGGAGGCCGCCATTCTTTCACCTGTGCATGCTGGGTTGACACAGTCTGGTCTGTTCTCTACAATGTAGACACAGGAAGGCTAACTTTACCCGACTTACGTTTGAGTGGTGTAAATTTAGACAGTGCCACACTGCGTTGCTGTTGGCTGTTATTTAAAAATAAAAACTAGTGAGGTGAGTCTGGATTATTTCCCACATGAAAAAAATAAGAGTGCAGTGAGAGAGCAGAACACAATTGTCTGTGATTTTCACATTTGCTGAGCTTATTATAGGAGCAACTCCTCAGAGCAACACTGGTAAAAACATTGCAAAAGAGCTAACTGGGGAGCCATGTTGTGATTAGCAAGGTTCCTAACTGAAGGTGGAGCTACAGAAAGAACAGGAGTTTTTAAAGAGACTTCCTAATTTAAAAAAAAAATAGGAAGTCATATTTCTTTTAATTCATATTTTTATTACAAGTGAAGGTAGTATAGTTATTTGATTATGCTATAAAATGGCACTATGTGCCTGGTAAACATAATACTACCCCTTTAAGGAAATCGATGCACCTACAGAGTTCTGCTGTAAACTTCCTGCTGTTTGGAGGAGAACCTATTAATGAACATAATAAAGACTTTTCCAAAACAAAAACCCAACCAGTTTAGGAACATCAACACCAACTCATTCCCCATGTGCGACCATCTTCCTGATAAGGCAGCAGCTTACCGTTTTCTTTTACATCGGATCACTTCCTGCTATTCCACACATCTGCATGTACATAATTGTGCAGTAATCTGTTAAACTCCAGATGTGAACTGAATCGGATGTAGCCCTTTATTGATGGAAAAAAGCAACTGACTGAATCCACCAGCTGGTGTGAACTGTAAACAGCTGAACTGCAATATGTAGACAGATTGTCTGCTGCTTCAAACAAAAGAGTTCAAAACTTGGATTCCAGCCACAAACCGGAATACTAGCTCTCCCTTGTGTAAACCCACACACACACACACACACACACACACACACACACACACACACATACAATTCTCCTCTTTCAGACTTTCCCTCTGCAGGCCGTGCTAAAAGTAGCCTTCTCACACACAGTCAGCACTTTTCCAGCTGGCTGAAAAACTGTCGCCTGCTGCACCTCCAGCACGACCCAGAGCCACTTCTACCTGCTTTACTATAAACATGGCCCTGTTCTCAGGTGGAGGCCGGGCTTATCAGGGGCAACAACACTCAGTCATCAGTCCTGCTGCTGAGTAAAGGAGGATTGTGTTTATCAAGTGGGGGGAACTCTGAAAAGAAGGGGTGAGGCAGCAGCACTGTTCATAATGCTGGGAGTGACATCACCACTTTCCCACCAGAAAAAAAGGGACGTGGCGCTTTCTGTTCGCAGCAACAGTTGATGAGAGAGGAGCTTTGTGATGTTTCACAGCAAGTACTAAAACCACAAGCTGTTAGAAACATCTACACCATTATGGCATAACATTACGACCACCCATAGGAGAGCTGAATGACATTAGTTGCATTTCCATTACTAATGTGTGCAAATCTTTGTTTATGTTATGCTGTCAAAAAAACAAGATTTTGCAATTGCGGTGTTTCTATTAAACACAAAGCACAACTAAAATCACATGAGGAAGTTTGTTTACGAGATAAGTCATTGAAAAACATGCTCTGCCATCATCAACTACTTCCTGTCGTCTTCTTCATGGTTTAAGCCAGTGTCAACATCCGGTTGTTGATCATGTGACTCGAGATGTGAAAAAAGTGTCTCTATTGCAGTTTAGTAGAATAAATGATATGGCTAAAAAAACAAAACAAAAAAAAACTCATCCTAGCATCAAAACTTTTTATTGAACGACAAAATAGGCATTTCCCTTAAGCAAATTTATTTTCAAAATGTCAAATTGCACAACTATTTTGTCAATGGAAAAGCAACTACTGATTATTCTTCGTTGTGGCTCCAGTTAATGGGCGGGACATATATTATTGTTCTCAAAGTTGATAAGTTGGACACAGAAATAGTCAGGGCATTTTCCCACCTCATAGTCCAGTAGATTTTGTTTGATTGTTGACCAAAACATTTGGTCCTTTTTTTGCTGTTGGTCTTTGGACGAGCTGCACTGAAATGTGTATTTCCCCTCTGGGGACTAATAAAGTGTGTTCATTCACTCATTCATCCATTTTCAGCTGATGTTCTCTGTCTGAGCAACCTGTTCTCCCCGGTCGCCTGTGGGGGCGCTGCACCAACAACCAGTGAAGGAAACAACACAAAAACCTCTGAAGACACTTGGCGTAACTTCCTCCTTCATGACATGTGAACAAAAACAGAGTGACGTCAGATTTTAGTAGTTGTAGGATTTCTCTTCTGTCCAAAGACAGAAGAGAAATCCACAAACTATTTGTGGTCTTTAACCACAAATAGTTTGTGGTTAAAGACCACAAACTATTTCTCCCGTTAGTGACAGACACACACATATTTTGGGTGCATTTACCCAGAATTCCCTGCACGATAGTTTGCTTCCTGCTTTTGAAGCGGTTTCCGGTTAGCTTGCCGTTCACATAAACATTCAAACCACACCAGAGTTCACTTCAACCGAACCAGAGTTCGTTTGTTTGGTCCACATCAGAATTTGATTGCGCCTTCACACCTCTCCAAACAAACTGGAGTTTGATTTAAACTGACTCAATGAGGCTGGTATGAATGCACTCTTAGACAACTGGATTGGAGGAAGTCCAAAACAGCATGTTCGCATCGTGAGCCACTTGTGTGCATGAGAAGGGTAAAAAGAACTCCATCTGAAGAGGAATTACATGAAAGAGACTTTCACTTTGACTAAACCAGATGGTGGTGCAATTCTAAATATAAAAGTCAGATAAATGGGGTTTGGGTTCTGATCCCAGACTTCTGCTTCCACTTCAGAGAAATACATAAATGCTGATCTGCAAAATTCCTAAACAACACATGCTGCCTGCTCATAGAATGAGCCTAGTGAAGGACTTAAACGGTTTGGTTAGAGCCTGGTGGACGAAGAAATGTGTGGACGAAGGATATGTTTTCTTTTCTTCTACCTTTGGTCTCATTTGCATAAAATCATTCCAAATCAATTTATTTTACAATTCATCTGAAATGAATCCCTTAGGTCAGCAACATTTACAATCTACAGAGTTGTTTCTGTCCTTAGTCCAGCTATAAAAAGCATGTCAAATAAAATGCAGTTTCAAGCCCAATGACAAAAAACAACATTAAAATCACATCTAAAAACTGGTAACTGGTACTTCTACTGTCATAATGTTATGAAAATTCATGCAAACAAACAACTAAAAACTGCTAAACTTTACATTTGTTGTATTTATGTTTTTTGGCTGTCTATAGTTTTTCAGACTGCAGATCTCTGGCTTATTAGTTCATGCAAATGACCCCAGAAGCAAAAAATAATAATAATTTTAAATTACATATAGTTACTAACTCGAGGGATGTTATGGAAGCATCAGCTTGCAGTAGATTTTGAGGTTATTATTTCAGCTCATACTCACCAACACACTGAAGGAGAACTGTACAGTGTGTTCTTTGAGGGAAACTCTGGTGAACCACAGAGTTGCAGGTATGGCTGCTGAGATAAGCGATGCTAACATGAACCCCACCCATGCAAACATTTACTGCTTTTTATGACTGCCTTGCAACTGTTTGGTTGCAGTTTTCGACGGACATCTAATATTCTGACAGAACCAGATATTTAAAGGGAGGACTGCAGGACTGTTTGAAGGAGTGACAGGGAAATAACAGCTCACAGTGCTGTGAAAGAGTTTCCTCTATATCAGCTCTACAATGTTAGTATTCAAGCACCACAATGCTGCAACTTTTGGATGAATCTCTGCCTCAACAGAGATTCAAAGGCTGAATTACCTCCATTGCATGTAAGCTGGTTTTGCAAAGATCTGGTCGTTAACCCTTTATTTGAATCAGGCATGATGGACTGGCGACCTGTCTGAGTGACCCCGATTCTCGCCCGTTAACCACTAGAGGCACCAACACCCCACTAGGGATAAGCGTGTTAAGTAGTGTTGGAGAAGGGATGTATTCAAAAGTTACAGTAGCTGTTTTTCCATCTAAATGTCATGCCAATTTTTTTGTGAACTTTTAAAACGTCACAAAAAAGAAAATATAACTCAGCTGGTTAGGAGCGAATCAAGCAGGCTAAGCAAAGAGTAAAATTGTCAGATGTTAAAGCTGCGCTTGGCTGTAATAAACACAATGTAGAGGCCTCGAATTATCAGGAAAAATGTGGAGAATCTTCCCCTCCCCTGATGGAGGTGTCACGCATCTGGTAAGGTGCAGACCCAAGAGTGGATGGCAGCGTTTGCTGTGTCAGAACTTCTTCAACTAATGTGTTTCCAGCTCCACTTTACTGCATTAACCGCCTCAGGAGAGTGTAAAAAGTATTTTTGCAAAATTGAGAAAGTTTAGAATTTTGCCGTTTCCATCATCCTTATCTGATGCAATACTTCAAAATAAGAAAAATTAAACCCTTGCTCTGTTGACTTCCTATATTTTTGTCAAATTTTTTTACCAATGGACAAAAAAAACATGAGTAGATAAAAATGACCTGTTTTTTAAATTATTATTTCATTTATTACTAAATAAAGTTATCCAAACTAAGTTTTTATTATGTAGAAATTCAGTTGCACGTTCAGAGAAATTAATTGTGATTAAACACTTCTTTTGGCCCAACACAGATAATTGTTAGATCCGTAGAATCAACCAATAGGAAATATTTGCCTGATTACAGCTGTTACTGCCAAGCAAAGTCCAACAACCTTTTCACACAAGACCAGGTTAGTTTGCAGATTTTTTCTTCTTCTTTGGAAATAACATAATTTGAAAACTGCTTGTTGTATTTACTTAGGTTAAGCTTGTATTACTTTATTTAAGGATCCAAAACATTTAAGGAAAATAACCAAAAAAAAACAAACATAAGAATTCTGTTAAGGGCAGAGGTCAATTAATTTGGGTTATACCACCATAACAAAATAGCCATTAAATCCAAAGCCACATTGTGCAGCCTCTGAGAAACCAGATAGCTGTTGAGTCCTGTAACCTGCATGTCTTCATAAAAGACAAGAGAAAAATACACCCAGCATTCTGTCACAACTGCACCACACTCCCAACGTCTAGTCAGCCGGCAATAGCATCCAAATATGAATTCAAATATGAATGATATTACCGAATGCTATTATTCCCTGTAAGTGCAACATGAATAACAAATTCATTTTAAGGGCAATTCACTTTACGTTGATGCCCCATACAGAGGGTACATTTCAGTCTCAAACAGACAAGTTTGGCTGCAGGTTTTACAAGACAAGCAAGTTGACATGAACTCTTTTCAGACAAAAGGTGTATTCCAGGACTGCAGAGAAAAGCCAAGTGTCACGTTAGATAAGCAGTGCAGCCGTGAGACAGACTGCCAAGTGGGTGAATGTGATTCCTAAGACATGATGTTATTTCACAATGTCTGAACATGACAGAGGCTCATAGAAAACTCAAATCTGACAGTGTCAGGGTCTGCGACTGGCTGACAGGATGACGGATAACTGCGATAAGACGGAAAGAGCTCCAGACGAAGCAAGTTGATTTCTACAGTGTTTAGACGAAGCAATGCACTGTTCCTTACAGAGCATCTCAGGAATAACAGACAATTAAACATGAAAGAAAAGACAATCAGAAGAATGAACAAAACAAATGTTTTCAGCTGTTCATTCTTTAGTCAAAAGCTGCTGGAAACAAAAATGTTTTCAAAAGAACCAACTGTTTGTGCACACTTCAGGCTCCTGGTTTCCTGGAGCTGGTCAGGACTTTGGCAGCACCACATAAATGAGCTGCAGCAGTCAGATTGGTTTTTTAGCTTTACAGGAACCAGCATAAACACCGATTCAACAATTTAATCTACAGAAAAAGACAAGCAGCAGCTTTTCTGTGTCCTGCTGGACAAGAAACTTTATTGTTTTGTTTTTTTTTCAATGACAGTAAGCTGATTTGGTAACAGACTGTGTATGGTTGTCAAAACCTAAATAAAAAACTTAGCCATGTCTTAGTACACTTGCAGTGGTTTTAAAGATGATGGACTGAGCAGAGCTCTGTGCCTTGGGATATTGTTCCCATCTCTGCTTTAAACTTCTCCACAACGTCCTCCCTGATGTGTCTGCTGTGTTCCTTGGTCTCCATGAAGCTGTTTGTTCTCTAATGTTCTCTAACTAACATCTGAAGCCTTCTTTAAACAGCTGTGTTTATACTGAGATAAAATTACACCCAGGTGGACTCTGTTTACCAATCAGGTAAAGTCAGAAGGCAAAGTGGTCAGGTGGATTTTATTCAAGGCATCGTGGTAAACAGCTATGAAGGCATACTTTGATAGTTTTTATTAGCATTGTAATTTCCTGCCACAAATGTAGAAACTTCATGCTTTAGACAAAGGATGTGAAGCAGAGAACAGCTCGGTGATGTCAGCTAGAGGTTCCACTAAAAATAGTCCACAGGTCTGAGTTATAGCCACCTGTTGTGAGCCAGACTCTGACTACAACAACTCCCAACTGTTGCTAAGTGTAAGCACTCTGAATGCCAGCTGGCTATCATCCAGATTAGCCCGGTCTCTGTAGTTTCCACGGTGGTGCCTATGAGCCTCTGGTTCCTTGGTAATGAGACATTATCAACCCAGGAACAGCCCAAAAACAAACAGAGACCTTTGACAGATAATGCCGTTTGGACGTCACCACAGACGCACGGAGGGTGGCATGTAGGAGACACAGGGCAGTGTCTCACTGCATTGCCCTCGCGAAACAAACGCCATTGTTGACCAGAACCTGCACAAAAGGCGACCCGGCGCAAGCCCGGTGGAGTTTGCTGGAAATGTACACATGGAGGAGGAATGAATGGACGAGAGAGAGCTGCAGGCCTGCGACCGAGGTTGGCAGAGAGATAAGAGTCTGTGTGTATTATGAAGGGGGTTAGGGTAGTTCAGCTGGAGAAGGCTGGCCTGCAGCTGTGTGTATGTTGCATTTGGTCTCATGCCAAAAAAATCTAGAGTTGGCGACAGGAACGCCGTAAAACTTAAAGCTATTGTGAGTGGCTTGCCTTTCGCCTCGGTCCCCCTCTCGCTCTCTGTGAAAGCAACTATTCACCATGGAGGCAGAGAGACACAACACAATGGCTGTCCATTTCTGGTCCGACACGGCCCTGCCTGTATGGAACAATAAACAAACGTATTCAGTCTTTCCAGGCCCCACCCCTGAGCTCGACTGCCTGCGTTTGTGCTGCCACTACGGCAAAGGTGGAAGAAAGAAGGTCAAAGGTCTGCTATGATGCTCGTCGGTCGCAGCAGATGTTAAGAAAAACTTCATGCATGGATGGAGTCATTGATGGGTTGCACGTCATGAAAGGTCATTAGAAAACAACTTAAAGGTTGTAAAGGCGCTTGTATTTTATGGAAAGAGGAAATGGGATTAGTCAGAGGATGACATCAACAATAATGCCGTGCTTGTTTCGCAGACAAGGGTTGAATTTGTAAGTCCAGGGGTGCAAAGTCTAATAGTTATTTGGCTTTAAATATGTTGTTTTACAAGGTAAAAAAAAATACACTCAGTATACACAGCTTCAGGTCATGCATCCATCTGTTGTGTTCAGATGTCCCTTTTATTTGCTTCTGAGCTGCAAGGACTGGAAGCTTCAGGGGAAACCCTGATGCTCTCACCACCATCCAGGAGATAACACATTTTAAAAGGGACATCAGTTTAAAAAACAACAAAAAACATGCCATGTTGATAATGATTTTAGCTGATTTAAGGGATAAGTGGAAAACGTTTGATTATTACTGCAGTCAAACCTTCCCTCCAACCGTTAACCAGATTTAGCATTTTTCCACGTTTTTGCTGATGAAGTCCAAGTCTCTGGGGTTGGAAGGCCTCCTAGCCATAACCATAATCTTTAGCTCCTTTCACAGTTTCTTTGTGAGAATCAAATTGGGACTCTAGACTCCAAAACGTTGCATTTTCTTCCAGTCAGAAAAAACATGTTTCTTCTGACTGGAAATTAACAGGATTACTTTAACTCTAAATCTGCTGGAATAGGAATAATTTTGTACTTAACTGTAACTCAGTATAGTAATGATGGACAGATCAGTTGACTCTTTAAGCAGAGGCTTCTGATGAATCAGGGACCCCCACCCCCGCTTAGTATCTGCCACTATTCAACACTTCAGTAAAGTCGCATTATGTATGTTTATGCAGATTTATTTAAGTGCTTTTTCATTGCCTTTTAAACAATTTTTGTTTCTGCATGATTATATTTGCATTTTCTACATCCCCCTCCATGTTTTCTAATAAAGGGGATTTAATTCCATAAGAATGTGAGATTCCAAAATCAGCAAAAGATCATAAATGCAAATTCAGCTCAACTGAAACATAAGGGGAGAAAAGGGAAACTCAGCAACACACAACCAACCCCCTCCCACACACACACACACATACACCTCAGTCCAACATGGCTAAGTCAATGTTTTGCCACAGCATCATTTATTCAGTGACATCTGAGAAGCGCCACTTGCTTTGGTGTGTCACGCACACGTTAAAAGGGTTTTGTCTGCATACCTCTGAAACTTGTCCTTACATGTCAGAGGTCAACAGGCCACCAGGGACACAGGTTTTGTCCTTTTTTCCAACCTCTAAAGGCCAAACATGCAGACATGGTTACATTTAAAGATAATGAAAAGCTTATGGAAATAAAATCCCATATATTACGAGGATTGGAATCTTTAATTTCTTTAACATAAATGTAAATTAAGATTTCTTTTATTCCAGTTGACATTTTTAAGCTGATCAGTTTCTAGTAATCTATGACTTATTGTTTTATAATCAGAGGTGCACTGTTTGCAGTTTTCTGAATGATTGATGTGCTGATTCAGATTTTTCCCAATACCAATTCATTTATCTGAAAAGTTCCTAAATATACCAACAAAGTTGCTAGCCTGGCAACTGTGGGGTGACTAGTGTTAACCACCAATGTGCAGACGTGACCTGGTTGGGGGGGGGTGTCCCGACAGAGGCTGATTTTTAGACCTTTGTGGAGGGAGATATAAGATCAGTGGACAAGATGGATTTCACATCCAAGAATCGCCCAAAACTAAAGGAATTAGAGAGCGTGGTTGGACACCATGTCTAAACATGAGCCATTTTCTCCTACTAGTGCTAGGCACGCAATTGTTTCACTTTTACCCAGAATGCCCTGCGCTTCTTTTGCAGCGGTCTCCAGTACACTTGGCGCTCACATATGGATTCAAACAGAGTTCACTTCAACCGAACCGAGACCTACGTTTGTAGGTGGACCAGAGATTGCTTTTTTGGTCCACCCTAAATTCCAGTATTACAAACTTTTAGATCCATATCTGCTCCAACTCTCCTGAGTCAATAATTAGGCCATTAGCAGGGCTACAGAACTCCAATGCATGCTGAGGAGCAGCTAATTCTCCTGCTCCATTCTACCTGAGGGTTGGCACTTGAAAGAACTAATCTACAGATATGGTAGAGAGAGGAAGATTTCTCTCTCTTCACAGCTCAGTGAATATTCTACATATTTGATATTCTATCAGATGTGCAATAGATGTGTGATATTGATCACACATCCATTGCGATTATATATATATATATATATATATATATATATATATATATATATATATATATATATATATATATAGTTATTAAGTTGTTGTCCAGCAATAAATGCACCTGAACTAAACATTGGATATTTCTGAAATGTACCATGTGATATTATGATGCTATTATAAAACATGAATTTATTTCGAGGCAGCAGACACATCGTTACCAGGGGTGCCAATAAGTTTGCAAGAACAGGTGAAACTTAAAAAGGGACGTGATCCTGAAGAGTTTTTAAAAACCAAAAGACAGGAAACAAGGGGCATAAAGAACAAGAAGTCATCTTTGTTTATTTTTTTGTTTTTTGTTGTTTTTTCTTTATCTATGAGCACTGCCAGAACGCCATGATTCACACCATCAGTACGTATGAGGGGCAGTTTCTGGACAAACAGGAACAGGAATGCCAGGCATGTGGATGATCAGCAGATTATTACACATGAGCTCACGAAACAAGTCACACAAGAAACAGAAAGTTACCGCCCAGTGAAATTAGCCTGCTGATGCTTGTGTGGAGAGGGGCGAACCAACAGTACAGTAATACTGCAACAATTCTAACACACGTGCAAAAAAAAAATATGAACAGCAGCAGAATGAACATCTGCTGATGATATATGAGATCAGCATCGTCATCGTCATCATCACTACATTCTTACAGCAAACTCTTCACGTTTGTTTTCCACTGTTTCAAAGTCCAGATTAGAGAATTTATGACCCGTTTATGAGCCAGCTAAAGGCCTTAGTTGGAGCTGAACAGGAAGACAGGTTGAGGTCATGGCAAACAGATAGAGGAGAAAATCCTTTTATGAACACAGAGCTGTGGGTCACGTGGTTCTGTGATGAACAACATGGAAATAGTTTGTGCATGAATGATCCATTTTGTTTGTTTGGTAACAAATGTGACAACATGAGACGTTTGATGAAATGGACTGTCCTGGTGTTGATTAAGCGAGCTACAACTCCCTGCATTTTCCTGTGTGGAAATTTCCCCAACTGCGCTCCAACAGCCTGATGCTGGGCTCTTCAGCTGAACGGGGAAAAACGGGTGAGGTGGAAAATGAAAGAATGGGAATTCGAACTGTCCCTGTGCTGGACTCAGAAACTGAGATTCTGAATGTGTCCCATCTGAAAACAAAAACTAGAAATGTTGCCCAGGAGGAAGCTCACAGGCATTTTAAAGTAATGGCAAAAAGAAGAGGAAACACTGAAGACAAAAGTACTTTTGGTTTTGATTCTATAATATGTGCAGTGTTAGCAATCTGAAAGACGCATAAAAAAATCCCTCTAAATTCCCGTCAAAGTGTAGAGTTTTCAAGTGCAAAAGGAAAAGGACACATGATTTTCAAAACTACTAAATGGATAATTATAGAATGTTTATGTATTTATGATTTTATTCAATTTCCATCCATCCATTTTCTGTACACCCTTTTCCCTAGTGAGGTTGGGAGGGCTGCTGGTGCCTATCTCCAGTGAACATTTCGGGCGAGAAGTGGGATACACCCTGGACAGGCTGCCAGTCTGTCGCAGGGTAACACAGAGACAGACAGGACAAACAAGCATGCACACACACACACTCACACCTAAGGAGAACCTGGAGATAGAACCCACCAAGCACAGGGAGAACATGCAAAAACTTCATGCAGAAAACCCCCAGACCAGGAATCAAACCCAGGACCTTCTTGCTGGAAGGCAACAGTACTACCCACAGCTCTACTTTATTTAATTTGATACCCCTAAATAAAATCAAATGTCACCTAATTAGCATCATGAAGACCAAGGAACCCAATAAACAGGTCGGGGAGAAAGCTGGGTTATGGGGTGCACCGATTTCCTTCATTTCTGGTAATCAACCGGTAGTTACATGTGAAACAGAATTTAACCATCAATCTCAAATTCCTCCACAAAGGTCTGTAAATCAGACACTGTCTCCTTTTGCTCTGCCGTGAGAGGACTGACTGATCCACACACCAGGTCACATGCACAGTTTAACAATCACTGTATTTAGCAACTTTTCAGACAGAACAACTAGCAACAAACCTAGCAACTGTTTTTGCTATTGGAGACTTTGGCAACAACTAATTTTTTTAGTTTGGTTAAATTAGTAGTTTTTTTTGGGGGGGGGGTTAGAACCTAACCCATTCTAAAAGCTTAGAACATCTCAACGATCTCTGTTCAATCAATCATCTGAAGATAGAAAGAGGACAAATCAATGGCAGACTTACTAAGACAAGAGGGCATAAAGGGGAATGTGTTGTGATTAATCAGAACATGAATGACTGCTCCCACAGTTTCAGAGACATGTTGGGTACAGAAAGGGGCTCACATTGTGGGTCACTTCCTCTGCAGCCCTCCCCTAACTCCCTTTAAAAATGATCCCTGCCTCCTCATCATCCTCATCTTCCCTTCACTTCCCTCTTTTCATGCTTGGAAACTAATTTGTCCAGCAAATATTTCAGGCTGCCAGATTAAGAGTGTCAAAGGGCTGACCAGAGGAGAAGCTGCCGAACAGGAAGCATCCCTGGTGCAAAATGGGAAGCCTTGTTCAGAGCACAATGAATTCTGTAAATCACGGCAAACAAAAACTTGGAGGTCCTCCTAAGTGTGAATGAAGCACCTGGGTGGAGCGAGTGAACAGACAGGGAGTCTGTGCAGAAGAAAAAGAAGACAGGGTAGGATTGTGCTTCCCGCCTGACACACTGCGGGCTCCACTGACTTTTAGGAGTTTGGTTTCTTGTTTCAGAAACTTGCAGACGCTCTGCCCTCTAACTACAGGTGTCCCGACTGGGCCTCAGTGACAAAGCACACACTGCTCTTTGTTTGGAGATGCTTTGGGAGTCTAAGGAAACATGAGAATCCATCAAAGTGACGCTGGCTCTGGGACAAATTTACACACCAATTCCACCACAAGCAGTTGTTAATGATTTATTTGTCACTGGAGAGCAAAGTTGGGCTGCACGCCTCCGAAGCAGCTTCTACTTTCCTCCAGGAGGTCAAAGGGTCATGCCCCTCCCTCATCCCGGTCATGATATGTGCATATTGTCAGCATTATCCTTCTTTTCTTCTTCCACACCTGTATAACAGGAAGCTGCTTTACGCTAGCTGAACTTTCGCCCACTCTCACAAGACATACCCAAATTTGGACTTCTGGCTTATGAAATGCAGTGAATGCCGGAGGAAACAGGATGAAAGGAGCTTGCAGCGGGCAAGCCTTACTGTACGTGGGAGTAGTTGGGAAGTTCTTCAACCAGTCAGACCAGACAGAGGGACCCACTTTACCGGCTCTACCAACCCGGGGCGAGAGGAAACCACACACTTTCTGTCAAAGGCTTCATAAATCAGATTTTACTTCTACTCAGATGCAGCCAGGGAAACGCAATGTATGTAGAACACAACATACATTCTGATATTCTGAGAAATGCATTAATTACAAAATTCGTTGGATTGAGTTGGTAAATGATTGATTTTTCCATGAAAAGCCTGTGTGTTTGATTAATGACACCCTGCTTGTGTTTGTTATGACTTGGTCCTTCCAGTAAATAAACCTGAAAGTAATATGATATGTAGGACCCCCCACACATGCAAACTGAACTGACTAATGGGCCAAATGACGAAAAAGTTATTCATGTCACAGAATCAGTACACACAGACACCCACATACATGCACGCGCACACACACACACACACACACACACACACACACACACACACACACACACACACACACACACACACACACACACACACACACACACACACACACACACACACACAAAAAAAAAAAAAGCTGCACAATGTCCTGTGCTGCAGGTTTAGCCCTCTTTCAGACACATTTCACACATTCTGGTTCTCTCCAGGGAACAAACGAGTAGATGAAGCATTATGGACCCGTTTCCAGTATGTTTGGACCACCTGGCAGTGCCAGGGTGACAGATGGTCTGTTCGTTCACAGGTCTGTACAATTAGGAACAGAAAAATCAGGCAAGTTATAAAGCTGACATCATGTAGAAACACTTACTAAAGTACAAATGGAGCAAAGCCAAAGTTTGTTTTTCCCCAGAAAACCTTATTTCTGATTATGCGGTTTCTGTTAAAGAGCTGAACTCCTGCAGACGACATACTTGAGGAAGATAAGAGATCAGACAGCACCACCATGTGGCAAGAAAAGAGTATTTCTCAAAGGTATAAACAGGTATAGACATGGATAATTATCAGTTGCTTCAGTAGCTGTGTTTCCATTGACCATATAGTTGCACAATTTGACATTTTGAAAATAAATTTGCTTAATGGAAGTACACCAATTTAAAAAAAAGGTTTTTGATAATAGATTTTGGCTAAACTTTCACTAAGCTTCAATGGAAACATTTTCGCATCACACAAGTCACATGATCAACAATTGGATGTTGCTACTGGCACGAAACACAAAGAAGACAACAGGAAGTAGTAGGAGGATGTCGTTGTGACATGTTTTATGATTCATCGCATGAACAAACTTATTCACATATGATTTTCATTGCATTTATTCTTTAATAAAACACAGCGATTGTGAAATTGTGTTGTTTCAGCATCAGCAGAATATTGACAAAGTTTTGTGGACATTTGTAATGGAAATGGAGCTAGACTGGTGATTAGAAACAATGTGATAAAGATAGCTTTATCACATTGAATTACACAAATTCTAAAAATCCATCTGTTAACATGCAACTAAATAATCTTGACCTTTCCTTTCTGTGAGGACAAAATCTCACTGAACTAAATGTACAAAACTTCCATGAAGGGATGACCCAATCTACTGTTTTAGCAAAAACCCCAGAACCAGAGGTGAGTGGTAACTACTTACATTTAGTTCAGTAACTTTTTATTTCAAAAATGACTTCATTAGTTTAACTGGGCCATACACCATTATGAAGTAATACTCTAAAGTAAAACTTCTTGCTACTCCAGCCACCATAATTTCACCACACGGACAACAAAAATGTTTTAACCAAAAATGTAGCAGACATACATACACCTTCAGGTTATGTTGAAGTGAGACCTCTTGTTCATACACCAGCTTCAGTGTTTTAATGAAATCTATCTGCTGAGCTGTTTGGAGGTCAAGGAAAATATTCTGTAAGCAGTTCATGCGGTCACCGGAAGTTTTTTATCCTGTTCTAACATAAACAACAGGGCTGCACCGATTTTAAAGCCTAACCTGATGATTCCAATTTTGCCCTTTACAGATTGTTTTTTTGTCCAAAAAGTCATCAGGTGATTTCCAAAGACAATTTGTTGCACCTGGTTTTATTTATGGCCATTAAAGTGAAGTGGAAAATGCATACTACACCAAAGGATCCCAATAAAATACATTGAAGTTAGTATTGTTGTAGGATGGGGTGTAAATACATTTTGTAAAGATAATGTATTTACACCCCATTAAATACATTAATGGCCCTTTGCTCTGCAGAAATTTATATGAATGCAGAAGACGAACCAGGTCAGATTTACAGCTCATTTAACAGACGTTGACTGTTCCAGATCTGATCTCACCCAGCAGCCCTGGGTACAGTTTACACTCCAAACACAGCCATTTACTTCCTGCTCTCCATCCAATCAGAGCCAGTGATGTGTGGCTCTGTGTTTACAGTATAGAGACTTAAGTGTATTTAGTGTTCTGAAGTGTTATCAATTAGAAGGAAACAGAATGATATCCGGTGGAATAATAAACAGATCGTGAAATTTACAGATTGTTTCAGCACCAGATTATATAACTTAATTGCTGTTTGTTCTTTATTGTTCTCTCTGATGCTTTCAAAGAACAGCTGGATTTATACTAAAACTAAATCAGGAGCTGATCATTTCACCCCTTCTGCAACTGGATGTTCTGTACCCACTTTAAGAATAGAATTAAGGAGCTAATCTAGAACTAAAATCTGTTTCTAAAACTAAACATACCCAACCAGGGATCAACAGGGATTAAGAGGAATAGAGTATAATAAAGTTTTCACCAAAAAAAATATGCAATAAAATACATTCTGTGACACTGTAGATTTTCTATGATCATTTATGTCAGATATGCAATAGTTGAAGTTAATGGATACAAAATGACATGCTAAGGTGTGTAAACAGAAGTAGAGTAGGGGTCTGAAACCTGTGGCCCCAGTAACTCTTTGGACCAATCACAATGACTTATGTAAAAGTGATAATGCAGGTTTTATATGAAACACTTGCATTGAATTTCAACCAAATGAAACTAAAAGCACAAATATGTTTTATTTGCTTTCCTTCTATTCATGATGGAATAGTGTTACTAAAATCCTGTAGTAGGAAATGCATCAATTCTCTCTTTGCTAACATTTTTATGTTTTTCTCTATAGTCTACAAAAGGAGATAAAATGTTCCCAAAGCAAATATTTCCCAAATATCATAAGCTGTCTTTAATCAAAAGGTCAGATAACATTAGCAGCTCTAAGTAAGATATAGACTCTAAAGGTCGCTGACCTCTGAAATTGGCAAACTAATTAGTGAAAGAAGAAACTGACTCATAATTGCACACAGATTGACTCTTTAGTGCCTGGATGACTTCTGAAGGCTGTTGGTTACACTGGATTTTATTTTCTGATTATAAAAGGGGCAGAGGACAAATAATGCAAAGTTAGAATTTTATTTGTAATGTAATCTGGGGAGAAAATTTTTTATTTTTTTTCATTCAATTCAATTAAAACTTCAACAGTTATGCACTACTTAGTATTGGTCTTTTAAGTAAATTCCCAATAAATACATAACACACGTGTCATGTGACAAAATGTTCCAATTTCTATGACCCCATAATTTGTTTGCAAAGCAACATGCTTTCAACCAGAAGAGGACTCCAGATGGCGACGTTGAGTTGAGACCTGATGTTTGGTATAACAGCAGAAACCATGAACTCAGCCTGGAGTTACATTCCAAAACCACTCCTCTACAGAGTCAGAAAGGTACTATTGGTGTGATCTTTTAGGTCCAACATGTTGCTGCAAAAAAAATAAAAAACTATATAGCCTCTATGGAAATATTAATACACCTTCTAGTTTTAGTAAAGAAATGTCACAGAAAGCCTCACGATTGGTTGGTGACATACAAAATGACATCTTTGCCTGTGAGGAGAAGCTGTGGGGTTGAAGCATTATAACCCATCAGCTCTCAGGTGCAGTCAGATGCTCTGCTGTTGTGTGGAGACATTACGTACCAGAAGTGAAAAGCAGACAGAAAGTGCATCGACAGCAGTGAGGAAACCGAGCTGCAATCACAACATACCATCTGAAAACCATGACATAGTTTCAGAGATGAGAGGAGTGGAAGGTGCTGCCTCTCCTACCCATCTGAGATTGTTGCTACAACAACACTTCCTGCTAGGCTGATGACTCAATTAGTAAATTAGTGATCCTTATGCTTATGCTGTTCACTATGTGATCTACCTGGCCTGCTTCAGGCCAAACTAAACAATCTCCGCCCTTGTTGAGCGTTTTATTAAAGTAGCTCTGCTAGCTAACCGATTGATGGGTGTGTCTGTATGTGGAGTCTCCACCGCTCTCACTGCATCTACTCCTGCATAGGGTGGAAACCAAGCAAAGCAAATACTCAGCTGTGACACAAACAGTGATGTGAAGAAGCGTTTATGCTCCTCCTCTTTACACTTTGTGGTCACACAAATATTTTCTTAAAAATAAGAAAGTTCTTTAAAACAGAGCTGATTAGTTTAATTTGAAATCTAAATCCATAATTACTCCCAAATTTGTTGCATAGTTTGATGAATGACTAGAGACAGCCAAAGTTATTACGTGGGTTGTGGGTACTATGCCCGAGGTTTTTTTTTATTATTAAATCTTTATTTAACAGATAAAAGCACTTTAGATCAAAACCTCTTGAGCATAGCAGTTGTGACAGCACTAATTTAAAGATGTTTTTGGTTGTTTTGTTTTTTTTGTTTGTTTGTTTTGCAAAAAGAGTTCAATGACACGAGCAAGCTGAGTTTTAGTTCAGCTTGCGAAGTGTTCCAAGCAGAAGGTACAGAAAACTAAAATTGTTCCCTTTTTCTGTTCGTACACAAGGAACATAGAGGTGCAAACAATCCTTGGAGCAGAAGGCATATCTGGTTTCTGCTTTCTGAATAAAAGTACTGTATATAAATAATTAGGAAGCAGGTCAATAGGAGACTTGTGCACCAGAGTAATCCGGTATGAATGTCCCCTCATAGGCAGGGACAACATGCTAGCTTTACAATACAGAGCGCAGTAACTACCAACCAGTACACCGGAGTCTAACCGAACCCTAAGCCTGCAGACAGCTGTTGAAGCACAATAACAATGCACCACAACAGGAGCAAATAGAAGATAAAAAGAAGAGGATCGAGAATTGAGTCCTGAAGAACCCCACAAGACTCGATTCTTGCAAGATATCAAGATCCAGGCTCTTGGTACACTTCCTTTATCCTTTACCTGGTACATTCTGTCATTCAAACAGGAACAACACCAATCCAGGGCTAAACCCTCAGTTCCATCCCGGTGTTTCAAACCAGAGATATACTATGGTCTACAGCACTGGTCCCCATAGTCGGTCCTCGAGTGCCGGCATCCTGCATGTTTTAGTTCTCTTCCCGGTTTAGCGCACCTGGATCAAATGATGGCTCATTAGAAGGCCTAAGAAGAACACTGACAAGCTGAAAAGGTTGTTACCACCACCAGGGAGAGAACTAAAACATGCAGGCTGGGCCTCAAAGACCGACTTTGGGGAGCATCGTCTAGAGTATCAAACACTGCAGTAAGATCTAAAACAGTGTTTCTCAACCCTGGTCCTCACCAAATTATGTGGCCCTAAATGTGTGTAAATGGAATATTACCCAAAGATCCTCATAACCACACTTAAACATGGTAGTGGCAAAAATTCACATTGAGCCCAAGCATGAATCCAGATCAGCAGAAAGTTTAACCTTATGAGAGAAAAAATGACATTTTGAAATGGCCTAGTCAAATTTCAGAACTAAATTCAACAGATTACCTGAGTCTGAGACATTTGAACTTTTCTATGTGAGAGTGTAGAAGATATGGGATGCTGATATAAAGCAATAAAATAGACAGGTGTTAAAAATGAAGCATAAAGTGGCTTAGCTTATGCAAACAGGCTCGTTAAGGAATAAATCACATTAAAAGCTTTAAATTATTTATCCACGTCTCGTTTTATGACACCACCTAATCCTGGCCTTTTAACAGGGGTGTGTAAACTTTCAAGAGCAGCTCTCATTCTTTGCTGAGCGCAGTTTTCTCTCTCAGTTTTGCTCTGTTGGATGAGTGTGAGAAACACGCAAAGAAAACGTCATGAATCATTAATTCAGCGAAGGAAGTAGTAGAGTCAGCGAGGGACGTCCTGCCTCACCAATCTGTGCACAGAGAGCATTCCACAGCCACCGCTATGAGGAAACAGATCCCGGCTGCTGAGGCGGCTCATGGCATCGCCTCTTTGCTCTTTTCAGAACCTGTCCACAAAGCTGCTGAGCGAGTCGAGCAGCATTCTGGCGCAGACTGAGAAGATGCGCAGTGCCCTGCGGCTGCGTGTTCCTTCCTGGGTTTGTGACTCAAACTGAAATTCAGAGTCAATCTCGAGCCACATCTGATTCCTGCATCGAGCAGAATGTTGTTTACGTCATGATCTATTTCCATGCGCCGCCTCAGCTCTGTCGTCGTGATGAACTCACTTGTTCCAAGTTTTAAATGCAGCCGGAGTAAAAACACCAAGACGTCTGATCCAACGCAGCAAAGTCTGACTTCTAATCAGAGCAGCAGCAGAATTCATCCCAAAAAGCAACACAACTGCAAGGGGATGCGCCAATGTGAAAATTTGGGCCAATATCGATATCCAATATTAATATCGCTGCTATGGTCAATAACCAATATTTGCTTCTTTTTTTATTGTCGTGTAAACAAATCAAATTCAGACGTTAAGATTGAGTGACTATACACAGAAAGAAAACAAAATGTGTGAAAGAAGAAAACAGTCAAGTGTCGTCCATTTGGTGTTTGTTGTACAGAGTGATCTTGTTGATATGGTAGAGGAAGAAGAAGAAGAAAATAATGATAGTAAAAGAAAAATAACGCATTACATAGTAAAGGAAAAGTTATTATAGTTTATATATTTAAATGACCACATCATTGACATTGCCTCCTCTGTTTCAGTTAAACAAACGCCACATGACCAACCTCCCACACTCCCAAAACACAAAAAGCAAAAAGATGGAAATAAATATTAATGCCGGCACATTTTAAACATGTCAGATAGATGTTGAAAAAAGATTAACAGCTACCGATACCAATGTTGATATCGATATATTTTGAATCCCTAACAACTATGTCACTTTGTTCTTGGCTGCTGTTATAAGCTGTCCATTTCGTCAAAATAAAACCTGAGGAACAGACATGCAGTGATTGCAGTTTTCCAGCCGATCACTGATATAAGCCTGGCGCAATAAAAAATGTATCAAATAATTGCATAACTAATTAAAATCAGCCTGATCATTTCCATTCTGACGATGAATATGGATTATGATGTCTAGAGACATCATAATCTGGTTATTGTGGTTATTGTGTTTTATTCTGAATGTTTGAAATATCTTCCAGTTCCAGTGTTAAATGTTCTGTACAAAATTAAAGTTTATTTTATTGCTTTTAGAGAGGGTGAACTTGATTTATTATGCCATTTTCAATTTATTACTCGAGAATGATGTCAAAACACAAATATTACTGTTTATTATCGCAATAATTACTCATCATCCAGCAAAATTTGTCATCATGACAGGCCAACACCTGATCTTTAAAAAGTCTGATCCAATTTGGGCCATTCCGATTTTTTTTTATTTTTTTTGTATGAAAATTCAGTAAATATAGCAAATTTGCTAAGTTGGCAACAGTGGGGTAATTATTAACCATAGACATGACTTGGTGGGCAAGTCTTTCAGAGCCCACTCTAAAAAGGACTGTGGCTGAGATAGATTAGATCCGTTGAACTCCTAAAATAAAGGAAATTTATTGGTGCACCCTTACAGAGGACATTCGCCAAGGCAGGGAATGGAGCTGATCCTGGGCCTGAGGTGGGCCACTGGGACTGATGGGGATGGAGAGGAGGCTTTGGTGGAGCTGAATGGGATACTAATGAGTGGCCTTATCAATGGTTGGTCTGTATTCTGTCCTCTAATGACCAGGAGGGTGTGTGTGTGTGTATGAACAGAGCTGTTGATGGCCCACATGTAAACATCTCCTCCTTCTTCTCTTCATCCCAGCAGCGCTGATGGAAACCATCATCCTCAGCCTGGCTGATTAATCTACACCAGTGCAGCTGCTCTGTAATAATCTATTTGCTTTTCAAAAGGACTCCCTCTGTGGCAAAGGTAGGTGGAGCCTGGGGGGGGGGAGAGGAGCAAAAGGCCGACAGGGCTGAGGAGACCTGTTGAAGAGCCCACTGGTGAAAGCAGTGAGTCACGGTTTACTGTGGAGAGGTAGCAGCTGCGTGGAAACTGACACCAAACTGTCCGCCCAGACACACTCAGAGTCAATATGTAGACAAGGACAGTAAATAACGTCTCCACACTCAACACCAACTGTTGCTTCTACTCAAAGCGGGCCGCTGTAAATGAGAGCCGACTCCGACACACGTCAATCTTACCTGCCCGGTGCAGCGTGGAGTCAGGTCAAACAGGTTCCCGGTGACTGACTGGAGCCGAGCCGTGTCCGTGGGGAAGCTGGGAGGAGACGGTTCCCTCTCGGCGCTGTGTGTCAGCGCTGCTCTGTGAACTCACCGCGGATAAAACCACCTGTTCTCTGCCGAGACGCCCTACAGCTTCACTTTCCTCGCACAGCCTCCGTGGGTGTTTAAACCGCGGCTACTTTCTCGTGGCGTGTCAGAGAGAGCGGTCAGCCCACTGTTTGCTTTCCTTCTTTCCTCCTCCACTTGGACGAAAACTGCCGAATGTTGTCGGGAGGACAGAGAGGCGGACCAACCCGAAACACAGGACACGGCGACACTGAAGTTAGCGTCTGGTTTGTAGTTTCAGTAAAGGGCTGTTTCACCTAGTTTAAGGAATCTTGGAGGGGGGAAAAAACTTAGCCCTACTTAAACAGTTGGAAAACATTTGTCTCAGTAGAAATCAATCATGAGAAACAAATATGTAGATTAACAAGGAAATTAATAGAAATGAATATGAAAGCATAACTCAATTTTAAATTTATTGTTGCTTGTGATAGATTTGTTATGAATTTTACTTCTGCATCACAGAAGACCCAGACTCAGAGACACACAGAGGCCATTAGCCCAACATCTATGCCTTTGGGCTGTTGGAGGAAGCCAGAGTACCATGAGAGAAGCCACTGGAATAACATACGAACTCAGCTGTGTGGTGGTAAGTTGCCTTTTAATAAGAAGGTCCTTGGTTTGCATACCAACCAGCCGGTGATGTTTCTACATGGAGTTTGCGTGTTCTCCTCTGGGTACTCTTGCTTCCTCCCTAAAAACATGACATGTCAAGTTAATTGGCCTTTCTAAATTCTCTGATCTGTGTGACCCCCTAGAGGTGAGCGCTAGGTCCCTTCCCCTAGGAAAAAAAGGAAGCAATGAGTGGAATGAAATTAAACCAATGAAACCAGCTATTCCTGGTTCTTCTCCCTATAAAGCTGTAAGGCTTTCGACCTGGAACGATCAAATTTAGTCGAGTCTAATCTGTAAAACCACTTAAGTGCTTAAGTGAAAGTTATGAATCACATATCAACTTCAGCAGCAAGCAGTGGTTCAAAGAATCAAGTTACCTACTGCTGCAGCGAGGATGTGTGGAACTTACGGAAGTTTACGAAAAAATTTCAATTTTGATTGAAAAAGTCAGCATAAACACGGAATAAAGAATTTCTATACCAAATAACCTGGACGCTTATTAAAAATCAGCCAGACATGCAATTACAGCAAAAACAAATATTTTATGAAACTTTATTAGTAAAATCTCTAATATTGCTTGCTTCCAATTTATCTGCCGTGTATTTTTAACCCAGTGTCAAAACTCTGACCTCAAACATCACTGATAATTAAATAACTGCCAAAAAAAACGTTTGCCACTTTAGTTGCCATCCCTCTGAAGCAGGCACGTTTTCGCAAAAAGTACATTTATTTTTAAGAATCCCTTCCGGTTTGAGCGCCTGTTGTATTTTGAGTCACAAGGGGGCGCCATCTTCCTGTTTTCTAAGAATAATTCTGTTCCAAGATCCTCTCGTTTGCAACTCAATCATTTCAGTCTTTCTCCGTTTTCCCCTCTTTTCCAAATAAGTATTTATTTTTCCAGGACAGAAACACAGAATGACAGAATACTGACCGACTTTAGTGATTAAAGAAAAAAAACTGCTTGGAACACAGAAGTATGTAGAGTACAAGTATTTTATTTAAATAAGCATACAAAAGAAAAAACACTAAACTAAATACAGAGTCTATAAGGCTACAGTTGACTTCCCAAACATTCAAAGCTTGGTGCTACAGTATGTGAAGCTGGAAAAAAGCTCTTATAAAAACAAAACAAAAAAAAAAAACAATATGGATATCTACATTGTAGCACGATGAACGCGTAATGATGTACCAAAGTAGCAAATGTCCTGTGTACATTTCCCCCAGTGATTAAAGAGACCCAGAATAATCGTGCCAGCAGCATGTCACCCACCTGTCATGTGAGCCTGGATAAAAGGAGAACACGGTAAAGCAGGACAGTGGGCTGAAATGTCTTCGCTGCGTTCTCTCAGTCTGTTTAAAAACCAGAGTGTGATGGCTGCTACACGTAACATCCAGCTAAAGCACCTTTTCAGTACCTAGCTTTATGGAAAAGACTGTGCAACATTTACAAACACAACAGTCTACATATACATATAATATAGAAAGTGACTGTGAAATAAAAGGGACCAACATGAAGGTTACAAGGACAACTATGGAAACATGGCGCCACCTAAACAGGTTTAATGTTTACTGATGGGAGTGAGCAGTCTGGTGGAGTGTTGACGCTATTGGGGGGGTCGATGGGTGGGAGGTGTGTATGAGAGTAGTGGGGAGTAGACGGGCGTCTGGGACAGAGTGTAAACTATTCCTGGGCCTCTTTCCCAGTCATTTTGTAGAGCTCAGTGGGCCCATCAACATGGGTGATGGTGGTGGTCAGCTGGATGTCTTCTCCGCTAGTGGCTCCACCATCACCTACACACACACACACATAAATCATCAGAACCAAAATATCCAACCATCACGTGTCAGTCCTGAAGGGGAAGCAGCACCTTGCAGATGTCTTTGTAGCTCTCAAAACTTTGCACATTTTAAGTTGTTTATGCAGTGGGGAAAAACGATGCATGTATTCAAAGTCCAACGGTGAATCTGTGGCTTGAAAATTGAAAAGATTTTAAAGCTGATGTGTTCTCAAATGGGGGAAAAGATTCACTGATGCCAGCTGGTAGAACTCCCTGGCCCTCTACACGCACACACACCAACACTCACAGCAAAACATGCCTCTATGAAGTATTTGGGTTGCAGGCTCTTCTTCCATATGAAGCTGCTGTGGTGGATTTCCACCGGCATAAACACCTCCAGCTCTCTCAAACATGAGCAGAATCTGGAAAGAGCGCCCCCTCCCATCAGGTGAGACCTGGTAGACTTCAGAGAACGCTTCCACAACTTCAGAGCCTCTTTTTTTTTTTTCTCGTCTCCAACAAGACATGGATGGATGGTTTTCATTGCCTCCTGGTGCCGCTCTCCCCCTCACCTCACCGTTTTTCCTCTCTCCCTGGAAGCGAGCCCGGAGTCCAATAGAACCACCATCTCAAGCCAAGGACAGCCTTCATTTCCCCTGGGAATCTGGATCCCTCTCAGTCACCACAAGCTCCCCCCAAACTAAATCTCTGGATGAATCGACAGCTTTAGCGCACAGGTTGGACTCTTGCTCCATAAGAGAGCAAAGTGAGAGTGAACAAGGACTAAGACTTAAGGCTCTCAGAAAAGCCAGTAGGAGTATAGTTACTGGCAATGCACTGACCATTTGACTGCTCGTTTCCGTAGCGTTTGTGCGAAGGAGCATAGAGGAACATGATGGCAAAGACGTACAGGTTCCACATCCCATAGATGCCGGTGAAGAAGGCGCTGTTGACCTGCACCGTGCGGTCCCCCCAGTGCCAGTGGCCCTCGTTCACCTGGAATCAGACACACATCACTGCAGATCCGGCTCCAGAGGAGAGCTTTACTTTAATAAGAATGCACAAATGTTTATGTAGCCTTACAAGTAAAATAACTATGTTTATTAGAAAAAAAATAAACTTTAATGATATAAACAGTGGCATGTAGAAAACGCTGAGTAATTATGCTCAGATTTTCAAAAACATGAGCTCATACTTTGCAGAAATCTAAGCAGCTGATGTTTCCACTCTGCAGGGACATTGTATCATTTTATAACATAATCAAGGAATTATGTTCACTTCAGTTGCCATAAAAATGCTACATGTGTCAAATATGATTTAAATTAGGAAATAAAAATTCTTTTAATGCCTTGAAATTGGGCCTCTGTCTCTTTAAAAACTCCTGCTCTTGCTGAAACTCTGCCTTCAGGAAGCCTTCCCAACATGGCTCCTGTATCAACCCTTTGACAATGTTTTCACCAGCTCTGCACTGAGAAGTAGCTCAGCAGATTCTCACTTCCATTAGCAGATGTTTGCTAGCTGCTGCTGGCTAGTCTGGATCTGCTGTGTCGTTGCCAGATCAGTGGATACATTTTAGAGCGAGGAAGAAGTCATCTGACGTGAAACTATTACACACATGGTTTCTGTCAGGCTACTTCACACCAGTCAAAAACCCAGAGGCGTCCAATCAAAAGGCTGACCTGGCTGATGATGAAGAAGATGATGGTCATGGCAGCACAGGTCAGCGTGACCAGCATGAGGAACTTAAACCTGAAGATCAGACCCTAAAAATGGCGAGAAAAAGAAATGACAGGATTTAGAATCGCAGAGATCATCAGCACAATGTGCGTTCCAAAATGGGAGGAGTTTATGTTGAATGCAAATATTCAATATGAACAATTTCAATAGATTTTGATCATCCAAATCTACTGACTAGTGTTAGTTTCATGAGACAAGCTGATGCCAGGAACATTATTATCCTTCAAGTTAATCAGTTTGAGTTTATTTTACAATTCAGTTTTGAAGACATAATAATCTACACGTACTGTTTTGTAAGATGTTTACTGCATTTTATTTCAAAATTAAATAATGTAATCAATACTGATCATGCAGACAGTGTTTTCTTTTTTCCAATTATTGTCTTTACCTATATTTTATGAAATACAGGTTTTAACAGAGGTAGTAGTTTTGAATCCAAAAGAACAACGTAACAATTTTATCCCATGTGTGCATCAAAACATGTATCCCTCATCTTAGTCTAAGGTTTTAATTGAACTAAAAAATAAATAAAACTGCATCAGAGCACACGCTGTTGGCTGATATGTGAATAGTGGAAGTTCTTGGCGTTGATGCACTTCATTTTTTGTTTTCATTGTTTAGTCTACCGGTCCGTAACCAGAGATATGGCGATGTAGTGGGGTAAAAAGGGGGGACTAGTTAAAGGTTTAACTAGGGGGGGGGGGAAACAAACAAACAAAAAAAAAAAAACACGTAAATTTCCACCAAAAAATTAAAATTTTGCAATTAAGCTCAGAAATTTTCAAGAAGACTCTTGGAAATCTTTTTTCTAGAAAATTTCTAATTAATCTAAAATTTTCAGGGGGGTTTTTTTCTAGCAATTTTTTTACTTTTCACACTCATATTTTCTAAGTTTTTTCTAAAAATAAATTTTGACATCAATCTCAAAATTTTAATGAGTTTTTTTGGAGGGAATTTTCAACATGCCCAATAAACCGAAATTGAAATTGACAGGTGAGGCCGTCAATCTGCCAGAAAACTACAATCGATGCACCCCAGTTTTCTCAAACCGCTTAAAGATATAGAAATGTTAGTGTATGTGTGTGTTTATCTAATCAGACCAAACCAAACACACCTCATAATGCAGGCGTCTGGCCTTGGACATGGCAGGCAGTGAAGTCCTTTTACCACTGATGTTACGGAAGACTTGAAACACCATGAAGCAGAGGAACAGGAAGTAGAGACAGGCACAGATTCCTGCCACTATTATGAAGGACATCTGAGGACATACTGGTTAAGGAAGATGATGAATACAGCACTCACATTTAAAATATTCTTATTGTCCCGCTAATGTTTAAACTGGCCTGTCTGTGATGAGAAACGATACATGGATTCATTATTTCAGAGCGGTGAATAGAAGAACTGAGGCCAAAATGCCTTCAAGTCATGAGGACTCAAAATAAATAAATAAATAAAAATCGATAATATATTCATATCTGCAAGCTGGGCAAAAACAGCAAAGCTCACATATATTTATCATAATGAGTCTCTGTGCAATGCCTACCCATGTGGCACCACTGAATTGTTCCTTATGATAATCTAGATTGATTCAGTATCTTGTGCTGGTAGATTCTGGTAGTTGAATCAAGAAGCAAGAACATCATATTTTTTTAGTTTCTGAACTAAAACCACTTACACTTTTTAATTTTCTTTCTTCCTGTTTTGGTTCTGATCCACAGGGGTTAAAAAGGATACAGCCAGCTCCGTCCCTACGTCTGAGGCCCAAATGCTGTAGAAGGGATTTGTTAGCTGGACACCTCTAGAGACACAAAAAGAGTGACAGTGGTGAAGGTCAGTTAATAGAAAACATATTTTCTTTTCTTCTTTATTACACATTGCAGCTCACCTCTCACACATGTCAAAGATAAACAGGCAGAAGGAACCAAACACAATCGGCCCGACTTGCTTCCAGTAGACTGAGAAACGGTTTCTCTCCATCTGGTCCTGAGAGAGAGGCAAGAGAAACACAAAGGCAATCACACCAGGAAAAAAAAAAAACATTCATTCACAAAATATGACACAAAACTACTTCACTGAAAGCTAAAGTGTATGTTACAGCTTCATTAACTCCGAATTTGTAACTAAGCTTCAAGAAATCGACAGATTTTGTCATATTTTTTTTCTAAAAGTAATCTTTAAACTTATCAAATGTATTCAAGAAGGATCCTAAACCAACAGGCATGTAGATTCTAATAATTTGGAGTAAGAACAAAGTGAAAAGGTTGGACAAGTAAACCAACAAAAACGTAAAATATGGAATTTGGAAGGTTTCCAACAAGTCAACACATTATAAGATTAATGTAAACAGGAAACAGTAACATCATTACTCAGTGTGGATGCAGTGGCTGAGAAAAGACTAAATTGTCAGAATGAGGAAGACGTTTGAAGTCAGTTTGGTCAGAAAAAAACCTTCTAACCCTCAACCGATAAGACTCTTCTGCCGTCACTCCTGCTTTGACACACTTTACAAAGAATGGAGTAGAACACTATTATATGTTCTGGGAACAGTACTGATCCATACTCAAATATTTTACCATTATGGTAAGAACGTTTGTAAATGTCATACTGCAAAAACACAAAATATTACTAAATATTTTTGGTCCAGTTTCCAGTGAAAATATCTTAGTACACTTGAAATAAGACAAAACTAAGTAAAGTAATTTTTTATAGGAGCTTGTTTTAAGTAAATCATTCACTAACATTGATTAAAAAAAGTTCTAGTTCTACTTTCAGATTATTGCACTTATAACAATAAAACATTTTTGAGGTTCTAAGTGAAATAATCTGCTAGTAGAACTAGATTTTTTTATCAATATTAAGGAATTATTAACTTAAAACAAGCTCCTCTCCCGCCCTGAAAAGTTATTTGAAATAAGACAAAGCTAACTTACAAGTGTACTAAGATTTATGCACTAGAAACTAGACCAAAAACATTTGGTAATATTTTGTGTTTTGGGATCAATAACGTATTTTTGAAGGGAATTGAATTAAAACTACAATGCAAAAATCTTAGCAAGCACTGTCAACTGTTAAAGCATTTAACAGAGACAGTACCATGAGATGTTCACCACAGAAGATGATCCAGAAGGACAGCAGCATGGAGTAGAAGATTCCCTGTCGGATGTCTCCGAAGAGAAGCATCCAGGTCCAGTTGAAGCCCACAGAGAACCACTCCACTGGGATGTTAATGAACGTCATGGAGATGCCCAGAGCAAAGATCACCCTGGGAAAACATAAATACAATTTAAAGCAAAAAAAAAAAAAATTCCCTTTTAGAAGATGTCTTTTCCCTGGCAACCGAATGTCAGCTACTCAACGGAATGAGGTTGCTGGCACTTGATTCTCATCTTTATGATGGTTAATATTTCATCAGGAAGCCAAGCTGGACAGCAGGTTTATTAAAGAACAAACTGCACCAAGCCAGGCTGCTGGGAGTCATGATGAGGGAACTCAGAAAATATTTACTTTCTCACAGATTTACTCTGTTTATACTTTTTTCTCAAAAGTAAATGTTTCAGATCAACCAAATCCTAATATCAAACAATAGAATCAGGATATACTTTAATAATCCTCTGAGGGGAAATTTCTTATTTATTGGCAAGCTACTCTCATCCAAAGTCTTAAATATAAGCAAATACAAATTTAATCGTATACATTAAAAAGTATATATAAGTGTGATTTTCTAAGTAATTTAGATATATTTATATATCCCCACACCACTCTGCTAACAGAAGCCTCTACATTCAGTATCTTTATTTGGTGATTGAGAGAAAAATGAGTCCATAGCAGAAAGACATTTAGAAAAAGATAAAAACAATTCGATGGTTCTTATTAGTGAGCAGGCAAGTCTCAGCATGCGATGTGGAAATGACAGGGCAGCGATGTGAGCAGAAAACATGGTGGTAACCTGAAACATGCGGGTACAAGCACTCACTGATGGAAAGCAAACATCAAGGTAAAGTCTGCTGGATGACAAGTTTTCCCTGAAGTTATTGCGATAAACAATAAACATTGTGACCATTTTCAAAAGAACATGTTCTCAAAGATCAGTGAACTTTAAATTCTAATAAACATCCAACACTGGACCTGGAAGACATTTTAAATATCCAAAGTAAATTCATTCTGAATGAAAAATCGTTCCTGAATAGAATTGCAGCCCTAAAAATTGTGATTAAAAGACACTGAAAGATTCACATAGAGATGTGAATCTTTCAGTGTCTTTTAATCACAATACATAAAGGCTCTGGAATGATGATGATTATTAGAGAATAATCATCATCATTCCAGAGCCTTTATGTATCGATCCAAAACTACAAAAATCTGGCATTTTAATGCAGCTTATGCAGTTTTATCACATAGTGAGTCTTTTTAACCCAGAGCTTCCCTCACTTAGAGGGAATCTGAGGTTTATGCCGATACCTAGAGGCTAAGCATGGTAGGAACCTCGAGTGAAGCTTTTACAGCATGAAAAAATCATATACTATCCACAAATAGGGCAAGACGAGTCACACTTCTTAAGAGCTTGCTTGTCATCTGGGAATAAGAGCGCTGAGCTGGAAAAGACAAGTGGGACGGAGAGAGACTGTGTGCATGTGGATCCGTGTGTGTGTGCGGGCTGCATTTGCTTTCTGGTAAGCTGGAGTGTGTGTTGCATGTGCAACATGCATCTGTTGAGTGCTGGAGGATTTTGTAGCATGTTTCACACTTGGCCGGCTGCTTCCTGCGGCGCAGACCGCTGCCTCCGTACTGATCCGTGGTCCCGGCACAGCAGGAGGTTACACAAACGCCGGGCCCCTGGACTACACTACTTACACTACCTGTTCCCAACAAGTCCAACTAATTCTTGGATTTTACAAGGGATTCTGGTAATGTGAGCATTTCAATGGTGTTTCTAAAGAAAGACAAAGACGCATTTTAAAGGCTGCTGTTCCAGGTGTTGAATGTTTGCTGTTGTAGCTTAGTGGCGCAAAATTTACACTGCAGGTGTTTTGTACAGCTGAATGGTTGCCATGACGACAAAAGGATTTCTCAAACATGCAATGAAAAAAATCAAAGCAAAGTTGCATGCTTTTGATGAGAGAACATTTTACATAATAATGCCCCTTTAAACCAAACTCTTCAATCATAATGAAAATTGATATATTTTTCTGATGTTGAATAAAATATTGATATAAATTCTCAAAATCTTACTTATAAGATACAATCCTCCTATTTATTAAAATAATAATGCATTTTATTTGTGAGCACCTTTCAAAACACCCAAGGACACTTTACAACATTAAAAACAAAATGGGAGAGCCTTCACTCTGGACTCCCTCTCTATAGGACAGTAAATTTTATTTCTATTCTTTTGTAACTGCGGTTAAGGAAATAAGTGGCTTACTTTTCCAGGAGAACGGGTGGTCTGGTCATGAGGGTGATCCGCCTCCAGTACCAGATCATGATGATGAGGATGCTGGGTGTGAGGAAGGTCTTCATGGCGAACCAAACCTGAGTAAAGCCTCCATTCTGATGGATGCTCTTGAGAAAATAAAAACCATCATCATCATGTAGTGTTCTTTTCAGCTGTGAATGGCCTCCAACACCAACACACACAGTCACTGCTATTCTATCTACAAACACCAGGAGCAGCAGAGGAAAGCTTACCACGAGACGAATGTCTCTGATCTCCCCGATCCCAATGTTGACCTTTTTGCGCTCGTTAACCGGCAGGCGGATGTTGATGAGGTAATATTTGTGAGCCACGCTGCCCACCTCCATGAACGGCAGGGGGTCGCATACGTAGTAACGGCCCTCGTTCTCAATGGTCTGGAAACACGAAGGCAGCAGCAGGTTGGAAACATTTTTATCACTACCTGCCACAAAAATGCATTTGCTTAATGGAATCAAGGAAATTTGGGGGGCGGGGGTGGGGGGTGGGGGGGGGTTGTGCTAGGATGAGGCGATTTTTCATCTACATCAAAATATGAAGAGTTTTGCACACAATTGTAATGAAACACAATGAAAGATTGATCTTATTGTAAAAAATGTGTTTGTTCTCAACCAAACCATAAAAAAACAGAGGATCAACATGGTGTAATGCAGAACTAACAAACACAATAAAGTGACCAAAGTGCTGCACAGGTAAAATAGGCAACATTGTGAAATAAAATAAATAATGACAGACTAATGGGAAACTGCTTCACATTGTAGGAATAACAGCTGAAAAAGCTCGATCTCCTTTACACACCAGTTTAGTCCTCAAAGCAACTAAAATCATTTAGTTTTCAGATCTTAGCAACTTACAAGAAGTGTGTGTATGTAATAGATTAGTGAGGAAGGATGATGCCAGACAATTTAATGATTTTAAAAACCAAAAGTTAAATCTTAACCTCTTAAAACATCCCCAGTTAGAAAATGACATGTACAGTTCATGTCAGCCGTCTCAGAATGAGTTGTATTCCACGTGTTGTAACATTGCAGGTTAAAAACTGAGTTGTGTTACCCTCCGCAGCATTTCTTTACCTTTTCAGCTGTGAAGTTGCAGTTCAGGTTCCTGTGCTCAAACGAGTGAGCCATCTCCGTCCACTCGCTGAACAAATCGTCTCTGTAGGCCAGGCCAACATCGATGGTGACTACTGCTCCTTCCTCTGGAAATCACAATCAGCACAGTAATAGCTAAGCTAGCAGGTGCACCAAATTCTCTGATTTAGTCTTTTAAAAGTATTCACACCCTGGCCTACATGTAAAATACTATGGCTGACAGCCAACAAAAACATTTATTTTTTAAAGACAGACATGAATACACTAGTGTGTTTGATAACGCTGCATCAGTACAGCTCACTTACATACACCAACAGCTTCACCAATTGTCAAACATGTATAAACAACTTTAACTTGTTCAGTCAGTGCAATTAGGAGTAGAACAACTAATGTAAAATAATAATAAAGAAACTGATAAAAACAGCAGGTTGACTATCTTGGTCAAATATGTAAAAAACTGAAAAACTTTCTTTCAAATGGTTCAGAAAGTGAATTAAGGAATTCTGAATATAATGTAAAATAAATAAAGCATAACGTTGCTCAGAGCACAAAGCATAGAATTAGATTGAATAGATCCGCTTTTATATTGAATTTGTTTTTTACAAAATATCAGGACTGATATAGATATTAATATCATATCAGTGCATCTTGATGTATAAATGTTTTTCTTCACACGGTTCTGAGAGTTTAATTCACGTCAGGCTTCAGTGTACCGAGAGCATCAACTGATTTTGACATCTGTGTCAGTGGTTATGATGAGTCAGCACAGCAAAATTAGGTCCTGGTGACAGACAGCCATGCAGCTCAACTTACTGAGCAAAACGTGCTGAAGTCGGTCCGACAGTCACATTTAAATTATTTTTTCTGCAAGATGCTTAATTATTTAGCCTCCTCTCTCCACAGGGGCCCATATCTGCTTGATAAAACCTTTAACTAGTCCCCAACATCCCAGCTCAGCAAGTCATTATGCATTAAAACTCCATCTTTAGATCATGTTACAAAGCAGAGTGTTTCCTCCTCCAGCTCTCAGGAGTGCCTCTTGTGCTATAAAGGAAACACAGCGAAGAGAAAGGAACCCAGTGGCCTGAGCTGGAGAAAAAGGGACAAAAAGGAGGACAGGAAGAAAGAAAGAAAAAAGAAGGAAAGAAAGAAAGGGGGAGAACCAGATGAGAGCTGGCAGCAGAGTGTCTCTGCAATGCTCCTCCGCCGTGCCATTGGTCGAGCCCGACACCCTCAAATGTCAGCTCTCTTCAAGCAAACATTCCACCCCGACCCAGAGGCTATCGCCACGGAAACTAAGCCTGCTCAACAGCTGTGTGAGGCTGGACACAGGCCAGCGGGTTTGGGGGGGGGGGGGGTCAGGTAGGTGACACAGATAATATGGGCAACACTCATCAGGGATGAACGGGATAAAAACTGAAAAATAAAAACAGGGCAGCTCAAGCAGGAGATGCTTTGTGTTTATTTGTCAGAATCAGCTGACCTTTGACATCACCTGCTTTGATCAGGATTAGAACAGGTTTAAAAGGCCAATTTAATAAATACAGCACATCTGGCTCCACTGGCTTCAATAGGGCAATATGAAATCCCTTTTATTATTGATCCAAATTCCCTTTTTTTTCCCAGATTCCAATTTTTCCTGTTGTATTTTTTTCCTGAACTCAATAGTATGCAAATATGGTCTAAATAAAAAAAAGTAACAAATTAATAGCTAGAGGTCAACATTTCCTGTTATTTTGTATCACAGACTGCTGTGATTCAACAGAACGTTGGTGTTAAAAAGTGTTAAAGTATATTTCCTGGCTGTGCTACATTTCACACATTATCTCACTGTCAGAAACACGGAATAAAGCGCATCCGTCACCCAGAGCGCCAAAGCACCTCGAGTTACTCAGAAAGATAAAAAGATGAATTAAAATGAGTCTGCAGCATCTGGCAACGAGAGGCATCTGTGGACTTGGCTGAATCACTAATTTGTTTGTCAGTAGGCCAGCCTGTAAACAACTCAGACTCCCGACACATTCCCACTGAAGCCTGCCAACACAGACGGCCAGGAAATTATCTTCATGACTCGGCTGACGTTGTTTAGATGAACTGCAACTCCAACAGAATGACACATTTTTACTAAATATTTTACCAAAACATTCCATTGGTTCCATTTCGTGGTTTGGATTCAAAAGTGTACAAAAAAAACATCTAAACACATTCTTGTTTTCTAGATTGCGAAAAGATTCAGATTTCAACAGTTTACCATTTTTAGACAATGAAACACAGTTAGAGGCTCTTTCCAGTATAAGCTCAGGATAAAAAACAGCTTTTTAGTCTTTTTATTTCAGCCTTCCACCAGAACAGGCTAGTTGCAGAGACATCCTCTGATACAGCTTAAGACAATGGAAGATGAGGTCAAAGGCAAACTCCACAAACTGGATCCACGTTAGGACTAAACTGTCAGACAGTAAAAAAAATTCCTCCGAATTCCTCTGGCATTTGCAAACAAAGGCTGAAAAAAACAGGAAAAAAATAATAAAAGGAACTGCAATGGAATTTATAACATGAGTGATTAGATTTGCCAAAGGGTAAATATTGCCAAGAGCTTTTTAGTCACAGAATATTTTCTTTCAGATTGTGAAACTGTAAAACAGTAAAGACAAAATGTTGACTGATTAAACCAGATATTCAAATGCACTGGAAAAAGTTTGCATCATTTGCTGTATGGTATTAAAATACAGCATACAGCAATACCATAACAAGCTAGTTGAAGGAAACCTAAAATGTTTTGCGCAGCATAACTGAGATACAATTATTCCACATACTAAGAAATATATGTAAACATCTAAATTTTAAGAAATCAAAAACACACACAAAAAAATCTCTTATTTTTGACATTAAACAAACTGACATAATTTGGGTAATCTCAACTGGTCAAGTTCAGTGTGATTTAATGTCAAGCAGTTAGAAGGAATAGTTGTTTATGTCACACAGTGTAAGCAGCTGGTTAACTCAATAAATGCAAAACAGATTTAGAGAAAAACATTACACAAGAACTTCATGAAATTACTTCTAGGTAGAAGTTGATACCTTTTAATTCTAACCTTCAGTATCTTCCTCTCAGTCTAGTAAAACCTGATGCTGTGGCCCTTCCTAAAGTTTCCTAAAGCTGCTTTGGTTCTCACCGATCTGGTTGTACATCTTGAAAGCGATGTCAAACTGCAGGATGACCAGCATGAACTGGAACCAGGGGCTCATCTCGTTCTTGGGCATGGGAATGTGCGCGGCAAACACGATGTTGTTAGCTTCGATCCTCTTAGCCATGGCCTCGTCAAACGTCTTGATCTTCTCACACTGGTCAACACCCCACGGCATGAACCACTTGGTCTCCTGTGGGTATTTGATTTTGTCCACACACTTTGTTGCCAGGTATTCCACCGCACTGGTGGGACTGGGAGCTGTGGGACAGATAGAAATGCTAGGATGAACGTTACAATAAGTACTACAGGAAAGCTTTACTCTGAAACCTCTACAGCCACACAGTTTGAATGAAATTAGCAACTGAACAAGGTGAGTTCAAGTATTTTCTAAAACAACGTAAAGACAGTTCCTGCTCACTGAGGCAATAAGAGGTCAGTGAGGAAGGCGGCACCATGTTCTGCATTCAGATTCATGAGCTTCACACGAAGCTGATAGTTTCTACTCACATGACATCACTAAAACGTTGAGTTCCTGCTGAGAGAGCTCAAAGTACCATGATACTTTTTAATGAATTATCGTGGTAAGCTTATTCACGTGATATTTTAATTGTGTTTCTTATTTAATGGAAACAGTACAACATTAGCGGAATGCCAACAAAGTCTGGCAAACATTTGTAGTGGAAATGCAGCTGCTGTTTCCAATTTATTAAATTAGTCATTATATTTAGCAACAAAAACCATGGATATCAGCCAAAATCAGAATCGGCAGGTAAGGCTTTTAAAAGATCGGTGATCAGCCAGAAAACTGCAATCAGTGCACCGCTAATTGTCGCAGAACAGTTGACTGCCTTTTTGGGCTGCCTCTCTCTTTCACAAGCCAACCGCAACAGTCGACCACATTGTCTGAGAAGTTGTGCTTAAATAAATGAAGTTGCCACAAAGATGCAATAACAGCAAATGACTTCAACACCCATTGCAGAGCCAGGCCCTGCATTAATCACAGCAGACAGCAAGTAAACATCTCAGGACTGTCTGCACAAAATTTATACAGCAGCTAAAGCTACTATGTACGCATATATGGCAGCGCAAGATGATAATTAAAAAATAAATCTGTTTCATTTTCAACTTTGAGCATCGACTCCAAATATCAGCATGAGAAAAGCATTTAGAATCCCTTAATACTTTTAAGCAACACATTAAAGTACAAAACAACCAGAGGACACATGCAAATAATAAGACTGAACAAACTTAAGAAAATATTAAACTGTGTTGAATATGGTGATAACAGAAATGATGGCAATTAACCCAAATTTCCATCACTCTTCTCACAATGAGATGATGACTAATTTAATATGACGCAGGTTTTATGTGTGTGGGCCGTGGTTGTTTTTTTTACTATATGCAGTTTTTCAGCATATCCTTCAACTGGACAGGAATATTTTCCTACAGTAATGACCCAATCTCAATAATCTGACCACAGTCCCAAACAAGCCATTTTTTAATAATCAGCACAATATTATACATGTTATTATTATAAATAAACTAATTATTAAAAAGTGTTAAAATCTTTCTGCTTTGGGTTCATATATCAAACATAAACAGTACAGATACAGTACTGGAAAAAATAATTCAACTAGTTTGAATTTTTTTAAAAAGTTGCCGGTGTCTGGTGTCTATGGCAACAAAACCAGTTAATTGTAACTTTTTAATGACTTCACCACCTAGCCAACCATCTCCTTACTCAAAACTTTTTATAGTATAACAATTGCACAATCAGATTTTAAATATTATGACTTATGTTGAAATTATATATTATATGATATTTGTGTTGCATTATTACATACCAATTTAAAAACGTTACATTTACTGCTGTAAACTTAAGCTAGATCCACTGGTGTTCATACATGGCAACAAAAGGAAGCCCCCAGGGAGTTTAATTACCCTGGGGTGGACCTGTGAGTCCAGCAGGTCCACAATGATGGCCGCCCCCTCAGCCCGCTTGACCCCATGCCATGCCACCGGGTTTGTTGGGAAACAAGAAGGGAAAAGAAAAAAAAGAAAAAGCTTTCTTCTCAATTACTCCCGCAGCCCCTGGCTGGCGAGCAAACACAAAGGAATCTGGCTTCATTAAAACCATCTCAGCCAGGAAAAAGCCAAACAAGCCAATTTATCTGAAAAGTAGCTGGAGATGAAAGGGACTGTGGGGAGGGAGTCGGACTCTGGAAGTTCCCAGGTTCAGTCCAAAGACAAACCCAGGTATCTTTAGCAAGAACTCAACCTCTAGCAACTTAGTATAAATGTGTATCAGTGTTAAAAGAAAAAGAGAAAACGACAGAGAGAGAGAGAGAGAGAGAGAGAGAGAGAGAGAGAGAGAGAGAGAGAGAGAGAGAGAGGATATGAGGAACCCTGACAGCAACTCCTTTTCAGACCAAAGGCAAAACTGAAGATTGACAGCTGGGTTTGGGGGGTTTCTGTGCATCGCTGTCATGACGGGGAAAGAGAAAGAAAAATGTAGGCTCTGTCTTCTACTACAAAGGAATTTGGGGAAAAGGGAAGACGCTCATGGGGGAGTAAAGGGAAGGTAGAGATGGTGCCTGAGGGCCCCACACACACAGCAGAAGATGCATACGGAGGAGGTGAGACTGAATAAATTAACTGGAGGAAAGAACTTTTGAGTTTGTTTCAAAGTAGTGCAAATTTAAAGGGGACATCGGTGCTTAATTTGGAAGAACGAGGCCCTAAGCAGAATTGCATTTGTGGGCCAAACTCCAGTTAAGTTCAGCACCTAACAGAACCACATTTTCCCCTTTTATACTGTCCATAGTTCACACTTTTTACCATTTTGCATTTAACAAATTGTTCATTTTTTCCACTGGTATTTATTTTCTGTAGTAATTCTAAAGAACTTTCCAAAGAGAGAAAATAACTGGATATAAGGCTGAATATTGGCTTAAAAATATAATCACGATATACATTTCATATAAGCCGATACATAATTATTGATTAGTTTTTGTTTTAAATATTTGAAATGCTGCCTAACTGATAATATGACCTTTCCTGTTTTAACCAGTTTTCACTCCCAGTCACATTTTTTACAAAGGCTTACATGGCCCAGATGTTTTGGGGACCCCAAAAACATGCAAATATATACACATTTTTGTTTTGCTTGCAAACTAAGTATTTTATTAAAGTTTCCAAAATAAAATACTAGGTGGGCCTAGTTTGCATGCCTGGGATGCCCTGCTCACAATACTTCACCTTAATCATGCTACTGATATTAATAGAACAGTTGTTTCGATCTCAGGATAAAATGATATCTGAAATAATCAACAGTCAATGAATCAACAGATATGGCAAATTTTAAACAGTGTGGTCAGTTATATTTATGATCAGATTCTTGTGGCCTCAGCAAGCACCAACATAAAATCTCATCTTTTGAACAGGTCGTGTCTGATATACACCTGAGAAAAACTTTTCCCATAGCTCATTGTCATGATTTCTTCTTGGATGTTATAAACCTGGAATTATTACTTTAAGATTTTAGGACTTTATTTTTTTTATTTATAGAAAAGGTGCCATTATGTGGACATTTTAGACTAAACCATTTCCATGTAGACTAAAAAAAAAACTAACGTGGGTAGGGCACCAAGCTTGGCTTTAGCCCAGGGGCCCACATCCTGCTAAATCCGGCCCTGCCTCCAGTGTAGTTCAAAGAAAGGAAGGCAGCAGTCGTAGCATGCAGCAAACACTTTGATAGGCAGGCTGTGATTTTAACTGAGGGTGCTCTCCGCCACCGTTGTTAGCTACAAGTTAGAGCAGGTCGGCTATTATGTCTGTGAAAAGCTTTTTTTAGACCGATAAAAGTTAAGTGCAACGTCAACAACAAACTATTTTAAACTCCGCGTTTTTTCCCCGTTTCTGCCGTCTGCGTTTTCACAGGCGCGCGGACACCTAGGCGAGCATTAGCTAAGCAGCAGATAAAGTGGGATAAAGGAGAAAAACTTACCAATTAACCCGCCGACCATGAAGGCGAGCGCCTGAAACAAAAGCAGAGTAACTCCCAGTATCACCAACTTTTTGGTGCTCATGTTCTCGATTATAGCTCCCGCCATTGTGAAATAAATGTTTCGTTCAACAACAAAAAAACGAGCGAAAAACGAATATTACTGTGGTGGAAGAAGGAGGAGAAAACGCTGCATCCACAAGCAGGAAAGACGAGCTGAGCTGAGCTGGGCCCCCTCCACTGCTCTGCTCCTGCCTTTCAACTTCGAAGGAGGGGGAAAAAAAGGCAGGAATCACATGACCGAATAGCGCTGTGCTTTATCCCCAAACAGCCAACATGCACTATACCGGGGAAGATCTGCGGAGCGCCACCGCATTGCAATAGAGGCTAGTAATGCAGGTTACGGTGCTGCCAGATGCCTGGAATTGCGCCCCCGTCTGCGGGCTATTTAAAGGAAGCTTTCAGGGGTCCCATCCCACCTAGTGTTCAATAGTCGGCAATAGAATGGAATTTTAACACATTTACTTTCAGTATTATGAGTTCATCGATAGTAGTTTGCAAACAAAACCCCTTTGAAATTGCTAGCTTTCTTATTTATAGATGTACATAAAAATTAGCATGTTTTATAATTTCATGTTCTTCTCTGTTCTAAAGGCTAACTACGGGCTCTTGAAGCACTTACTCCAGTCCATGCCTTGTGAATCTCCACCAAATGCCTGAATTGTCTTTGCTTCACAGTCAAATCAACACTGAAGTTAGTTCTGCTTTGTGTACACCTTTGTCTGACACACTTTTAACCTTCCACTCAGTTTTCTTCTCATTTTTACACTTGGATTCAGCCCACTGTGAACTGCCAGGTTTTTTTTTAGGATAAACTTTTTTCTGTAGATTATACTCATTGAGGAGCTGTAAGTTGTAAGTGAGGTATAAGTATAAAGGGAAGGCAATTTGTATAATACGTTTCTACATTTCAGCAACTAGACTATTCAAATTGCTTTACATGATGAAAATATGAAACAACAAACAAAAAAAGCATTACATCAGAGTGGGATGATAAAAGTAAAGACGGAACATCAGATTAAAATTAATGTTTCAGTTAACATTAATTGAGTGCAGGTGTAAACAAATAGGTTTTTCCTGTGGTTTAAAGGAATTCAGGGTTTCAGCATCTTTAAAGGTTTCTGGAAGTTTGTTCCAGATTAGAAGAGCAGTCTGGTTGCCTTCAAAAGGACAGTGCAGATGTAGATCAAGATGTTGTCTTCCTTTCTGATTTTATTTATTTATTTTTTAGGCAGATGTTGCAGAATCAGATTTTTGGGTGACATTTGAATTTCACGTCTTTTAAAATGTTCACAGACCCAAAGGTTCCAACGACAAAGTTTTATTCAAAAGCCATTTGCAAACATTTCAGGATTGTTTAAAATGGGAACGAACACACTTAGCGTTTACAAATGTTACACAGTGGGTCCCAAAATTCACAAGCAGGAAATTCAACAAAGAAATGTAGGATGTAACTGGAGTGTGTTCTGTACAATCTTTTCAAATTAAACATGACACAAACAGATATGGGGGGTTTGTCGACTGACGACGGCAGGACACAGAAACAGAGGGGATGTGCTATTTTTGTTTTTCTCATTTTGTTTTACTTTTTACCTGAGGTTCTTGGTAGGTATTATAATCCCTTGCTGTACAAAGGCAACAAGCTCTGATTGTAAACTGAACGAACCTGATAACTGTGATAACATTATTATTGGCACTTAGGTATTTGAATAAAGCAGGAATTAAACTGCAACATGGAGAGCTGAAAGGTAAGGAGTCGGAGTGCAAAGGACAAAGCTGGAGTTCTGTGTTCAGAAACGGGCCCGAATCCTCTCCAGTGGATCCTTGTCCCACATCTTGGGATCCCAAGCCTGGAACCAGCCAGTGAACGTGGGAGGCTCTGCCCCCTGCTTGATGGTGGTGATGGGCAGTCCTTTGCGACCAGACGGATCCGAGTCCACGTAATCCTTGGCTGCAATACGAGAGGTGAAAAGAGAAAAAAAACATTATTTTATAGCTTCTACTCTGCAGACACTAGACGTTTAAAATTATGTTTTCAGCTCAGTCTTAATTAAATTCAGTTTATTTATACAAGCGTGCATGTTATCTCAAGGCTCAGCTCTGAACTTCGACTTCCAAGACAAATCGAACACAGTATGAATATCCATTCTGTCCACGGAATGTCTTGGAAGTTAGCAAGAGGAGCTACAATGTGACGCTAGGGAGAGTCTAGGCTTCCCTACTGGACATGGATCTAACATAAGACGGATGTAAAATAAGTGGAATCAGCACATCTTACAGCAACCTTTTCTCAAACAAAAATCTGAAAACCACTGTACTTAAATTTCCAGCAATTTTAAAAGAATCGTCTATTTTTGTCACACATCTTAGACGTGAAATTTAACTTTTGTGATAATTCTTTAGGGAGCCTAAATGACTGAAAAATGATACATTTATCATCTTCATTAACTTTTCATTTAAGAACCACCAGCTGTTCATTCAGAACACCTAACAGAAGAGAATCCCCTCTGTGTTTGTTTACAGCTCTAATGTAACCAACCTATTTTGGGAGCCCCGCTTCTTTCCTCTGCATTCGCCTCATTGCCAACCCAAAGGAAGAGCTGCGGGGAGGAAAAAGACACAATAAGTAAACAGCTCAATCAGGCAGCCTACAGCCACGTGCGATCCTCAAATCAAAACCATGACTCTGCACCGTCTCTGAAGCTTTATGTGCTAAAATTACATTTCAGGAGTGAAAAAACTGATCTTACCTGATCCCAGGCATCCAGGATCATGACATCGTCAGTGGCCAGGTCTGACTGTGTGAAGTCTCCTGGCACTTCTTCCACCTGAGCACCAGTGCAAATAGAAACTCAGATTGGCAGCATGCAGGTTTTACTAATGCATTATAGCTCAATGATAAAATGTCTTTAACTAATATATATTTAGCATCTATGGATAAAAATGAAGGAAGTTGTTTCCTACTTACAATAAGTCTTCCGGTTTTGTTGGAGCAGCCGAACAGACGAGGAGGTCTGTCTGTGCTCTGCAGGCTCTTTGACGTCTGGTACTCCTTTTTGCCACCCAGAGCAGACCAGAAATCAGCTGGAAAGGAAGAGAAAACAACAGCCGTCAAATGAAAGTAGTTTGCTCCATCTGAGAAACCAACGCTCTACTTGCTTGAAGGTATGTGATTTTTCTTTATGCTAGTCCAATGAGTTCAAGTCCTCAGGCAGTGAGACACTTAAAAAATCACTGGAATGACCAGAGCTTTCTCATCTGGAGCACTGACTAACACAGCGCTGCCCCATCCTCACCTGTTGCTGCACTGCTGGTCAGATGTCTGGCACAAGACAAATGTGACTGCACTTGCTAAATACATGACAGTCATGTCAGCATATTTGTTAAAAGGGAGTATTATGTGTTTTCGAGGTACATGGTGCCATTTTAAAGCACAATTAAATAACTATGTTACCTTTTGCTGCTGTAAAAATGAGATATATATGAATATGACTTAAAAGAAATTTTACGTCCTAATTTAAAGCTTTGAAATTGGGCCTCTGTCTCTTTACAAACTCTTGCTCTTTTTGAAACTCTGCCTTCAGGAAGTCATCAAAACATTGCTCCTCTATTAACCCTTTAGCAAGTTACTTACTGAGAAGTAGATCATATAATGAGCTCAGCAGATGTGAAGTTCCACCAGGTGTTTGCGAATTGCTATGGGCTAGTCTAAAGGATATAAGCCGGAGAAGGCTGCTCTGTAAGGCGGAAGCTTGGAAACTGCACCTCTAAGGAGGAGCTGCGCCTCGAAGGCGGGGCTAAGTCCAACAAGTGTTTTGTACAACTGAATGGCTGCCATGGAGATTGAGGTATTTCTCAAACATGCATGAAGGAATCAAAGCCACACTCCAGGTATGTTTGTGATTAGGGAATTAAAGCTCAAAAAAGTTGATTTTACATGTTGCTGCCCCTTTAAGTCCTTCTTTCACTCCTAGCCCCATGCCTCAATTCCCAACATAATAAAACTCAGAATGAAATCATGTTGTCTTTTGGTTTTGGTGTTCCACACCAAGACAGATCCCATCTCGCTACCCATTAAAAAATGGATTAGGGTTAGGCGTTCATGACTTGGTGGTATTCATGACAGGAAATGAATCACGGCCTTCTTGCTCTGGAGACTAGATGAATCATCTGTATCTAGTCAAAACCAGACCTGAAGCATATGTGCAATAAATTACAGTGATCCCTCACTATAACGCGGTTCACTTTTTGTGGTCTCGCTGCTTCGCGGATTTTTTTGTGCAGTTTTTTTCACAGTGCATTGTGTTCTGCGTCCTGATTGGCTAAACAGTCTCCGAGCTCCTTCTCTACCTGTGTGCCAATAACGTTACTAACGTATTTAAATATAAGAAATACAGATTGGCCATTCAGGAGATGAAAGCTGAAAACTTTGAATGCCTGCTGAAAAAAACTGTGGCCAGAGGCAGCGCAAAACATTGCATAAAAAATGTTATACAATGTATTGTACTGTGTACTGTGATTTTGTTTACATCAATTGGGTAGTAAATAATGAACAAAAGACTCTATTTTCAAAAAATGTATTAAATTATTGTTGAACAACCAACTGACTAGTGTTTTCTCCCAACTTTTGCTGTCAAATTTTTGTGGACTAGTGTAGCGTAGCCACCAGGAGGAGTATGGAGTAAAGTAATTAGCCCATAGATGAGGTAAACTGCTTGTGAGAGCGAAAAAGAATCAATGTCATATCAGTTCGAAAGGCTAGTAAACAGAATCATCAACGACAATCAATAAAATAAATATCTATATTTAGTTTTATAAAGGCATAATATAATTCCAGTTAGTTACTTTTCCCCATTAATTGCCGTGTTTATCTCAGTTAATGAAAATATTCTTTCAATTTCAGTTTTTTGTTATTTCATTAGTTTTAGTTAACTATAATAACTTTGATAGCCAGTTGTCCATCGAAGGAACCAGAGCTGGTCGGCTGGTAAGAATCTTGTTCAATCGTCCACATCTTTCTCTGCATGCGTTGACTTTGAGACCCACCTGGCTCCTTGCCCTCTGACACATTGCTGGGACTGCCACCCAAAAAGCCCACAACATGCTTGGCTGC